>NC_086100.1:119550672-120189429 GCF_963921235.1 Mobula hypostoma
ACACACCTCACAAACTCCACCCCATCTAAACTCCTCACTCCAGGGAGATGCCAACCAATATTTGGGAAGTTAAAATCTCCCACCACGACAACCCTGTTATTATTACTCCTTTCCTGAATCTGTCTCCCTCTCTGCTCCTCGATGTCCCTGTTACTACTGGGTGGTCTATAACCCAGTAGAGTTAATGACCCCTTCCTATTCCTAACGTCCACCCACAGAGACACCACAGACAACCCCTCCATGACTTCCTCCTTTTCTGCAGCCATGACACTATCTCTGATCTACAGTGCTACGCCCACACCTCTTTTGCCTCCCTCCCTGTCCTTTCTGAAACATCTAAAGCCTAGCACATGAAGTAGCCATTCCTGCCCCTGCACCATCGAAGTCTCTGTAATGGCCACAACATCATAACTCCAAGTGCTGATCCACGCTCTAAGCTCATCTGCTTTATTCATAATACTTGCATTAAAATAGACACATCTCAAACCATCAGTCTGAGTGCGTCCCTTCTCTGTCACCCGCCTATCCTCCCCTCCCTTTTTGCACTGTCTCCAGGCTTTCTCTATATGTGAACCAGCCTCCCTTTCCTCTGTCACTTCAGTTCTGTTCCCATCCCCAAGCAATTCTAGTTTAAGCTCTCCCCAATAGCGTTAGCACACCTCCCCATCAGGATATTGGTCTCCCCTCAGATTCAAGTGCAACCCATCCTTTTTGTACAGGTTACACCTGCTCCAGAAGAGGTCCCCATGATCCAGAAATCTGAATCCCTGCCCCCTGCTCCAATCCCTCAGCTACGCATTTATCCTCCACCTCATTCTATTCCTGCACTCACAGTCACGTGGCATGGGCAGTAATCCTGAGATTACTATCTTTGAGGTCCTGCTTCTCAACTTCCTACCTAACTCTCTGTCGTCTGCTTTCAGGACCCTTATCCTACCTATGTCGTTGGTACCAATATGTACCACAACCTCTGGCTGTTCTCCTTCCCACTTCATGGACGCGATCAAAAACATCCCGGACCCTGGCACCTGGGAGGCAAACTACCATCCACATTTCCTTCCTGCATCCATAGAATTGCCTGTCTGACCCCCTAACTTTAGAGTCCCCCATCACTGCTGCCATCCTCTTCCTTTCCCTACCCTTCTGAGCCACAGGGCCAGACTCTGTGCCAGAGACGCGACCACTGTTGCTTCCCCCAGGTAGGCTGTCTCCCCAACAGTACTCAAGCAGGAGTACTTATTGGTAAGGGGTACAGCCACTGGGGTACTCTCTAGTATCTGCTTCTTGCCCTTCCCTGTCCTGACTGTTACCTACTTATCTGTCTCCTGAGGCCCCAGTGTGACTACCTGCCTATAGCTCCTCTCTATCACCTCCTCATTCTCCCTGACCAGACGAAGGCCATTGAGCTGCATCTCCAGTTCCCTAACACCTTCCCTAAGTAGCTGCAGCTCGATGCACCTAATGCAGATGTGACCATCCAGTATGCTGGGAGTCTGCAGGACCTCCCACATCTGACACCGAGCACAGAAAACCAGCCTCACACACATTCTTTCTGTCTGTATTCTAAACAGATAACCTACCTCGCCTCGACCCATTATCACCGAAGCCCCGTTGAGCCAAAGCCTTCCCACTGTCTCCCTTTTCTCTTTCGTCCGCTCTATAAAGCTGTCTTCTTTTTAAACTCTTCCCGCTGTTCTCACTGGCTGACCTCCACGTGCTAATTTGGACAAACCCCAGTAGTCAACTTCAGATGCACAGATATATTTTTGTCACTTTTTGAACTAGAGATCAATCGGTGCTCGTAATTTGAATATTTTTCTCTGATGCAACAATTGTAGGCAATTTAACTCCACACATCTGTCACCTGACCTTAATTTACCCAAATATTAGTTGCTTTTTGCTTGGAGGAAGTATTGTGTTAGTATTTGAGTAGTGTAATACGTGGCAATCATTTGCTTACATTGACTTGAGGGAATGGAACGAAAAGTAATTACTGGGAACTGTATTACTGATGGTTACTGGTGCTATTGCTTGCTGGACAGTTGCATCATCATGATAGCATAGTGATTAATGTGACACTATTACAGGTCAGGTGTCGCAGTTCAGAGTTCAATCCCTCCATCCTCTGTAAAGAGTCTCTGTACGTCCTCCCCCATGAATCCATGGGCTTTCTCCAGACCCTCCAGTTTCCTCCCACTGTGTAAAGTCATACTGGTTAGGTTAATCAGTCACTGTCAACTGCACCGTGATTTGGTTAGGGTTAAATTGTGGCTGTCAGTGTTTGCTGGGTGGTGCAGCTGGAAGGGCCTATTCTGCACTGTATTGCTAAATTTAAAAATATATATCTACTGTGTATGCTTGGACTGTCCAAACTTATCTTGAGCACAGCTGAGCGTTAATTTATATTTTGTTTTAGTTGTATAAACAGTACTATTAAAATGATGAAAAACAGCTATGTCTATCCCAGTTGTTTAAAGATTTAGATGGAATCAAAATTTCAAGGCCTCTAGGTGAGTTTGTTGCTCTTTTTAGAGACTATAATGGCTTAAGATAGTTTTTTTTGTTAGATAGAAAACAGATTTGTATTCTGGGTAATTGATCAGCCCTACTAACATATAGGACAGTCTTTTAAATGCATTTCATTTTTTAGTTTTCTTGAAATATTGTGGACTAGAAATTAGCGTAAGCTGATTTACAGCACTGAAATGTATACATGGCGTACAGCTTAATTTAGAAACCCAAGTCTTCCTTGTAACTGTGGCTGAGCCCCATTTTAATAAGTGTTAAAATTTCCTATGTCTGTTAGACACAAGGCATCTTCCCAAATTTTAGTTGTACCAAACTGGGCTGACTGCTTCATTGACTATGAGCCTTGGGTAAGCTTTGGAAGGGAAACAGATGGAAGGCAGACTTGGTTTTCTTTCAGCAGCTAAGTCTTGGGAGTGCTTCAAACCAACAAGAATCCTTGGCACTTTTTGGCTGCATATGAGGATAAAATGTCCTTTTTGAATATTTTCTAAAAACACGGTAGAAGGCTATTTGGCCCATTGAGTCTTTGCCATCTTGCTAATTTTCCAAGTATCCTCTTCTCCCCACGTTTCTTTTAGTTGTACCACCTACACAAGGGTATTTTGAAATAACAGTGACCACTAAATTACCAACCCACATCTTGGGATATAGGAAGGAAACCAGAGCATCTTGAATAAACCCAAGTGGCCGGAGAGAAAACAGCTAACTTCCACACAGAGAGCACAGAAAGGCAGGCTGAGCCCAGCTCACTGGAAGTATGAGTAACAGTTTTTTCTTGTCTGTTTTTTGATTAGATCATTGGTTTTGCAAGAAGAATGTAATGCATTTAGCACCTACTCTACTAAGCTATATCAATTTTCTATATATAGAGTAAAGAAATTGGCATTAGACCCTGTATTAATAAATACCTGGTAACTAACACCTGCTTTGGATGAATAGCTAAAATGCCTATATTTTATCTGATATGCTGGTTATCCTTGAAGAAAAGCTTGAAGTGAAGCACAACACATGAGAACAGATTGCAAGGCCATTCATCAGCAGTGCATTGGAAAGCAATGAGTAACCAAAACCTAGGAGGAAGCTTCGTGAGGGAATATAATTGGCAGTAAATAAAAATGTTTTGAAATGAATTTACTGAAATACAGAAAGCTGGAAAGGTGTGAATAACGGGACTTCATTCAGAGATCGATGTGGTAAATGCTTTTTGAAAGAACTTGTATAAATTAGTGCTGAGAGGTAGGGTGATGAGGAAAACCTAAGTGGTGCTCATGGTGGTGAAGAAGAGGTGGGGAAAAACATATAGTCTTCCCAGTCCACACTTATATCCTTTAATTGTAGTTTTACATTTGGACATAATGGAACAAATTCCACTCTTTCCCTCTTCTCTCTTTTAATACTTGCTTCATTTTGAACAGAAATGAGTCTCTGTGGGTGGAAGTTAGAAACAGGAAGGGGTCAATAACTCTACTGGGTGTTTTTTATAGACCTCCCAATAGTGACAAGGACATCGGGGAGCAGATAAGGAGACGAATTCTGGAAAGGTGTAGTAATAACAGGGTTGTTGTGGTGGGAGATTTTAATTACCCAAATATTGATTGGCATCTCCCTAGAGTGAGGGGTTTAGATGGGGTGGAGTTTGTTAGGTATGTTCAGGAAGGCTTCTTGACACAATATGTAGATAAGCCTACAAGAGGAGAGGCTGTAGTTGATCTGGTATTGGGAAATGAACCTGGTCAGGTGTCAGGTCTCTCAGTGGGAGAGCATTTTGTCGCTAGTGATCACAATTCTATTTCCTTTACCATAGCATTGGAGAGGGATAAAAACAAAAAAGTTAGGAATGCATTTAATTGGAGTAAGGAGAAATATGAAGCTATTAGGCAGCAACTTGGAAGCAAAATTAGGAACAGATCTTCTCAGGGAAATGTACAGTAGAAATGTGACAAATATACAGGGGATATTTGCGTGGAGTTCTGCATAGGTACGTTCCAATTAGACAGGGAAAGGATGGTAGGGTACAGGAGCCATGGTGTACAAAGGCAGCTGAAAATCTAGTCAAGAAGGAGAGAAAAACTTATGAAAGGTTAAAAAAATGACGTAATGGTAGAGATCTAGAAAATTATAAGGCTAACAGGAAAGAGCTTAAGAATGAAATTAGGAGAGCCAGAAGGGGCCAGGAGAAGGCCTTGGTGAGCAGGATTTAGGAAAATCCCAAGGCATTCTACAAGTATGTGAGGAGTAAAAGGATAAGGCGTGAAAGAATAGAACCAATCAAGTGTGACATTGGAAAAGTGTGTATGGAACTGGAGGAGATAGCAGAGACACTTAATGAATACTTTGCTTCAGTATTCACTACGGAAAAGAATCTTGGCGATTGTAGGGATGACTTGCAGTGGACTGAAAAACTTGAGCATGTAGATATTAAGGAAGAGGATGTGCTGGAGCTTTCGGAAAGCAGCAAGTTTGATAAGTCACCGGTACCGGACGAGATGTACCCCAGGCTACAGTGGGGGGCAAGGGAGGAGATTTGCTAAGCCTCTTGCAGTGATCTTTGCATCATCAGTGTGGACTGGAGAGGTTCCGGAGGATTGGAGGGTTGCGGATGTTGTTCCCTTATTCAAGAAAGGGAATAGAGATAACCCAGGAAATTATAGACCAGTGGGTCTTTACTTCAGTGGTTGGTAAGTTGATGGAGAAGATCCTGAGAGGCAGGATTTATGAACATTTGGAGAGGCATAATATGATTAGGAATAGTCAGTATGGCTTTGTCAAAGGCAGGTCGTGCCTTATGAGCCTGATTGCATTTTTTGAGGATGTGACTAAACACATTGATCGTAGAGCAGTAGATGTAGTGTATATGGATTTCAGCAAGGCATTCAATAAGGTACCCCATGCAAGGCTTATTGAGAAAGTAAGGAGGCATGGGATCCAAGGAGACCTTGCTTTGTGGATCAAGAACTGGCTTGCCCACAGAAGGCAAAGAGTGGTTGTAGACGGGTCATATTCTGCATGGAGGTCGGTGACCAGTGGTGTGCCTCAGGGATCTGTTCTGGGACCCCTATTCTTCGTGACTTTTATAAATGACCTGGATGAGGAAGTGGAGGGTTGGGTTTGGAAATTTGCTGATGACACAAAGATTGGGGGTGTTGTGGATAGTGTGGAGGGCCGTCAGAGGTTACAGCAGGACATTGATAGGATGCAAAACGGCTGAGAAGTGGCAGATGGATTTCAACCCAGGTAAGTGTGAGGTGGTTCATTTTGGTAGGTCAAATGTGATAGAATATAGTATTCTAACAGAATATAGTATTGGTAAAGCTCTTGGCAGTGTGGAGGATCAGAGGGATCTTGGGGTCCGAGTCCATGGGACACTCAGCTGCTGCACAGGTTGACCGAAGCGTATGGTGCATTGGCCTTCGTCAACCATGGGATTGAGTTTAAGATCTGAGAGGTAATGTTAAAGCTGTACAGGACTCTGGTCAGGCTCCACTTGGAGTATTCTGCTCCGTTCTGGTCACCTCACTACAAGAAGGATGTGGAAACTATAGAGAGGGTGCAGAGGAGATTTAAAAGGATGTTGCCTGGATTGAGGAGCATGCCTTATGAGAATAGGTTGAGTGAGCACGGCCTTTTCTCCTTGGAGCAGTGGAGAATGAGAGGTGACCTGATAGAGGTGTATAAGATGATGAGAGGCATTGATCGTGTGGATAGTCAGAGGCATTTCCCCACGGCTGGTGCTTGGAAGTAGATATAGAGCAGATGTCAGGGGTAAGTTTTTTACGGAGAGAGTGACGAGTGCATGGAATGGGCTGCTGGCGACAGTGGTGAAGGCGGATACTATAAGGTCTTTTAAGAGACTCTTGGATGGGTACCTGGAGCTTAGAAAAATAGAGGGCAATGGGTAACCTTGGGTAATTTCTAAGTAAGTACATGTTCGGCACAGCATTGTGGGCCGAAGGGCCTGTATTGTGCTGTAGATTTTCTATGTTTCTATGTAACATCAGGATCCTGGGTGACTTGTTTGTATTTTGGTTTCATGCAGTTTCAGATGGAGAGGGGGTCTGAGTGGGTGGAAAGTTTGCGAGTAGTGTGCTCTTTCCATTGTGTCTGCTGGCATCTGAGTGATAAGTGGTAATGGGAGAAAAGGAAAAGAATGATCACAAACTTGCTGGAAAGGATGCCTGTCTAAGTTCAGTTTAAAAGATTAACCTAATATGGTTTAGTGACTCTCATAACAAAATGGGGTGATTTATAAAGTTGAGTAGATGTATTGTTTCATTAGATCTATCTAAATGGTTTTTGTTAATTGTATTGATTAATTTCATTTTATTTTTCATTCATTTTAAACTGACAATGGATAAAGCTAATAAATTTCATAGCCAGATATTTGGCAGCTAATTTCTAATCTAGTTATTTTTCTGTGTTAGTGGGACTACTACTTTGGTGCTATCAGAGTAAGTGTTCTTGATAAATAGAACCATATTCTTTTTTTCACTTGTTAAAGATGATCTGAAGAAAACAAAACATTTTCTTTTTAGTTCATGATGAAGACTGCAGCATTGAGAGGAAATTTTTTTCTTGTGGGATTGGTATAGTTTTGAATGATTGGGTATTCTCCTCCTACCCCTCCTCACAGTCCCCCACCCTGCTCCCATGACTATACCCCTTCCCCACACGAAACCACCACGGTGGGCTTCACAGCTGAACAGATGAGAAGACAACTGAAACGTCTCAACCCAAGCAAGGCTGCAGGACCGGATGGTGTCAGTACCAGGGTGCTCAAAGCCTGTGCCCCTCAGCTATGTGGAGTACTTCACCACGTCTTCAACCTGAGCCTGAGGCTCCAGAAGGTTCCTGTGCTGTGGAAGACATCCTGCCTCATCCCTGTGCCGAAGATGCCGCGCCCCAGCGGCCTCAATGACTACAGACCGGTGGCATTGACCTCCCACATCATGAAGACCCTGGAGACACTTGTTCTGGAGCTGCTCCAGCCTATAGTCAGGCCACACTTAGATCCCCTCCAGTTCGCCTACCAGCCCTGACTAGGAGTTGAGGATGCCATCGTCTACCTGCTGAACCGTGTCTACGCCTACCTGGACAAGCCAGCGAGCACTGTGAGGGTCATGTTTTTTGATTTCTCCAGTGCATTCAACACCATCCGCCCTGCTCTGCTGGGGGAGAAGCTGACAGCGATGCAGGTGGATGCTTTCCTGGTATCATGGATTCTTGACTACCTGACTGGCAGACCACAGTACGTGTGCTTGCAACACTGTGTGTCCGACAGAGTGATCAGCAGCACTGGGGCTCCACAGGGGACTGTCTTGTCTCCCTTTCTCTTCACCATTTACACCTCGGACTTCAACTGCTGCACAGAGTCTTGTCATCTTCAGAAGTTCTCAGATGACTCTGCCATAGTTGGATGCATCAGCAAGGTAGATGAGGCTGAGTACAGGGCTACAGTAGGAAACTTTGTCACATGGTGTGAGCAGAATTATCTGCAGCTTAATGTGAAAAAGACTAAGGAGCTGGTGGTAGACCTGAGGAGAGCTAAGGTACTGGTGACCCTGTTTCCATCCAGGGGGTCGGTGTGGACATGGTGGAGGATTACAAATACCTGGGGATACAAATTGACAATAAACTGGACTGGTCAAAGAACACTGAGGCTGTCTACAAGAAGGGTCAGAGCCGTCTCTGTTTCCTGAGGAGACTGAGGTCCTTTAACATCTGCCGGACGATGCTGAGGATGTTCTACGAGTCTGTGGTGGCCAGTGCTATCATGTTTGCTGTTGTGTGCTGGGGCAGCAGGCTGAGGGTAGCAGACACCAACAGAATCAACAAACTCATTCGTAAGGCCAGTGATGTTGTGGGGATGGAACTGGACTCTCTCACGGTGGTGTCTGAAAAGAGGATGCTGTCCAAGTTGCATGCCATCTTGGACAATGTCTCCCATCCACTACATAATGAACTGGTTGGGCACAGGAGTACATTCAGCCAGAGACTCATTCCACCGAGATGCAACACAGAGTGTCATAGTAAGTCATTCCTGCCTGTGGCCATCAAACTTTACAACTCCTCCCTTGGAGGGTCAGACACCCTGAGCCAATAGGCTGGTCCTGGACTTACTTCCTGGCATAATTTGCATATTACTATTTAACTATTTATGGTTTTATTACTATTTAAGTATCTATGGTGCAACTGTAATAAAAACTAATTTCCCCCGGGATCAATAAAGTATGACTATCACTATGATTGTGACTATATATTGTCACCAGCATTGAGTTCTGCACCAAAAACAGAAAATGCTGGAACATATTTGGAATGCATTAGTTTTCTTATATCTGTATATGCTGAGTTTTTAATGAATATTTTTCATGCTTCAGACTTTCCATTCTGTAGCAGAGCCCTGAGATAGAGTAAATAGTGCCTTTAGATATACGCATGTCCACCCGAATAAACAAAGCATGGCCGAAGGGTTTCGGCCTAAAATGTCAATTGTATTCTTTTCCATAGATGCTGCCTGGCCTGCTGAGTTCCTCCAGCATCTTGTGTGTGATGCTCGGATTTCCAGCATCTGCAGATTTTCTAGTGTTCATGGCTTTTATTGTTGTTCTATCACTTCAGAAATATGGATGAGCCTTTGTTATTTAAAGCTTAAACCTGACCTTCATGGAAGAATGTTAGTTTATCACATTTCATTGTTGGGCAAGCTTCTTTTTAATTTGAACATTTTCTGTTGTTTTAGAATTCTTTTATGGCAATCTCCTTTGAGGAATGGGGTTATAATCTCTACCTTGATTGTGTCATTCAGTTTCTTTTGATATGCTAATGTTTGGTTTATATGTTTCTTACTGTCTGTTCATGCCTTGATGATTTGTTCTGGTTGATAATTTTCTTTTTCAATCATTTCTTCTATTTCAGTTCACCTTTTGTATTATCTTTGGTCCCCTGTTGATCTATTGGCACTTATATGTGCAGACCAAATATATTTTAGACTAAATTAATGAATCTGCAATCCAATGCCTGACTAAATTAGAATGCTCTATTAAAATTCTTCAGTGGAATGTTTGTATTAATCTTTAAGAAATAATAGCCTGGCCTTTCATTTTAACTTCAGTTGTGCATGAGAATGATGGTTTGAAAAATGCTGTGAATCATAACTTGAGGAGATGTCTTGTTTCTGTCCTTAAGTGATTATTTCTAAAAATGCAAGATAAGATCAATATTTTTGTAATAGATGGGATATTTTTGATTGAATCAATGTTTGCAATATTTTCTGCCTGTCTGGAAGTTTAATTTATAAATTTAATCTCTCCAAAAAACTTAAGTCAAAGTTCTACCAGTCCCACCTCCCTTGTCAGATTTATTACTGTGTACATATGTTGCTGGAAGTGAACGTTTAACTTAAGGCAGAATTTAATTTCAACATAATGTATCGGCTAATAGTTTCTTAGAATATAAATGACCTTTAAATTTAAAATGATATTATTTGACCTCAAGC
The DNA here is from genome assembly GCF_963921235.1 of Mobula hypostoma. NCBI lineage: Eukaryota > Metazoa > Chordata > Chondrichthyes > Myliobatiformes > Myliobatidae > Mobula > Mobula hypostoma. The sequence continues at coordinate 119,560,694 of NC_086100.1, forward strand.
TCACCATATTTGTAATGTCTTGTGTTGCGAGCAAAAATTACGAGGGGTGATTGATAAATTCGTGGCCTAAGATAGAAGGAGTCCATTTTAGAAAACTTTGCACATTTATCTTTCAACATAGTCCCCTCCTACACTTACACACTTAGTCCAGCGGTTGTGGAGCATACGGATCTTGGACCTCCAGAAAGTGTCCACAGCAGGGGTGATTGATAAGTTCGTGGCCTAGGGTAGAAGGAGATGAATTATTAACTTCAAACTTTCTGCATAATCACTCAAAGAGTTGACCTGCATGTGCATTTAATGAGAGCTGTATAACTCATCTCCTTTTGCCTTAGGCCACAAACTTACCAATCACCCGTCTGTGGACACTTTCTGGAGGTCCAAGATCCGTATGCTCCACGACCGCTGGACTAAGTGTGTAAATGTAGCAGGGGACTATGTTGAAAAAGATAAATGCGCTAGGTTTTCTAAAATTGACTCCTTCTACCTTAGGCCATGAACATATCAATCACCCCTCCTAAGTACTTTCCTTCCAGACTCTTATAAACTTGATGTCAGGGAATCAAATTCTGCACAAGAGCATGCGTTTCTTTTTGTCTTGATTATCTTTCTTTTGTATTATTCGTCACCTCTATGGAATTTTATCGTAGCTTTTAATTTAAAGGACATCGAACAAAAAGGAAAATCTAATACAGCTGAATATGGGCCAGAAAACCGCATACACATTTAGAAAACGTCATTCCTTGTTGTCAATGCACATTCTTTTTCTGCCTTGTGTAAAGAATTAAAATGAAGTTGGCACTTCTTTGTAATACAAAATGGTGTAGACTTAAAAATCACTCAACAATGATTGAGCACTTGCGTCCTAGCAAAATATATTTACTTATATGTTTACAAATTTCCATATTTTGAGTCTCAATTTATTCTATACTAAAAGCTATACAAGAAGTGTACCCATTAAATATCAATGTAATCTCCATTTCTGGAGAATAGCATGTACTCAAATCATTTATGTGAATCATTGGAAAGGGAATTGGATGAGCAATCATCCTTTGAAATGCTGCCTGCCTAATGTACTTGCATATTTGTTTGGTTAAGGATTTCTAATTTCCTATTTTTGCTCAAATAAATAGATTGCTTGTGTTAACTGTGCTCTTTCTAAGTGTCCATCTGTTAAATGAAGTCCTGAATGGTAAGAGTGTAAAGGAGGAGCAATACAGGATTATATCAAAGTAGTTTTATAACCATTGAATGGGAAATTCATTTTTTGATAATTTTGGTGTACAGCATGTTGTAATGCTAACGTTGTTCTGCTTTAAAAACATATTTAAAATAACAAAATTAGAAAAATCTACAAAATTACAGTCCCAGATTAGATAAGGTTCCATTGTTGAGAATTATCCGTAAACCAACATTTTCATATGAACAACTCAATGAGGCTGATTAACATTTATTTATTATTTTCCCGGTGTAAGTCACAATGATGTAGAATCAGACTGTCTTACATCTAATGACTGGTTTCAATAGCCTTGGAGTATCAATAGTTGTTACATTGATTGATGAATTGCTATATAAGAGATTACCATATCAGTTTCCAAAGCAAATTTCTTAAGTGGCCTCCCACTGGGAACCATCTGCTATGTTTTCAAAGACATTTCTATAGCTAACTTTCTTTTCTTAAAATTGGTTTAAAGTTGATGGGGAGATTTCCATAAGATCTGATATCCACAAGTTAGGCCTTTCATGACCCACGAAGCCACTGTGTAGAGAATCTTAATGTTTACAAGGTCCTAAAAATGCATTTAATTTCCTGGTCACTCAGATAATAGCATTGGAAGTTTGTTGAATCCTCTCTGCCTTGACAGGCAGTTTATTCTCTATATTCACCGCTGTTTGCTTAAAACAAGTAAATCCATTTGTGAACCTCTTTCTTGTATCTTGGATTCTGAAATTGGTAAATTTGAACAACTTGTGTTCACCTTATTTACTTTTTAAGGGTGCTTGATGCTTGAGTACTGCCTTACATTTTTTTTGTAGTCCAGAGTAAAGAAGCCAGTGTCCTTTGCCACTCTTGGTTCAGACATGTTAAATGCTTGTTTTCTGTACCGCAGAATGGTGACCAAAACTGCATAAAATATATTAAATATAGAATTTGGAATTAAAATGTAAGGTTTGGCAGTGATTGATAAATTTAACATTTCTTTGAAAGAAGAGAAAAGGCCTTGTAATTTTAAAAAATCATATACATTTGACTTACTGTGTTTATTCATTCCACAGAGATTCCTGATATTATCAATGTAAAGCATCTAAAAGTCTTCAGGTATGTTTATACTGTATTAGAGTTTGTTTCCTGAATTTTCAACCAACAAATTTAAAAATATAATATGCCTTGAGAATTGCCTCAGTAATTTGTAAAGTCTGACGTCTGAGGACTAGTCATGGATTAAAATACCGTGAAAATGAAATTTCTTAACAATTGTTTGAAACATCTTTTAAGATTGGGTGGAGAAAATACATAAGCAAGCCCCACGGGCTTCCTGGGTTGCAGAAGTCCAATTTGAAGCAAATTCCTCTAAGTTTTAAGTTTTTTCAAGATAGGACAGTTAGTTACAGGTGTGCAAACTAGCAAACTAGTTACCTAATGTATACATTAATAACTGGATATAGTATACATTCCATCAGTTTATTTATAGAATATGAAAGGATGAGCATAATTGGGGGCGGCCCAGTAACACTGTGGTTAGCCCAACGCTTTATGGTACCAACAACCAAGGTTAATTCCTGCCGTTACCTGTAAGGAGTTTGTATGTTCTCCCTGTAGCCATGTAGGTTTCCTCTGGGTGCTCTGGTTTTCTCCCACAATCCAAAGATGTGGGTAGGTTAATTGTTCATTGTAAATTGTTCCATGATTAGTCTAGGGTCAAATCTGGGGTTGCTGTGTGGCACAGCTTGAAGGCCTATTCCATAGTCTATCTCAATAAATAATCTTTCATTGAATATTTTCTGGAAAGAGTATGCAATGTTATGCAATATGAGCAATATGAAATAAAAAATGATGATTGTAAAGCACAACTGAGAAAATGAAGTAGTATTTCAGGAACTGGAGGCTCAACTATTTCAGGCAATGTGTTTGTATTTTTGGGGGTAATTGTTTATTTCTGACTTGTGGGAAAATAATGGTTTATGGACAATTGCCAGGAATGGAAACCATTCATAAGCCAGGGGCCTACTGTATTCTAATTAGATTAGGTGTCATAAATTTTGGAAAGAGCAGTGTTAGGATGTTTCCTGAGAATTTAATTGGATCTACCTAATTTAAAAAAAAATTAAATGCTTACGTGCATTGTACCCACTCTTTAATATTAACTTCTAGAGTATATGCTATCACACTGTAAATTACCAGTCTGCTTTCCAAAGTTGAGTAATTGGCAAGTAGCTAAATTCATTATTAATTTGGCATTGTATGCCTGTAGCAAAGCTAAAATTCTGCTTGCATAGAACCTTCAGAATAGTGTCTAAAATCTTGCACATTCTATATGGGCAAAAGACTGGTCATCATATGAAATTATATGGATTGAAGAATTTTCAAGTAGAAGACCAGGATGCTGCTAATTGAGCTGTTGCATTTAGAATATTGAAGTGTACGTCTCTAGATTAATTGAGTTCTTATTGTCCAGTGTTTCTTCTGGACCGTAGTTCTTTTCCACCCATTGAAGACTCCATCATTGCCATGCTGGTGCAATGTACTTCAACCTCAAGCTGCTGGAATGGATATTGAGTCAAGCATGTTAACTGAGTCATAATGGTATTTAATGGAAGATATTGCATAAAATCAGCTTGTATTCAGTATTTCAGTATTTGTGTTATGTAAATAGATTTCCTGATTAATGATCTTATTTTTCCTCTTTTAAGAGAATGGGATGGTGATCTAAAAGTGCTCCCAAACATCAAAGTGAAGAAAGTCTCAGTAAAAGATTTGATTTCTACCCAGAAAGGAAACAAAGATGAAGTAGACTTACAAAAAATACAGAATCAAGATGATGTCTCAGAACATTAAGGAGTGAGAAAATGTCCTTTTAAGAAAAGGTGCACTGCCAACTGTTGAATAATGTGATTGCCACATTCGCTGCTGAGGTACACATGGTGAAAATGTTAATACCTCAGACGTCATTCTTGAGCAAGTGTACATTTCCTTAATAGTTTTAACATACCAATTTATAGGTGAAATGCTATTCTGGAAAATAATGACTAAGACATGCAAGAGCTTTAAATGCCACAGTTTTCTGTTAACCTTCTCCAATCTCTCATTAAAATATTTTGTCATGTTTTTCCTAAAATGGAATGTATTCTGAAGCAGTCAGATTAAACTTTTAAAAATCGATGGTGAAACTCTTCTGGCTCATCGCTACCACAGCTTGCTTATGGTTTTTTTTTTGTGACTTATTGTTAGATGAGATCTTGTACTTATTCCATTAACATCAGAATGGATCCTGAGAAACATGTAAATTTACTCTGCCTTTTTTCCCAGTTGCTATTATTGTGAAAATACCCTGTCACTCGCAGTTAGCCTGACTTCAGTGGTTGGAAAGAGTTGGAGTCCATTATTGAGGATATGGTTTTGGGGTACTTGGAGGCACATAATAAACCAAGCCACTAGCATTCAAATATTATGGAAAAGTAGTGTGGTTCAGGTGAGGATGACCAGTCTTACTAATTTAAAACTGTTGGTCACCTGCAAAATATTTATTAAGCCAAAGAGTGAATGTGAATGGATGGCATTCAGAAGAGTAATGCATTAATAAAAGTACTGGGAAGGTAGAAGATTGGCAAGCTCTTAAAAACCAATAGAAGACAACTGAAATAAACTAGGTAGTGTTGAGGAAGCAGGTTTTCTACAGAAGGATGTAGACAGATTTGGGAATTGGCAAATGTGCCAGATGGAATGTAGTGCACTTTAGCAGAAGGAGTAAAGGCATGTTCTATTTTCTAAATGGGAAGAGAATCAATAATCAGAGATGCAAAGGGACATGGGAGTCCTCGTGCAGGATTTCCTAAAGGTTAACTTGCAGTTTGAGTTGGTGGTATGGAGGGGAAATGCAATATAAGCATTCATTTCGAGAGGACTCTTAATACAAGAGCAAGGCTGCAATGCTGAAGCTTTATAAGGGATTGGTCAGACCGCACTTGGAGTATTGTGAGCAGTTTTGGGTCTCATATTTAATAAAAGACATGCTGGCATTGGAGCCCATCCAGAGGAAGTTCACGAGAAATCCCAGGAATGAAAGGGTTAATGTATGCGGAGTGTTTGATGGCTCTGGGTCTGTACTCGCTGGAGTTTTTTAAGAACGGTGGTGGGGGGGTGGTGCTCATTGAAACGTATTGAATGTTGAAAGGCCTACATAGAGTGGATGTGCAGAGGATGTGTCCATTTAGCAGACAGCTGTACAGGATAGTTCATTAAGGTAGAGGTTGATAGGTTCTTGGTGTCAAGGTGTCAAATGTTATGGGCAGAAAGCAGGAGAATGGGGTTGAGAGGGATAATAAATCAGTCATGATGGAATAACAGAGCATGCTCGATGGGCTGAATGGCCTAATTCTGATCCTTTGTCTTATGGTCTTTTACATTAGTGGATTGAGCATTTTTTCTGCACAGTCAGGTTTGAACCATGTGGTCTGTGTCCTGTGACCAAGCTACTTTGAAGAAAGGTTCGTGACTGATTTGGAATAATATATATCTGAATAACCTGAAAATATATTTTTTGTATATTTAAAAGAAATTGTGAATTGCTTCTTTGCTACAGCCTAATAACACACTAATACTTAAGAATCCTGTAAAAGTGTGGCAACAAAAAAACAAACAGCTGTTTTTCCCAAGCATTTTCTACTCTAAGTTACCAGAGAGGTATAATAGTGAAATGGTGAATTTTGACTACAAAAGGTAATGGGCATTCCAGCGTGGAAGCTTGTGCAGGGCAGATTCTAGGAGTCTTGTTCATGTGAACACTGATTAATGGCCTCTGCTGAGCATCACAGGAGACAAAATTTTAAGTGTTAATGTTTCCTAAATTTATCTGTGACAGAATCAAATATACTCAGCTCAAATATATTGCTTTTACACCCTCTGAAATGCACAGACATTCTTTAATAGAGCATCTAAAATGTAATTTTTGTCTGTTTTCAAGGAGTGAGAAAGCATTCAGTCCATCTCTCTTATTCCATCTATGGGGGGAAGCAAATTAGTCCTACTTCCTTTCAGCAGCAATGTTTTCTTTTTCATATATCTGGTTGAGATCGCTATTGAATCAACTTCTGTTATCCAAATGATAATAAATTGCTTCCTTTATAGATATTTTAAGACTTAAACCTCTTGTACTCCAGGTGGTGACTTCCCTACTTCCCTGCTAATGGAAACTTGTTTACATAATACATATTTACGTGATCAAAACATAGTATGATTTTGATAAAGTTGTGTGAAATCTTCCCTTGTTTCCTCTCTATTCAAAGGAGAACAACATCTGCTTCTAACATTTTGGCACCAGTTTTAAGAAGTAAGTGCGGTCCATCAGGACTTGCTGCAGAGTTTGAGATTGTGGGAAGAGTTATTTGTGGATTTTAGTGCCTGATTTTAAAAGCTGACACAGAGTGACACAAAGGTTGGTGGTGTTGTGGATGGTGTAGAGCAGTGGTCCCCAACCTCCGGGCTGCGGACCGATACAGGGCCGCGAAGCATGCAGTGGTAGTCGGAACGCACCCAGCACATCTTTAATAAAAAAAAGCTGAAATAAACAAGCAAATTAATTAGGTGTCTCCCAGCACGTAATTAATTAGCTTGTTTATTTCGGCTCTTTTCTTAAAGATGTGCTGGGTGCGTCCCGGCTACCACTGCACCCCTGCATGCTTCGCGGCCCGAAGGTTGGGAACCACTGGTGGAGAGATTTGTTTTAATTTACATTGAGACAATGATAGGATGCAGAGCTGGGTTGAGAAGTGGCAGATGGATTTCAATCTGGAAGCCTATGAAGTGATACACTTTGAAAGGTCGAAGACAGAGTACAGGGTTAATGGCAGATTCTTGGCAGTGTGGAGGAATAGAAGGATCTTGGAGTCTGCATCCATAGATCCCTCAAAAGTTGCCGTGAAAGTCGATAGGATGGTTAAGAAGGTTTATGGAGTGTTGGTCTTCATTTGTTGGGAGATTGAGTTCAAGAGCTGTGAGGTAATATTAAGCTCTATTGAACATTTGCTAGTGCATTAGATATAGGAGCTCATTGAATCTGCTCTGCCATTCCATCATGGCTGAATATTATCCCACTCAATCCCGCTCTGCCCTCAATAATCAAGAACATCAAACTTTGCTTTGAATATACCCAAATGACTCTGCCTCCACAGGTGGCTGTGGCAATAATTTCCACAGATTCACCATCACTGACTTAATCTGCAAGTTATCCTTTAGGGAATCCTGCACAAGGACTCCCAAGTTGGACCACACTTGGAGTAATGTGTTCAGTTCTGGTTGCCTCATTATAGGAATGAATTGGAAGCTTTAGAGAAGAGTTCTTCTTTCTTCCAAAAGCTCCTCTGTTCTTCAGGTGGATGTTTGAAAGCAAAGGACGGTATTGTTATCATGGAAAAAGATGAGATTATGAACAGATGGACTGAGTATATTCAGGAATTGTTTGAAGACGATCGAGGCGAAAAATGAGAAATTAAGAAAAACATCGAAGGTCCAAGTATTTTAAAATCTGAAGTTTGTAATGCAATGAATAAGATGAAGAAAGGAAAGGCAGCAGGTCCTGATAAATTAGTAATAGAACAAATTATTGCTCTTGAAGATTATGGAATTGAAAAACTTACTGATTTAATCAATGACATTTATGAGACTGGAATAATACCAGAAGAGATGAAAAAATCAGTATTTATCACTCTTCCTAAGAAACCTGGAGCAATAGAATGTGAATTACATAGGACCATGTTTAATGAGTCATATCACCAAGATACTTCGAAGAATTTTGATGACAAGAGCTTAAAGTAAGATACAAGCTGAAGTAGGTAGAAAACAATGTGGTTTTGTGAAAGACAAGGGTACAAGCAACGCAATATTGATGTTAAGGATACTATCAGAACGAGCTATTCAAGTGCAAAAAGATTTGTTTTATCGACTACACAAAACCTTTTGATAAAGTGAAGCACAATAATTTATTTGAAATATTACAGAAAGCTCTAGGTCTAGATTTGAAAGACCCCCGCCTAATCAGAAATCTGTACTGGGAACAAACTGCTGCTGTAAGAATAGATGGAGAAGTGAGTCAGTTTACGAAAATCAAGAGAGGCGTTAGACAAGGTGTGTTTTCTCCCCTAATTTATTTAATGTGTACAGTGAAACACTATTACAAAAAATAAGAGACATCTTGGGAATCAAAGTTGGCAGTGAAAACATCACTAATTTCAGATATGCAGATGACACTGTGTTAATTGCAAGTATGGAGGAAGAACTACAAAACTTAATTGATAAATTGTTGAAAGTACAAAAATGGGTCTATCTATCAATTGCAAAAGTCAGAATGTATGGTGATATCCAAAAAGAAGGAGAATTCTATCTGCAGGCTGAGAATAAATGGGGAAGACATAAAACAAGTACAGAACTTTTGCTGCTTAGGAAGATGGGTGACATCAGATGGCAGGTGCGACTTGGACACCAAAAGAAGAATAGGGATGGCAAAAGACACCTTTATGAGAATGAAGAGTATGTTGACCAACACTAAACTAGGCATGACAACCCGCCTTAGAGTACTGAAATGTTACGTTTATCCAGTTATGTTATATGGCTCAGAATGTTGGACAATATCTAGTAACAAGAGGAAATTAATTGAAGCAGCAGAGGAGGATGCAAAGAATATCATGGAGGAAATGAATACCTAATGAGGATGCCATGAACAGAGCAAACACAAAAAGAGAAATAATGTATGAGATCATGAAAAGGCAACGTAATTTCATTGGGCATGTGATTAGGAAAGAGGAGTTAGAATGCACGATAATTATGAGAAAGACTGAAGGGAAGAAAGCAAGAGGAAGACAAAGACAAATGATGATGGAGTCAGCAGCTGGAGAAGTGGAAATGAATACCAATGAATTGATCCACTTGACCCGAAACAGGAGTGTGTAGGCCATGGCAGTCAAAGCTCAAACTGGGCATGGCACCTGATGATGATGATGAAAGAAGAGTGCTGAGGAGATTTATCAGGATTCTGCCTGGATGAGAGCATGTCTTCTGAGGATAAATTAAGTGAGCTAGAGGTATTCTCTTTTCTGGAATAAAGGAGAATGAAAGGTGATTTGATAGAGATTTACAAGATGTTAAGATTGAGTAGACAGCCAGCATTGTTCCCTCTAAGCTCAGTGGATATGTGGCTGTGCAGTAACTGAAATGTTCCCACACATATAGCCTTTGTTGCTGTGCAACTGCAATTTTCTTTTATATGTTCATCTAATTTTGAAATGCCCTGTAATTGTGCATTAATGAATATATTCCATAAATTTTATAAATAATAAACGTACCACAATCATTGAAACATTTTACGGCTTCAACGTATTTACATTATCAGTGTTTCAAGTTACAAGACTGTTACAATTTTTAACAATAAACACAGAATGGAAGTCAAGCAACCAGCCCGCTCAATACCGACACCGTGTTTTTGAAACACTTTACTTTTGCCATTGTGCCTGTCAGTTATTTTGACTGCCTGACACTATTAACTTGTGTTGTGGTTTGTGTCAGTTCGATGTGAAAATTTCTGTATTCTAGTATGCATATTATGAAAAAAGCTTTTACCTGCTGTGCAGTTTTCGGGCCGTGTAAAAATAGTTGGTTTGCACAGCTGTAAAAAAAAACAATTAGATGGGACGTTGACCGCCAGAGACTTTTGCTCAGGATGGCAATGGCTAATACAAGGGGTCATAATTTTAAAGTGACTGGAATAAAGTATAGGGGGGATGTCAGAGGTAGGTTTTTTACACAGAGTGGTAGGTGCATGGAACGTGCTGCCGGGGCGGTGGTAGAGGCAGATCATTAGGGATATTTAAGAGACTTGGATGGAAGAAAAAAAATGAAGAACTCTGGGGGAGGGAAAGGCTAGATTGATCTTAGAGTAAGTTAATTGTTCCGCACAGCATCGTGGTCCAAGGGTCTGTATTGTGCTGTACTATTCTATGTTCCCTCTACACATGAAACCCTTCATCTCTGGTACTATCCTAGTAAACTTTCTTAAGGTTTATTCTTTCTGAAGATGGTATCTGGAACTGAAAACACTAATGTTCCACTCAACTAAATAAAGGATAAATGGCAAAATAGAAATAAACACTCCTATGAACACCCAGGAAGTTAAAATATTCAGTAGCATTATGAAAGTTCATTGGGTTATTGATGAACTAGAGCAGTTCTGGCTGGGATTCAAAGCACCTGTGATGCTCCTGGAAAGGAATATTGTCTAATTGAAAGCCTAGTCATACATGTGTCCTACAAAATAAATCTCAATAGTTTGTGCAATGTTCATCTAACAACCAGCATTATTAAAACCAGACTCCCTGTCCACTACGATGCAATTTGAGATCTGTGCACAAATAGGCTTGATACAGCGTAAAAATATAATGATGTTTACTCCTTGGCTTCACATTTTAAGGCCGTCCTGAGAATATAAAAGACTATGCCAATGAAAATTCTTTCTTAGCATCAGCAAGCCTGATTCACGTTACAGAGCAGAGTTTTAAGAAAATCCGGTGAGAGCTTTTTTAACAAACAGCAATGAAGGATGGTGTAAAATTTCAAAAAAAAAATGTAGGATGAATCTATATTTCTTAAACATATACTTAGATAAAATAATATAGAGACTGGTTAAAATTACTGAATGGTAATTTTAGGAAATATTCCAAACAATCAAATTTTGATTATATTTCCCAATGATTAGCAGTCCTGATGAAGGGTCTCAGCCTGAAATTTCCACTGTTTATTTCCCACCGTGGATGCTGCCTAACTTTCTGAAAATCCCTGCAGTATTTTGTGTGTGTGTGTTTCTCAAGATTTCCAGCATCTGCAAAATCTCTTGTGTCTTTGTTTATTTCCTCAGGTTTTGCTCATTGACTTGACAATTTTAAGTCAATTTGATCATGCAAATCTTGTGCAGTGTTGACAGTCTAAGGCAGCAGTCCTCAACCACCGGGCTGTGGACCAGTACCGGGCCGCAAAGCATGTGTGACTGGGCTGCGAGCCGCGAGGAAACGATATGATTTGGCGATATGAAATGATATGAGTCAGCTGCACCTTTCCTCATTCCCTGTCACACCCACTGTTGAACTTTAAATGCACGCGAGGTCATCAGTGACCCAAGACGTGCAAAGGAATGGGTCCGTGACTCATTTGTGAATGTTTCCGGTGAATCTTCCATGTCAGCGCAGGTAAAAGATTAACTCCTCGAGCTTGCAAATGATGGTGGGCTGAAAAGTATCAGGCAATACACATCAAAGTTGCTGGTGAACACAGCAGGCCAGGCAGCATCTCTAGGAAGAGGTACAGTTGACGTTTTGGGTGGAGACCCTTCATCAGGACTAACTGAAGGAAGAGATAGTAAGAGATCTGAGAGGGGGAGGGGGTGATCTGAAATGATAGGAGAAGACAGGAGGGGGCCGGATGGAGCCAAGAGCTGGACAGGTGATTGGCAAAAGGGATATGAGAGGATCATGGGACAGGAGGCCCAGGGAGAAGGAAAAGGGGGAGGAAAAGATGCCGATTGCATCGTCTCTGATCTGGGCCGACATTTATGTGCTGGGCGGCACCTATTCAATTAGCTTGTTTATTTCGGCTTTTTTCTTAAAGTCGTGCTGGGTGTGTTCTGGCCACCGCTGTACCGCTGCATTCTTCGCGGCAATATATCAGTCTGTGGCCCGGAGGTTTGGGACCACTGTTATAATTGACTTATCACTATATTCATGTGAGGAAAATAATGCGCTGTGTGTTCATTATTAAATTTGTTAGATAAACCCCTTTAGATACGAAATTGAGTGTAGTAGCCACTTATAAGTAATTTATCACCTATATTCCAGTCGTGATTAACACCTACCCCGCCCGCCCCCCCCCCCCCCACCCTCGGACGGTCCGCAAGAATATTGTCAATGTTAAACCGGTCCGTGGTGCAAAAAAGGTTGGGGACCCCTGGTCTAAGGTGATACAAGTAGACTCACTTGGGCTGGAATTATGAATATTACAATTACAATAATCAAGTATTTCTCTTAAGCTTCCACACTTTTCATCTCATCCCATGCAAACAATGAACAAAGAATGTAAACCCTCTCTCATTGGAACACTGATAATACATTTCCACAAAAATGAACCAATATATAGCATAGCAAATGAGTATCTATCTATTCTGATAGTATATACTTCAGAGTTGTATGATTTGCAATAAAATTGGTGTGAAACTATGTAAGTGCTTTTATTCATAGCAACGGAAAGTATACAGGCTATGTGGAATTCTTATTCTGCTGAAAAACATTGGATTTTGTTTAAATATTCAACTTTCACATTATAATTATATATTTAAAAATGCAACCCAGAAAATAAATTATTTTTCCTTAGAGTAGTTGCTGTTTATAGTATAGTTCCAAGACTTAACCCATCTTGTCTCTGTTAACACTTTGCTGAAATAATCTGAATTAATTTTTAATACCCCTGTGGCTGTCCCCCTTAACAATAAGTACTCTTGTTTGAGTATTGTTGGGGTGGGGGGGGTCGGCCTACCTGAGGAAGCCACAATGGCTATCTGGCACAGAGTCTAACCCTGTGACTCAGAAGGGTAGGGAAAGGAAGAGGATGGCAGCAGTGATTGGGGACTCTATCGTTAGGGGTGAGAGGGGCGATTCTGTGGACACAGGAAAGAAACACGACTGGTGGTTTGCCTCCCTGGTACCAGTGTCTGGGATGTTTCTGATCGTTACCATGATATCCTGAAGTGGGAAGGTGAATAGCCAGAGGTCATGGTAAATATTGGTACCAACGACATAGGTAGGAAAAGGGAGGAGGTTCTGAAAACAGACTACAGGGAGTTAGGAAAGAAGCTGAGAAGCAGGACCTCGACGAAGGAGGACTTGGTCACAGGCCTGCCCTTGGTACTGGGGGGGGGGAACCGCTTCATCGGGCACCTCCGTACCATTTGCAACAAGTGAGACTTCCCGTGATCTTGGGATTACTGCCTGTGCAATGCGACAATGAGTATAGGAAAAGAGTAAGGTAGAGGATAAATGCATGGCTGAGGGATTGGAGTAGGGGGCAGGGATTCAGATTTCTGGATCATTGGGACCTCTTTTGGGGCAGGTATGACCTGTACAAAAAGGACCAGTTGCACTTCAATCCCAGGGGAACCGATATTCTGGCAGGGAGGTTTACTAAGGCTATTGGGGAGAATTTAAACTAGAATTGCTGGTGGGTGGGAATGGAACTGAACGGAAGGGGCGGTTGGCTGACAAATAGAGAAAGCTTGTAAGTGTGAGAGAGAGGATAGGCAGGTGATAGTGAAGGGATGTGCTCGGAATGATGGTTTGAGATGTGTCTAATGCAAGGAGTATCATGAACAAAGCAGATGAACTTAGAGCGTGGATCAGTATTTGGCGCTATAATGTTGTGACCATTACAGATACTTGGATGGCTCTGGGGCAGGAATGGTTACTTAGAGTGCCAGGTTTTAGATGTTTCAGAACGGACAGGGGGAGGCACCGTTGATCAGAGATAGTGGCATGGCTGCAGAAAAGGAGGAAGCCATGGAGGGATTGTCTACTGATTCTCTGTGGATGGAAATTACGAGACATTAAGGGGTCAATAACTCTACTGGGTTTTTTTTTATAGACCACCCTACAGTAACAGGGACATCGAGGAGCAGCTCGGGAGGCAGATTCTGGAAAGGGGTAATAGCAACAGGGTTGTCGTGGTGGGAGAGTTTAATTTCCCAAATATCAATTAGCATGTCCCAAGAGCGAGGGGTTTAGATGGGGTGGAGTTTATTAGGTGTGTTCAAGAAGGTTTCCTGACACAGTATGTAGCCTACAAGAGGAGAGACTGTACTTGATCTGCGTATTGGGTATTTGTCAGGTGTCAGGTCTCTCAGTGGGAGAGCACTTTGGAGATAGTGATCACAATTCTATCTTCTTTACCATAGCATTGGAGAGGGATAGGAACAGACAAGTTAAGGAAGCGTTTAACTGGAGAAGGGGGTAATATGAAGCTATCAGGCAGGAACTTGGAAGCATAAATTAGGAACAGGTGTTCTCAGGGAAATGTACAATAGAAATATGGCAAATATTCAGGGGATATTTGCGTGATGTTCTGCATAGGCACATTCCGATTAGACAGGGAAAGGATGGTACAGTACAGGAACCGTGGTGTACAAAGGCAGTTGAAAATCTAGTGAAGAAGGAAAGAAAAGCCTACGAAAGGTTCAAAAAACTAGATAATGATAGAGATCTAGAAAATTATAAGGCTAGTAGGAAGGAGCTTAAGAATGAAATTAGGAGAGCCAGAAGGGGCCATGAAAAGGCCTTGGTGAGCAGGAATAAGGAAATCCCCAAGGTATTCTACAAGTATATGAAGAGCAAGAGGATAAAATGTTATAGAATAGGACCAATCAAGTGTGACAATGGAAAAGTGTGTATGGAACGAGACGAGGAAGCATAAGTACTTAATGAATACTTTGCTTCAGTATTCACTACAGAAAAGGACCTTGGCGATTGTAGGGATGACTTACAGTGGACTGAAAAGCTTGAGCATATAGACTTTAAAAAATAGGATTTGCTGGAGAATTTGGAAAGCATCAAGTTGGATAGAACACCAGGACCGGACGAGATATACTCCCAGGCTACTCTGGGAAGCGATGGAGGCCTCAGGGATCTGTTCTGGGGCCCCTTCATGATTTTTATAAATGACCTGGATGAGGAAGTGGATGGATGTATTAGTAAATTTGCTGATGACAAAAAGGTTGGGGGTGTTGTGGATAGTATTGTGGAGGGCTGTTAGAGGTTACGGCGGGACATTGACAGAATGCAAAGCTGGGCTGAAAAGTAGCAGATGGAGTTCAACCCAGATAAGTGTGAGGTGGTTCAAATATGATGGCAGAATATAATATTAATGGTAAGACTCTTGGCAGCGTGGAGGATCAGTGGGATCTTGGGGTCCGATTCCATAGGACACTCAAAACTGCTGCACTGGTTAACTGTGTGGTTATGAAGGCATGCGGAGTATTGGCCTTCATCAACCATGGGATTGAGTTAAAGAGCCGAGAGGTAATGTTGCAGCTATAAAGGGCCCTGGTCAGATCCCACTTGGAGTACTGTGCTCAGTTCTGGTCACCTCACTACAGGAAGTTATGTGGAAACTATTAAAAGGGTGCAGAGGAGATTTACAACGATTTGTCTGGATTGGGGAGCATGCCTTATGAGAATACGTTGAGTGAACTTGGCCTTTTCTCCTTGGAATGACGGAGGATGAGAGGTGACCTGATAAAGTTTATAATATGATGAGAGGCATTGATCATGTGGATAGTCAGAGTCTTTTTCCCAGGGCTGAAATGGCTAGCACGAGAGGGCACAGTTTTAAGGTACTTGGAAGTAGGTACAGAGGAGATGTCAGGGGAGTGGTGAGTAGATGGAATGGGCTGCTGGCGATGGTGGTGGAGGCAGATACAACAGGGTCTTTTAAGAGACTCCTGGATAGGTACATGGAGCTTAGAAATGAAATGAAATGAAATATCTTTAATGTCATTGCATAGTACAGTTATCATGCACCGATACAGCGAAAATGAGTTTGCAACTCTCATACTCACTGCTATAAAACAACATATAAGATAAGTAAACAATAAATAAATCAAGTAACCAGCCAGTACAAGCAACGTCCAGCAGTACAAAAGCACAACTCAGATGCATGACAGCCTTAAAACCAGTATTAAAGTAGCAATATAACAAATTTATGGATGACGCTTGATCAATTGGTACAGTGCAATTATAGCTCTGGGGGAAAAGCTATTTTTCAGTCTGGAAGTGTGAGGGCTATGGGTAACCCGAGGTAATTTCTAAAGTAAGTACATGTTCAGCACAGCATTGTGGGCTGAAGGGCCTGTATCGTGCTGTAGGTTTTCTATGATTCTAATTTTCTTCTGTACTCTTACTAAATGCTATCAACTGCCTGGTTCAAATACTGAATTGTCTGTTAAACAGTGATCTTATAGTTATCAGGCAGCAAAGCTTTCTGAACTACTTCACGCGTGCAAAGATATTTGCCACATCTTTACAGTCACGGTTTAAAATTTATCCCTCCCCTGACCACACATCTTATTCAGCGTCAAATTCCTTTGGATAGCATATAAAACTTTTTTAATTATTCCAATCAGTTCAATGTTTATATTGCACATCTACTAATATAGTCATTCATAAAGTGAAGCTCATCATTCTGTTGAGCCCTTGCCATCTCTGGTGGAATCCAGATCTCCGCTCAATCCCCCTAGTCCTGCTTTTACAAGTTTTTTTGTCCAGTGTATCTAAATTTGCCATAATAATTCTCATCTGCCTAATTTGCCAGCAAGCTCAGTGCTCCAGGAGAACAGCCCATCCTCGTAGCCATAATTCCTCATTACTATAAATATACTGGTAGCTCCCTGCACACTAAAACCCTTCAAATGATCAAACTTTTCTAGATGTTCAGTTTAACTGACTTGCCCTTGTACTTACTATCTCTGTTAGTGAAGCTCAAAAACTGTTTGCTTTGCTATGTCAGGATATCACTCCATCTTCAAATATCTCTGCATATAAACCATGAAATCTCTGCTTTTGTGGGTCTAGTACAACAACATGTGCATATAGTCTTTCTATCCTTTTTGCGTCATCTTCCACTTCTCCGTACTAAGTTCTGTTGGCCAAGTGCTTATTTTAGCACATATATAGTATGTCCTGGAGAAGATGATTAGGGCTATCCTTATCATTTGCTACACCCACAAACGTTGGTATTATAAGCAAAGTTTTTTTTTAAAATTTACCCTAAATTCAAATATTAAAGTCAGCTGCTTTCACAAAAAGAAAGTGGTGCCAACAATGGCTATTGAAGAAGACCGCTAATATTCTTCAGTTGGAGAAAAATATATTTAACAGTGTAACTTTCTGTCCCAAAACCAGTTTTTCTTCAAGCTCACACTGACTGTCCTCTGTTTTGTTAACTAGCCTTTAACAGTGTTACTTCACATAAGGTTTACAACAAATCCGTTTCAGTTAGCTTCTTTTAATCAACCCTCTCTGTTACTTCATTATAAACATCAGAATCAGCTTTATTATCACTGACATATGTTGTGAAATTTGTTTTTTGCGGCAGAAAAGATTCAAGATTCAAGTAAATTTATTATCACAGAATGTATAAATTATACAACCTTGAGATTTGCTTACTCACAGGTAGCCCAAAAGAGTTTATTTAAAGAAAAAAAATAAAAGACCAACACTCAATGTGCAAGAGAAATAAAAAAAAATACAAAGCATGCAAACAATTGAAGCAAGCAACAGCATTCTGAACCAAAATTGAGTCCTCAGAACCAAAGTCTGGAGTAGGCTTGTCTGTTCATCTTATTAGCAGGTGTGGAGCAGAGCAGCTGGGGCAGTCTTCATGGCCTCAGAGCCATGGAGATGACCATTGCAGAGAATGAACAAAATCGGCTCTCCTTCTGACATAAGAACATAAGAAATAGGAGCAGGAGTAGGCCATCTGGTCTGTCAAGCCTGCTCTGTCGTTCAATACGATCATGGCTGATCTTGCCATGGTCTCATCTCCACCTACCTGTCATTTCCCATAACACTTAATTCCCCTACTATGCAAAAATCTATCCAACTTTGTCTTAAATATATTTACTGAGATAATCTCCACTGCTGCATTGGGCAGAGAATTCCACAGATTCACTACCCTCTGGGAAAAGCAGTTCCTCCACATCTCCATCCTAAATCTCTCCCGAATCTTGAGGCAATGTCCCCTAGTTCTAGTCTCACTATCAGTGGAAATCACTTTCCTGCCTCTATCTTAACAATCCCTCTCATAATTTTATATGTTTCTATAAGATCTCCTCTCATTCTTCTGAATTCCAGTGAGTACAGTCCCAGGCAACTCAATCGCTCCTCATAGTCTAACCCCATCAACCTGGTGAACCTCCTCTGCACCACCTCCAAAGCCAGTACATCCTTCCTCAAGTAAGGAGACCAGAACTGCATGCAGTACTCCAGGTGCGGCCTCACCAGTACCCTGTATATTTGCAGCATAACCTCCCTGCTCTTAAATTCAATCTCTCTAGCAATAAAGGCCAACATCCCATTTGCCTTGTTGATAGTCATAGTCATAGTCAAGGTCATTCTTTATTGATCCCCGGGGAAATTGATTTTCGTTACAGTTGCGCATGCACCATAAATAATAAATAGTAATAGAACCATAAATAGTTAAATAGTAACATGTAAATTATGCCAGTAAATTATGAAATAAGTCCAGGACCAGCCTATTGGCTCAGGGTGTCTGACCCTCCAAGGGAGGAGTTGTAAAGTTTGATGGCCACAGGCAGGAATGACTTCCTACGACGCTCTGTGTTGCTTCTCGGTGGAATGAGTCTCTGGCTGAATGTACTCCTGTGCCCAACCAGTACATTATGTAGTGGATGGGAGACATTGTCCAAGATGGCATACAACTTAGACAGCATCCTCTTTTCAGACACCACTGTCAGAGAGTCCAGTTCCATCCCCACAACATCACTGGCCTTACGAATAAGTTTGTTGATTCTGTTGGTGTCTGCTACCCTCAGCCTGCTGCCCCAGCACACAACAGCAAACATGATAGCACTGGCCACCACAGACTCGTAAAACATCCTCAGCATTGTCCGGCAGATGTTAAAGGACCTCAGTTTCCTCAGGAAATAGACACGGCTCTGACCCTTCTTGTAGACAGCCTCAGTGTTCTTTGACCAGTCCAGTTTATTGTCAATTTGTATCCCCAGGTATTTGTAATCCTCCACCATGTCCACACTGACACCCTGGATGGAAACAGGGGTCACCGGTACCTTAGCTCTCCTCAGCTCTACCACCAGCTCCCTAGTCGTTTTCACATTAAGCTGCAGATAATTCTGCTCATACCATGTGACAAAGTTTCCTACTGTAGCCCTGTACTCAGCCTCATCTCCCTTGCTGATGCATCCAACTATGGCAGAGTCATCAGAACCCTTCTGAAGACGACAAGACTCTGTGCAGTAGTTGAAGTCCGAGGTGTAAATGGTGAAGAGAAAGGGAGACAAGACAACCCCCTGTGGATCCCCGGTGCTGCTGATCACTCTGTCGGACACACAGTGTTGTAAGCACACGTACTGTGGTCTGCCAGTCAGGTAATCAAGAATCCATGATACCAGGGAAGCATCCACCTGCATCGCTGTCAGCTTCTCCCCCAGTAGAGCAGGGTGGATGGTGTTGAATGCACTGGAGAAGTCAAAAAACATGACCCTCACAGTGCTCGCTGGCTTGTCCAGGTGGGCGTAGACACGGTTCAGCAGGTAGACGATGGCATCCTCACTCCTAGTTGGGGCTGGTAGGCGAACTAGAGAGGATCTAAGTGTGGCCTGACCATAGGCCGGAGTAGCTCCAGAACAAGTCTCTCCAGGGTCTTCATGATGTGGGAGGCCAATACCACCGGTCTGTAGTCATTGAAGCTGCTGGGGCGCGGCGTCTTCGGCACAGGGACGAGGCAGGACGTCTTCCGCAGTACAGGAACCCTCCGGAGCCTCAGGCTCAGGTTGAATACATGGCGAAGTACTCCACATAGCTGAGGGGCACAGGCTTTGAGCACCCTGCTACTGACACCATCCGGTCCTGCAGCCTTGCTTGGGTTGAGACGTTTCAGCTGTCTTCTCACCTGTTCAGCTGTGAAGCCCACCGTGGTGGTTTCGTGTGGGGAAAGGGTATAGTCATGAGAGCAGGGTGAGGGACTGTGAGGAGGGGTAGGAGGGGAGAGTGAAATATGTGTTGGTTGAGGGCCGACAATAGATGGTTCATGTGGGGGATGGGCAGGGGCCACAATGTCAAATTTGTTAAAGAACAGGTTAAGTTCGTTGGCCCTGTCCACACTGCCTTCAGCTCCTCTGTTGCTATTTTGCCAGAACCCAGTGATGGTCCTCATCCCACTCCAGACGTCGCTCATGTTGTTCTGCTGGAGTTTCCACTCAGCTTCCTCCTGTACCTGTCTTTAACCTCCCTGATCCTGGCTTTCAGGTCCCTCTGTATTGCCCTCAGCTCCTCCCTATTTCCATCTCTAAACACCCTCTTTTCAGCATTCAGAATGTCGATAGTCTGCTATATCTGCAAACCAACCTTTTGTGATTCATGCACAAGCACTCCCAAGTGTCTCTGCACGGCAGCATGCTGCAATTTTTTACCACTTAAGCAATAATCTGCTCTTCTATTTTTCCTTTCAAACCGGATGACCTCGCATTTACCAACATTGTACTCCATCTGCCAGACCCTTGCCCACTCATTTAACCTATCTATATCTCTCTGCAGACCCTCCGTATCTTCTGCACAATTTGCTTTTCCACTCAATTTAGTATCATCATCAAACTTAGATACATACATTTGGTCCCCTCTTCCAGATTGTTAATGTATATCCTGAACAGTTGTGGGCCCAGCACCAACCCTTACAGCACACCGCTGACCACTGATTGCCAACCAGAGTAACACCCATGTATCCCATCTTTCTGCTTTCTATTAGTTAACCAGTCCTCTATTCATGCTAATACATCACCCCCAATTCTATGCATCCTTATCTTATGGATAAACCTTTTATGTAGTACCTTATCAAACACCCTCTGGAATCCAAATAACGTCCACCTTTTCCGCTCTATCCACTGTACTAGTTGAGGACCTGTGACTCCGCAAAAGACACCGAAGCATTCGGGCTCTCACGACCAGACTATGTAACAGTTTCTTCCCCCAAGCCATCAGATTCCTCAATACCCAGAGCCTGGACTGACACCAACCTACTGCCCTCTACTGTGCCTATTGTCCTGTTTATTATTTATTGTAATGCCTGCACTGTTTTGTGCACTTTATGCAGTCCTGGGTAGGTCTGTAGTGTAGTGTAGTTTTTGTGTCGTTTTTACGCAGTTCAGTGTAGTTTTTGTATTGTTTCATATAGCACCATGGTCCTGAAAAACGTCGTCTCGTTTTTACTGTGTACTGTACCAGCAGTTATGGTTGAAATGACAATAAAAAGTGACTTGACTTGACTTGATTAGTTATATCCTCAAAGACTCCAGTAAGTTTGTCAAGAAGGACCTGCCTTTGCTGAAACCTTGTTGTGTCTGCCTGAGGGATCCATTTCTTTTCCAGATGCCTCGCTATTTCTTCTTTAACCCTGACCGATACCCTGTCCTTTCAGTCAGTCTTGGCTGGTGTTTAAGTTGTCTAAACAGCACTAGGACCCGGGCACCACTGCTGTGAAAGGGCCCTGGTCTGCCCAGCGACTCGCCCAGCCCGAAGCTGCTCTCAAGCTCTTCTAATCGGCTCGGCATCCAGAGCGATCCAACCTTGCACCCGGGCCACCTGTATGGGCCTTGGAACTCCATCTGCAATGATTCTGCAACACACCATCTCAACTCATCCCTCAAACTCGGCTCACCTTCTCTACTTATGGCAACAACTTAACACAATTTACCTCAGAAAAGATACTTTTAGTGATGTCTTTTGTCAAATTTCTTAGCTTTCCAACTACCAGAAAGCTGTCGTACACGTTCAGTTGCGCTATCTTATTGGTACTGGTACTGGCAGTCAGCACAGTGCAATACGTTAAAAATTACTATAGGTTTTTTTTAAGCGTGTTGTACCAGACATTCAGCCATTTTTGTCTGGCACGTGTTGTCAGGATTAACCGGGTCACGTTATGAACATTCCTGACTCGACCCTTGTATTTTTTACGAGGCTGAGTGGCTAGCTCGACACTCAACCCGGCATGGATGGAAAGTGTGCTCGGGGGTGGCCCGATCTGGATTCGAACTCGGGAACCTTCGCTCCGGAGTCCGGCACTGATCTCACTGCACCACCAGCCAGCCTATTGCTATAGGTTACAATAAGAAATAGATTAGAATATAAATAAATAGTGCAAATATAAAGCAGGAGGCAATGTAGTGTTATGTATGGTCTATTCAGAAATCCGATGGCTGGTGGGGTGCGGGCATGATGGTTGAAGTGTGGGTCTGCAGGCTCCTGTACCTCCTGCCTAATGATGGCAATGAGAACAGGACATTTCCGGGGTGGTGAGGGTCCTCAATGTGGTGTTTGTTATTGAGGGATAGTGCAGAGCACACCAGGACGCCAGCATGCAGGATATGCCACTGAACTTTATTGAGCCCCGCTTGTACAGGTTGTGAACTCCTCCCGTGTGGGATGACTAACTGAGTGGCAGAGGAATAACACTATTAACTACCAATGCATCGCCTCTTGAAGGACAAGATAAACTAGCTACGTACTTCTTGTCTATGGAACCGCATTGTAATTGTAGTCGCTGAAATTGAGCGATGCAATTCACTTTACCCAGAGCATGTAACTTACGCTCCTTACATAAACATAAAGAAGAATTGACAACATTATAACCGTCTTTCTCTTTGTTTTTAAGTCTCTCACTCTCCTTGTATAAAAAAGAATTGCTGTTATAAACAAGAGAATATCTGAAGATGCTGGAAATTCAAGCAATACACACAAAACCTCCCGGGAGGGGGGAGAAGATGGCGACGTGACGGCAGCGTGTGCAGCCACTTCAGTGATGATGTCTGTTATCTGTCAAGCAGGGGACCGTGCACAATTCTGATTTAATGGAGACAGACATGACAGCACGGAGGAACACCTGGAAAATTTCTGAAATGCCCGCTTCGCTGCCGCTGCTACTGTGTGGTAACTGGAATCTCCGGAGCTGAAGGCCCCGAAATCCTCGGCTTTGCGTGTTTCAGCGGCCAGGGAGAGATCGAAGGCGTTCAGCAGAGGATGGCGCTCAGGAGGCTGTATCGGAGAGGTTGGTTGGAAGCTCGGAGTTTTCGGACAGAAGAACTCAGTGTTGGCTGTGGTCGGCTGCTTCCAATGCATCGCCAGTTGTCGGTGCCTGGAGGTTTATGGCAGGGAGTTTCTTCCTTTTGCCGCCGCTATCGGGGACTCGGGAATCGATCAACTCAGGAATTTGAGACTTTTTTTTACTGTGTCTATGATCTGTTCTTCATTAAATTATGGTATTGTTTTGCACTGCTGTAACTATATGTTATAATTATGTGGTTCTGTCAGTGTTAGTCTTTGGTCTGTCCTGTTTTCTGTGATATCACGCCGGAGAAACATTGTATCATTTCTTAATGCATGTATGCATTTCTAAATGACAATAAAAGAGGACTGAGTGTTCTCATAATCTAAAAAAAAATGCTGGAGGAACTCAGCAGGCCAGGTAGTATCTGTGGAAAGGAGTACAGTCAACGTTTCAGGCTGAGACCCTTCATCAGGACTGGAGAAAAAAGATGAGAAGGCAGAGTAAGAAGGTCAGGGGAGGTTGCCGGGGCGGGGGGGAGGAAATACAAGGTGGTAGGTGACAGGTGAAACAGGAAGAGGGGGAGGGGTGAAATAAAGAGCTGGGAAGTTGATTGGTGAAAGAGATACAGGGCTGGAGAAGGGGGAGCCAGATAGGAGAGGACAGAAGGCCATGGAAGAAAGGGAAGGGCGAGGAGCACCAGAGGGAGGTGATAGGCAGGTAAGGAGATATGGTGAGAGAGAGGAATGGGGAATGATGAAGAGGGTGGGGCATGACCAGACGTTTGAGAAATCGATGCTCAGGTTAGAGGCTACCCAGACGGAATGTAAGGTGTTGCTCCTCCAACCTAAGTGTGGCCTCATCATGGCAGTAGAGGAGGCCATGGACTGACATGTTGTAATGGGAGTGGGAAGTGGAATTAAAATGGGTGGCTACTGGGAGATCCTGCTTTTTCTGGCAGATTCGGCATGTGCTCGGCGAAGTGCTCTCCCAGTCTATGATGGGTCTCACTGATATACAGGAGGCCACACTGGAGGCACCGGATACAGTATAAGACCCCAAAAGACTCACAGGTGAAGTGTCATCTCTCCAGTGAGGACTGTCTGGGTATAGGGCAGGTGCAGCATTTGTTCCGCTTGCAAGGATAAGTTCCGGGAGGAAGATCCGTGGGGAGGGATGAATGGATAAGGGAGTCATGTAATCATATAGCAAGTGATCCCTGCAGAAAGCAGAAAGCGGGTGGGTGGGAAAGATGTGCTTGGTGGTGGGATCCCATTGGACATAGTGGAAGTTACAGAGAATTATGTGTTGGATGCAGAGGCTGGTGGTGTGGTAGGTGATAACAAGAGGAACCCTATCCCTGGTGGGTGGTGGAAGGCTGGTGTGTGCAAATTGAAAAAGATGCTGATGAGGGCAGCATTGATGGTGGGGGAAGAGAAGCCCCGTTCTTTGAAAAAAGAGGACATTTCCTTCCTTCTGAAAGGAAAAGTCTCATCCCGAGAGCACATGCAGCAGAGACGGAGGAATTAAGAAACGGGGATGGCATTTTACAAATAACAGGATGGGAAGAGTATCAGGTTCAGGTATCTGTGAGAATCAGTGGGTTTATAAAAGTTATCAGTAGATAAACTGGCTCCAGAGATAGAGACAGAGAGATTGAGAAAGGGGAGGGAAAGTGTCGGAAATGGCCCAGGTAAATTTGAGGGCAGGGTGGAAGTTGGAGGCAAAGTTGATGAAGTCAATGAGCTCCGCATGCGTGCAGGAAGCAGTGCCAACGCAGTCGTTGATGTCTCATACAAGAGGTTGGGGAGTGATACCAGTGTAGGCTTGGAACATGGACTGCTCCACACAGCTGACAAAAAGGCAAACGTAGCTGGGACCCATGTGAGTGCCCATGGCTACACCTTTCATCTGAAGGGAGAAATTATTGAGAGTGAGGACAAGTTCCATCAGATGGAGGAGAGTCGTGGTGGAGGAAATCTGATTGGGTCTGGTGTCCAGAAAGAAACGGAGAGCTTTCAGAAGTAGTAAGGCTGGAATTGGAGAGAGAGAGTGGTGAAGTTGAGATGGTTGACGTCTCACCAGCAGTTAGCAATGAAAAGATCTAGAAAAGACAGAACATCACAGTCTGGTGTCCAGGAAGAGGAGAAGGGTTGAATATGGAAGAAGGGGGTCATTGGTGTGGACCGGAGAGTCCTTGCCAAAGAAGTAGGCACAGAGACGCAGGCAGCAGAAGAAGAGTACAGCGTCATGGCGGGCGCAGAACTTGCTGAGGTGTGTGGGCACAGGGGGACAAAGGCGATAGCCCTTACTGAGGACATAACTCCGGTTGGAGGAGCAACACCTTATATTTCATCAGGGTAGCCTCCAACTTGATGGCATGAACATCTACTTGTTGAACTTCCGGTATTGTTCCCCCCACTGGCTTTTGTAATGGTCAACTCTATTGTACTGGTGGAATTTCACTTCATTTAGTGGACAGAGCTCTTTAACGTAGAATGGAGATTTGCCGCATCTCCTGCAGTTGGACATTTCACCCGCTCTTTGTTTCACTTGTCCGTTTTGTTTGAGCTGAGCTCTACTGTCACCTCTTTCTGTAGTCTTTCTGACTGCACCTTGTTTGTATTTAAAAACGCAAACACAAGGAAATCTGCAGGTGTTGGAATTTCAAGCAACACACATAAAAAATTCTGGTGAACGTAGCAGGCCAGGCAGCATCTATAGGAAGAGGTACAGTCGACGTTTCGGGCCGAAACCCTACGTCAGGACTAACTGAAAGAATAGATAGTAGGAGATTTAAAAGTGGGAGGAGGAGGGGGAGATCTGAAATGATAGGAGAAGCCAGGAAGAAGAGGGATGGAGCCAAGAGCTGGAAAGTTGATTGGCAAAAGAGATATGAGAGAATCATGGGACGGGAGGCCTAAGGAGAAAGAAAGGGGGAGGAGGGAAGCCCAGAGGATGGGCAAGGAATATAGTGAGAGGGACAGAGGGAGAAAAAAGAGAGAGAGAGGGAGAAAACCTAATAATAAATAAATAAATAACGAATGGGGTACGAGGGGGAAGTGGGGCATTAACAGAAGTTAGAGAAGCCAATGTTCGTGCCATCAGGTTGGAGGCTACCCAGATGGAATATAAGGTGTTGTTCCTCCAACCTGAGTGTGGCTTCATCTTGACAGTAGAGGAGGCCGTGGATAGACATATCAGAATGAGAATGGGACGTGGAATTAAAATGTCTGGCCACTGGGAGATCCTGCTTTCTCTGGCGGACAGAGCGTAGATGTTCAGCAAAATGGTCTCCCAGCCTGCATCAGGTCTCGCCAATATATAGAAGGCCGCATTGGGAGCACCAGACGCAGATTATCACCTCAGCCGACTCACAGGTGAAGTGATGCCTCACCTGGAAGGACTGTCTGGGGCCCTGAATGGTGGTGAGGGAGGAAGTGTAAGGACATGTGTAACACTTGTTCTGCTTACAAGGATAAGTGCTGGGAGGGAGATTGGTGGGAAGGGATGGGGGGGACAAATGGACAAGGGAGTCGCGTAGGGAGTGATCCCTGTGGAAAGCAGAGAGAGAGAGGGTTGGAAAGACGTGCTTAGTGGTGGGATCCCGTTGGAGGTGGCAGAAGTTACGGAGAATTATATGTTGGACCCGGAGGCTAGTGGGGTAGTAGGTGAGGACAAGGGGAACCCTATTCCTAGTGGGGTGGCGGAAGGAAGGTATCCTTCTTTTTGTACAGCTTCTAGCTTACCTCAGCATCGTTTTCATGCCTGAGTTCTGCCTGTTGCTGACGAACATTCTCACTTTGCCCAACCAGAGTAATAGCTTCCGCTAGTATGAGATTTGCCTGCAGCTGAAGTCTCCGATAATTTGGTACCTAGTAGCCAAAAAACAATCCTGTCACTAATGAGCATATCTCTTAGTTTTCCATGTATGCAGTTGTCTGACAGGGCATACAACGCTGTGATGAAGTCATTTGTACTTTCATCTGGCTCCTGTTTTCTGGAGTTGAACTTTGCCCTCTCATATATCATATTTTGCTTTCCTGTGAAATATATTTCCACTTGCCCTGCACTGTTTGTACTCCTTTCTCGAGCATCTGTCAGCCCTAATCCATCCATGATGTCAAGAGCTTTGTCACCCATGCAGTATATCAGTGCGCTTACTTGATGCTCTTCTGAAGCCTGAGGGAGATTGTTTGCAACTCTAAATCTCTCAAAAGGTCTGAGCCATCTCTCAAAGACCCCTAGTTTAGAGAAATTAAATGTCCTGGGGGGCTTTATTAGGTAAGTAGATGCAGGTACTACAGGTATTTGTTCCATTTTCCTCTTTATTTGTTATCTGTTTTTGGACTACAGAAGTCTTCTTTTCTTTCCCCAAGAGTTTGATGTCTCTGCTCTGTTTGCATCTCAGTGCTGTTCCACAGGCTAGTGGCCCACAGATTATTGCAATCTATTTGCTTTTGGGTGTAGTGTGAAGGCATCAGCTAGCAACCCTGAAGCTTTCTCAGCTCATGTTTCATGGTGCATACAGTTAGCAAACTAGCGTAGGCAGTTTAAGTTGACAAGTCTCTGGCTATTTTTTTATAGCTATATAAGAACGAGTCTTCTGTAAATTCTTTCTGGTTGGGGATCTCACTTGTACATTCAGCCAGAGACTCATTCCACTGAGATGCAACACAGAGCGTCATAGGAAGTCATTCCTGCCTGTGGCCATCAAACTTTACAACTCCTCCCTTGGAAGGTCAGACACCCTCAGCCAATAGGCTGGTCCTGGACTTATTTCCTGGCATAATTTACATATTACTATTTAATTATTTATGGTTTTATTACTATTTAATTACTTATGGTACAACTGTAACGAAAACCAATTTCCCTCGGGACCAATAAAGTATGACTATGACTATGACTACGAATATGACTTGGTTTGTAGCACCAACTCATCGATGAACAACCACTTCTGACGCTATGTTGTGTTCGTTTTTGAGGGATAGTGTACAGCACACCAGGACACCAGCATGAGGGATACTGAACTGAACATTATTGATCCCTGCAACACACATCAAAGTTGCTGGTGATCGCAGCAGGCCAGGCAGCGTCTCTAGGAAGAGGTACAGTCGATGTTTCAGGCCAAACCCTGCTTGTTCAATATGTGAGCTCCTCCCGTGAGGGAGCAGCTAACCGAGTGGCTTAGGAATGACACTATTAACTGTCACAACACTTAATAATGGACACCGCATTTCGAAGCTGACTTGGATGCTGGGAGGCTAAAGCCCGTGACATAGCTGGCTGAGTTTACATCTCTCTGCAGCTTTTTCGGGTCTTGTACATTGGCATCTCCATACCAGATGGTGTTACAGCCTGTAAGAATGCTTTCCATGATACATGGATAGAAATTTGCTCGACTATTAATGAAATATAGCCACTAGTGTGCCTTTTTGGTAACTGCATCAATATGTGCGCATATGGCCAAGTGGTTAAGGCATTGGACCCCAGCCGAGGCAACGCGTTGTGTCCTTGAGCAAGGCACTTAATCTCACATTGCTCTGATGACACTGGTGCCAAGCTGTATGGGTCCTAATGCCCTTCCCTTGGACAACACTGGTGTCGTGAAGAGGGGAGACTTGCAGCATGGGCAACTGCTGGTCTTCCATACAACCCTGCCCAGGCCTGCGCCCTGCAGAGTGAAGACTTTCCAGGCGCAGATCCATGGTCTCGCAAGACTAACGGATGCCTTAAATATTGGGCCAGGATAGATCCTCAGAGATGTTGACACCCAGGGACATGAAGTAGCTCATTGATCCCTCCACTGCTGGTTAGTATGCATGTGTTCTCCTGACTTCCCCTTCCTGAAGTCCACAATCATTTCCTTGGTCTTAATGATGTGGAGTGAAAGGTTGTTGGTGCGAATCCACTCAACCAGCCAATCTCTCCCATTCCTGTTTGCCAGCCCATCACCATTTGAGACTCTGCCAACCACAGCGGTGTCATTGACAAATTTATAGATGGCATTTGAGCTATGAGTATCACAGTCATGAGTATAGAGAGATTAGAGCAGGGAGCTAAGCATGAATCCTTGAGGTGTGCCTGTGCTGATTGTCAGCGAGAAGGAGATATTATTTCCAATCTCAACTGACTGCCATGTCCCCATGAGAAAGTCAGGGATCCACTTGCAGAGGTAGGTACAGAGCCCCAGATTTTGAAGTTTGTTGACGAGCGCTGAGGAAACAATGGTGTTGAATGCTTAGTTGAAATCAATAAACAGCAGCCCAACACAGGTATTGCTGTTGGATTAGTTGACAGGACTGTGATAAGCCTTTCACACATCAATGCTGGGTGTAAATAATTAATTTATATGTTCTCAAGTATCTATTAGTTTATTCTTTAACACTATTTGTTGGTAAAATTCCAGCAACAACCAGTGTTAGACTGACTGGGACATGTTCTTAAGAAATATCTTTACACACAGAATTTGATCATGTCATTTTGGCATTTTCAATCTCCTTTGATAGATCCCTGAATTTATTTATCCGGGATACTGTGTAGAATAAGCCATTCTAGTTCTTTGAGCCACACCAACCAATTTAACCCCAGTCTAGTCATGGGACAATTTAAAATGACCAATTAACCTACTAACCAGTATAGCTTTGGACTGTGGGATGAAACTGGAACATTGGAGAAAATCCACGCATTCATGGGGAGGATGTACAAACTCTTTACAGAATATGTCAGAAGTGAGCTCCACCAGCCTGAGCTGTAATAGCATCGGGCTAACCATTACGCTACCATGAAAAATCTTGGGAAGGTGTGAAGATCGGATGATTATGATAATGATACTATTCAATCCAGTATTTCCCACAACAACCTTAGATGGACATTGTAAGCACGACAAAGACTGCAGATGCTGGAAATCCAAAGCAACACACACAAAACCCTGGAGGAACTCAGCAGGTCAGGCAGCATCTATGGAAAAGGGTAAACAGTTGACGTTTGGGGCTGAGACTTCTTCTGGACTGAAAAGAACGGGGAAAACATCATAACAAAAACGTGGGGGGAAGGGGAAGGAGGCTAGATAGAAGGTGAAGCCAGGTGGATGGGAAAGGTAAAGGACTGGAATCCGATAGGAAAGGGGAGCAGACCACGGGAGAAAGGGAAAGGGGGGGGGACCTGGGGGAATTGAAAGGCAGGTGAGAAGAGGTTAAAGGCCAGAGTGGGGAACAGAAGAAGAGGGGAGGTGAAGGGAAAAAATTTACTGGAAGATGGAGTTGATGCTCACGCCATCAGGTTGGAGGCTATCTAGATGGAATATAAGGTGTTGCTCCTCCACCCCGAGGGTGGCCTCATCCTACAAGAGGAAGCCATGGACCAACATGTCAGAAAGGGAATGGGAATGGGAATTAAAAAGTTTGGCCACTGGGAAGTTCTGTTTTTGGCAAATGGAGCAGAGGTGCATGGTCTAGAACAGATAATTTTTCCATTAGACTATAAGACCATAATATATAGGAGCAGAATTAGGCCATTTGGCCCATTGTGTCTGCTCCACCATTTTATCATGGCTAATCCAATTTTCCTCTCAGCCCCAATCTCCTGCCTTCCCCCCCCCCCACTCCCCCGTATCACTTCATGTCCTGACCAATCAAGAATCTATCAAACTGTGCCTTAAATATACATAAAGGCTTGGCTTCCACAGCTGCCTGTGACAAAAAATTACAGCTTCTCCACTCTCTAAAGAAATTCCTCCTCATCTCCATTCTAAAAGGATGCCTCTCTATTCTGAGGCTGAATCCTCTGATCCAAGACTCTCCCACCATAGGAAACATCCTCTCTACATCCACACTATGAAGGCCTTTCACCATTTGATAGCTTTCAATGTGGTCTTCCCTCACTCTTGTGAATTCTAATGAATACAGGTCCAGAGTCATCAAACGCTCTTCATATGACAAGATATTCAATCCTGGAATCATTCTTGTGAAACTCCTTTGAACCCTCTCTGGTTTCAGCACATCCTTTCTAAGATAAGGGCCCCAAACCTGCTCACAATACTCTACGTGAGGCTTCAACAGTGCTTTATAAGGTCTCAACATTACATCCTTGTTTTTATATTCTAGTCTCTTGAAATGAATGCTAACATGGCTTTTGCCTTCCTCACCACAGACTCAACCTGCAAGTTAACTTTTATGGAATCCTGCACAAGGGCTCCCAAGTCCCTTTGCCCCTCACTTGTTTTGTATTTTTTCTCAATTTAGAAAATAATCAGCTCTTCTATTTCTTCTACCAAAGTGCATGTCCATACATTTCCCAACACTATATTCCATCTGCCATTTGTTTGCACTTTCCCCTAATCTGTAGCCTTCTGTAGCCTTTCCACTTCCTCAAAACTAGTTACCCCTCCACCTGTCTTTATATCATCTGCAAACTTTGCAACAAAGCCATCAATTCCATCATCCAAATCATTGATGTATAGTGTAAAAATAATGTCCCTTGTGGAACATTAATACTCACTGGCAGCCAGCCAATAAAGGTTCCATTCATTCCCATTCTTTGCCTCCTGCCAATCAGCCACTGCTTTATTCATGCTAGAACATCTCCCGTAATACTATGGGTTTGTAGCTTGTTAAGCAGCCTCATGTGTGGCACCTTGTCAAAAGCCAAGTACACAACATCGGCTGATTCTCCTTTGTTATTTCTTCAAAGAATTCCAACAGATTTGTCAGGCAAGATTTTCCCTTGAGGAAACTATGCTAGCTACAGCCTATTTTATCATGTGCCTCCAAGTACCCTGAGACCTCATTCTTAATAATCAACTCCAATATCTTCCCAACCACTGAGGTCAGAAAAACTGGCCTATAGTTTCCTTTCTTATGCCTCTCTCCCTTCTTGAAGAGTGTAGTGATATTGGCATTTTTCCAGTCATCCAGAACCATTTCAGAACCTAGTGATTCTTGAAAGATCATTACAAATGCCTCCACAATCTCTTCAGCCACCTCTTTCAGAACTCTGATGTGTACACCATCTGGTCCAAGTGTCTTACCTAACCTTAGACCTTTCAGTTTCACAAGAACCTTCTGTCTAGTTATGGTAACTTCACACACTTCATGACCCCTGACACCTGGAACTTCCACCAAACTGCTAGTGCCTTCCACAGTGAAAACTGATGGAAAATACTTATTCAGTTCATCTGTTATTTTGTTGTCCCCAGTACTACCTCTCCAGTATCATTTTCCAGTGATTCAACATCCACTCTCCCCTTTCTTTTCCACTGTAATCATATCTAGTCTTTAAAATGCATACTGCCTATTGATTTTCATCACATCCATTCTGTACTAACTAACTTAGCTTCTATTACTAGTTTGATAGCTTTGTCTCGTAAAGTAGCCTTACCTGCTTTGACTTGAACAGATGTCACTACCTTTCTTACCACTTACTGATTATTTAAATGCCAGTGGGAATTAACTTTCAACTGCAGTATTCTCACATTCCCTCTTTGCAATCCTTATTTTCCTCTTAACTCCTCAAATATTTTTTATCCGGTCTCATTCTCAGTTCAACTGACCTACATCTTGTACCCTTTATTTCATTTTATTTTCCATCTCCATTTCCATCCAAGAAGACCTAGCATTGGTTCTCCTACTTCTGAGAATGTATTCAGACTTGAATTGTCTCTTGAAGGATTGCTTTATTGTAATTTCAATTACTGATTCTCGTTACACTGCCTGGATGCATGGGCGTTTTCCCTCTTCTAGTTTAGAACTTGTGTCATAGATGAAGGGTCTCAGCTTGAAACATCAACCGTTTGCTCTTTTCCATGAGTACTGCCTGGCCTGCTGAGTTTCTCCAGCATTGTGTGTGTGTTGCTTTGGACTTCCAGCATCTGCAGATTTTCTTGTTTCTGTACATTATCCCTTGCACTATTCCGTCACTAGTTAAACCTAATTATGAAATAAACACTGTGGTTGCGGAAAAAGAACTAACACTCGGACACGGAGGGAGATTGCTTCAGAACTCCATTATTGCAGCATGACGTCATGGAGAGCCCATCCTTCTAAAAGCCGAGTTTGTGAGACTCTGTCTGACGATGGGTCACGGTCTTATTTATATCCCAAGCATATGAGAGAAAAACACATCATCAGAAGGAGGAAATTCAATGGCATTTCTACTGAGTAGCAAAGTTGCAGGATATGTCCCTGAGCAGTTACACATTTACTTCAGTGTTAATTTCTCAAAAGGGTATATCAGACAGGCTAAAAGAGTATATCAGACATGTGATGATTCTTAGAACAACAAATACAAACATAGTTATTTTAATCAGCCTGACTGAAAGGCACATTGTCAGCAGCACAGAGTACATTAGTCATAGTAGAATTTGATTTTACATTTGAAGATCATTAACTCTTTCTTGCTCAATACAGTGTCAGTTCTGGATATTTTCTTCCACAAACACTCTTAACCATGTGGCCTCCTGATGACATTCCTTAACCCAGGAACCCAGCTCATTCCTTAACACAAGATCCACATGCTTCTTTCCTCGTTGGGCCAAGTTAGTAATAAAGTACTTTAAATACATTTCACAATTCTTATTTATTTATTGAGATACAGCACGGATAGGCCCTGCCAGGTCCTTGAACCACACCGTCCAGCAATCCCCCGGTTTAAACCCTAGTCTAATCACAGGACAACTTACAATGACCAATTAACCTACCAACTCTATGTTTTTGGACTGTGGGAAGAAACCAGAGCACCTGGATGAAACTCACGCAGTCACAAGGAGAATGTACAACCTCCCTACGGGCTGTGGTGGGAATTGAACCTGGGTTACTGGTACTATAAAGCCACTATGCTACAGTGCCACCCTGCCTTTATTCGAGTAATTATGTTTGTAGAAAGACCTTTATATCACCAGTCTGTAGTTCTTGAAAATCTCTGTAATTACCTGCAGATGTGTTCTTCCATCTTTTAGTTACTATTTGCCGACCAACAGAGTGCCCTAGGAGCATTGTCATAGCCACTTTGTTTTTCAATTTGAAGCAAAAGAACTTTAATTGAGATTATTTTAAAGTGTTCCCTAGTACTTTAATTTAAAATATCTTAAAAAATATAATGTTTGAATTTTTAAGAGTTGGTGGTTTCTGTGAAGTTTGGAGAACGGAGTTTAAAAAGTCAGACATAATAGGATGGTGGAGCAGGCTTGGTGGGCCAATAGCCTAATTCTTCTCCTGTACCTTGTGGCCTTATAAAGAATGGCTGACAGCTTGAACGACTGCAGTGAAAATGAGCTTATGGCTTCTCCAATCAGGCTGGAGACGGCTTTGGGATCATGTTGATGCAGGAAGATCCATCCCATTGGATGATTGTTGAGTACTTCCAAGAAATTAGTATTCATACTGTTCATCCTTGTCTTTATTTACCTTTTCCTAATGAATTCGTAGGATGTGGGTGTTGTATTCAAATGCAGAAAGAAATATGTATTGGAACTCCAAGGTCTTTGTTCATCCACATGCTTTATGTGGACTGTGCCATTTCTCATTTTAAGTGCCACACATGTGCACATGTGATGGCTGTTTTCTCTTCTGCACCTAATTGGCTAATGTTGGTTGACTTCTAAAGTTTTGTACTTCTGCTTTCTGTTTGCCAGACCACTTGTTTTTCTACGGTCTGCAGGCTGAGACAATTAATCACAAAGCATCAAATAATACTATGTGCCCTAAGCAAAACCGCAAGGGATACTATTTCCAAACCTCGTCAGAAATACTCAGCAGGTCAGGCTGCATCTGTGGAAAGAGAAACAGGGCTAATGTTTCAGGCTGGAGACCCTTCGTCAGAACTTTACAAGTTGTTTTGCCCGAAAGGTTTTCAAACTGTCCCCTACGCAGTAAATATGTGTTTGTGTATCAACTTGTAGATGATACACACCCTTTGGATCTATTAATTTGTTGAAAATGTACCAGAGTAGACAAATTTTAATATAAGAAGTTACTCCTAGGATCCAGGCTTACATTTTCAAGACACTGGGTAATGGAGTCATTGACTGAGTGGTGTTCAGTAACCGTCACCCTCAGGCAGAAGTGAAAGGTGTGAGAATTTTTGTAGCAAAAGGGTCTGGGCAATTTGATATGTGATTTCTACTGCTGGAAAAGAATATTTCTTAACAGAGAGCAAACAGCAACTGATTCGCCAACAGAGGTAAGTTACAGCAAACCAACTCATTCTTTTGTATGTTGCCGCTCCTCAAGTCTTAAATTTTGAAAGATGAGGGCACGAGAACATGGGGTCTTGATAATAATATTCCAGGGATGGTCCTGCTCTCCTGTGCTGGTATACTTCAACCAGGAGTGTGGCAGATTCTTCACTTACTGTGTGTACATAAGCAATGTCTGCATTGCAACTTCAGTTATTATGGTGCAATAGGAACAATACCACAGCGCCTCTAGGTCTTTGTCTCAAGACAAGCAATAAATTATACTAAGTATTTGTTCACCCTTAAGAGCCTAATTCCCTTCCAGATATTACATTAAATCTAGTTTTTCAGTGAAGTAAATTTATGTCCTTCCTACTTGCTTTGAAGTAATAATTATGCCACTTAATCTTTTGTATCGATAATGCTCTTAACATAGAAACATAGAAACATAGAAAATAAGTGCAGGAGTAGGCCATTCGGCTCTTCGAGCCTGCATCGCCATTTATTATGATCATGGCTGATCCTCCAACTCAGAACCCCGCCCCAGCCTTCCCTCCATACCCCCTGACCCCCGTAGCCACAAGGGCCATATCTAACTCCCTCTTAAACATAGCCAATGAACTGGCCTCAACAGTTTGCTGTGGCAGAGAATTCCACAGATTCACCACTCTCTGTGTGAAGAAGTTTTTCCTAATCTCGGTCCTAAAAGGCTTCCCCTCTATCCTCAAACTGTGGCCCCTCATTCTGGACTTCCCCAACATCGGGAACAATCTTCCTGCATCTAGCCTGTCCAATCCCTTTAGGATCTTATACGTTTCAATCAGATCCCCCCCTCAATCTTCTAAATTCCAACGAGTACAAGCCCAGTTCATCCAGTCTTTCTTCATATGAAAGTCCTGCCATCCCAGGAATCAACCTGGTGAACATTCTTTGTACTCCCTTTATGGCAAGGATGTCTTTCCTCAGATTAGGGGACCAAAACTGCACACAATACTCCAGGTGTGGTCTCACCAAGGCCTTGTACAACTGCAGTAGTACCTCCCTGCTCCCGTACTCGAATCCTCTCGCTACAAATGCCAGCATACCATTTGCCCTTTTCACCGCCTGCTGTACCTGCATGCCCACTTTCAATGACTGGTGTATAATGACAGCCAGGTCTCGTTGCACCTCCCCTTTTCCTAATCGGCCACCATTCAGATAATAATCTGTTTTCCTATTTTTGCCACCAAAGTGGATAACTTCACATTTATCCACATTAAATTGCATCTGCCATGAATTTGCCCACTCACCCAACCTATCCAAGTCACCCTGCATCCTCTTAGCATCCTCCTCACAGCTAACACTGCCACCCAGCTTCGTGTCATCCGCAAACTTGGAGATGCTGCATTTAATTCCCTCATCCAAGTCATTAATATATATTGTAAACAACTGGGGTCCCAGCACTGAGCCTTGCGGTACCCCACTAGTCACCGCCTGCCATTCTGAAAAGGTCCCGTTTATTCCCACTCTTTGCTTCCTGTCTGCTAACCAATTCTCCACCACTAATCTCCTGTGTGGGACCTTGTCAAAAGCCTTTTGAAAATCCAAATATACCACATCCACTGGTTCTCCCCTATCCACCCTACTAGTTACATCCTCAAAAAATTCTATGAGATTCGTCAGACATGATTTTCCTTTCACAAATCCATGCTGACTTTGTCCGATCATTTCACCGCTTTCCAAATGTGCTGTTATCACATCCTTGATAACTGACTCCAGCAATTTCCCCACCACCGACGTTAGGCTAACCGGTCTATAATTCCCCGGTTTCTCTCTCCCTCCTTTTTTAAAAAGTGGAGTTACATTAGCCACCCTCCAATCCTCAGGAACTAGTCCAGAATCTAACGAGTTTTGAAAAATTATCACTAATGCATCCACTATTTCTTGGGCTACTTCCTTAAGCACTCTAGGATGCAGACCATCTGGCCCTGGGGATTTATCTGCCTTCAATCCCTTCAATTTACCTAACACCACTTCCCTACTAACATGTATTTTGCTCAGTTCCTCCATCTCACTGGACCCTCTGTCCCCTACTATTTCTGAAAGATTATTTATGTCCTCCTTAGTGAAGACAGAACCAAAGTAATTATTCAATTGGTCTGCCATATCCTTGCTCCCCATAATCAATTCTTGCTTCACATTCTCTCTAAAACTCAAATACACAAAAATCACTTCAGGATTTATAAGTGAGCCACAGTAAAATCTCCAATCTGATAGATCTAAGTTCTTCAACGGTCTTTTTTCGCAAAATCTGATTAATCTTTCCTGCATTTTTGTTTGTAATTTATAAAATTCCACTGATTACTTCTTTTCTCCCTTGGCCCTCTTTGTCCGTTTCCAACACTCACGACCCAACCCTACCCATTGGCTGAGCGCTAATAACCAGGCTGACTATGATCTCACACTAGTAAACTTTTATCTCTGATTTAAGGTCGTGATCATGGACTAATGCAGGATCATAGTTACATTACTGCACTGGTAAATCAAATACCAGGGCTTATGATTTGGAGACTTAATTACAAATAACAGTTGGGAAATTTAAGTGGAATTCATTAAGCAAACAAAGCTGGTTACTAAGAACGATCCAAACCAAATAGTCCACAGTGGAATTAAATCCTCTAACCAGTTTGGTCTACATGTGGCCCCTGTATTTGGCTGCTAGTTTTCTGTGAAATTGATTGGTAAGCCACTTAATGTAAGGGACAAAAAGGGAAGAACAAGGATGGTATTCCTTACCAGAGGTTGCAAGACAGTGAACGAACAAAAATGACAAGTTATCCCTCTAGAAAATCTAGTTAAGAAGAAAGGAGAAGCTTTTGAAAGGTTCAATAAACCTTTTATAAGGCTACTGCCAGAGCTCCAGAAAATTACAAGGATGCCAGCAAGGAGCTCAAGAGTGAAATTAGGAGAGCCAGAAGGGGCCATGAGAAGGCCTTGGCGAGCAGGATTAAGGAAAACCCCAAGGCATTCTACAAATATGTGAAGAGCAAGAGGACAAGATGTGAGAGAATAGGACCAATCAGGTGTGACAATGGAAACATGTGAATGGAACCGGAGGAGGAAGCGGAGGTACTTAATGAATATTTTGCTTCACTATTCACCAGTGAAGAGGACCTTGGCAATTGTGGGGATGACTTACAACGGACTGAAACACTTGAATGTATAGACATTAAAAAAGATGTGCTGGAGCTTTTGAAAGGTATTAAGTTAGATAACTCACCAGAACCAGACGAGATATACCCCAGGCTACTGTGGAAAGCGAGGGAGGAGATTACTGAGCCTCTGGCAATGATCTTTGCATCATCAATAGGAACTGAAGTAGTACTAGAGGATTGGAAGGTTGCAAACATTGTTCCCTTGTTCGAGAAAGGGAGTAGAGATAACCCAGGAAATTATAGACCAGTGAGTCTTATTTCAGTGGTGGGCAAGTTGTTGGAGAAGATCCTGAGAGGCAGGATTTAAGAGCATTTGGAGATACATAATCTGAAAGTCAGCATGGCTTTGTTATGCCTTATGAACCTGATTGAATTCTTTAAGAATGTAACAAAACACATTGATGAAGGTACAGCAATGGATGTAGTGTATATGGATTTCAGTAAGGCATTTGATAAGGTTCCCCATGTGAGGCTCATTCAGAAAGTAATGAGACTTGGGATCCAGGGAGACCTTGCTTTGTAGATCCAGAATTGGCTTGACCACAGAAGGCAAAGAGTGGTTGCAGATGGTTTGCATTCTGCATGGAGGACGGTGACCATTGGAGTTCTGCAGGGATCTGTTCTGTGACCTCACCTCCTTATGATTTTTATAAATGATCTAGATGAGGAAGTAGAAGGATGGGTTAGAGAGTTTGCTGATGACAAACAGAGAGTTTGGGGGTGTTGCTGATAGTCTAGAAGGTTGTTGGAGGTTACAGCGTGACATCAATAAAATGCAGAGCTAGGCTGAGAAGTGGCAGATGGAGTTCAACCCAAATAAATGTGAAGTGGTTTGTTTCGATAGGTCAAATTTGAAGACAGAATATAATATTAATGGTAAGATTTTTGGCAGTGTGGAGGGTCAGTGAGATCTTGGGGTCCATGTCCATAGCACACTCAAATCTGCTGCGCAGGTTGACAGTGTTGTGAAGAAGGCTTATGGTATGTTGGCCTTCAACAACCATGGGATTGAGTTCAAGAGCTGTGAGGTAATGTTACAGCTATATAAGACTTTAGTTAGACCCCACTTGGAATACTGTGTTCAGTTCTGGTCACCTCACTACAGGAAGAATGTAGATGCTATAGAGAAAGTACAGAGGAGATTTACAAGATGTTGCCTGGATTAGAGAGCATGCCTTATGAGAATAGGTTGAGTGAATTTGGCCTTTTCTTCATGGAGTGACAGAGGATGAGAGGTGACCTAATAGAGGTGTATAAGATGATGAAAGACATTCATCATGTGGATAGCCAAAAGCTTTTTCCCAGGGCTGATATGGCTAACACGAGGGGGCATTGTTCTAAGGTGCTTGGAAGTAGGTGCAAAGGGGATGTCAGATAGTGGTGTTTAAGTGGAATGCACAGCCAGTGATGGTGATAAAGGGAGATAAAATAGGGTCTTTTATGAGACTTTTAGAAAGGTACATGGAGTAATGAAAAATAGAGGGCTGTGCGGTAGGTTAATTCTAGGCAGTTTCTAGAGTAGGTTACATGGTTGGCACGGCAGTGTGGGCCGAAGGGCCTGTG
Source organism: Mobula hypostoma (assembly GCF_963921235.1). NCBI lineage: Eukaryota > Metazoa > Chordata > Chondrichthyes > Myliobatiformes > Myliobatidae > Mobula > Mobula hypostoma. The sequence goes on from NC_086100.1 coordinate 119,600,715, forward strand.
ATGTGCTGTAGATTTTCTATGTTTCCTGTTCTGTATCTGTCACAATACTGTTCTCCTGATGTTTCAAAATCAGTTACCCTAAACATGATTCACAGATCTTTCTCTGAAGTTGAATATTTTGATGATATCTGTACACAATTTGATAGGAATGCAAATAATCCCACCGTGGACTCAAGGTCAAGGATACAATAACTCCAGGTGGCAATAACCCCTTTATTAGATAGCTTCAGCAAAGTCTGGAAGTCTGAAACTTAAACCGAAAATACTTCAAAATACTCTGCTAGTCAGGCAGCACCTTTGGAGCAAGAAAAAGAGATAGTTTCATGAAAATTACCTTTAAAATTTAATTAGCTAACAATATATGCTTGGATTAATGATAAATCGATTAATTGACTGTTTTTAAAATTTAAAACATCAGCAAAAGAGGTTTGTACAGTACATTACCAAAGATAGTAATGGATAATCAATTATGGTGTTAAAATTATCTTGGCAGCCAGCAGGGCTTTTAACTGTGTTTATTAGAGGTATTTCAAACAAACCTTGAAAGGCTCCCTAAAATGGAAAGAACAGGCCTTTTAGTTTATGTAATATTTCTTAATATAAATCTTGTTCTTGTCATAATTTATTATCAAACACTTGTTTTAGTTAAGCAAAGGTTCTACTTCACATTATTTCCAATCCAAAACAGAAGCGAAAAATGATTCAATGCTTTAAACTGTTGATCTTCATTAACATAATTATATTACAGTTACTTCATACTTTAATGGTAGTGACATTCAATTTGTAAACTGTTATAGTTCACATAATTGGCAGGAGGGAGTGAAAGAAATGTGGTGAAATAGCTGGGTGAAAGAGCTTTGGATCCACAAGTCTAGTTAAATCAATCATAAAAGTGTTCCATTCCAGTTATTGCTTTTCTAACTAAAGCTTATAAGTTAATATCTGATGGAGAATCTGCCGGGAAGTCCGTCAATGTTGCAAGTCATTAAGGTGAAATATGGAAAAGTCAACAGTTGCTGATTTTGCTCCTCTTGATTCTACTTTATATCCCAGCCAAAACCTTATTTTTAAAGCACGAATCACTTACTTTAAGTGTCCTTCAATAGTACTTACATTGTTTGAATACATTTTAAAAATAACAAGTGACTGCTAGATCTCTCTCAGATGATGCATCACTCTTATGTCCAAGAATGCACTTTACAAAAATCAGAAGTTAATATTTTTGTTGACTGATATTAGTCAACAAAAGAGTGAGCAATTTCAAGTTTCTGGGTGTCAATAGCTGTGAGGGTCTAACCTGGTCCCATCATATCTATGCAACTATAAAGAAGGCAAGACAGCAGCTATATTCATTAGGAGTTTGAGGAGATTTGGTTTGTCACCTAAAACACTTGAAAACTTATGCAAGATATACTGTGGAGAGCATTCTGACATGCTGCATCACCGTCTGGTGGTGGGGGGGTGGGGGGGTGGTGGGGGGAGACTACTGTACAGGATTGAAAGAAGCTACAGAAAGCTGTAAAATTAGTCAGCTCCATCATGGGTACGAGCCTCCATAGTATCCAAGACATCATTAAGGAACAGTGCCTCAAAAAGGCAGCATCTATTATTAAGGATCTTCACCACCCAGGACAAGTCCTCTTCTCACTGTTACCATCAGGAAGCAGGTACACTCAGCAATTCAGGAACAGCTTCTTCCCCTCTGCCATCCGATTTCTAAATGGACATTGAACCCACGAACACTACCTCAGTTCTTTTATCATTTCTGTTTTTGCACTACTATTTTTAATTTAACTATTTAATATACAAATACTGACTGTAATTCATTTTGTTTCTATATTTATCATATGTTGCATTGTACTGCTGTCACTGAGTTAACAAATCTCATGATATTTGCTGGTGATATTAAATGATTCTGAAGTAAATAAACAAATGGAATTAAATCCAGTATAAGTTTGTCATTCTGTTACAATTGGTTTTGTAAAAGTTCCAGTGTCAACCACCATAAATGTGCCTTGTCAACTCAAAGTTGATTCTGATTCTCTTTGCATTTATTATGCTTTCCTATTTTTTGTGTAGACTAAATACATATTTTTGTTAATTTAAAAATGAGCCTTTGTTTTGAATACCAAAAAAAACAATGACTTGGAATTTACTGCATCCCACAAACACTACCTGTGGCACACCCTGCTTCATTTCTGTGACCTTCAAAAAAAATCGTGTGAAGGCATAGCATCCTCCGCAGGATATCTAGATACGTTGGAAAGAAGACAAGTAATTGTGTATCCCCTCAATCAAGAGTTTCACCGAAAAGAGTGAACTAAACAGGATATTAGATAAAGACAAGGGAAGAGAAAAAGGAAATGGAAAATAACCTATATTTTTTTAAATGTACTACAAAAATTAAAATCATAAGGGCTTATGCTTCACAAATATATTGTGGGATCATCTTTACATTGTAGATGTAAAAAAAACACTTTTTGCCAGCAAGGTTTTGGAAACTATTAAGACTTGTCATGTTGCTAAAAGAGCTACCTGAGATGATTTTTGTGATGAGTTGAGATGGCACCTTTCGTGAAAAATATAAGGACTGCATGACATCAGAAGCAAGCTTTCACTGACTTATTCCATGTAGCTTATGGTGAAACAGCGCAGCCCCGATGACAACTTTCACAGTTCACAGTTTAGCATTTAGCAGGGAATCTCTGCTTGCCATTCAGTTTGTGCAGGATTAATGGAGACAGGTGTGCTAGACTTACCATCAGGTTTACAGACCGTTCTGGCCTTAAGCACCTAGACAATGAAGCTGTGAAGATTGAATGGTGATCAGCTTAATAGGCCAGATGATGTGGGCTTGCCTTGAGTTACATTTACTGTAGATATTTATTGCTGTGCCATTTACCAGTTGTATAGCTCACTTCCTCATTCCTTCAGTAATTGTTCAGTTGGAGTGTGATGTCTGAATTTGTGCATTCTTAAATCATGATCAGATTTGTCGCAATCAATGATTTTCTGCCCATTTTATGAGGATATATTTTCTGCACATCAAGTATTTTTAAACAAATGAAATAAACAAGCAGTAGAAGTACTGAAATAAAGTGTACAGGAAGATCTTTAGAATTCAGACAAGAAAATAATTGAGCAATAGTTTATCTTTGAAGGTCAAAATATACTATATCCAGTGAGTTAACTTGTGGAGTGTAGTATTATTAATTTTAGTATCACAATTACTAATTTTTGATACAATACTTAACATCAATTTCAGGGAACTAAGTACTTGCCTTTCTAGGACCATTTGTTCTGGAACACTCCTCAACATTACTGTTTACTGTGAAAGTCCTACCCTGGTTTGACTTCCTAAATTAAACTGTATTTGCCATTCCTAGACTCACTTACCAAGATCCTGCTCTAAGTCCTAATATGCATCTTCATTGTCTATGATACCACCTACTTTAGAGTCATCTGCAAATTTACTAACCTTAAACACAAGAGATTCTGTAGATGCTGGAAATCCAGAGTACACACACAAAATATGGAACTCAGCAGGTCAGGCAGTACCAATGCAGAAGAATGAACAGACAATGTGTTGGGCTGAGACCTTTCATCAGAACCATACCTTATATATTTTCATCCAAATCATTGATATAAATGGCAAACAATGATGGGCCAGGCAGTGAGGCACACCATTAGTCATGGTTCTCCAGTTGGCAAAACAAATTTCTGCAGTCATCTTCAGCTCCCTACCATCAAGTTAGTTCTGTATCCATTTAGGTAACTCTCCCTGGATCACATATGATCTAACTTTGTAAAACAGGCCACCATGCAGAATGTTATCAAAAGCCTAGCTGAATCCATAGAGACAATGTCAGCCTCCCTGCCCCAATCAACCTTCTTGGTTAAATCTTCAAAAAACTCAAAGCCATGCTGACGAACCCTAACCAACTCAGTCTTTCTAAGTGCTTATAAATGTTATCCCTCAGAATTCCTTCCAATAATTTACCTATCGCATATTTTGATCCATTGTTATGCAAGTATTCATTGCAGTCCTTCTTAAATAAAGGCAGAACATTAGTCATCAACCCATCCTCTGCTACCTCACCCACCACTAACAATGGTGCATATATCTCAGCCAAGGTTTCTCAACCAAATTCTTCTCTACCTAATCACAATATTCTTGGATATACCTCATTCGGCCCTGGAGATTTATCAATCTTATTGCACTCAGTACCTCATCCGCTGTAATGTGGACTATCCCCATTAACTTTCTCTAGTGCTCAAATCTTCATGTTTTCCGCATGGTAAAATAAAGGAGGAATATTTTTTGATAACCTAGGTCATCTCCTGCAGCTTCACACAATGATATCCACTTTAGACTTTAAGGGGCCCTATTTGCTTCCCAGTTATTCTTTTCCCTTTAGTATTCTTATGAAATCTCTTTAGACTCTCTGCCAAAGTTGTCTTATGGCACCCTTTGTCCTTTTGAATTTGTTCGTAATTATACTTTGGCATCTCCCATACTTGATCCCAGCTGTCCATACCTGGCTCATTCCTCTTTTTCCCTGACTCAATGTTTCTTGGCATTCATGGTTTCTTATTCCTGCCAGCTTTCTAACAGAAATGTGCAAACTTCAAACTCTCATTATCTCACTTTTAAAAGCTTCCCTCTTGTTGGATGTCCCTTTTGCTTGCAAATAACATATTCTAATCAACTTTGTAAGTTACGGTCTAAATCTGTCAACATTTGCCCAAACTTAATTTTTGGACCATTTCTGTCTCTTTCCATAACCATTTAAAAACTAATAGAATTACAGTACACAACAGGAATTCTGCAGATGCTGGAAATTCAAGCAACATATATCAAAGTTGCTGGTGAACGCAGCAGACCAAGCAGCATCTATAGGAAGAGGCGCAGTCGAGGTTTCAGGCCGAGACCCTTCGTCAGGACTAACTGAAGGAAGGGTCTCGGCCTGAAACGTCAAATGCGCCTCTTCCTATAGAACTACAGTATTGTTACTGGTCCCAAAGTGTTCCCTCACTGACACCTCAGTCATTTGTCCTGCTCTATTTCCCTAGAGTGAGTCTCCTTTGTAGGGTCCTCCTGAACACACTTAACAAATTCCACCCATCTGAGTTCTTAGCATGACTGAAGTCCCAGTCCATATTCAGAAATTTAAAATCATTTACTAAGATAACCCTATTATTCTTGCAAATCTCTGCATATCTTCATATACTCTTTCCTGTAATTCCAGGGAGCCTATTGTACAATTCCAACAAACTGATTCCTCCAACAACAGGAATTCTGCAGATGCTGGGAATTCAAGCAACACACATAAAAGTTGCTGGTGAACACAGCAGGCCAGGCAGCATCTCTAGGAAGAGGTGCAGTCGACATTTCAGGCCAAACGCAGCAGACCAGGCAGCATCTCTAGGAAGAGGTGCAGTCGATGTTTCAGGCCTGAAACATCGACTGCACCTCTTCCTAGAGATGCTGCCTGGCCTGCTGTGTTCACCAGCAACTTTTATGTGTGTTGTGTAAACTGATTCCTCCCTTCTTTTTCTCTCAACTGAACCTAAATGAAGTATAAGATGATTTGCTGCATAAACACATTCAAATCCTGAATCATTCCAATCCTGGTAGTACTGTACTAGTCAGAATAAGCTGTTGAAAGTGACAAGCCCGTAAATGGGGTTGATGCTGGGTTGTGAAAAACGAATGCAAGAGTACATAAAGACCAGTCATGTACAGGCAGTGTTAATACTTGCAAAACTGTTTGCACAATATTGGTTAATATATTGTTTGGTGCTTATTGCTTCAAAATTCAAAATGGGAAGACAGGATACCCTGCAAAATCTATAGTTAGCAACCATTATGGTAACATGTATGATTACTCTTTTAAAAGGTTGAGCTAACTATGAGAATTAGAAGGAACACTGCCCTTTAGTTCATGATTGTTAGATGTTACAAGTAATGTTCAGATCGTGCAAGTGGTGTCTTCAGTCAAGAAGCAGACAGCAGGCAGAGAATGGGATACACTTTCCACTTGACAGCTCAACTTATAAGTATGGCCGCTGCATTTGGAGTAGCAAACCTCATTCAAAGTGGTGGCAAGCAGTTTGTTTTCTCCAAAGTTAATTAACAGGAGATCAATGGTGCTGGTGTGTGATGACTTGTTGCAAGCTGCTCTTAGTAGATCTGCTCATTACTTCTATTGTAATAGCTTTTATTATAATGCATGACAAAGATTTTTCACTGTACCTTACTCAGTACGTGGGACAATAACACTAGACAACAAATGTTTTCAAAAGTGTTGCTCCTTCAGAATCTTTTTATTTACGATAGACTGCTTGAAGCTGAACACAAATATAATTTCAGTCTACTTGCATCATGTGAGAATTTGCAGAAACAAGAAATTGACTTTTATTGAATAAGATGAGTCTAATTGCATAACAATACTGACATTTTGCAATAGTTCAACAAACTAAAAATGTTTTATTGATGATTTTCATTTGTACTCAGTGTCCGAGGCTTCTCGCTTAAGTGTGTAACAATAATCAGCCAGCATTGATGGATTCCAGTTGCCCTTTACTGTTGCTGTATGACAACAATGTCCTGGTCAACCAGAAAGTTTTTCCTCTTTTTTTGGTCATATCCTCAAAAAGGACTGCCCAGTCCTTTTTTTTTGAATAGTGCAGTGGTTTTTTTTTCTTCATTTAAAGTCCAAAGTTTTTACTTTCCTCTTTATAAACTGATAAGAGGACAATTGCTGTTTTCTTTTTTATATATTATATACTAGCTTAACACTATGTATGATGTTGATGTCTGTATCATTCTTGGTTGGTATTGTTATTGATATATATATATCTGAGATAATTCTCCTCTTGTTTGTATTTATGTTCCTTTTAAATCAATAAAAAGATTAATAAAGAAAGACACAATGTCCTGATGAAACCTTTCACCATGCTCATCACTGACAGCGCCAAGATTTGCAGAGAAGAAGTCTAAATGGGAATGCAGAAAATGAATCTTCAGTGACATGTTGCATGTCATGTGTGAAACTTGTTGTCAACCAGCTGCACATAGTTTGTTGCTCTGTAGTTGCCAAGAAAATTTTCAACAACATCCTTGAATGCCTTCCATGAGATTTTCTCTGGTCCCACTAGAAGTTCTTTGAATTGCCTGTCATTGATAACCTGTTTGATTTATGGACCAACAAAAATGCCTTAATCTTAGCATCAGTTATTCTGATTTGAATCATGAATTGAAATAACGAATATAGGCAATTTCAAAAAAATGTCCTGTGATAAGATCATTTCATGGTGATTTTCATGATGAGCAGCCCAAAATCCATAAGGTACATGCAAGAGTATTCAGGAAGAAAAAATCTTTTTCTGGCTTGAAGGGCTGAATGGCCTACTCCTGCACCTATTGTCTATTGTCTATTGTCCAGTATAATACACTAGTTTAAAAGTATGAAACATGGAGCAGTGTTTGAGGCTTGTTTTTAGAACTCAAAATTGAGTTAAATGTCATATGCATAAGTACATGCGTACACAGGCGCAATACTTGCAGCAGTGTCACAGACTCGTGGCATCATATGTGAAGCATTCACAAGAAAAATGAACATAAATAGTATACAATATTTACAAGATAGAGCACAATTAGAACAAAGAAAAAGAGTTCACTTTAATGTAAAGTGATCAAAGTGGTTATAGTTTTGCTGGTTTAGTGATTAAGATTTTGCCAGCTGGTTCAAGAATCAAAGGGTTGAAGGGAAGTAGGTGTTCTTGAACTTGGTGGTGTGGAACTTCAGGTTTCTGTACCTCGGGCCTAATGATAATAACAAAACGATGGTATGCCCTGCAAGGTGGGGGATCTTTAATAATGGATATTGCCTTCTTGAGGCAATGTCCCCTGCAGGTGCTACCAGTGCTGTGGAGGAATATGTCGAGGATGAGAAGGGGAAGGAGAAGGAGAAGGAGAAGGAGGAGGAGGAGGAGGAGGAGGAGGAGGCGGAGGAGGAGGAGGAGGAGAAGGAGAAGGAGAAGAAGAACAATGGAAAATAATAACAGTAGGCCAACAGGCCCACTAACTAAAAACTCTCAAACTTAAAACTGACATCATCACTGCATTTCCCTTCCATTTGACTAAACACAGCCCAACCTCTTCAACTTCCATTGACCCCAAACTCTCCTTTCCTTCCCTCACCCCTTTCCACTCCTCTTTTTTATTCATGTTCCTCTTTCCCCACCAACCCTTTGTCTGTTCCCTCCACTCATTGTGCACATCCTCCTCCTGTCTCTATCTCCTTCTATTAAAGATTCTTTGAAAAACACGAGCTTTATTTGTCACATGTACATCGAAACATACAGTGAGATGTGTCGCTTGTGTCAATGACCAACATGGTCTGAGAATTGTTCTGGTGGAAGCCCGCAAGAGTTGCCGTGCTTCCAGTACCAACATAGCATCCCCACAATTCACCACCTCTATCTCTATGTATTTGGAATGGGAAGGAAATCTAGGTGGTCATGAGGAGAACATACAAACTCTTTACAGATAACAATGGGAATTGAACGCCAGTTAATGATTATCAGTACTGTAAAGTGATCATGCCTTTCGTTTTTTACCTCTCTCTCCTTACTTCTCTTTACCCCAATTTCTCCCCCTCACTTTACATCTCCTCACAATCGTCCCCTCATTGTTCTGAAACGCCCACGCTCTCCCACTGCTGCTCAAAGGAAATTTCCATGACATCATTTAAAAATATTGCTATCCAGTTATTTTGCAATGCAATTAAAACTGCAAGTAAATCACTATTAATATAATTAATAACACAATTAATCATGATTTTTAATTTTTCATAAGTCGAATTATAATGATTGTTATTACAAATATTGATCATATTATGTCTATTAGGTTGCAATCAGCTTATTTTTGAAGATTTTAGTTAACAAACAAGCCAAGTTTCTATTTCTATGATGATCTTGCATTATTCTTATATTTTAGCATTGGTTTTTGAGTTACTGCTGATTTATTTGAGTAGGTTAAAAGTTCGGGACAACATCATGGGCTGAAGGGCCTTACTGAGCTGTACTGTTCTATGTTCTATCATCTATGATCAGTCTTTTCCCCTTGATTATATATTATTAAGAGCTTGAAACAGTACATAATGCTCCTGTATAAAACTTAAGACTTAAGACTGGCATGAAGTTCCACAGCAGGTAAAGGCCAGCTATAAACTCAGTGGGCTAACTTGGGTTAGTAACAATCTCTCATGCAAATGGAACTCTGCTGAATTAGTGAACCAACGAGATATATAAACAGAAATGGTAGGGTACACACACCTTGTCAGGCAGCATTTGTGAAAAGAGAAACAGAGTTAATGCTTCAAGTCCAAGACCCTTCATCAAGATGGTTACCGGTGGCAGTGACAGGAAATGAGTAGAAGCCTTCCCTGTTTGGGATCAATTACAGATCATATACCTGTTTCCAGAGCTGCCAAATGTGGCCCGCAAGCTTTCAGACTTTCTTTCCAATCTACGTATGAGAGGGAAAGCAACCAGAAGTCACGATACATGTTGGTACTAACGACATAGGCAGGAAGGGGGATGATGTCTTCAACCTGAGCCTGAGTCTCCAGAGGGTTCCTGTGCTGTGGAAGACGTCCTGCCTCGTCCCTGTGCCAAAGACGCCGAGCCCCAGCTGCCTCAATGACTACAGACCTGTGGCATTGACCTCCCACATCATGAGGACCCTGGAGAGACTTGTTCTGGAGCTGCTCCGGCCTATGGTCAGGCCACACTTAGATCCCCTCCAGTTCGCCTACCAGCCCTGACTAGGAGTTGAGGATGCCATCGTCTACCTGCTGAACCATGTCTAGACCACCTGGACAAGCCAGCGAGCACTGTGAGGGTCATGTTTTTTGACTTCTCCAGTGCATTCAACACCATCCACCCTGCTCTACTGGGGGAGAAGCTGACAGCGATGCAGGTGGATGCTTCCCTGGTATCATGGATTCTTGATTACCTGACTGGCAGACCACAGTACGTGTGCTTGCAACACTGTGTGTCCGACAGAGTGATCAGCAGCACTGGGGCTCCACAGGGGACTGTCTTGTCTCCCTTTCTCTTCACCATTTACACCTCAGACTTCAACTGCTGCACAGAGTCTTGTCATTTTCAGAAGTTCTCAGACGACTCTGCCATAGTTGGATGCATCAGCAAGGTAGATGAGGCTGAGTACAGGGCTATGGTAAGAAACTATGTCACATGGTGTGCGCAGAATTATCTGCAGCTTAATGTGAAAAAGACTAAGGAGCTGGTGGTAGAGCTGAGGAGAGCTAAGGTACAGATGACCCCTGTTTCCATCCAGGGGGTCAGTGTGGACATGGTGGAGGATTACAAATACCTGGGGATACGAATTGACAATAAACTGGACTGGTCAAAGAACACTGAGGCTGTCTAAAAGAAGGGTCAGAGCCGTTTCTATTTCCTGAGGAGACTGAGGTCCTTTAACATCTGCCGGACGATGCTGAGGATGTTCTACGAGTCTGTGGTGGCCAGTGCTATCATCTTTGCTGTTGTGTGCTGGGGCAGCAGGCTGAGGGTAGCAGACACCAACAGAATCAACAAACTCATTCGTAAGGCCAGTGATGTTGTGGGGATGGAACTGGACTCTCTGACAGTGGTGTCTGAAAAGAGGATGCTGTCCAAGTTGCATGCCATCTTGGACAATGTCTCCCATCCACTACATAGTGTACTGGCTGGGCACAGGAGTACATTCAGCCAGAGACTCATTCCACCAAGAAGCAATACAGAGCGTCGTAGGAAGTCATTCCTGCCTGTGGCCATCAAACTTTACAACTCCTCCCTTGGAGGGTCAGACACCCTGAGCCCATAGGCTGGTCCTGGACTTATTTCTTGGCATAATTTACATATTACTATTTAATTATTTATGGTTTTATATTGCTACATTTATACTCTATTCTTGGTTGGTGCAACTGTAACAAAAACCAATTTCCCTCGGGATCAATAAAGTATGACTATGACTATGACTAGGTCCTGAAGTGTGAGTTTCAGGAACTAGGCAGAAGGGTGAAGAACAGGACCTCAAGGGTGGCGTTCTCAGGATTGCTGCCAGTGCTACGTGACAGTGATGGTAAGAATTGGAGGAGATGGCAGTTGAATGCGTGGCTGAGGAGTTGGTGCAGGGAGTGGGGTTTTAGATTTTTGGATCACTGGGATTTCTTCTGGGGAAGGTGGGATCTGTACGGATTGGATGGGTTGCACCTGAACTCGAGGGGGAGCAATATCCTTGCAGGTAGATTTGCTAGCATGGTTTGGGAGGGTTTAAACTAATTTGCAAGGGGGTTGGGACCCAGAGCAATAGAGCAGTGGAAGAAGTGCATGGAGTAAAGCCATATCTAACATATAGAGAGGCTTTGAGGAAAGAGAAGCTGTCACAAGGTAGTGGCTGGGAGTGGACCCAAGTGCAAGACACAGACACTGAAGTACTGGGACAGGACTAGGATACAGGGCGATGGCAAGGACACGGACAGGAAAACCAGGAACCTGGAACAGGACTGGAGAATAGGAGCCTGGGCTTAAACTCCGAGCCAGAGACTGGACAAGAACCCAGTACCTGGGTCTTGCCTCTGGCTCGGACCCCAGAACTAGGCAAGGACGAGGCTTGGCTGGCAGGCAGGATGGGGCTGGAGTCTTAGAGACTTGAGGCGAGGCTTGGCAGGAGGCAGGAGACTTGAGGCTTGAGGCCGGAGGCATGAGGTTTGAGGCTAGGCAGGAGGAAGGAGACTTGAGGCTTGAGGCTAGGCAGGAGGCTGAAGACTTGAGGCTTGAGGCTTGAGGCTAGGCAGGAGGCAGGAGGCTGGAGACTTGAAGCTTGAGGCTTGAGGCTAGGCAGGAGGCAGGAGTCTTCAGGCTTGAGGCTAGGAAGGCTCCTCCTGGGCAGGGCGTGGTATTCCTGGGCAGGGCACGGATCACCACCCGACGGAGGCATGGAACAGGAAGGGACAGAACCAACTGCAGGTAACGGCAAGATGGCCTGGCTTACCCAATGGAGGCAAGGGACAGAACCAACCCCAGGTAATGGCAAGATGGCCTGGCTTACCTGGGCGGAGGCAAGTGACAGGAAGGGAGCTAGGTACAGGGTGGCTCCAGTACAAGACTGCAGGCGAGACGAAGCAAGAGTTATCAGCAAGACAAGGCAAGGCTTCAGGTAATGCAAGGCGAGACGAGTACTTCAGGTGAGGTGAGAGTTACCGGCAAGACAAGGCAAGGCTTCTGACAAAGCAAGGCGAGACGAAAACTTCAGACAAGGCGAGAGTTACCAGCAAGACAAGGCAGGGTTTCAGGCGAGGAAACAGAAGGCAGACGAAGGGATACAAGGAGTAAGGACAAGAACAATCCAGCCACCACACCCTGGTCTCTGGAGGCATTTATGCAGCCAGCCCCAACGAGCATCAGCTGCCTCAGTTAGAGCTAAACAAGAACAGAAACAGGGTAAACAGGAAAACCTGGAGCAAGGGTCATGGACTGGACCGTGAACCGGAATATGGACCTCACGGATCGGACCATGGCAGAAGCAGAATAAAGGGTGTAAAGGTAGTAAGGTAGAAGGGTTAAAGTGCGTGTATGTCAATGCAAAAAGCATCAGGAACAAAGATGATGAACTGAGAGCTTGGATGCATACATGGAATTATGATGTAGTGGCCATTACAGAGACTTGGCTGGCACCAGGGCAGGAATGGATTCTGATATTCCTGGATTTCAGTGCTTTAAGAGGGATAGAGAGAGGGGGAGAAAGGGGAGGAGAGGTGGCATTACTGGTCAGGGATACTATTACAGCTACAGAAAGGGTGGGTAATGTAGCAGGATCCTCTTTTTAGTCAGTATGGGTGGAAGTCAGGAACAGGAAGGGAGTAGTTACTCTATTGGGAGTATTCTATAGGCCCCCTGGTAGCAGCAGAGATACTGAGGAGCAGATTGGGAGGCAGATTTTGGAAAGGTGCAAAAATAACAAGGTTGTGATCATGGGTGACTTTAACTTCCCTAATATTAATTGGCACCTGATTAGTTCCAAGGGTTTAGACGGGGCAGAGTTTGTTAAGTGTGTCCAGGATGGATTCCTGTCACAGTATGTTGAAAGGACGACTAGGGGGAATGCCATACTAGATCTAGAATTAGGTAACAAACCGGGCAGGTCACAGATCTCTCAGTGGGTGAGCATCTCGGGGACAGTGACAACTGCTCCCTGGCCTTCAGCATTATCATGGAAAAGGATAGAATCAGAGAGGACAGGAATATAGAGTAGCATAAAAGGAGCTTAAGAAGGGGCTCAGAAGAGCAAGAAGGGGGCATGAGAAGGCCTTGGCAAGCAGGGTAAAGGAAAACCCCAAGGCATTCTTCAATTATGTGAAGAACAAAAGGATGACAGGAATGAAGGTAGGACCGATTTGAGATAAAGGTGGGAAGATGTGCCTGGAGGCTGTGGAAATGAGTGAGGTCCTCATCCTCAATGAATACTTCTCTTCGGCATTCACCAATGAGAGGGAACTTAATGATGGTGAGGATAATATGAGTGAGGTTGATGTTCTGGAGCACGTTGATATTAAGGGAGAGGAAGTGTTGGAGTTGTTAAAATATATTAGGACAGATATGTCCCCGAGGTCTGATGGAATATTCCCCAGGCTTCTCCAGGAGGTGAGGGAAGAGATTGCTGAGCCTCTGGCTAGGATCTTTATGTCCTCGTTGTCCACGGGAATGGTACCGGAGGATTGGAGGGAGGCGAATGTTGTCCCCTTGTTCAAAAAAGGTAGTAGGGGTAGTCCGGGTATTTATAGACCAGTGAGCCTTACGTCTGTGGTGGGAAAACTGTTGGAAAAGATTCTTAGAGCTAGGATCTATAGGCATTTAGAGAATCATGGTCTGATCAGGGACAGTCAGCATGGCTTTGTGAAGAGCAGATTGTGTCTAACAAGCCTGATAGAGTTCTTTGAGGAGGTGACCAGGCATATAGATGAGGGTAGTGCAGTGGATGCGATCTATATGGATTTTAGTAAGGCATTTGACAAGGTTCCACATGGTAGGCTTATACAGAAAGTTAGAAGGCATGGGATCCAGGGAAGCTTGGCCAGGTGGATTCAGAATTGGCTTGCCTGCAGAAGGAAGAAGGTCGTGGTGGAGGAAGTACATTTGGATTGGAGGGTTGTGACTAGTGTGTCCCACAAGGATTGGTTCTGGGACCTCTACTTTTCATGATTTTTATTAATGACCTGGATATGGGGGTAGAAGAGTGGGTTGGCAAGTCTGCAGACAACAGAAAAGTTGGTGGTGTTGTAGATAGTGTAGAGGATTGTCAGAGATTGCAGAGAGACATTAATAGGATGCAGAAGTGGGCTGAGAAGTGGCAAATGGAGTTCAACCCGAAGAAGTGTGAGGTGGTACACTTTGGAAGGACAAACTCCAAGGCAGAGTACAAAGTAAATGGCAGTGTGGAGGAGCAGAGGGATCTGGCGTTACATGTCCACAGATCCCTGAAAGTTGCCTCACAGGTAGATAGGGTAGTTAAGAAAGCTTATGGGGTGTTAGCTTTCATAAGTCGAGGGATAGAGGTTAAGAGTTGCGAGGTAATGATGCAGCTCTATAAAACTCTGGTTAGGCCGCACTTGGAGTACTGTATCCAGTTCTGGTTGCCTCGCTATAGGAAGGATGTGGAAGCATTGGAAAGGGTACAGAGGAGATTTACCAGGATGCTGCCTGGTTTAGAGAGTATGCATTATGATCAAAGATTAAGGGAGCTAGGGCTTTACTCCTTGGAGAGAAGGAGGATGAGAGGAGACATGATAGAGGTGTACAAGATAATAATAGGAATAGATAGAGTGGATAGCCAGCACCTCTTCCCCAGGGCACCACTGCTCAGTACAAGAGGACATGGCTTTAAGGTAAGGGGTGGGAAGTTCAAGGGGGAATATTAGAGGAAGGTTTTTTACTCAGAGAGTGGTTGGTGCGTGGAATGCACTGCCTGAGTCAATGGTGGAGGCAGGTACGCTAGTGAAATTTGAGAGGCTACTTGACAGGTATATGGAGGAATTTAAGGTGGGGGGTTATATGGGAGGCAGGGTTTGAGGGTTGGCACAACATTGTGGGTGAAGGGTCTGTACTGTGCTGTACTATTCTATGTTCTATGTTCTATAAATCAAAGGAACATCATGCAAGCAAGTAGCTTTAGTTCATACATGTTTGATTATACTTGAACGAAGCATATTTTATGTTTCATAAAAAGTATTTATTTATTTACTTATTAAGAATAGGCCTTTCCAGCACTTTGAGCCATGCTGCCTAGCAACCCTGATTTAACCAGGGCTTAATTTACAATGACCAATTAACTTGTACGTCTTTGGACTGTGGGAGGAAACCAGAGCACCCGGAGGGAACTCACACAGGCACAGGGAGAAGTACAAATTCTGCAGGGGGAATTGAACCTGGGTCGCCTGTACTGTAAAGTGTTGTGTTAACCACTATGCTACCAGATCGCCTGTGTAATCAAGTTCTGGTGGAACTTGAAAAGTTGGAATGTGTTGAGGCTGTTTCCTCTTGAGGGACTGTCAAGACCAGAGGCCATTGCTGAAAACTATTGCTTGCTCATTTACACTTGTGACAAGAATACACATAGATTAAGATGTAGCTGGCCTGGGCTGGCACCAGTGGAATCAGCAGTTGGTCTGCCGCCTGTCTTCAGGAGAGAGAGAGATAAGGAAAACAACGGAGCAGTATTTGGAGATGTTAATGAAGGAAGGAGAGCTGTCAAGAGCGGCTCCCCCTTTGAACCCTGAACTGTTTGAAGTGATGGACAGGCGATACCCCAGCAGGGGGATAAAAAGGGACAGGTTCGCTAAGGCAGTACACACACACGACACCCGAGGTAACAAGACCCTGGAAGCGGTGCATCTTTCACAAGTCGGTGGAAAGTACTGGGCCAAAAATGCACAGGGTGGAAAGGCACGATCAGCGGGAACCTGGTGTGTGTCCACCCTTGCCTGGGTGCCAGGTTCAGCGCAGGGAAACGATCGTATCTGGAAACGGAGGGGTCACGGTCGGTGACCTCATGACATCACAAAGGACTCGCCCGAAAGCTGACTGCGAAGGTCTGTGTGGAAGCCTTGAATATTCATTCGTTTTGCTCTCTCTCCCCTCCCCCCCCCCCACTGTCCATCGACACGGCAGCGATTACTGCGAACTGAACTGAACTAAATTGAACTGAACTTCGCGTCACTTTGAAACTGGTCATTTACCCCTAGACAACGATAGAGCTTGATTAATTCTGTTATCTTAATTCTGTGTACATGTGTGTTTATCATTGCTGAACTGTTGCATTTATTATCCTTTTGATTAGAGTACTGTGTTGCTTGTTTCTTCAATAAAACTTTCTTAGTTCTAGTAATCCAGATTCCAACTGAGTGATCCATTTCTGCTGGTTTGGCAACCCAGTTACGGCGTACATAACACACTCAAGATGAAGTGAATGTTTTTCTCCCAAAGCTTTGCAAGCCTTTGAAAAGCTTCACCTCAAAGAATGGTAGAAGCAGAGTCCTTGGATATTTTTAAGGCAGGCAGATAGATTCTTGCTAACCAAAGGGATAAATGTTTAGCATGAGTAGATGGGAATGCAGAGATGAGGATGAAATTGGATCAGATGTAAATTATAATTAGGTCTGAGCAGTTCCTAAACCAGATATTCATGACAGATGTCTATTATTTGGTAAACACACACACAGAATGCTGGAGGAACTCAGCAAGCCAGGCAGCATCTATGAAAAAAAAGTACATTTGATGTTTTGGGCCAAAACCCTTTAGCAGGACCGGAGAAAAAATGCTGAGGAGTAGATTAGAAAGGTGGGGGAAGGGGAGAGAGAAACATCAGGCGACAGGTGAAACTTGGAAGGGGTGGGATGAAGCAAAGAGCTAGGAAGTTGATTGGTGGTGAAAGAGACCATGGAAGAAAGAAAAAGGGGTGGGGGAGGAGCACCAGAGGGAGGTGATAGACAGGCAAGGAGATGGAAAATGGTGAAGGGGTGGGGGGTGCGAGTCATTACTAGAATTTTGAGAAATTAATGTTTATGCCATCAGGTTGGAGGCTAGCCAAGCAGAATATAAGGTGTTGGCCTTATCATGACAGTGGAAGAGGCCATGGATGGACATATCAGAATGGCAATGGGAAGTGGAATTAAAATGGGTGGCCACTTGGAGATCCCGCTTGTTCTGACAGACAGAATGTAGGTGCTCAGTGAAATGGTCTCCCAATCTACGTCGGGTCTCACTGATATACAGGAGGCCACACAGGGAGCACAGATCTCATTATATGACCCCAACAGACTCACAGGTGAAGTGTCGCCTCACCCATTATTTGGTATCCTGGATCATTTTACACTACATGAAGTTAAAATAGAAAAAAACTGCAAACACCCAGCAAACCAGTGGCTGTGGTTTCAGGGCCATGAACTTCATTGTAACTCAATTTTTAATTTCAGCAGTATTCCATTTTTGCACAAATGCCTGACTGTGTGATCTGCCTCCAATTTATTGCTTTGACCATCTTGAACGTTGATTATGGATCAACTCCATAGAAGAGACCTTCAAGTTAATGAGCAAATAAACTTGTCCAATGGATTGGCTGTCAAATACTGTTATCTTATTAGATAAGTAAAGAGACTAATCTTAAATGAAGCCTACCAAATTCAGATCAATCTTAATGTTCTTGGCTGTCTGACTGACTTACAGTCACCAAGCCATTAACATTAAATTGCTGTGTCATTACAGTGTTACTTTTGTAATCTTTGTTATTCATTCTGTCAGTTAATCCAAACCATAACTAAACAATTACATGCTTATTTGGGCAAATTTTAACTCCCCTCTGTCCTGTGTAAATAGATTGTAACAGTCCAAAAATAGCATTGGGTTATTTATCATGCTGTTCAGAAAGACAGCACAGCTACCACTATATTGGGTAAAAGAGGTTCTGCCATTGCAGGCTTTAGGCTACTCGTAACATGCAGGTTCCCACTGTGCTTGCAATTTCAAGGCTGAAATGAGTGGAAGCTATAGTGCCTACTACAAGCATTTCAATATTATTTTCTTATTTGTGGTCTTCAAAAGCTGCGATACTCAGGAGCATAATAAAGAAATATTGGTAGAAATGCAGTCTGATTTCCCCTTTGTATTTGCCACCCAGTAATTCAGTAAGTCACTTATACATTTCCCAATTAAGAAAAGAAAACCTGCATTTCTGTAGTGCCTTTTGGTACAACAGGAGCTCCCTCAGTGTCTTTATAGCCATGTATAGGTGGTAATCAATGTGATGTTGTGTGATGCAGAGAGTTAAATTGGTGCATAAAATGCTTGATAGTGTGACAAACTATGAACCAAAACAGAAGGCTGGAAACACTCAGCATGTCAGGCCAAATCTGAGGGAGGCTATTTCTTCAAGGTCGAAGAGCCTCCGCCAGAACCGGGAAGGAGAAAAAAGAAATTTGTCCTAACACAGGACTTTGACCTGTAACATCAGAAACTCCTTTCCCTCCACAAACGCTGCTTGACCTGCTGAGTTTCTCCAATGCTTTGTTTTATCAGGTTTCAGCATCTGTGTTCTCCTCTATAAGCTAAAAAGTTGGTTAAGCTACTGGTAGGGTGGGGGAGGAAGGTTGACCAAGAAATGGGAAAATTGGGATATCCGTAGGATAAACTATAAACAAAGTTCTCTGGTCAATGAGTGAGGGAGAGCAATTAGAGAGTGAAAATATAGACAAAAGAATATGGTTATCTTTTGGCGATTGAAGGATTGGATCAAACGCTGGGAATAACACCCATGTTTTTTTTCAATTTTGAAACAGATTCATGGGATCTTTTACATTGACCTGAAAGGGTATATGGGGATGTTGTTTATATTTTCTCCAAAAGAGACTAACTCTAACTCTGTCATTACTGCACTGATGGTGCTTCTGTCATTCCCACTTGCTGTAGTAGATTGTGCATTTGTCCTATTACAAGACTACAAGACCATAAGACCATAAGACCATAAGACCATAAGACAAAGGAGCAGAAGTAGGCCATTCGGCCCATCGAGTCTGCTCCGCCATTTTATCATGAGCTGATCCATTTTATCCTATTTAGTCCCACTGCCCCGCTTTCTCACCATAACCTTTGATGCCCTGGCTACTCAGATATCTATCAATCTCTGCCTTAAATACACCCAATGACTTGGGTCACAGGACGAATTTGAAGTTGTCAACACCTGACAGTCAGCCATCACATTTTCTGTTCCTTTTATATGTGTTATTAATAATCCCTTAGACCAGGCTCCAATTTAGCAAACTTCATAGTGGCCAAAAACACTGATGAATTGCGATCAATGTAACCTCTCATTGGGTTTCGTCCCGGACCTCAGACGTGGACATAGGAAGAGAAATAGGCCATTCAACTGTGACGAGAATACACATAGATTAAGATGTTAGCTGGCCTGAGCTGGCACCAGTGGGATCAGCAGTTGGTCTGCCACCTGTCTTCAGGAGAAAGAGAGATAAAGAAAACAATGGAGCAGAATTTGGAGATGTTAATGAAGGGACGGGAGAGTTTAACGGAAGGAGAGCTGTCAAGATCGGCTCCCCCTTTGAACCCTGAACTGTTTGAAGTGATAGACAGGTGATACCCCAGCAGGGGTGTAAAAAGGGACAGGTTTGCTAAGGCAGGACACACACGACACCCCGAGGTAACGAGACCCTGGAAGCGGTGCGTCTCCCACAAGTCGGTGGGAAGTTTTGGAAGGCCGGTTGCGGGACTAAGCCATAGACGCATAGGGTGGAAAGGCACGATCAGCGGGAACCTGGTGTGTGTCCGCCCTTGTCTGGGTGCCAGGTTCACCACAGAGAAACGATCGTATCTGGAAACGGAGGGGTCACGGTCGGTGACCTCAGACGACATCACAAAGGGCTCACCCGAAAGCTGACTGCGAAGGTCTGTGTGGAAGCCGTTTGAATATTCATTCGTTTTGCTCTCTCTCTCCTTCCCCCCATTGTCCATCTCCCACGGCAGTGATCACTGTGAACTGAACTGAACTAAATTGAACTGAACTTTGCGTCACTTTGAAACTGGTCATTTACCCCTAGACAACGATAGAGCTTGATTGATCCTGTTATCTTAATTCTGTGTACATGTGTGTTTATCATTGCTGAACTGTTGCATTCATTATCCTTTTGATTAGAGTACTGTGTTGCTTGTTTCTTTAATAAAACTTTCTTAGTTCTAGTAATCCAGATTCCAACTGAGTGATCCATTTCTGCTGGTTTGGCAACCCAGTTACGGGGTACGTAACACAACCCATTGCATCAGTTCTGCCATTCCATCATGGCTGACTTACTATCCCTCTCAACTTCATTCCCCTGCCTTCTCCCTGTAACCTTTGATGCCTTTACTAACCAACAACCTATCAACCTATGCTTTAAATATACTCAGGCAACACACATAAAAGTTGCTGGTGAACGCAGCAGGCCAGGCAGCATCTGTAGGAAGAGGTGCAGTCGACGTTTCAGGCCGAGACCCTTCGTCAGGACTAACTGAAGGAAGAGTGAGTAAGGGATTTTCACTCACTCTTACTCACTTACTCCCTTACTCCCTTACTCCTTGTATTCTCAGGTTCTGCCCTCTTGTCCTAGACTCCCCCACTATAGGAAACACCATCTCTATATCCGTTCTATTGAGGCCTTTCAGTGAAATCTTCCCTCATTCTTCTACTTTGCAGTTGGTACAGGCCCAGAGCCATCAAACACTCCTCATATATTAACCCTTTCATTCTTGCAACCATCTCCGTTTTCACCTTGTGATCTCATTATATTGCCCTGTCATTTTACCTTGTTCATCTTCTACTACATCAAAAGCCCTTACTTTTGTTCTATCTTCCCATTCTCTGTCCTTCACATCCTAATACCCATTCTAACTATGTTCAGTTTTGTGCAAGATCTTTGAATTTAAATAATAACTCTTGAGCATTTCTTTGACTTTCTGTTCATATTCCATTGACTTACAATAAAGACACATTCACAAAAATTAGTTTCACTGAAAAACCAACCTGAAATTAGAATACAAGTCCTTATGATTTTCCATCTGTTCATTTTTGACTAATAATAGCAAATTACTGGCTAAGTGATGAATGAATTTGACTTCTTCACATAAAATTCTATGGTAGGATTAATAGATATTTGTCTTTTTTTTTTGTCTAGTGAAAGAGAGTCAATGCTGGGATTGTAGCTGTAGAAGAAATTTGGCAGGGCAGATGGTAGTTTCTTGACAGGAGAGCAATTGCTTGTAATGGAGTTCCTTCTTTTTACAATGTAAGGTGATATATCCACAACATCATAATACTATCTTATATTGCTCTCTACTGCCTTATTATTAGAATATTAGATTATGAGGACATGCAGACCTCTTTTATTGTCATTTAGTAATGCATGCATTAAGAAATGATACAATATTCCTCCGGTGTGATATCACAGAAACACAGGACAGACCAAGACTGAAAAACTAACAAAACCACATAATTATAACATACAGTTACAACAGTGCAAACAATACCATAACTTGATGAAGAACAGGCCATGGGCACAGTAAAACAGTTCAAAGTCTCTTGAAAGTCCCACATCTTACGCAGACGGGAGAAGGACTTAAGAAGCTTAATGCTCTGGGTTCCATTGTTTTAGACATGATAGAAGGGGAGGTATTGAAGGCAGAGGAGTGGCAATACTCGTCAGGGGAAATGCCAAGGCAGTGCTCAGGCAAGACAGACTGGAGAGCTTGTCTACTGAGACTACATTGGTGGAACTGAGGAATAAGAAAGAGATAATGGAATAACATTATAGAACTCCGAATAGTCAGCAGAATCTAAGGAGAACATTGTGGAGAGATAGAAGACCGTTGCAAGAAAAATATAGCTGTGAGAGCAGATGATTTTAACTTTATTGACTGGGACTCCCATGCTGTTAAAGGACTGGATGGGATAGGGTTTGCCAAATGTATTCAGGGAAGTTTCCTTAATCAATATATGGAGATTCCAATTAGAGGGAGCATGATACTGGATCTCCTATTAGGGAGAGAGACAGGGCAGGTGAGCAAAGTGTGTGTCAGGGAACACTTTGGATCTAGTGATCACAATAATTATGTTGAAGGATAGGCCCAGTCCTCGGGTTGAGACTCTAAATTGGAGATTGGCCAATTTTGATAGCATCAGAGAGCATCTGGCAGTTGTGGATTGAGATAATTGTGTTTTGGCAAAAGGATGAGTTTGTACGTTCCTGTTAGTATAAAAAGCAAGACACGTTTATAAAACCTTGGTTTTTAGGGGTTATTGAGGCCCTTGTTATGAAGAAGTGGAGGTGCATAGCAGGTATAGGCAACATGGAATGAATGAGGCACTTTAGCACAAAAAGTGCAAAGAGAACACTTAAGAGGAAAGTCAGGACGGCTAGAAAAAGACATGAGGTTGCTTTGGCAGAAAAGGGGAAGGGGAATCCCAAGACCGAATACAGATACATTAAGAACAAAAGGACCTCTTGAAGGTCAACATAGTCATCTTTGCATGAAGCCAAAGGAAATGGGGTGGTCTAAAATGTATCTTTTTTTTCATCTGTATTTTCTTGGAAGACAGATGTAAAGTCTATAGATTTGTGGCCATGGATCATACATGGAATACAGAGCATTAAGTACTTCCTGTCTTGAGGCAAATTAGGGTGGATAAGCCCCAGGGTTTGACGAGGTGTCTCTTTGGAACTTGTGGGAAACTAGTGTAGAGATTGCAGGAGCCCAGGCATAGATATTTAAAATGTCCTTAAACACAAGTGAGGTTCCAGAAGTTTGAGGAGAGCTAATGTTGTTCTGTTGTTCTAGAACAGCTCTAAGAATAAGCCAGTGAGCCTGGTGTCCCTAGTGGACAAGTTATTAATAGGTATTCTGAGGGATGGGATAGGTAGATATTTTGATAGGCAAGGTCTGATTAGGGATGGATTTGTGTGGGATAGGTCATGTCTAGGGTAATCTTATAGAGTTTTTCAAGGGGGTTATCAGGAAGGCAGTGGATATTGTCTACATGGAGTATCGCAAGGCTTTTGATAATGTCAGGCATGGGTGGTTGATCCAGAAGGTTCTGTCACTTGGCATTCAGGATGAAGATGTAAATTGGATTCAACATTGACATTGTGGGAGAAGCTAGAGAGTGGTAGCAGATGGTTGCTTCTCTGACTGGAGACCTGTGCTACAAGAGTTGGTGCTGGACCTGATGTTCTTTTTGGATGATAACGTGGCAAACTGAATCAGCAAATTTGTGGATGAAACCAAGATATGGGGTGTAATGGAATGCAAGGAAAGCTATCAAAGCTTGCAGTGTGATCTGGACCAGCTAGGAAAATGGACTGAAAAATGGCGGATGGTATTTACTGTAGACAAGAATGAGGTGTTGGAATTTGGGAGGACAAACCAAGGTAGGACCTACTGAGTGAGCAGGAGGGTGCTGAAGAGTGGAATAGAATAAAGGGAGCCTGGAGCAGAAATCCATGATTCCTTGAAAGTGTTGTCACAGTAGATAGGGTCGTAAAGAGAGCTTTGCGCATATTGGCCTTCATAAATCAGACCACCGAGTACAGGAGTAGAATGTTATGTTGTTTAAGACATCGGTGAGGTCTAGCTTAGTCATAGTCATACTTTATTGATCCTGGGGGAAATTGGTTTTCGTTACAGTTGCACCAAAATAATTAAATAGTAATAAAACTATAAATAGTTAAATAGTAATATGTAAATTATGCCAGGAAATAAGTCCAGGACCAGCCTATGGGCTCAGGGTGTCTGACCCTCCAAGGGAGGAGTTGTAAAGTTTGATGGCCACAGGCAGGAATGACTTCCTACGACGCTCTGTGTTGCTTCTCGGTGGAATGAGTCTCTGGCTGAATGTACTCCTGTGCCCAGCCAGTACACTATGTAGTGGATGGGAGACATTGTCCAGGATGGCATGCAACTTGGACAGCATCTTCTTTTCAGACACCACCGTGAGAGAGTCCAGTTCCATCCCAACAACATCACTGGCCTTACGAATGAGTTTGTTGATTCTGTTGGTGTCTGCTACCCTCAGCCTGCTGCCCCAGCACACAACAGCAAACATGATCGCACTGGCCACCACAGACTCGTAGACCATCCTCAGCATCGTCCGGCAGATGTTAAAGGACCTCAGTCTCCTCAGGAAATAGAGACGGCTCTGACCCTTCTTGTAGACAGCCTCAGTGTTCTTTGACCAGTCCAGTTTATTGGCAATTCGTATCCCCAGGTATTTGTAATCCTCTACCATGTCCACACTGACCCCCTGGATGGAAGCAGGGGTCATCTGTACCTTAGCTCTCCTCAGCTCTACCACCAGCTCCTTAGTCTTTTTCACATTAAGCTGCAGATAATTCTGCTCACACCATGTGACATAGTTTCCTACCGTAGTCCTGTACTCAGCCTCATCTCCCTTGCTGATGCATCCAACTATGGCAGAGTCATCCGAAAACTTCTGTAGATGACAAGACTCTGTGCTGTAGTTGAAGTCCGAGGTGTAAATGGTGAAGAGGAAGGGAGACAAGACAGTCCCCTGTGGAGCCCCAGTGCTGCTGATCACTCTGTCGGACACACAGTGTTGCAAGCACACGTACTGTGGTCTGCCAGTCAGGTAATCAATAATCCATGATACCAGGAAAGCATCCACCTGCATCGCTGTCAGCTTCTCCCCCAGCAAAGCAGGGCGGATGGTGTTGAACCCACTGGAGAAGTCAAAAAACATGACCCTCACAGTGCTCGCTGGCTTGTCCAGGTGGGTGTAGACGCGGTTCAGCAGGTAGACAATGACATCCTCAACTCCTAGTCGGGGCTGGTAGGTGAACTGGAGGGGATCTAAGTGTGCTCTGACCATAGGCCGGAGCAGCTCCAGAACAAGTCTCTCCAGGGTCTTCATGTATTATGAAGTATTATGTCCAGTTCTGGCCAGCTACCTATGGGAAACTTATCAATAATGAAGGAGTACAGGGAAAAATTGCAAGGATGCTGTTGGAACCAGAGGACCTGAGTTACAGAGAAAGGTTGAATTGGTTAAGATTTTAGAGTGTTGGAGAATGAGGGGAGATTTGTTAGAATTACACAAAATCAAGAGGGGTTTAGGTGGTGTGAATGAAACCAGGCTTTTACCACTGAGGTTGGGTGAGAACTAGAGGTCACAGGTTATGGGTGAAAAGTGAAATATTCAACAGGGACCTGCAGAGGAGCTCCTTCACTCAGAGCATGGTGCAATTGTGGAACAAGGCGTCAGTGCAAGTGGTGAATATGGGTTCAATTGCAACAGTTAATACATGTTTAGGTAAGTGCATGGATGGGAGGGGTATGGAGGACTATGGTCCAGGTGTGGGTTGGTGGGACTGTGCAGAATAACAGCTCAGTATGGACTAGATGGGCTGAAGGATCTGGTTCTGTGCTGTAGTGCTCTATAACTCTGACCAAGCTGTTGCTAAAAGTATTAGAATAAATAAGATCAAAGTTGAAGCACATTGGCAGCATACCACATGTCGATTCAACACTATGCCAGAATGACCAATGAAACCTATTTCTTAATCAAAACTTCTGAAAAATCTGAAAAGCAAAAGAAAAAATGAGACCCATTGCCAAATTTTATCCTGTTTTAGTGTTGTTATCTCAAGTTTGTGCTTGTATCCCCTATCCATAATAATAGTGAAGTGTTGCAATATTTACTGTGACCATGATTACTCTATTAGGAGTTTCAGGAGATTTGATGCAGTATGTCACCAGAGACTCTTGCACATTTCAGTAGGTGTACGGTGGGGAGCCATCTGGCTGGTTGTGTCACAGCCTGGCATAGAGGCTCTGGTGCAGAAGATTGAAGGAGGCTGCAGTCTCAGCCACATCTGTCATGACAGAACATAACCCCACCAGCACAGTGGATGTCTCCTCGAGTTAATACCTCAAGAAAGCGGCGTTGATCATTAATGTCCCTCAACATCAGTGATGTGCCCTCTTCTCATTTCTGCCACTGGGGAGTGGGGGGGGAATGTACAGGAGCCTGCAGACCCACTCTCAGTAATTTAGGGACAGCTTCTTCCCCTCTGTCATGAGAATTCTGAATGCTCCTTGAACCCACGAGCACTGCCCCATTATCCCCCCCCCCGCACTATTTATTTATTTATTCGTTCATTCATTCATTCATTTATTTTGTGTATGGCTGCCACAAAAGAACAGATTTCATTTCATACAAAATGGTGACAATAAAACCTCATTCTGATTATTGAATTCATGAAATTACTTGGACATTGAACTCCGATTGGCAGCATTAACATTAAAACATCCAGTAAAGCTGGCAGTGTATTTCCAACTGGACTTAGCTTCCCAAAATGGCACTTGGCTTGATTTATGCTAAAAGTCTGCTAGTGCGCACAGGGTGTCCTATTTGAAACAAATAGGCACCTATAGCACCCAAACAGCCAGTGCTGTGAAATTGTATTTGAGGCTATGGTGTATGGTGCAATATTAAAGTGTTATAGTAATTATATACACACTCACAATAATATTTGTAAATATGTAGGAGTGGGATTAGACTATTTATCCACTTAAACTGGCTCCGCTATTCTATCGGATCTTGAATAAATTATATCTGCATAATACTTACTGTAGCTCTATATTCCCAATACACACATCCAACATATCAATGTTAATCTCTGTCTTGGATAGTTCCAGTTACGTTAACAGCCCTAAAATGATGTAGGAGTCTACATTTTTATTATCTGTTGTAATAGGTTATGTCAAAATTTGAAATATTGAAGCTTAAAACATCTTCATCTTAATTTTTGTATACTCAACCCTAGGTCATGATATCGACATTTATAAATGATCTTTTAAACTATGGAGCGCATTCTAACTGGCTGCATCACCATCTGGTATGGTGGGGGTGGGAAAGGGGTGCTACTGCACAGGATTGATGTAAGCCGCAGAAAGTTTACATTAGCACTAGGCTTGGTAGTATCCAGGACGTCTTCAAGGAGCAAGGCCTCAGAAAGGCGCCATCACCCAGGAATTGCCTTGCTCTCATTGCTACTCATTATATATATACTATAATTCACAGGGTTTTTTTCCCTCTCTATTATTACGTTATGCATTGTACTGCTACTACATATGCCGGTGATAATAAACCCAATTCTGAACTTCAGTATCATTCTAGTAATTCAGTGCTACACTCGTTCTGAGGTCAATCTACTTTCCAGAGGTGTGCTCTGAACTGAATTTCAAACTCCAGATCTGGTATCATGAAGGCTCTACACAACTGATGTCTAAGTTCTTCTCCTTTCTAATTCAGCCCCGTTGAGAATATAAATATACAAATTTTAAAGTTAATTTATTATAAAAGTACCTACGAATATGTCACCATATACTACCCTGAGAATCTTGGCCTTACCACATCTTTCGGTAAAAGAAAGTGAATGACTTATAATTAAGTCTCTTTGCATAACCATAACTCTCTTTTTAGAAAATTTGTGGTTGATAATGAAATCTAAACTGACTAATATTTTAAATAATTGATGGTATTGACTAAAAAGGATTCTTTTTCTAACTTTCGATCAATAATTACCACACAGGCAATTATTTTTCTTTTATTTTATAAATATATTGCACAAACATTTTTAAATAATTTCATTATTTTCAATGATTTTCTGCTTTAAATATACAATTACTGCACAAAACAATCTACCCATTTTTCTAAAGAACTGGACAAAATAAAAACTACACAAAGTCAGTTCTGGTTGTGACACACAGAAATGGGATGGACAAACTTGTTCTCAATATTAGATAGGCAAGAACAAGATGAGGATTTTTGTGTCAGGAGTTAAAAAACACACTGGTCAAATTCCAAAACTGGAAAAAAATGTTGAAAGATCTCACTACAAAATTTAAGGCCGCACAGGAAATACGTAAGATGACAAAAGGGAAGTAACCACCCAGAATCCCCTGGGAAAAGAAAGAAATGACGCAGTTAAAAAGAAAGTTTAGCAGCCATATTAAGAAATCGAAAGTAAACTTTTCTGCCCAAATAGGGCACAGAAAAGTTAAAACCAACCAATTCACAGCCTCCGATCAACGGAGAAAATTAAAAAAAGGCAATTAAGATGTTGAAGATGAAAGTTGATCCAGATAACTCTGGGCATCCGATAGAGAATCAAAAAAACGAAGGGCTCCATCTAACATGCGAATCCTTAGACGTGCAGGGTACAGCAGCGCTGGTCTTAAATCCATCTTATAGAATTCCGACATCACGGATCTGTAACGGACCCGTTGGTCCCAGATTGGTTTACTGAAATCTTCCACGAATCGGAACTTAAGATCCGAAAAATCAATGAAACCTTTAGATCGAGCGAATCGAAACAGTCTCTCCTTGTCTTGAAAGTAATGAAAACGTAAGATAACATGCCTAGGTCTATCTGACCTAGACGAGTATGATGGGATTCTGTGAACACGATCCAGTAGCGGTGGTTGGTCAGGAAATACAGTAGGGAATGCATCTTTTAAAAGTTGGGAGAAATATTTCATAGGGTTGTTAGCTTCCACGGCTTCCCTGACGCCAATCATTCGTAAATTCTGCCGTCGCATTCTAGATTCCAAGTCAGAGTTTTTAAAAGTCAAAAAGTCAAGTTTCTTCTTCATTACATTAATTGTTTCTTCGACTTTCCCCATCTTAAGCTCACTTTGTTGCGCGGATTTTTGAAATCAGATATAGCCGACTGATGTTCCGCAATACATGTTTGCATCTTATCAATTAAATCGGCAATTTTCTGGAACTTAGTTGAGATTTCCGTATGAATCAGGTCTTTAACAAAGCCCATAATTTCTGTACGAATCATCTCCCTAACAGAGGTTGAAATTTCCCTCTGAATTAACTCCGATATCGCTTTCAAAGTCACCGGTGATTCAGTCGGAGGGAGATCCGTAGCTTTCGGTTTAACCGGAGGTTTACCATCCTTGCCGTCTTTCCCGTTCTTAGACATAGCCGATCTCAGTATCATCCAATTGTCAGAGAATTCAGTTTAATTCAAAGTATTGTAAAAATTGATGCCTTAATAGTTAATTAAAGTATAGCTGACCATAGAGAGAAAAAACTCAGAGGTAATGGAGCGAGTCAAGAACGCGACTTCACTCCATGAGCGCTACCGGAAGTTCCCTTTTTTTTAAATTTTATTCTGTTTTGCTTTTTATAATCATTTTATGTTAATAATCCTATTTTTTTTGTTGCTGTGTCTATTCATGAGTTTGAGGTTTATTGTGGTTTTTTTTTAATATATACTTTCCGGCTTTTGTTCTGTTCTGTGTGTATTTTAATTGAGCTAACTTTTTTTTACTTATTTTTTTACTGTTTTACAATTAGCTGATCCTTTTCATATTTATACCTTTTTTTTAGGGAGCGTATACCGGAAGTCATGGGGGTAGTTTTAGCGCTTGCTTCTTTCTGGCGGGTCTGCTTTAGATTTCGCCTTGGGGTCTTGGGGTGGGGGGTGGTGGGAGGGGCTTCACGTTTTAGTTTGTTTCTCTTTGGGCTATATACATTATTGAAGTATTGGTTGCGTCCTTTTCCCTGGTATCTTTTGTATGTTCTGTTTCCTCTCCGGGTTTGTGGGTCGCGCCTATTGTCAATCCTCCTTGTTATGGGTTGACTTTAGGATTTATGGAGTCTATTATTAATTTTGTCTCCTGGAATACTAATGGTCTTAATCATCCTATTAAAAGGAAAAAAGTTTTTAAAGTGTTCCGGAGACTTAAAGCACAAATTTTATTTTTACAAGAGACCCATGTACGGAGGGGGGACAGACTACGTTTTTTCAAATTCTGGAAGGGACAACAATTTCATTCGAACTCCAATGCTAAGATTCGAGGCGTCTCTATTTTTATAGACTCCTCAGTTACTTTTATACAACAGGATATTATCTCTGATCCGAATGGTAGATTTTTATTGGTTAGTGGTTTACTATTTAATAAAAAAGTAGTTTTGGTTAATGTTTATGCTCCTAATATGGATTGTCCGGAATTTTATAAATCATTGTTTGATCAGTTTCCGAATTTGAACGAGTTTTCATTGATTTGGGGCGGAGATCTTAATACCTGTTTATCTCCAGCTTTGGACCGTTCGGCTCCTTTACGGACTTTACCTAATAAATCTGCAAATTTGATTAATTTTTTCCTTTCTGATTCTGGGTCGACGGACATTTGGCGTTTTCTGCATCCTCAGGAAAAAGATTTTTCCTTTTTTTCACATGTTCATCATTCCTATTCAAGAATTGATTATTTTTTCATTGATTCTCGTCTCATTCCTTCAGTGATTAAATGTGATTATGATTCTATAACCATTTCGGATCATGCTCCACTTAAGCTTTCTATTAAAATTATGGCCAATATACCAAACAATAGACAATGGCGTTTTAATTCGCTGTTGCTTCAGGACTCGGACTTTGTTAATTTTATGAATGAACAGATTGAGCTTTTTTTTACAATTAACCATACAGAAGATATTTCGGTTAACACTCTTTGGGACACTTTTAAAGCCTATATTCGGGGTCAGATTATTTCGTATTCCGTTGCTTTGAGGAAGAAACAGAAGCAGGAGGAGATGGCAATTGTGGACAAGATTAAAGAAATTGATAAGAAATATGTTATGGCTCCTTCTGAGGAGCTATACAAACAAAGAACTGAACTTCAAATGGAACACAGTTTACTACTCTCGTCCTCGATTGTAAACCAATTAAAGAAAACAAGAAGTGATTTTTATGTTCACAGTGATAAAATTGGCAAGCTGCTGGCTAATCAATTGAAATCTAATTATGTTAAATCTCAAATCAATCAGATTTATAACCAAAATGATCGATTGATATTGGATCATGTGGGGATTAATCAAACCTTTTGTGATTTTTATTCTTCTTTATATCAATCAGAGTCTCCTCGAGATTCTAAATATATGAATGATTTTTTAGATAAGTTAGACTTCCCTCAGATTTCACAGGATATGTCTTCTTTATTAGATACTTCCATTACAATGGATGAGATTAAGAATGTTATTTTTTCTATGAATCTGGGGAAAGCTCCTGGCCCTGATGGGTTTACCGTTGAATTTTATAAATGTTTTGCTTCTTTATTGATTCCTTGGCTCTATAAGGTTTTTGAGGCTTCTTTGAAACTTGGTAAACTTCCGGAATCTTTTAATAGAGCATCAATTTCTTTAATACTAAAGAAGGATAAAGACCCTGCTCAATGTGCATCTTATAGACCAATATCTTTATTAAATGTTGATTCTAAAGTTTTTTCTAAGTTATTAGCAAATAGACTAGAAAAAGTACTTCCTTCTATTATTTCGGAAGACCAAACGGGTTTTATTAAAGGTCGTTACTCTTTTTATAATATTCGTACATTGTTAAATATCGTTTATACTCCCTCACAAAATGTTCCTGAGTGTGTTATTTCTTTAGATGCCGAGAAAGCTTTTGATAGAGTAGAATGGCCTTATTTATTTAAGGTGCTTGAAATGTTTAATTTTAGCTTGAAATTTATATCCTGGATTAAACTGTTATATCACTCCCCTGTAGCCTCGGTTCGTACTAACTCCTTAAACTCACCTTTTTTTCCTCTCTTTCGTGGTACTCGACAAGGCTGTCCTCTTAGTCCCCTATTATTTGATATTGCATTAGAACCTCTTGCAATTGCTATTCGAGAATCTTCAAATATTACTGGGATAACTCGGGGATTAAAGTCCCATAAATTATCACTCTATGCTGATGATTTACTTTTATATATTTCTAATCCTGAGAGATCCATTCCTGCTGTTTTAGAGTTATTAGCACAATTTGGTCTTTTCTCAGGTTATAAATTAAATCTTAGTAAGAGTGAACTTTTTCCGATTAATAAACATCTTCCCTTATATTATAAATTTCCATTTAAATTGATTAATAATTACTTTTCATATCTTGGGATTAAAATTACTTGTAAACATAAAGATTTATTTAAGACTAACTTTTTACCATTAATAGACCATATTACTCAACTTTCATCTAAATGGTTTCCCTTATATTTAACTTTGATTGGTCGTATTAATGCAGTTAAGATGTTTTTTTTGCCAAAATTTTTATATGTGTTTCAGGCATTACCAATTTTCGTTCCTAAATCTTTTTTTGATAAAGTTGACTCTAAAATTTCTTCATTTATTTGGCAGAATAAGAATCCGAGACTGGGTAAAATACATTTACAGAAAGCTAAGAGAGATGGAGGTTTAGCATTACCTAACTTTAGATTTTATTATTGGGCTATTAATATTCGACATATGAAATTTTGGTTACTTGACCGGGACATACTATCTATTCCTAAATGGGTAGCATTGGAATTACAATCTGTTCAGGGTTATACACTTGGTTCTATTTTAGGTTCCTCTCTTCCTTTTGATTCGAAACGCCTTAAGCAGGTCTCTAACCCGATAGTTAAATATGCTTTGCGCATTTGGTTTCAATTCAGAAAATTTTTTGATCTTAATCAATTCGGGTTAGCGATTCCTATTTTAGGTAACATATTTTTTCCTCCCTCTTTTACGGATCGCGCTTTTCAAACTTGGAAGACTAAGGGTATTTTACGGTTTTTGGATTTATTTTTAGATGGTTCCCTTATGTCTTTTGAACAATTATCTAATAAATATAACTTATCAAGAATACATTTTTTTAGATATTTACAAGTTAGAAATTTCCTAAGTACTATACTTTCTTCCTTTCCAATGCTTCCTCCTATATATATTTTAGATTCGATAATTAACCTTAATCCATGTCAGAAAGGTGCATCGGCTATGATTTATAATATTATTATGAAACTTAGGAAAGCTCCATTTGATAAGATTAGGGTAGATTGGGAACAGGAATTGGGGCTTACCATTTCTGTGGATGATTGGGGGCAGATTTTACAATTAGTTAATACTTCCTCTATTTGTGCTAAACATTCCCTAATTCAATTTAAAGTGGTTCATAGAGCACATATGTCCAAAGATAAGTTAGCGCGTTTTTACTCGCATATTAATCCTTTCTGTGATAGATGTTTGGGGCAGATAGCCTCTTTAACTCATATGTTTTGGTCTTGCCCTACTTTGGAAACTTTTTGGAGAGATATTTTCAATATTATTTCTAAGGTATTAAATATAGATATCTCTCCTCACCCTATTACTGCTATCTTTGGACTACCTAAAATTTCTAGTAATCTTTCCCCTTCAGCCCGTAGAATGATTGCATTTCTTACTTTAATGGCGAAAAGATGTATTTTACAACATTGGAAAGAGCTTAATGCTCCAACTACCTTTTTTTGGTTTTCTCAGACGATTTTATGTTTGAATCTGGAGAAAATTAGAAGTAATCTTTATGATTCTTCATTTAAATTTGAACAGATTTGGGGACCTTTTATTCGATATTTTCATTTAATGTAATATTTACCCTTCTTGTTTTTTTTTCACTGTTTTAATGGAGGTCGGGATTGAGGACGTGATTTTAAGTTTAACTCTGTTTGGTTTCAAGTTAGCCCATTGCTTTGCTTTGCTTTTAGTTAGTTGCACGGTGGGTTTTTTTTTTGGGGTTTTTTTTTCTTTTTTTTTCCATTGATATATATAAAATCTAGTATACTATTATGTTATCTTGCTTTCTTATGCTTAAATTACATTGTTTGTAGTATTTTCTTTTTGGTATTGTTATCTTTTGGAATTTTATTATACTTTAACATTGTATTAATGTTTATATGGCTTACCTTTTTTGTATACTTACTCAATAAAAAGATTTAAAAAGAAAGAAAGAAAGATCTCACAATGTTATCAGGTGTGCACCCTTCGTATATTGTTTTAAGTAATTTTAATTGTTTTATGGAGAAATGACTTATTTAACAAAGTCTTCTTGTAATGCAGCTACATCATCCTGTGTTTAAACCCAATAACCATGGGTCTATAGCTTGGAAAGTTTTATTGGAATGACGGGCTACCATCAAGATGCTATGCTGTAGTGTTCACAATTCGCTGACGTTGGAGTTAAGAAGGCAGTCTCCATTTATAGTCTGGTAATCAAAAGGGTATGTATGAGTAGTGAAATCATTCACTTCCTAGATGGGGGAGGGGAGGAAAGGCATTATCAAAAATACAACTTTTTCACATTCTACATTCATCTCATATATATTGGCTAAACCCCCCAACTTCATGATAGCAGAATCATTTTAAACAATTTACAAAAATCTACTTTCTCATTTCACCTTATTTTAAGAGCAAGGGAACTAATGCCTTATTGAATCACTTGCAAGAAATATCATAAAAATGGCCAAAGATACTTTTGAAATAGCATTAAGCAATTCACACATCAAACTAATCATTAACACAGGCCTAAACCATTCCTAATGCATTGTGTGCCCTGACAAGATGGAGAAACAGTGAACACAGCTGCAGTAAGCCATTTCAGTAGATGTATCAGGGATTTATTAATTTCACCGTTGCGATCAGTACTTTGTTTTCCTGTTCCTCTTGCTCCTGTTGTTCTTCATCCAGCATCTCTGTCCTCCAACTTTGCATGTTTCACTTCCTCTGATAACAACTTCCAGTGTCTGTTGATCACTAGATTTTGCAGCACATACCATACCATGACAAAGCTTTGCACCTGCTGGCTGCTTATTGCCATATATCCCCCCCACCCCCCACCGATCCCCCACCCACTTGAACCTCATACTCAGAAGCCTGACTGCCACTTTCCGCAATAAATTTGCTACTTGTGTAGCTCTCATTATATGTACAATCTGTAGACATGGTACGGGGGCAAGTTGCTTGATGTGGAGAATATCCAGCAGCTCAGTCTCCCAGAAGACGGCATTCATTGTTAGGAAATCTCTCTGATCATCCACAGCCACCTGAACACTGTGGCAGTGGAAACCATTCCCCAAAAGAGAAAGCCCCCAGTTACCAAGGGAATTCTTTATCACCAAATGACCGCAGACAATGGCTGCCCGTGCTTGAGGGGTACCAGCCACACTGGCAAATCCCAGTGTCCAGGTTACTGTTTCTTCAATGAAGTCAATGTAGGTGAAATACGATTTAAATGAATATTGTGTCTCTATAATCACTCTAATGCTGTGATGTGCAGTAAATTGAGAGGTTCTCTGCACTGGCCACCTATTCCCTTTCTCTCTCCTGACAGTTATGCAGGTTCCTGCCTCCTGCAAGTTAGATGTGACTACCTCCCTCAAGTTCCTATCTAGCACCTCCTCATTTTCCTGTCTGAGCCGGAGGTCATCCAGCTGGGGCTCCAGTTCCTTAACACAGTCTCTAAGGAGCTTCAGCTCAATGCACGTCATGCAGATGTAGTTATCAGGGAGACTGGAGGTCTCCCAGAGTCCCCACATCTCACACAAAGAACATACAAGTACCTCCACATATATTTTCAGTGCACTAGTTATGTACTAACAGAGAGAGAGAGAGAAAAAAAAACTTACTACTTGAAACTTACTTAGAGCCTACATCTGTGCTCGCTCAAGTCTGTTGAGCCAAAGCTGGACCACTCTAACACTGGCCCACTCCAACAATGGCCATTTTAATAAGTTACAATGTTAAGTGCAGAATGGGCTTTTTTTGTAAGTAGTTGTCTTTTGGTGCATATCTGAAGTTGGCATTAATAACATAGGAAAAAAAATCCTGTGACATATCTAGAAAGATATGATTTCACCTTGCAATATAGACCAAGTAGACTCATTGTTGATGCACAGGTAGCTGCTTGAAAGGCTCAGGTCTAGGGACAAATCTTTGAACTTTCTCTCTATAAAGGGTTAATGTGACTGACGAATGAAACAAATAGCTTCAAAATGAACTTTGCTAAAATAAATACTTTAGCTAATTATTAAAGTTTGACAATAAGCCTTGCTTATTCTGTATCCTCTGGGAGGTTCCATATTGTGGTATCTATTTTAGAACTGTAGGGCAATATAACTCTACCCTATTTATCTCCCAAAGCAGTGGGAGTAGTTGTTTTTTTGCAATGACCCCCGATTAATGGAGACAACATTTCTTGGCTCTTCAACTGCTAACATTGATAGATTATCATGGTGACACATAAGAATTATGATAATTAATGTCTGGTTTCCTTTAAAATACAGAGCCACGTCCATCCA
Source organism: Mobula hypostoma (assembly GCF_963921235.1). Taxonomy (NCBI): domain Eukaryota; kingdom Metazoa; phylum Chordata; class Chondrichthyes; order Myliobatiformes; family Myliobatidae; genus Mobula; species Mobula hypostoma. Next base: position 119,636,991 of record NC_086100.1, read on the forward strand.
TCTTGCATCAAAGATGAGGCTTTTTAGTTCACCTGAGCTTCTTGTGACCTTAGCAAACCAAAAATTGTTAACTTATAGTATTTTCTAATAGAGGATTTCCTATTTCTAAAGAGAGGATTTTAATTGTTTTCCTGGTTTGGACTCAGACCCCATAATCAGCACATTGTTAGACTATTACCAACATTTAATATTTGTTTGGATAAAAGTTAAAATATTACAATGATCTAATTTTATTAATAATAATTTTAAGATGGGTGGTTCTTAAAGGGTTCAAAGCTGAGTAAGTCATGGTGATATTGGTGTGTTAAAATGCATAAGGGATACCAGTCTTACTCTTCTTCATCAGCTCAGTAAAGTATTCTGTGCAACACATTTCATTGGAAAATTTGCTCTGTTTAGGTTAAATATATAGATGGTTAAGTCAACACTGTAACATGTTGAAAGACTGTTTCTTGAAGATTAACATTTCAAAACAGAGCCTAACAATACCAAAATGTTTTACCTTTAAAGCCATAAAGTTAAAAGTGCTTCTCTACAAAACCCTAATTAGGACATTGCACATATTCTTTGAATGCCACGTGTATCATGTCCAACACCAATGAACACACCACTACTTAGTTCACTTCCAAAGACTGACATGTTGGTTTTCTGTTGATCATGTCTGTTGATCTGTACTTCCGGCAGCCTTCTGACAGGAACTGCTCACTTGTTAGTCCTGATACTGCTTAAGGGAACTGATTTCCAAAAACATGTGCAATTCTTCAAATGAACTTCAGAAACACGGATCACACAGGTGCAACTTCAGGAAATCCGACCTGCACCTCTGGTGCTCTCTGTAAGGTCGTTTCTGTCTGTGACACTGGCACAGTAACATTGTCTTTGTTGTCAGAGTTCTGACTATTTGAAGTGTTCCTGTCATCAGTCTTCTTGCCAGTGTCTGGGCAGTTCTGTACAAAGATAACCCTGTTGTATGCTTTTAGTCTCCGCCATAGCTGAAAGTAGACTTTGCACTGTACATACATGAAGACAAGGCCTCCTGTAAATCCAATGGCCACTACCACCAATTTTGTCCAAAACGGCCATTCTAGAACACCTATAAAAATAAATACCATATTTATCCGTTATGCATTTCTTTTCCTTGAAGCATTATTTTAATCTATAGAAAATGCTGCTTCTAATTAATGAAGATAAATATTTCTGAAATGTAATCCCGGGGTTTTCTTCTTGCTGACCACACGTGCATCAGTTACAATCACTGCCCTAATAAAGGCCCACAAACAGCAGAGGATTGCAGCTGTTATTACTGTACAGAGATGTGATGATCGACACAAAAATCAGACAAAGATCTTGATGCAAAACATCTCTCAGACAGTGTTTCCAGTGATCTTTGCACTGCAGAGACAATACAAGCTGCCACTCACAGTACATCCACTCTCCCCTCCCCCTCCTGGCTCCTTCAGCCTTTTGTTTCCCCTCTTTCATAGTCACAGAGCACCACAGCATGAAGCAGGATCTTTGGCCCATTTAGTCCATGCTGAGCTATTATTCTGCCTAGTAACATTGGCTTCCGACTGGACCATAGCCTTCACACCCCTCGCATCCATGTACTTATAAGACCATAAGACAAAGGAGCAGAATTAGGCCATTTGGCCCATCGAGTCTGCTCCGCCATTCAATCATGGCTGATCTTCCCCTCCACCTCAGCCCCACTCCCCAGCCTTCTCCCCATCTCCTTTGACGCTGTGTTCAATCGAGAACCTATCAAGCTCTGCCTTAAATACACTCAAGTATTACTTATCCAAACTTCAGGTAAGCGTTGGCAGCATGTTCCACCCACTCACCAAAATCTGAGTAAGGAATATCCCCCTTGTGTTCCCCTTCAATATTTAACCTTTCACACTTAACCTATACCCTCTAGATCTATCTCACCCAACCTCTCTGGAACAAGTCTGCTTTAATTCACCCTATCTGTACCCCTCATAATTTTGTGTCGCTCTATCAAATCTCCTTTCATTCTCCTAGGCTCCAGTGAAAAAAATTCTAATCTATTCAACTTTTCCCTATAACTCAGGTCCTCAAGTTCCGGCAACATCCTCGCAAATTTTCTCTGTACTCTTGCAGTCTTATCAATATCTTTCCTGTAGGTAGTTGACCAAAACTGCCCACAATACTTCAAATAGGCTTCACCCATGTCTTATACAACTTCAATTATACAGCACAATTCCTGTACTCAAACCTTTGATTTATGAAAATCAATAAGCTGAAAGCTCTCTTTACAACCCCGTGACACCACTTTCAAAGAATTATGGATGATCCTTCTGAATGCCGAATGGAGCCAGACAACGACTTCTTCGGAAACAGCTTATTTTGACCTTCAATGTCTCTCGTTTTCCTTTTCAAGGTGGATGGGGTTCTGTCGAAGACTCTGACCGAGAGCTACACTCAAACTTCACTTCTTTATGGCGATGGCTCCTGCTCCCGGGGGTTCACCCACTGGCCGTTTTTCGATATCCCAAATGTGCACCCCAGAAGACGAGTGTGCCTTCGGGGTTCCGATGCTTTGGGGACCTGGGGGTGACCGATGCTGTGCCAATGCCACTAACTGAAGCGTCGCGGGAGAGAACGAGAGAGTGGCGAGTGCGTGGAATGGGCTGCCGGCGACGGTGGTGGAGGCGTAAACAATAGGATCTTTTAAGGGACTCCTGGACAGGTACATGGAGCTCAGAAAAATAGAGGCCGATGGGTACCCCTAGGCAATTTCTAAGATAAGGACATGTTTGGCACAGCTTTGTGGGCTGAAGGGCCTGTATTGAGCTGTAGGTTTTCTATGTTTCTATGTTTCTAAAATGGAACATCAGGAACAGCGGATCACAATTTGGTCTTTTCTCAGGTTATAAATTAAATCTTAGTAAGAGTGAACTTTTTCCGATTAATAAACATCTTCCCTTATATTATAAATTTCCATTTAAATTGATTAATAATTACTTTTCATATCTTGGGATTAAAATTACTTGTAAACATAAAGATTTATTTAAGACTAACTTTTTACCATTAATAGACCATATTACTCAACTTTCATCTAAATGGTTTCCCTTATATTTAACTTTGATTGGTCGTATTAATGCAGTTAAGATGTTTTTTTTGCCAAAATTTTTATATGTGTTTCAGGCATTACCAATTTTCGTTCCTAAATCTTTTTTTGATAAAGTTGACTCTAAAATTTCTTCATTTATTTGGCAGAATAAGAATCCGAGACTGGGTAAAATACATTTACAGAAAGCTAAGAGAGATGGAGGTTTAGCATTACCTAACTTTAGATTTTATTATTGGGCTATTAATATTCGACATATGAAATTTTGCTTACTTGACCGGGACATACTATCTATTCCTAAATGGGTAGCATTGGAATTACAATCTGTTCAGGGTTATACACTTGGTTCTATTTTAGGTTCCTCTCTTCCTTTTGATTCGAAACGCCTTAAGCAGGTCTCTAACCCGATAGTTAAATATGCTTTGCGCATTTGGTTTCAATTCAGAAAATTTTTTGATCTTAATCAATTCGGGTTAGCGATTCCTATTTTAGGTAACATATTTTTTCCTCCCTCTTTTACGGATCGCGCTTTTCAAACTTGGAAGACTAAGGGTATTTTACGGTTTTTGGATTTATTTTTAGATGGTTCCCTTATGTCTTTTGAACAATTATCTAATAAATATAACTTATCAAGAATACATTTTTTTAGATATTTACAAGTTAGAAATTTCCTAAGTACTATACTTTCTTCCTTTCCAATGCTTCCTCCTATATATATTTTAGATTCGATAATTAACCTTAATCCATGTCAGAAAGGTGCATCGGCTATGATTTATAATATTATTATGAAACTTAGGAAAGCTCCATTTGATAAGATTAGGGTAGATTGGGAACAGGAATTGGGGCTTACCATTTCTGTGGATGATTGGGGGCAGATTTTACAATTAGTTAATACTTCCTCTATTTGTGCTAAACATTCCCTAATTCAATTTAAAGTGGTTCATAGAGCACATATGTCCAAAGATAAGTTAGCGCGTTTTTACTCGCATATTAATCCTTTCTGTGATAGATGTTCGGGGCAGATAGCCTCTTTAACTCATATGTTTTGGTCTTGCCCTACTTTGGAAACTTTTTGGAGAGATATTTTCAATATTATTTCTAAGGTATTAAATATAGATATCTCTCCTCACCCTATTACTGCTATCTTTGGACTACCTAAAATTTCTAGTAATCTTTCCCCTTCAGCCCGTAGAATGATTGCATTTCTTACTTTAATGGCGAAAAGATGTATTTTACAACATTGGAAAGAGCTTAATGCTCCAACTACCTTTTTTTGGTTTTCTCAGACGATTTTATGTTTGAATCTGGAGAAAATTAGAAGTAATCTTTATGATTCTTCATTTAAATTTGAACAGATTTGGGGACCTTTTATTCGATATTTTCATTTAATGTAATATTTACCCTTCTTGTTTTTTTTTCACTGTTTTAATGGAGGTCGGGATTGAGGACGTGATTTTAAGTTTAACTCTGTTTGGTTTCAAGTTAGCCCATTGCTTTGCTTTGCTTTTAGTTAGTTGCACGGTGGGTTTTTTTTTTGGGGTTTTTTTTTCTTTTTTTTTCCATTGATATATATAAAATCTAGTATACTATTATGTTATCTTGCTTTCTTATGCTTAAATTACATTGTTTGTAGTATTTTCTTTTTGGTATTGTTATCTTTTGGAATTTTATTATACTTTAACATTGTATTAATGTTTATATGGCTTACCTTTTTTGTATACTTACTCAATAAAAAGATTTAAAAAGAAAGAAAGGAACAGCGGATCAGCTATCCGGGGCTCTGTACTGAATCGTGCTCTCTCTCTTCCTCTCGGTGGTGGGGAGATTTTGCTGCCGATTCTCGAGAGTTGGAGAACTCGAGAAAAGTGACATGGCAGACTTTAGCACCATAAATTGGTGAGTTGTTTTGTCTTTGTCTCCCCTCTCGCTGAGTGAAACCTCTCTGCCCCTTTATTAGGGAGAGAGAGAGAGAGAACCTGTGGCATGCTGAACTGTCTGGTGAACGATTAGTTTTTGTTGTACTGCAGATCGTGGTCTTTCTTGGGGGCTTTGCTATTGCTTGCTTGCTGGGTGGAGGGCACTGAAGTAGGTGGGGGAGGGGGGTTGTTGCTTTGCTGCCGCTTGTGTGTGGGGGGGGCACGAGTAGGGGTCCTTGGGGTTCTAAGGGTTTTACTGTCACTCATTCTTTGGGACACTTCTGTTTTCATGGACGCCTGTGAGGAACAAGAATTTCAGGTTGTATGTTGTATACATTTTCTGATATTACATGGAACTATTGAACTATTCCCAGATCCCTCTGTCCTACTTTGCTCCACAATGCCCTACTGTGCACTGTGTAAGTTCTATCCTAGATGGTCCTCCCAAAGTGCAACACCTCACACTTGACTGCATTAAATTCCATCTGCGATTATTTCTCACCTCATAGTCCCAGCTGGTCCAGATACTGTTGCAAGCTTCAATAGCTATCCTTGCTGTCCATTACACCCTCAAAGAAGGTAAGTTAGTCAATAATATGAAAGATGATACCAGAATTTTTTTCCCAGATATGTAAAGAGTAAAAGAGAGGGGAGGGTGGATATTAGACCACTGCAAAATAACTTTGGAGACGTAGTAATAGGGGACAAATAAATGGCAGATGAACTTAATAAATATTTTCCAACAGTCTTCATTGTAGAAGACACTGGCAGCATGCCAGATATTTGAGAGTGTCAGGGGACAAAAGTGAGTGTAGTTACTATTACTAAGGAGAAAGTACTTGAGAAACTGAAAGGATTGAATGTAGCTAAGTCACCTGGACCAGATGGACTACACCCTCGGGGTTAGAAAAGATTGTGGAGGCATAAGTATTGATCTTTCAAGAATCACTGGAGCCTAGAATGATTCCAGAGGACTGAAAAATTGCAAATGTCTCTCCACTCTTTAAGAAGGGAGGGAGGCAAAAGATAGGAAATTATAGGCCAGTTAGCTAGATTTCAGTGGTTGGGAAGATGTTGGAGTCTATTATTAAGAATGAGGTTTCGGAGTACGTGGAGGCACATGATAAAATAGGCCAAAGCCAGCATGGTTTCCATAAGGGGAACTCTTGCCTGACAAATTTGTTGGGATTCTTTGAGAAACTACCAGGCAAGATAGATAAAGGGGAGTCAGTGGATTTTCACTGTGTCTTGCCTTTTCAAATGTTCATTAATCCTCTCCCTCAGAGTTCGTTTTCCAGTAACTTCCCCTACCACTGATGTTAGGTTCACAAGTCTAAATTTATTCATCTCTTTCTTGCTTGCTGCTTTTCATGAACATGGGATATCTATCTGGTGTCCTTCAGTTACCTACACTTGTACTTGAATCCATCAGGGATTTAAGAACCCTGGGATAACCCTCGTCGGTCATCGCAAACAGAACAGAATAGCACAACACAAGAACAAACCCTTCAGCCCATGATGCTGTACCAAACTAATGAAACTAGTAATTAAAAATATAAGAGATTCTGCAGATGCTGGAAATCCGAAGCAACACACATTGCTGGAGGAGCTGAATAGGTCAGGCAGCATCTATGGAAGTGCATCGACAGCCAACGTTTTGGGCCATGTCCTGAGGAATTGTCTCGACCCCTCTATTCATTTCCACAGATGCTGCCTGACCTGCCTAGTTCCTCCAGCCATTTTGTGTGAGTTGAAGCTTGTAAATAATTGCCTCACTAAACTAATACCTTCTGCCTACCCAACGTCTATATCCTTCCATTCTCTGCACATTCAAATGCCCATCGAAGATCCTGTTGAAAGCTTCAGTTGTATTTGTTTACATTCCAGATAGTCATCACTACCTGTGTAAAATAATTGCCACACATTTCTCCTTTGAATTTACTCCCTCTCATCTGGTCCTGGGGGATACATTCGCTTTAAGCCTGTCAAGGAACTTCTCTCATTTTCAGTTATAATGGAGGATTCCAACCCAAAACACCACCTGTTTCCCCTGACAGATGCTGCCTATCCTGCAAACTGTTCTCAGCATTTTCTGTTTTTGTTTCATATTTCCACCGCCTGCACTTCCTTAATTTCCTCGTGCCGAACAGCAGCTTACACATAATAAAAATCTTGTGTCTGTAACTGTGATCTGTGCTGATGTAAAAACAATTGGGCCATTTGTCAGCTCTCTGAAATCCTAGAGAGTTACCATTAACATAGCCTGCGGAACAATGACATTATAACCCTACATAAATTGCATCTACAGTTCAAGCTTTGCGACGCAATAATCAGGTTCTGAATCATTTTCTGGCAGCTTGCCTTGGGCAAATCCACTAATCAACTAATGTTGAGAGTGTTTTTTTTTGTCTCTTTCACACAGCTGAGTGAGCTTCCAGAGTAAGAAAGCACATCGCTAAAGAACTTGTTCGTACCATTGTCATTACCCTGTTTGATCTCCTCTGCGGTCCGATCTATCAGAACGTACAAGGACCACACGACACACGTGATGGCAACGATGTGGAAAGTGACAGAGCAGACAATCTTTCTCCTCTCACTTGTTGACATCTGCAGTTTTTCCCACTGGAAGAAAAACAAATGCGAGACAATGAAACAAATGTTTAGGATCATCTTTACAACCATGTGATATACTGTACTTTCTTTTTAAATCATTGCTATCTTCCCTTCCAAAGAATTTGTGGTGTGGTGCGCTGCTTTTTGCTATAAACTCAACCGTCTCCATGTGCTCGAATACTATTTTTTCAAAAATGACATTCTTCTGTGTTTTTTTTAGTTCAAACATCTCGCTGCATTTTAACAGCTTGGTAGCTGTGTCGGTTTAATTTTAAAAATACCTCGATGCCAATGTTACATTTTGCAAAAAATTAAACTAATTCAAACGAAGACACAGGAGTCTGAAAATGCGGGTGTAACTTTTGTTTACTCAGGAAGCATCTGTGTAAAAGAGTAAACAGTTGGCGTTTTTGGCCAAGACCCTTCATCAGGACTGGGGAGATTCAAATTTCTTCAGGGTAGGCATCCCTTGACGAGACTTCGTAGTAGTAATAGTGCCTTACACAGGAGAAAATCTGGAGGTGCTGGAAATCCAAAGCAACACACGCAAAATGCTGTTGGAACTCAGCAGGCCAGGCCACATCATTGGAGAAGACTGAAAAGGAAGGGTCTCGGCCCAGAACGTCGACTGTTTACTCTTTTCCATAGATCAAGTCCAATTCAGTTTTATCTTTAAAGTCCAGAAAGGAGTAGATACTATGAATTACTAAGTGCCTAACCCATTAATTCTGTCTAATATTTTAGCAGAAGTATTAACATCTTTTAAATGGATATTTAAGAGGTTATGCTTCAGAATGGCTGCTTTAGATTTATTAACATGACCATTGCCCATTTGTGATGATTTTCAGTGCAATGATTTCCTGTCATTTATCAGTTCTGAAAATATTTTGTGCCAATTTGTAATGGTGCAGTTACTTCACCCAGTCAATCACTTGTATACCAGGCAACTACAGATTTCAAAGGAAAACTTGCAGAAAATGCACCAAAGTAAGACACGTTCAAAGGGTATGTCAGGCAGACAAAAATAAATGGATTGCACAGAGACAAAAATAAATGGATTGCACAGAGAAGAGATACAAGATAAAAAGTCAAATTGCAGTTTTAAAAAGAGCACTAATCTGCATGCTGTTAATTAAAAATCTGGTAATGATGTGAATGACATAAGACTGTGTAGCCTTGAAATCTACAATGTGAAGATTAATGATCGACAAGCAATATACCAGAAGTGAATGGCAAATTAATTAAAATGGCTCAGCTGTTTCAATCATTCCACAAATTGAGTTTGAAAGGCATTTCAAAGATACTGAAATGAAGCCTGCAGATATCCAACTAAGAACTTATACCAGAGAAAAGATAACTCCTGGGGGAATAACATCTGTAACAGTGTAATACAATAACCAACAAGATACATTGAGCTTGTATGTGTGTGCTAAAAACAGAAGGACCAGCGTTGTAGAGGTGTGAGTGGCAGAGACAATGACAACTTGACTGGAGATCCCATCCACCATTTGCATGCCACATCTCCTGCAATGCAGCTATACAAAAGTGAACTAAAAATGTACTGGATGATGCCATAACTGTCTCCATGCCGAATACCATGAACTGTTGCCCAACAGATGACAAAGAGATGTTTGTGCCAACTCTGCGCCCCTTGTTGGAAAGCACACTGGGCCAAGGAAGGACCATGCTGCTCAGAGGAATTGTGAAAGTGATGAAAGCAGTGGTCTAACTGCAGAAGATTTTGTAGGCAACGTAACTGAGAAAGCTTCTGGTATGTTAGTCAGACAGTTACTTGTGAAATGTGGCTTGGTTTTAAGCTGGAAGAGAGTTCAAGGACCTTCAGGAAAGTTACAAGCACTCAGCATTTTTGAGTATAAAGAACCAGAATCTCCTCTGTGTGCATTAAGGTTATTGCATGAACTTCAAGTGGGAGACAAAAAGCTGCTTGTAAAAATAGATGCAAAGACCAAAGCCCAGCTGGATGAATGGAAGGCCAGAAAGAAAGCAGAGGATTTGTCAAATGATGCTGTGGATGAGGAAACCAAGAGAGATTTAGATTTAGATTAGATTATGAGGACATGCAGTCCTCTTTTATTGTCATTTAGTAATGCATGCATTAATAAATGATACAATGTTTTTCCAGAATGATATCATGGAAACACATGACAAACTGACTTAAAAACTAACAAAAACCACATAATTATAACATACAGTTACAACAGTGCAAAGCAATACCGTAATTTGATAAGAACAGACCATGGCACAGTAAAAGTCTCAAAGTCTTTCGAAAGTCCCATAATCTCACGCAGACGGTAAACCTCCAGCGCCGCCAACTTGCCGGTGCAATATACTGGGAGCATCCGACCACAGTCCGACTCCGAGTCCGTCCGACAACTCCAAGCCTCCGACCAGCTCTCCGTCACCGAGCACCGAGCACCATTTTTGCCGAGCGCCTCGACCCCGGCCCTGGCAACAAGCAATAGGCAAGTCCGAGGATTTGGGGCCTTCGTCTCCAGAGATTCTCGATCGCACAGTAGCAGCGACAGTGAAGCAGGCATTTCAGAAATTACTCCAGGTGTTCCTCCGTGCTTCTTCACGTCTGTCTCCATCAAATCCAGATTGTGCATGGCCCACTAGTAGTTGTATTATATAGTATATTGTGTTTAGTTGAGATGCATTCTCTATCGAGTTGGAGTTTATAGCTAAGCAGGGAAGAGTGTTGTGTATTTAATATTTTAGTTATATTTGAGTAATTTTCTAAATATATTGTTGATTAACTACTCTTGTTTGTTTAAATAATTACTTATGGATTATATGTAAAAATATGTTAATTGCACATGTCATCATGCTACCATGGGATGTGCGCATGTCTTGCTTAAAGTAAACTAGAAGTTATACCCACAGTTTTGGACTCCTGTGACCTTGTTTGAACTAGTTTAATATTTTGAAGTTTTCAAACATAACACCATCCTCCAGCCCTGCCCAGCAAGAAACAGACTGCGAAGCAGGAGACTCAATGTGTTTTGCTACACACAAAGTACTGGAGGAACTGAACAGGTCAAGCAGCATCTATGGAGGCAAATGAGCAGCTGACATTTTGGTTCAAGACCCTTTATCTGGACTGAAAGAAAGAGTGGAAAAGAAAGAGTTAAAAAAAGACAGAAGAAAGGGATGGAGCAAGAGTTGTCAGGTAATAGCTGAATCCTGGCATAGTGGGCTGTGTCCATAACAACACTGTGATGCTACCTGGCCCAGAGCTCCTCCAGCACTTCGTGTGTTGCTCTAAATTCCAACATCTGCTCTCCCTCATGACTCAATACCCTTCGTCTATTCCTCGGTGCGACTTAAGGAGGAACACGGACACACCTCCCACCAGCAGCTATACTGGAAGCTCCAAGTGACAGCAGAAGTTTCATTCTCAGAAACTGGTCTGTACCATGATTTCCTGTGAGAAAAATCTGCGTTATCTGCCCAAGTGCTATTAAACATGGCGAAAGCTTACTGGTGGTTTTGAAAGCAAGCAGTTCAACTGAATGCTCTATTAATTACAAATTTCATGTGCAAAATTGTGATTGACGATCACTGCAAACAATGAAGAGGCGAGTAAAGGCAAGGCTGATCCAAGGGTCGAGGCGTGCGGGTGTGAGACAGAGTCAGAGCAAGGCCGAGGCACGTTCCAGGAGAAGTTGGAGAGAGGTGGAGAAACTGGAATTTCAGAGACAAAGTTGGAGCGAACAGAGTGGGAGAAAGCTGAAGCAGAGTTATTTTGGAGCCGGGAGCAAGGTTTGATCCATCTAAATGCCACGCCGATTTGGAAAGGTCGAGTACAGGCCGGAGGCAGCCCAGAGCATAAAGTTGCAGTGGGGCCTGGGTCTGAGTGCGGGGGGTTGACCCAGTGTTTGGACAATTTAAATGAAGAGCCAGATAGACTGGAAAGGCAGGGTGCTGGGACCGGAGGCGAGGTTCGGGGCCGGTTCTGCTCTGTAACATTTTACTCTGCTCTCCTCGGCGCTGAGGCTGAGGCTGAGGCTGTGAGACTGCTCTGGCTGCCCTGGGCTTTATGTCTTCAGGTTTTGCGGTGATTTTCCCTGCTATATGATGAACTGAGACCGAGGCTATGGGCCTGCTCCAGCTGCTCCAGGATTCGGGCCTATAGACTCAATTTGGTTCGGAATGCTGTTGCTTGCTTCTATTGTTTGCATGATCTGTGTTTTTTCCTCTTGCTCTGCACATTGGGGGTTGGTCTTTTTTTAAAAATTGGGTTCTTTTGGTTTTCTTGCTTTGTGAATGCTTATAAGCAGAGGAATCTCAAGCTTGCATAATTTATACATACTTTGATAATAAATGTACTCTTAACTTTGAATCTTGAATTTTGAATAAGCTTTGAGTTGAAAGATACAAAATGTATTTCTTTATCAAAGTTGCTGGTGAACGCAGCAGGCCAGGCAGCATCTCTTGGAAGAGGTACAATCGACGTTTCAGGCCGATACCCTTCGTCAGGACCCTGCGTTCACCAGCAACTTTGATAAAGTGTGTTGCTTGAATTTCCAGCATCTGCAGAATTCCTCTTGTTTGCATTTTTAAATGTATTTCTTTATTTACATTCTTTCACATAAGTTCTGTGAGAGAGAATTTTATTCCATATCTCAGTTTTTGGGGTAGTGATTTGTGAATTCTATAAGGACAAATTTCCATGACCAGAAGTACTGTAATGCATGGATCGCCTATATTTTTTTTAAACAGCCTGTGTGTCAGTGCTGTATTAGTGTCAGTCATGTTAAATTGTGGAGAAATGTATGCTTTTAGATTGTATCTTCAGGGAATTTGGTTGACAGTTTCAACACACTCCTGTGTGGAACAGTCAGACATCACAGCAAAGATAAGTGATTATCCGTCCTGTTGAGTTGAGCTGGCTCACTTCTCCCAGTTAAAGGGATAAGAAGTAATTACACGGGATAGTCACAAAGAAAAAAATAAACATTAGAACAAAAATGAACAGCGGGAATAAACTATTTCCGGTTAGAGAGATTTTTATTTAATCTCTGTTAATCAATCTTTCAATATTAATTTATTTCTCTTGACATTAAACTTCATTAAAGGTAAAATAAAGATTGTTTTTCTGTAACCACATCTCACTAATGCTTTCTGTCCTTCTGTCGTCTTTTCCTTCTGTCTCCTCTCTTTGTTTATCATCACTGTGTCGATCTGTTTCACGTCTGCCAAGTTTCTCACTTGCTTTGTGATTCATCTGAGGGAGACAGATGGAGACAAGGGTTTGGGAGGGTAAAGTGAGAGACACGCCAAGTGGATCCGAATGGGAGAAATTGAAAGGATGTTGATTTTGTGGCTGCTTGATATGTCGGACCGCATTTCTAAATCTCAGCCTTTGCTTTGTTCGGGGGGGGTGCAGTGTGGATTTCACCAAGGTGAGTTTTATGATGTACAGCTCTGCTGATGCTGTGGAAAATTTAAGGACCCTTGGCATCTGGGATGTGCCCTCTTCTCATTACTACCATCAGCTAGGAGATACAGGAGCCTGAAAACCCACATTTAACAGTACAGAAACAGCTTCTTCCCCTCCACCGTCAGACTTCTGAACAGTCTATGAATATTACCCTCTTTTGCATTACTTCATTAATTGTAGTTTATAATGTTTATGTCCCTGCACTTTTCTGCTGCTGCTGCAAAACAACAAACTTCATGCCTTATAATTCAGTGATAAGAAACCAGACTCTGAGGCTACGTCCACACTAGACCGGATAATTTTGAAAACGCCGGTAAAAACGATAGGAGTCCACACCAGGCGTTTTTGAAAATATCTCGTCGTTGGTGCGCGTTTGCCCAGTTACAGACTTGAAAAACTTAAAAGGAAATTGCCAAATGATGGACAGCTGTCAGCTCTCACGCAGGAGGACTTAAAACTAATAAAAACAAATACTGGAGCGTATAGAGGCAAGCGACAGGGAGTTCACAGACAGTATGACCCGGCTGACGACAAACATTGAAAAACTGACTAACTCTGTTGCAGAGGGATTTGCAATGATGAGGAATATGATGGCTCCCCTCCGCCAGTACTTTTCACTGCCACAATACCAGCCTCACAGCCACTACAATAGCTACACATATGGACACACAGACCCCGGGTGGCCCCACCAACATTTTCCCCACTCCCACAGTGGGATCAGCCTGGAAACATTTCCTACAGCCATAGTCTCTTCACCGATGAAAGGGACGACGGGTTTTTTAAAACCTCTAGTTACCCCATACACACTACACTGCACAACCGGCATTTTCAGATTTAAACACTCTGGAGAGTGTTTTAGAAAAGCTCAGTTTTTGGGGGAGGAAAATGCCATTTCAGTGTGGACGGAGGGTCAAAACGAAGAGTAAAAGCTTCGGTTACGGATTTATCCGGTCTAGTGTGGACGTAGACCTGAATGTCAGCCTGTTTACCATGGGTTTAATCTGTCAGTTTGGGTGTTAGCACAAGGAGGCGGAGCAACTTGAAGTTCATGGCCCGAAGGGACAAAGGGCCTCCAACTGGGTGATCCAGGCTTGAAGCCGGCACAATGGGACCCTATCATAGGCTTGCAGGAATCTAACACATGAAGAACATAACAGGCTACGACTTCAGGTGCTCCACTGCTACAGAAAGGTAGGGGCACTTAGGAACTGCAGGCAAAAGAGGGATAGCAGATGAAGCCTGAAAAAACAAGAGTGACAGATCTTAATTTGGTGTATTTGCCAGGATTGCAGAATGAAACATTTACAACACAGTTGGAAATCTTTTGACTCACCTCATCCCATACCTGTATTATTGAAGAAAAGCTAACCATCATTTCCAGCTCTTGATTTTACAGCCTTGCAGAAGCATAAGTGCTTATCATAATCTTATTAGATACTGTGACGATTCCTGCCTCCACCAACATCCTTCTGCCTGTCATATCAAGCAGTGGACTCTAGGCCCCCAGCAAATTCTGGAGGAAAAATATTCTTGGCTTTTCTTTAAACTTACCAATTACTTGAAATATTTTCCTCTTGACATTAAGAAAGAAAATTGATGCACGAGCAGACCATTCAGCTGCAAATGCCTGCTCCAATATTCTGTAAGTTTGTGGCTGGTCTATTAGTTCAGCACAATTGTCCTGGAGACTAACCCCAAATTCTTTGATTCTCTCAGTATTTAAAAACCTATCAATTTCTGTCTTGAATATGTTTGGTGACTGAGCCTCGACAGCCCACTTAGAAAGACGATTCCAAGATTTTCTACCCTCTGTGTGAGGAATTTTAAGACCATCTATGTTCTGAAGGAGTGATTGCTTAGTTTAAGACTGTCACTTCTGGTCGTAGACATCCCGTCCAGGGGAATCATTATTTCTGTATCCAACCTTCAAGCTGCTGGAAAATTGGTATGTTGCAATGAGATTACATTTCATTCTTCTACCTCAGGTGAGCAAAGGCCAGATCTACTTTTATCTCTACTGTTATGAGAAACTCAGCAGCTCAGGAATCAATCTGATGAATCTTGCTGCAATGCTCCAAATAAAAGAACATCTTTGCTCAAGTACAGTTCTCCAGATGCTGTCTCACTGCGGCCCTATGTACTTGGAGCAAAGTAACTTTACTTTTTTAATAAGGGCCAAGCATGACCTGCTGCCTGCGAGGGTAAGAATAGGAAGATTTGGCAAATGAATGTGGGGCTGAGGAACTGGTGCAAGGGCAAGGTTTCAGATTTCTGAATCACTGGGGTCTCCTCTGGAGAAGATATGACATGCACGAAAGAGACGCGTTACACCTGAATCAGAGGGGACTAGTATCCTTGTGGGCAGGTTTTCTAGAACTGTTGGGAAGGGTTTAACCTAATTTGGCAGGGGGATGGGAACTGGGGTGATAGGGCTGAGGATGGGGTGGTTGGTAGACAAGCAGATGATGGTGGAAAGTTCCAGTCAGTGGAATGAGTTGCAGTCTAGCAGGGGGACAAGATCGAAAAAGGTGACGAACACAGGACTGAAGGTGTTCTACTTGAATGCATCTAGTGTACGGAATAATGTAGATGACCGTGTAGTGCAGTTAGATATTGACAGGTATGACATTGAAGGCATCGCTGATCTGTGGCTGAAAGAAGGTTATAGTCGGGAGTTTAACATCCAAGGATACACATTATATTGAAAGAAAAGGCAGGTAGGCAGGGGATGGAGTGGATCTGATGGTAAAAATGAAATCAATTCCTCGCGAAGAGGTGATATAGGATTGGAAGATGTAGAATCCTTATGGGTAGAGTTAAGAAACTGCAAGGCTACTCCAAACAGTAGCCAGGAAGTAGGCTAGAAATTACAATGGGAGACAGAAGAGGCATATCGAACGGGCAATATTATGATAGACATGGGGGATTTCAATATGCAGGTAGATTGGGAAAATGTGGTTGGTGCTGGGTCCTGAGAGATAAAAATTGTAGAATGCCTATGAGATGGCTTTTTAGAGCAGCTGGTGTTCAGCCCACTTGGGGATCAGCTGGATTGGGTGTTGTGTAATGAACCGGATTTGATTAGGGAGCTTAATGTAAGGAACCACTAGGAGAAAGTGATCATAATATGCTAGAACTCACCCTGCAGTTTGAGAAGGAGCAGCTAAAGTCAGATGTATCAGTATGACAGAGGAGTAAAGGCAGTTACAGAGGCACGAGAGAGGAGCTGGCCAAAGTTACCCAGCAGGAATGACAGCAGAGCAGCAATGCTGGAGTTTCTAGAAGCGATTTGGAAGGGACAGGATAGAACATCCCAAAGAAGAAGAAGTATTCTAAGATCAAGATGACACAACAGTGACAGACAAGGGAAGTCAGAGCCAACATCAAAGCAAAAGAGAGGGCATTATAAAACAGCAAAAAGTAATGAGAAGTTAGAGGATTTTACAAACCAACAGAAGACAACTAAAAATATCATGAAGAAGCAAAAGATGGAAAGCAAAGTTAAGCTAATATAAAACAGGATACAAAAAGGTTTATTTTCTGATATATAAATGGTATAAGACAGGTGAGAGTGAGAAAATGTTGATGGAGAGGTAGTAATGGGGGATAAGGAAATGGCGGATGAATAAGGTTTTGCATCATTCTTCACTGTGGAAGGCACTAGCAGTATGCCGGAGGTTCGAAAGTATCAGGGGGCAGAACTGAGTGCAGTTGCTATTACTAGGGAGAAGGTGCTTGAAAGGTGTGGAGGTTGATAAGTCACTTGGACCAGATGGACTATACCTTAGAGTTCTGAAAGAGGTAGCTGAAGAAACTGTGAAGGCGTTAGTAATGATATTTCAAAAATCAATAGATTCTCTCATGGTTCTGGAGGACTGGAAAATTGCAAATGTTACTCCAGTCTTCAAGAAGGGAGGGAGGCAGAAGAACGGGAATTATAGGCCAGTTAACCTGACCTCGGTGGTAAGGAAGATGTTGGAGTTGATTGTTAAGGATGAGGTTTTGGGGTTCAAAGTCAGCGTGCTTCCTCGAGGGAAAATCTTGCCTAACATATCTGTTGGAATTATTTGAAGAAATAACAAGCAGGATAAACAAAGAAGAATCGGTGGATGTAGTGAATTTGGATTTTCAGAAGGCCTCTGACAAAGTGCCGTACATGAGGCTGCTAAACAATATAACAGCCCATAGTATTATAGGATAGATATACGGATAAAGCATTGGCTGCTTGGCAGGAGACAAAGAGAGGGAATAGAGGGATCCATTTCTGGTTGGCAACCGGTGACTAGTGGTGTTCAGCAGTGGTCGATGTTGGGACTGCTCCTTTTTGTATCATATGGCAATGATCTGGATGATGGAATTGATGGCTTTGTGGCCAAGTCTGCAGATAATATGAAGATAGGTGGATGGGGCAGATAATATTGAGGAAGCAGGGAGACTGCAGAAGGACTTGGGCAGATTAGGAGAATGGGCAAAAAAGTGGCTGATGGAATATAGTGTAGGGAAGTGTATGGTCATGCATTTCAGTAGGAAGAACAAAAGCGTAGTCCATTTTCTACAAAAATACGACTTGCAAAGGGAGATGGAATCCTTGTACAGGATTCCCTAAAGATTAACTTGCAGGTTGAGTCAGTGTAAAGAAGGCTAATGCAATGTTAACATTTGGTTTGAGAGGACTAGAATATAAGAGCAAGGATGTGATGCTGAGACGTTATAAGGTATTGGTTAGACTGCAGATGGTGTATTGTGCGAAGATTACAGCCTCTCTTCTAAGGAAACATGTGCTAACATTGGAGCGAGTCCAGAGAAATTTCATGAAAATTATTCTAGGAATGAAATGGTTAATGTATGAGGAGCGTTTGATGCCTCTGGGCCCTTTACACGCTGTAGTTTAGAAGAATGAGGGTGTTCTCATTGAGACCGATTGTATGTTGAAAGATCTCGATGAAGTGTATGAGGAGAAGATGCTTCCTATGGTGGGGGGGTCTAAGACCAGGGTACACAGCCTCAGAATAGAAGGACATCCATTTAGAAGGGAGATGAGAAGGAATTTCTT
The DNA here is from genome assembly GCF_963921235.1 of Mobula hypostoma. NCBI lineage: Eukaryota > Metazoa > Chordata > Chondrichthyes > Myliobatiformes > Myliobatidae > Mobula > Mobula hypostoma. Next base: position 119,655,128 of record NC_086100.1, read on the forward strand.
TAGCCAGAGGGTGGTGAATCTGTGAAATTCGCTGGCACACAAGCAGCTGTGGAGGTAAAATTATTGGGTATATTTAAGGCAGAGGTTGATATGTTCTTGTTTAGTCAGTGTGTGAAAGGTTGCGGGGAAAAGTTAGGAGGATGTGGTTGAGAAGAAAGTAGATCAGCCATGATCAAATGGTGGAACAGACTTGATGGGCCAAATGGCTTAATTCTGCACCCATGTCTTACGGTTTTCTATTGTTTGACTCCCTAATTGCTCGTTGAACCTGCACACTAACTTTCAGAGCTACATGCACAAGAAACTCAGATCTTACTGAATACCAATACATTTCAATCTCTCAAATTTAAAAAAAAATCCACCTTTCTAGTTTTCTACTGAATTTAACATACCTTGCACTTTTCCAGATTATCATTTACCTTCCATATCCTTCTCCATCCAGTTAGCCTATCAAATTTTGCTGAAATGTTTGCACATCTTCCTCACTGCCAACAATGCCACTGAGCAAGCACTGTGCAAAGGGAAGATGGGAAGATGGTCCACCAAATACACACTCTCCACTCTGGTTGGTGTTTCATTCACTTCAATTCCCTTAACCTTCCTTGCTCCCTCGTAAATAGAACACATCTATCCAAACATTCCCCATCTCTTCAAAATGTTGGAAAATTGACTACTTCACGTCCAATCCCGACTTTCCTGATATGATAGCCATGGTTTGCTTGGTGTTCTGTGTAATAGTAGCATGGGTTCCCATTCTTACAGTCTGACCCTTGTTAAAAATGGGAAAGAATCCTGTCTGCATACTTAGCCACCAAAACAAATTGATTTATTAAGTTTAAAATGTGTGGATATGCACTCCAGGTTTCCTCTCTCAGTCGAGGTATTTCAGTGTCACTGTAACCCTCTTCAAATAAAGTGACTCGCACATTTCATTCCATTTCCCACTTCTCTGCTCACTTTAAAAGATCTCCCAGCCTTCCCGTAACTTACAGCTTCTTTCTTTCTCATGATTAATCAAAGGGTCAATTGTTGCATTATCTGCAAACTTCTTAATCATTCCCTTCATACTAAAAAGTAAATCATAAGTCACTAAGAGCCCAACTTAAGAGTAACCCTTTTGGATTAAACTGTGCTCTTGTAAATGCTGACTGATATTGACCTTTAAAACTACTTAAAATACTTAAAATTACTCTGATGAAGTGCTTTGAGAGGTTGATCATGGCTAGTATTAACCCCTACCTGAGCATGGACCTGAACCTGCTGTAATTTTCCTATCACCACAATGGGTCCACAGCAGGTGCGATCTCACTGGCTCTCTACTTGACTTTGGAGCAGCTAGACAACAACAATGCACAATCTCCAGCTGTTGCTTATCAATTATAGCTCAGCGTTCAACACCGTCATCCCCTCAGTACTAATGTACAAACGTCAAAACCTGGAGTTCTTTATTTCCCTCTGCAACTGGGCCATTGATTTTCTCATTGGGAAACCACAGTAACATGGATTAGAATTAACATCTCCTCCTTACTGACAATCAATACAAGTGCATCCCACTGCTCTACTCTGTCTACATTCATGACTGTGTGGCTAGGCACAGCTGAAACACCATCCATAAATCCGCTGATGAAACCACTGTTGTTGGCAGAATCTCAAATGGCAACAAGGAGGCATACAGAAGTGAGATAGATCGGTTAGTTGAGTGGTATCACAGCAACAACGTTATACTAAATGTCAGTAAGACCAAGGAATCAACTGTGGACTTTAGAAAGGGGAAGTCAGGAGAACAGTCCTCACTGAGTGGTCAGTGTAGCAAGGATTAGCAGCTTCAAATTTCTGGAAGACAACGTTGTAGAGCAGCAGTCCCCAACCACTGGGCCGCGGACCGGTACTGGGTCGCAAAGCATGTGCCACCGGGCCGTGAGGAAAATATATGAGTCAGCTGCACCTTTCCTCATTCCCTGTCACGCACTGTTGAACTTGAACATAGAGTTGCCAACTGTCCCGTATTTGCCAGGGCATCCCGTATATTGGGCTAAATTCGTTTGTCCCATACGGGACCGCCCTTGTCCCGTATTTCCCCTGCTAAGGTAGAGCGTTCCTCTGAAACCTTTAGTGCCGAAATGGCGTAAAGCACAGAAGCAATTACCATTAATTTATATGGGAAAAATTTTTGAATGTTCCCAGACCCAAAAAATAACCTATCAAATAACACATAAAACCTAAAATAATACTAACATATAGTAAAAGCAGGAATGATATGATAAATACATAGTCTATATAAAGTAGAAATAATGTATGTACAGTTTAGTCGGGAAGATTAAGCCAAAACCGATTTGTGGAAAAAAAATCAGCACGTCACGCATGCGCACACAGGTGCCCGTGCAAGGCTTCATGGTCATAGTAGCCTACCTGGGGTAAACACAAGTGTACGGGATTTGACTGCTACTTTTGTCGCTTATTTGGGAGTGAGAAAGTTGGCAACCCTAACTGTAAAAGACATGTTTAGGTGAGTTTAACTCTACTCCCCCCCACCCCTGGTTGGCCGGTCCGCAAGAATATTGTCAATATTAAAGCGGTCCGCGGTGCAAAAAAGGTTGGGGATCCCTGTCGTAGAGGACCAATCCTATTATTCCCTCTGGGTCTTAATCAGTGCACCAAGCTTGTCCATCTTATTTCCTATTATAATCACAGGGATGTATCTCCTCCTCTTAGCCTTAACCTATATTCTGGCCCTGCAGCCTCGGCATCACATTCTAAGCTCCCAGGGGATCTCGGGCCACACTCTGGGTGGTAGCATCGGTTTGCATAGCTCAATCAGCTGGTCTCTGGAATACACACAATCTTCCTTCAACCTTCACTCTCAACACAAGGTAGCCATCACAAATGGTCCAGGCACACAATAGTCCAGAATGGTACACAAGAAAACAAAAATAACATAAAATAACATGAAAAACGGTAAAAACACAGGAGCTACTGCAACATGCTGTCACTAGCGTGGGACCATCTCGGTCCTTTGTGAATGAAAGGTGGTGAAATCCTGGACACGTCACTGTAAAAGAACTTTTATGTTGCCCGTTCATTGAGCTCCTAGCCATTGGGATATGACTATATTATTTGCCCTGGGAATTCTCAGCTGCCGTTTTAGTTGTTGTTTTCATTCAACCTTAGGCTGATGCAAATGTAGTGCGTGATACTATTCTTTCGACCATCGCTGGAATGTAAACTCAGTATCCCAAAGTTTCTGTGGCTGTTACTGGGAATTTTAATCAGGTTTTTCTAAAGGCAACAATACCAATATTTTGTCAATATGTCAGCTGCCCTACATGGGACAATGGAACACTGGACCTTCTGTATGCGAATGTAAAGGACACATACCGTGCCCCTACTTTCCCCCGACTTGACAGATCTGATCACAGCCTGGTCCTGCTAACACCCAGGTACGTACCTCTTGTCCAGCGGCAGCCTGTGGCAACAAGGATTCTAAGGAGGTGGATCAGGATGTTAATGAGACACTACAGGAATGCTTTGAGAGGATGGACTGGGGTGTGTTATGTGAGCCACACAGGGAGGACATTAACAAAATGACTGATTGTATCGCAGACTATATCAAATTCTGTGAGAACACCATCTTGCCAGCCAGGACTGTATGTTACCTCCCCAACAACAAGCCCTGCATCACCAGTGACCTGCAAGAAGTTTTGAATATGAAGAAGAAAATCTTTAAGTCTGGAGAAAGACAAGTACTGAGGTGAGTACAGAGTGAACTGATGATAAAGCTGAGGGAGGGCAAAGAATCCTACAAGAGGAAGCTGGAGCACAAGCTCCAGCACAATAGCACAGGGGACGTGTGGTTGGGCATGAAGCAGATCAAGATTAAGGAAAGGAAGATGGAGGGCTGCCTGGATAGGGTCAACGAACTGAACTTGTTTTTCACCAGGTTCAGCATGGGACCTCCTGCTGTACCCTCCTCCACGTGCCCAAACCACATACCCTCTCTGCCCCTGAAGCCTTCTCCTTCCACCCCTCCCTCCCCTCTGGTGAATGCTTGTGTTCCAAACCCCTCAACTTTGGAGTATCCTGTCTCCATGGGGATGACCACCCTCCCCCACCTGATTGTGACTGCAAGTCAGGTTAGGAGACAGCTGGAGAGACGACATCAAGGCAAAGCTGCTGGACCAGATGGTATTAGCCCAGGGTATTGAAGGCCTGGGTGTGCCAGCTGTCTGGTATTTTGCAGCATCTTTACAATCTGAGTCTGAGTCTGAGTCAGGAAAAGATGCCAGTGCTATGGAAAACTTCCTGTTTGGTTCCTGTACCCAAGATGGTGACTCCATCTGATCTTAATGACTACAGACCAATTGCCCTCACATCTCATGTGATGAAGGTGCTGGAGCAGCTGGTCCTGACGTACCTTGTACCGCAGGTGAGATTTTCAGTGGACCCGCTACAGTTTCCCTACCAACCCCATGTGGGAGTGGATGATGCCATCATCTACCTGTTGCAGAGAGCTCTCTCCCACCTGGATGATGCTGTGGCATTGTGAGAATCTCATTTCTTGATTTCCCTAGTGCCTTCAATACAATTCAGCCACTTCTGAGTGAGAAGTTGCAAAGGATAGGCATAGACAAATCCACTGTCTCCTGGATTACTGACTACCTGACAGATAGACCCCAGTTTCTATACCTGGGGTAGTTCTCTGTCTGAGATGGTGGAGAGTGACACTGGAGCCCCACAAGGGACTGTCCTGTCTCTGTTTCTGTTCACACTGTACACCTCAGACTTCCAGTACAAATCTGAGTCTTGTCACTTGTAGAAGTTCTCAGATGACTCTGCGGTGATTGGGTGGATTAAAGATGGGCAGGAGTCGGAGTACAGAGGATTGGTGGACAAGTTTACGGAGTGGTGGGGGAGGAATCACCTGCTCCTGAATATGACCAAAACCAGGGAGAGGGTGATTGATTTTAGGAGGAAGAGGACTGTGACGAGTCCTGTAAACATTCTGGGAGAAGAAATTGCGGTGGTGGAGGGTGTTAACCGTGACATCAGACTTGATTGGAAAACCAACACCGAGACTGTTTACAAGAAGGGGTTGAGTCTATTTTCTAAGGAAGCTGAGATCCTTCAATGTGTGCAGCAGGATATTATAGATCTTTTACCAGTCTGTTGTAGCGAGTGCAGTCGTCTTTGCGGCTTTATGTTGGGGGAGCGGCATCAGTGCTGGTGATGCAAAAAGACTAAATAAACTCATCAAAAAGGCTGGATCCGTCCTTGGCTATAACCCAGACTCTTTTGAGTTAGTGGTGGAGAGGAGGTCACTAAACAAACTGTTATCCATTATGGACAATCAGGCACCTCCTCTCCATGACTGACTGAAAAAGCAGCACAGCACCCTTTCGAACAGACTCATTCAGCTCTGCGCTCACAAGGATCGTTACAGAAAATCTGTGTGACAGGAGAACACACATCATAGTACAATAGTCTCTGTTTAATTATTTTGTACATTATTATTGCACATTGGTACATTATTATTGTGTATATTATTATTCTGTACTTTATTATTCATTTAGTCTGCACACTGATAAGTGTGCATTTAAATGTTGCTGCTGTAATGAAATAATATCCCACTCGGGATCAATAACGTACTTATTATTATTAAATACAGCAGCTGACACTTCTAAAGATCAAAGTGTTGTTTTTTGAATAAGTTACAACAGTGATGGAATATCCCAAGCTTGACTGAATAGATGAGAAAAGAATGAAAATTATCCTGTGCTGAACAGCTGAACACATGGATGCAATCATAAAGAAAGCATACTAGTGTCTGTATTTCATTATGAGTTTGAGGAGATTTGGTATTTGGGTCACCAAACACCCCAGCAAATTTCTACAAATGTATGGTGGAGAGCATTCGGGCTGGTTGCGTCACAGTCTGTTATGGAGGCACAATGCATAGGACCAAAAGAGTCTGTAGAGCAGCGGTTCCCAGACACTTTTGGGTAACCACCCCCTTGGCTCCAAGATCACATCCATAGTGACCCTCTCAATTTCCAGCCATTACGTAAAACCTTGAAGTCTGTTTTGTTGCTTTGAAAGAAGTTGGGCAACTGTATTGAAACTGCGCTCCACTAAATATGACATTGGAAAGGTAATAAAGACCACCTTGACCTTTTACCACAGTGCAGGATCGTGTTCAGAGATTTCTTTCTGCAACCAAAAGCCTTGATATGATTTTTGAACATCGGCTTCAGCTCAAAGCCATTTTGTAGTGAGATGAGTTCTTCCTCCATCCTTCCTGTTAATTTCTCATTGCAAGTGTTCAGGAATAGGATCCTGAAATCTTTCTGACATGCCTTTTTCCAGCTCACCCAGCTGGGCACAGTATATCTGAAGATTGACATCTGATATTCTTTCTTTCTCTTCTCAGAGAGGCTCAGAAATTGGAAAATGTCATGATAGCCAATGTTGAACTTAAATAGGGTTAACTTGGAATGAAATGTGGAGACAAGTGATTTGCCTTTCATAAGATTCATTGTATTTCTTTACAATTGAAGCTTGACTTCATTAATCTTTGTGAGTAATTCTGATAACTAAGTAATGTCGTGCCTAATATTCTTGAGTTGATTTCTAAATGAAGCATTCAAGTCTTCAAAGAATTTTATCAGTTTCAAAAACACATAAAAACATTTCAGACAGTTTCCTTTTGAAAGCCATCTGACTTCTATGTGCAACAGCAAGCATTCAAACTGGTCATCATTCTTAATACAAAGTTCTGGAAATAGTTGAGAATTGAGAGCATGGTGCTTGATTTTATTTGCCACTATGGTAACAGGATTAAATGATTTGTGCAGCTGATCACTTAGTTATTTTTGTGACAAGATGTTGCTTGTGAATTACACAGTGAATAATAAATAAGTTATGTACAGCTTTTTTAAAGAAAGGAATAACCCCATGGTGGTGTCCTGCCATCTGTTGCACAAGCAGGAATGTTGGTGAGCAGAATGTCCTTCTCTTTGAATAAGTACTCAACAACTCAAAATACTGGCTTTCCTTTGGTATCTGTTTCTAGTCCCCTTGCAAATAACAACTCTTGAACTATGGTTGCATCTTTTATGAAGCGAATGTAGCAATAAACCAAAATTCTTGCAAAGTTGACTCATCCAACTGCAGGGCAAATTCTGTTGTCGTAAGTATATTGCACAATGTTTTTCACATTCTCAGACATTTCATCTATTTATCTTTAAACAGAGTTGTTGCTGAGTGGAATCACTTTAATTAGTTAGTCTGGTGACGTAGGTGTGTCAGTCTTCTCCAACTGTATGAGGCTTTCTAGATTTAGCAATGAGCAATGAGATATTATATGAAGCATGCAAACCATCAATGTATTGTGAGGTGCTGGCACAGATGTTTTGAAGTGTTTTCTGTTTCTGACTGTTTTCATGAAGTAACTGAAAATAAGACAAGTTCTTATTTGCTTTACTAGAGTGTATTCTCTTCAAATGTTCAAGGAGCCTGAACAATTTCATTGCCTCATTTGAAAATGAAACATTTGCACACAACAGACACATTGGCTGCTGTAGGTTGCTTGGTGCTGGTATAAATCCATTTTTCAGATACTCCACACTATACTGTCTTCACTTCTTTGTCATTTGGTCTGCTTCTGTCATTTTCATTACGGATTAACAACTGTGGCCATTTGCCTATTGTTCAAGTTCAACCTCAAGCACTGCGATCAATGAAGGGGAAAGTTATCATAACTCAGGCAAAACCTGACTCTCTGCCTGAAGCTACACAAAATGGGGCAATGAAATCTTGGTTGGGCCGTGAGCTAGAGAAATACAGTCAAGACCATCCAGAAGAGCAGATTCTGAACCAATCCATACTTCACAGGCATCGCATCACTGAATGATTAGAGTACGGGAATCATACTATATAAAACTGTACTACAGTTGTGAACAGAAATAATGCAAGGGCCTGGAAGTAACACTACTTCTCATACAGAAGTGTCTCATTGCTTTTCAACAACTATGATGGGTTTCAAGCAAAGTCTAAGAGAATGGTTGGTGGGTTGGAAGAGCAGAGGCAATTATATGATCATTGTGATCAATAATGAGTCACTGAGGACCAAATGCTTATAATAAATAATTCATTTCTTAAATAAAGCCTGTAATCCCTCAGCTGTCACCCTTGCTACTGAGCTCACCACTGGCCCTTTATTTTCATTGTCCCCTTAGAAACTCACACTGCCCCTAGGTGGGGGCGGAGGTGCGATATTGCCCACCTTGGGAATTACTCAGCCAGTTCCATCACAGCACAACTCTCTCCACTAGCGAGGACATCTTCAAGAGCTGGTGCATCAAGAATAAACCATCCACCATTAAGGACCTTCCCCATCTAGGATATGCCCTCTTTCTAATTCTATCATCAGGGAGGAAGTACAGGAGCCAGAAGACCCACACTCAATGCTTTAGGAACTGCTTCATCCCCTCCTCAATCGTATTTCTGAATGGCCTATGATATGCCTAATGGCATATTCCTGAATGGCCTATGGGGAGCGTTTGCTACTGTTGTTCAGGAGGATTTAAACTAATGTGGCGGAGGATGGGAAAAGGTGCAGAGAGACAGAGGGGTGTAAAATGAGGGTAGAAGCAAAAAGTAGTGAGGTGAAAAGTAAAAGTGGCAGGCAGGCAAATCCAGGGCAAAAATCAAAAAGGGCCACTTTTCAACATAATTGTATAAGGGCTAAGAGTGTTGTAAAAGCAAGCCTGAAGGCTTTGTGTGTCAATGCAAGGTGGATGAATTGAAAGTGCAGATAGTTATTAATGAATATGATATAGTTGCGATCACAGAGACATGGCTTCAAGGTGACCAAGGATGGGAGCTCAATATTCAAGGATATTCAATATTCAGGAGGGACAGACATGAAAGAAAAGGAGGAGGGGTAGCATTGCTGGTTAGAGAGGAGATTAACGCAATAGAAAGGAAGGACATTAACCAGGAGGATGTGGAATCGATATGGATAGAGTTGCATAACACTAACGGGCAGAAAACGCTGGTGGGAGTTGTGTACAGGTCACCTAACAGTAGTAGTGAGTTTGGGGATGGCAGTAAACAGGAAATTAGAAATGCGTGCAATAAAGGAACAGCAGTTATAATGGGTGACTTCAATCTACATATAGATTGGGTGAACCTAATTGGTAATGGTACAGAGGAAGAGAATTTCTTGGAATGTATGCGGGATGGTTTTTCGAACCAATGTGTCGAGGAACCAACTAGAGAGCAGGCCATTCTAGACTGGGTATTGAGCAATGAGGAAGGGTTAGTTAGCAATCTTGTCGTGCGAGGCCCCTTGGGTAGGAGTGACCATAATATTGTGGAATTCTTCATTAAGATGGAGAGTGACCTAGTTAATTCAGAAACAAAGGTTCTGAACTTAAAGAAGGGTAACTTTGAAGGTATGAGATGTGAATTAGCTAAGATAGGCTGGCAAATGATACATAAAGGGCTGACGGTGGATATGCAATGGCAAGCATTTAAAGATCACATGAATGAACTACAACAATTGTTCATCCCAGTTTGGCAAAAGAATAAACCAGGGAAGGTAGTGCACCCATGGCTGACAAGAGAAATTAGGGATAGTATCAATTCCAAAGAAGAAACATACAAATTAGCCAGAAAAAGCGGCTCACCTGAGGACTGGGAGAAATTCAGAGTTCAGCAGAGGAGGACAAACAGCTTAATTAGGAAAGGGAAAAAAGGTTATGAAAGAAAACTGGCAGGGAACATAAAAACTGACTGTAAAAGCTTTTATAGATATGTGAAAAGAAAAAGATTGGTTAAGACAAATGTAGGCCCCTTACAGTCAGAAACAGGTGAATTGATTATGGGGAGCAAGGACATTGCAGACCAATTGAATAACTACTTTGGTTCTGTCTTCACTAAGGAGGACATAAATAACCTTCCGGAAATAGTAGGGGACCGAGCGTCTAGTGAGATGGAGGAACTGAGCGAAATACATGTTAGTAGGGAAATGGTGTTAGGTAATGGAAGGGATTGAAGGCAGATAAATCCCCAGGGCCAGATGGTCTGCATCCCAGAGGGCTTAAGGAAGTAGCCCAAGAAATAGTGGATGCATTAGTGATAATTTTTCAAAACTCTTTAGATTCTGGATTAGTTCCTGAGGATTGGAGGGTGGCTAATGTAACCCCATTTTTTAAAAAAGGAGGGAGAGAGAAACCAAGGAATTATAGACCGGTTAGCTTAACATTGGTGGTGGGGAAAATGCTAGAGTCAGTTATCAAAGATGTGATAACAGCACATTTGGAAAGTGGTGAAATCATCGGACAAAGTCAGCATGGATTTGTGAAAGGAAAATCATGTCTGACGAATCTCATAGAATTTTTTGAGGATGTAACTAGTAGAGTGGATAGGGGAGAACCAGTGGATGTGGTATATTTGGATTTTCAAAAGGCTTTTGACAAGGTCCCACACAGGAGATTAGTGTGCAAACTTAAAGCACACGGTATTGGGGGTATGGTATTGATGTGGATAGAGAATTGGTTGGCAGACAGGAAGCAAAGAGTGGGAATAAATGGGACCTTTTCAGAACGGCAGGCAGTGACTAGTGGGGTACCGCAAGGCTCAGTGCTGGGACCCCAGTTGTTTACAATATATATTAATGACTTAGACGAGGGAATTAAATGCAGCATCTCCAAGTTTGCGGATGACACGAAGCTGGGTGGCAGTGTTAGCTGTGAGTAGGATGCTAAGAGGATGCAGGGTGACTTGGATAGGTTAGGTGAGTGGGCAAATTCATGGCAGATGCAATTTAATGTGGATAAATGTGAGGTTATCCACTTTGGTGGCAAGAACAGGAAAGCAGATTATTATCTGAATGGTGGCCGATTAGGAAAAGGGGAGGTGCAACGAGACCTGGGTGTCATTATACACCAGTCATTGAAAGTGGGCATGCAGGTACAGCAGGCGGTGAAAAAGGCAAATGGTATGCTGGCATTTATAGCAAGAGGATTCGAGTACGGGAGCAGGGAGGTACTACTGCAGTTGTACAAGGCCTTGGTGAGACCACACCTGGAGTATTGTGTGCAGTTTTGGTCCCCTAATCTGAGGAAGGACATTCTTGCCATAGAGGGAGTACAAAGAAGGTTCACCAGATTGATTCCTGGCATGGCAGGACTTTCATATGATGAAAGACTGGATTGACTGGGCTTATACTCTCTGGAATTTAGAAGATTGAGGGGGGATCTTATTGAAACATATAAAATCCTAAAGGGATTGGACAGGCTAGATGCAGGAAGATTGTTCCCGATGTTGGGGAAGTCCAGAATGAGGGGTCACAGTTTAAGGATAAAGGGGAAGTCTTTTAGGACCGAGATGAGGAAAAACTTCTTCACACAGAGAGTGGTGAATCTGTGGAATTCTCTGCCACAGAAAACAATTGAGGCCAGTTCATTGGCTATATTTAAGAGGGAGTTAGATATGGCCCTTGTGGCTAAAGGGATCGGGGGTATGGAGAGAAGGCAGGTACAGGGTTCTGAGTTGGATGATCAGCCATGATCATACTGAATGGCGGTGCAGGATCGAAGGGCTGAATGGCCTACTCCTACACCTATTTTCTATGTTTCTATGTTTCTATGATCCCAGGAACACAACCTCACTATTCTTCCTTTGCAAGATTCATTTATTTAGAATAACTTATATGAAAGTTTTATTTCTTACACTGTATTGCTGCCACAAAACAACAAATTTAATGACATAACTCTGTCATAATGAACCTGATTATGATTCTGATTCTAAAATTTTATCATGGCTGACCTACAATTACTTGTATATTTCACCCGTTTTAAAAATATCCATGCCAACAGCTGTCTCATCCCCTGGCAGGGGGGACTGGTGAATGAAGGACTAGTAAATGAAAGTCAGTCTCTGCATTTTCCCACGGGAATCACTTTATTCCGCCATTCCTTCCTGTCTGTCTCTTTTAGGTCCACTTTTCATCTTGTATTTCTATTTGGGGACTGCCTTTGCTTCCTTAATTTCATTTTTACTTTCACCATTGATAACGACAACCCAATTCACTCTAGGCTTTCTGCATTCCTAACTCTACTTTGCAGTCAATAAAATCCAAAGGGAAGGGTTCCAGATGAGGGAATCCTGCCCTTATTCTTACAGTTAGCTGTGAGGCCTGATTATCCTTTCACTGAATACCAGTCTAGCTCTCGCTCTGATTTGCTTTCAACTGGTGCTTCCGATGCAATTCTCAGCAACTTGAATCAAGAAGCAAGGGAGCAGATGGCGGGGAACATGCAGAAGGAAAGCAAGAGGGAATGGGCTACCAAAGCACATTGGGCTGTGTTGCTCATTAACAACTGGTAGTCAGCTGCTTCCCAGCCTCTGCATCTGAGCACTGCTGTCAGCAGCCAGCTGGACGTCAGATGCCACCATGTGCAACCTCCCCGCTCTGCTACTGGACTCAGGGCAAATCTCCAAGGTCCCAGGTGCTTTTCACATCAGACATCTCCAGGGATGGCTGCATGGTTAGCACACCACTTTACAGTACAGACGACCCAGCATTCAATTTCCGCCACTGCCTGTAAAGAGTTTACACGCTCTCCCCGAGACCGCGTGGGTTTCCTCCGAGTGCTCCGGTTTCCTCCCACACTCCAAAGATGTACCATTTGGTTGGTTAATTGATCGTTGTAAATTGTCCTGTGATTAGCTAGGATTAAATTTGGAAATTGCTGTGTAGCTTGAAGGGCCTATTCCGAGATGAATCTCAATAAATAAATAATAAGCAGTCTATTTGTTTGAACAGTGTCACTGCTCTGGATTCAAAAGGTAAGGTATATATATTTTAAAATTAGTTTATAATTTAAAGTAATTTCTAGCATTTTAATTTTTCTGACAGTAAATATGATTTCTGATAACATGTACATTTTTAATGATTTAGAAACACTTCCATCATTATCCACAGCCACTAGTAGCTGCCACTGAAGAGCTACCATGCTCCTGATTCAACTTATACCACTGTTGTTCCTGACCCTGACCTGCTGGGTTCAGTTGCACACCCAGTAACATTAGCAAATTTGCAGATTACACAATGCTGGGTGGCAGTGTGAAATGTGAGGAGGATGCTATGAGAATGCAGGGTGACTTGGACAGGTTGGGTGAGTGGGCAGATGCAGTTTAAGGTGGATAAATGTGAGGTTATCCACTTTGGTGGCAAGAACAGGAAGGCAGATTACTAACTGAATGGTGTCAAGTTAGGAAAAGGGGAAGTACAACGAGATCTGGGTGTCCTTGTTAATCAGTCACTGAAAGTAAGCATGCAGGTACAGCAGGCAGTGAAGAAAGCTAATGACATGTTGGCATTCATAACAAGGGGAATTGAGTATAGGACCAAAGAGTCCTTCTGCAGTTGTACAGGTCCCTGGTGAGACCACACCTGGAGTATTGTGTACAGTTTTGGTCTCCAAATTTGAGGAAGGACATTCTAGCTATTGAGGGAGTGCAGCGTATGTTCATAAGGTTAATTCCCGGGATGGCGGGACTGTCATATGTTGGAAGATTGGAGTGACTGGGGTTGTATACACTGGAATTTAGAAGGATGAGAGGGGATCTGATTGAAACATATAAGATTATTACGGGATTGGACAAGCTAGAGGCAGGAAACATGTTCCCGATGTTGGAGGAGTCCAGAACCAGAGGCCACAGTTTAAGAATAAGGGGTAGACCATTTAGAACGGAGTTGAGGAAAAACTTTTTCACACAGAGGGTTGTGGATCTGTGGAATGCTCTGCCCCAGAAGGCAGTGGAGGCCAATTCTCTGGATTCTTTCAAGAAAAAGTTAGATAGAGCTCTTAAAGATAGCAGAGTCAAGGGATATGGGGAGAAGGCAGGAAAAGGGTACTGATTGTGGATGATCAGCCATGATCACAGCGAATGGCCGTGCTGGCTCGAAGGGCTGAATAGCCTACTCCTGCACCTATTGTCTATTGTCTAATCATCAGACCCTGACCCAGCCACAATTCTAGCCATTCGCAATGGTTGCTTGAACTTACCTACTGAAACACTGGAGATTACAGGATTTAAAAAGTCACAAATATGCAACCCCACGTTACAGTCGTTCAGGTTATGAAAATTCACCCTTACAAAATTCACAAATCACGACCCAAAAACTTGAGATACAGAATAAAATTCACTCTCACTGAACTTATGTGAAAAATGTGTAAATAAACCAATACAAAATGTATTGTGTTTGAACTTGTGTTTCTTGATGGAAACACAGACAACATGCCTCGTGCTATAGAAAATCGTGCTATGAATTGTTATTTAAGAATTCAAACCCTTGTTCAGTAAGGGCTGCCTGTAAATAGAAATAGTGTCTCAGGTATTGCAGATGTAACTCAAATTTGTGAAGATAAATACGGTACTGAACAAAAAAAACACCCAGCCAAGATTCCTGACTCCAGTTCTGGTTGCTTACTTACAATTGATATTTCATAATTTGTCAGCATATCAGTTGCAATCAGTCTTACAGCACACAGGGTCACTGGAGACCAAATGAGAGGGCTCTTAAGGAACAGGCTATATTCACCTACGCTCCCAGTAATGCTCAGCTGATCTTCTGCAGCCCCAGTCCACACATTGTCAGTAAGAGGATAATTAAAGATTATCAGTGCTATCACAGCAGATCTGTTGTGTAATGGGCAAATAGGAAGATAGATATTTTTAGTCCTACAGGACAGTGGCTTCTGCTGGTCCCTGGCATAGACTTGGAAACGCGAGTGTTGGTGGTTTCCTGTGGTCACACCGGTTGCACGTACAGTGGGGTCTGAGAACCACCCGATCTTGGATTCACTCACTGGAGAAAATTGCGTTTCTGTTCTCAGAGACATTGAAAAGCAGTTCAAGAACCTTGTGACAACAATGGGATATAGCAGGGTCTGGCAGCCTGAAGCTTGGTCACTAACTGTGGATCATTAGGGCAGCAGTGAGGCCTGCTGGACGCTGGAACCTGCAGAGCTCCACGGTGTGTAGCCTCCTGAATAGGGCAGGAGGCTGAGTAGTGCCAGAAGTGGGATGGATCTTTCCCAGTAAACTACTTCATTTACAGTATCATGGGGTTAACAGAGAAAACTATTGTTTTCTTATCTTCCAATCATAAAATATGACACTTGTGTTGTGGAATTTGAAGAAACTGATCCCATACCTGGAGAAAGCAGAGCACTTCTAAGACAGTGAGCCTGGATGTGGGATATAAATTTCAATGGGAAATAGAAAAGGCATGTATAAAGGGCAATGTCACAACAGACACAGAGGATTTTAATATGTCAATATGCAGGAATATTGGGAAAGTTAGGTTGGTGCTGGATCCTAGGAGAGGAAATATGTAGAATGCCTATGAAATGGCTTTTTATAGCAGCAAGTGGTTGAGCATACTATAGGAAAGGCAATTTTGGAGTGGATGTTGTGTAATGAACCAAATTTGATGAGAGAGCTTAAAGTAAAGGGACCCTTGGAAAATACTGATCATAATATGACAGAATTTATCCTGCAGTTTGAAACATAGAAAATCTACAGCATATTTCAGGCCCTTCAGCCCACAATGTTGTGCCTACCATGTAACCTACTCTAGAAGCTGCCTAGAATTTCCCTAAAGGATAGCCTTCTATTTTTCTCATCACCTTATACACCTCTATTGGATCACTTCCCATCCTCCATCACTCCTAGGAGAAAAGGCCAAGTTCACTCAACCTATTCTCATAAGTAAGGCATACTGTCCAATCCAGGCAACATCCTTGTAAATCTCCTCTGCATTCTCTCTATAGCATCCACATCCTTCCTGTAATGAGGTGACCAGAACTGAACACAGTACTCCAAGTGGAACCTAACTAAGGTCTGATATAGCTGTAATATTACCTCACGGCCCTTGAACTCAATGCACGGTTGAAGAAGACCAGCACATCATACGTCTTCTTAACAAAACTGTCAACCTGTGCAGCAGCTTTGAATGTTCTATGGACATGGACCCCACGATCTCGCTGATCCTCCACACTGCCAAGAGTCTTACCATTAATATTATATTCTGTCTTCAAATTTGATCTACCAAAAAGAACTGCTTCACACATACCTGGATTGAAGTCTTTCTGCCACTTCTCAGCCCAGCTCTGCATCCTATCGATGTCCTGCTGTAATCTCTGACAACCCTCCAGTCTATCCACAACACTCCCAACTTTTGTATCATCAGCAAGCTTATTAACCCACCCTTTGACTTCCTCATCCAGGTCATTTATAAAAATCACGAAGAGGAGGGGTCTCAGAGCAGATCCCTGTGGAACACCACTGGTCACCATCCTCCAGGCAGAATACGAAGAGAGGGAGAGAGAAGATAAAGTCAGATGTATCAGTATTGAATTGGAGTAAAGGAAATTACAGAGGCATAAGAGATGAGCTGACCAAAGTTGATTGGAAGGGGACGCTAGAAGGGATGATGGCAGGGATTGCTGTGGGCAATTTGCAAAGCACAGGATCGATACATCCCAGGAAAGAAGAAATATTAAGAAGGGAGGATGAAGCAATCATGGGTGACAAGAGAATCCAAGGGCAGCATAAAAGCAAAAGAGAGGGCATATGTTGAGACCCTCCATTGGTCGAGGTTGACCATGGGTATTGCATCTCAGCTGTCTACGTGATATGCAAACCAGGGCCGTATGATATGGAGAGCAAGCTGCTGCACATGTAGCAGGCTTAACCTCTCCATGCAGCGGATGAATCCAAAGGAACGGCAGAGACGAATACAGTTTGGCACCAGCGGTGTTGCTGGAGATGCCAGTCATCTAGGACTGCCTTAGGGACTCCAGCTCCAGTTTTTCCTTGCTGGTCTACCTCCGAGGCCTTCCCCGCGAGTGGTTATAGTTGACAGGCAGTGGAGGTTCGACTTCAGAGATTTTCTTCTCCAAGATCAGCTGCCAATCATGAATAATGAGCCCCATCTGTCCAAAGTAATTCATGCTTTAATGCACCAGTAACTTGCCTTTGTTCCTTCTCCTGTCAGTAGAAATAGTTCTGTCAGGCTTCTTAGCTAAGACATACATGAAGGCCTGGTGCTGGACTTGGTTGTAAGAAGCTATTTGAAACACACACCATTAAGAGCATTTAGTAGGTAGTGGGAGCTTATCCCACTACTTCCTAAGGCTATGACAACCTTAAGGATCCAAGGGTATATAATATTGCAAAAGTTAGAGAATTGGGAAGTTTTTACAAATCCAGAGAAGGCAACTAAAAACCATGAGGAAAGAAAAGAACAATGCAGGTTCCCTAAAAACATCAGAGGATACGAAAAGATTTTTCAGCCATGTAAAGTCAGGCAAGGATGGATAATGGACCACTGGAAAATGACACTGGAGAGGGAGTAATGGGGGACAAAGAAATTGATAAATTTGTAAGTATTTTGCACCTGTCTTCACTATGCAGTATGCCAAAAATTTAAGAGCGTCAGCAGCAAGAAGTGAATGGAGGTGTTATCACTAAGGAGATGGAAGGTCTAAAGGTAGGTAAGTCAGCTGGACCAGGTAGCTACACCCCAAGGTTCTGAAAAAGGTAGCTGAAGAGATCGTGGAAGGATTAGTAATAATCTTTCAAGAATCACTGTATTCTGGATGGCTCTGGAGGACTGGAAAATTGCAAATGTCACTCCACTCTTTAAGAAGAGAGGGAGGCAGAAGAAAGGTCAGTTAGCCTGACTTCAATGGTTGGGAAGATGCTGGAATCCATTCTTACGAATGAGGTTTTGGGGTACTTGGAGGCACATCATTCTGATTCTGATGATCAAGTAGGCCAGAGTCAACATGGTTTCCTTAAGGGGAAATTTTGCCTGACAAACCTGTTGGAATTTCTTTAGGAAGTAACAGGTAGAATAGACAAAGGACGGTCAGTGGATGTTGCTTACTTGGATTTTCAGAAGGCATTTATTTTGAGAGGACTAGAATGTAAGAGCAAGAATATGATGCTGAGGCTTTTTAAGGCTTTGGCCAACCACACTTGGAGTACTGTGAACAGTTTTGGGCACCTTATCTAAAAGCATGTGCTGATATTGAAGTTGATCCAGAGAAAGGTCTCTAAAATTATTCTGGGAAGGGTTAACATATGATGAGCTTTTGATGGCTGTGGTTCTGTACTCACAGGGGGTTTAGAAGAACGAGAGGCGATTTTCAAATATTGAAAGGCCTAAACAGAGTCGATGTGGAGAGGGTGTTTCCTATAGTGTGTGAGTCTAGGATAAGAGGGCACAAACTCAGAATAGAGGGACGTCCATTTAGAACAGAGATGAAAAGGAATTTCTTCAGGCAGACGGTGGTGAATCTGTGGGATTTATTGCCACAGATGGCTGTGGAGGCCAAGTCATTGAGTATATTTAAAGCAGAGGCCAATAGCTTCTTGCTAGACTCGATGTTAAACGTTACAGGGAGAAAGCAGGAGAATGGGATTGAGAGGGATAATAAATCAGCAACGATGAAATGAGGGAGCAGACTCGATAGGCTGAGTGGTCTAATTTTATGTCTTATGTTCGTCTTTTGTCTTATGTCTTATGCCATCTAGTGGTCATACGTTTATTGCAACACAACCTTCCTTCGATCGAAGTGAATCGAGATTTCTTGTTACTTTAGATTCAGAATCAGGTTTACTATCACTGACATACAGTGTTTGTCATGTAATTTGTTGTTTTGTGGCGGTGATACAATTCAACATATAAAAATTAGTCTAAGTTACAATAAGTAAATAGTACAAAAGAGAAATAGCAAGGTAGTGTTCATGAGCTCATAGACTGCTACAATTAAGTTTGTTTTCTCTTGTATTAACATATGATCAAATCATTGGCACAATATGCATTCATGATTCCTTCTAATCATTAGGTTTTAGCAATTTGTAAATCGGAGGTGTGAGTAATTATACATTCAGCATTATTCAATCAAAACACAATTATATTAAGATGGGCTGTGATACAAATGTAACAACTGTATAAAACTCAAAGCATTTCAAAGTTGGGAGTGTACTCTTCAGCTTGAGCCATGATTGGGATGGTTGTGGGGATGTCAAATGATATATAGGAATGGGATTTCCACGCAGTGGGACTTTGCTGGTATGGATATCAAGCACCCTTGTATCATTAAATCCTGCGATTTTATCTTGTCATTAGGTTACAGAGTTAAAATGTCATACAGCATGGAGAGAGGCCCGACAGTCACCTGAGTCTATGATGACTATTAACCACTCATTTACACTAATCCAATATTAACTCCATTTCACTTTCCCCATTCTCCCCACTCTACAACCTATGAACCTTCACATCTCTGGGATGTGGGAAGACACCCATGCTCTCACAGGGAGAATGTACAAACTTCCTACAGACAGCTTCCAAGATCAGGGTTAAACCTCGATTGTTGGAGATAGAGCTGTGAAGCAGCACTTCTGATAGGCTGGTTGATAGGCATGGGTTCTAGCCTGGAAGGACGATTGTAGAAAGGGACACAACCCAATACCAGGTCAATTCTCCTTGTAGAAGAAGAAAGGCCAGTTGGAAGTCTGTGGGGAGGGACAGACCTTTCATTCTGTTGTGTGTTCTGCAAGGGTTGGTGCAGGGACCACTTCTTTTTACATTACATGTCAATAGTTTGGATGTTGGAATTGGAGGCTTTGTGGCCAAGTTTGCAGACAACACAAAGATTTGGTGAGGGGGAGATAGTGTTGAGGTAGCAGAGGGACTTGGACAGATTAGGAGAATGGGAAAAAAGTAGCAGATGGATAAATTTCCTGGAAGTGTATGGTCATGCACTTTGGTAGAAAGAACAAAAGCAAAGACTGTTTTCTAAATAGGCAGAAAATTAAAAAAAAAATCGAAGGTGCAAAGGGATTTGGGAGCCCTCATCACAAACAAGAGAAAATCTATAGATGCTGGAAATCTGAGCAACACACACAAAATGGTGGAGGAACTCAGCAGGCCAGGCAGCATCTATGGAAAAAAGCAGTCGATGTTTTGGGCCGAAATCCTTCGGTAGGACTGGAGAAGAAAAGCTGAGGAATGGATTTGAAAGGTTGGGGGGGCGGGGGGGAGAGAAACAGCAGGCGATAGGTCAAACTTGGAGGGGGAGAGATGAAGCAAAGCGATAGGGAGTTGATTGGTGAAAGAGACAGAAGGCCATGGAAGAAAGAAGAAGGAAGTGGGGGGAGGAGCAGCAGAGGGAGGCGATGGGCAGGCAAGGAGATAACATAGGAGAGGGGAAAAAAGGATAGGAAATGTTGGGGGGGGAGGCATTACTGGAAGTTTGAGAAATCGATGTTCATGCCATCAGGTTGCAGGCTACCCAAACTAAATATAAGGTCTTGTTCCTCCAACCTAAGCGTGGCCTAATCATGAAAGTGGAGGATGCCGTGGATGGACATATTGGAATGGGAATGGGAAGTGGAATTAAAATGGGTGGGCACTGGGAGATCCGCTTGACCCGGCATATGGATCGTAGATGCTCAGCAAGGGAGTTGTGTGGGAAACGATCCCTGTGGAAAGCAGAAAGTGGGGGGGGGGAAGGGAAAGATCTGGGGATTTCCCACCCACCACCACTAGCCTCATAGTTCCCACACCCTGCACCGCCTGTTTCTACCTCCTCCCCAAAATCCGCAAACCCGTTTGTCCAGGTAGACCAATTTTTTCAGCTTGTTCCTGACCCACTGAACTCATATTTGAATACTTCGATTCTGTTTTATCTCCTCCTGGTTCAGTTCTACCTACATCCATGACACCTTACACACTCTGGATCTTTTCAAGGATTTCAGGTTCCCTGACCCCTATCATCTTATTTTTACTATGGATTTCCAGTCCCTATGCACCTTCAAACCCTACCAGGAAGGCTGCAAAGCTCTCCTTTTCTTTCTCGACACTAGATCTAACCAGTTCCCCTCCACCACCACTCTCCTCCGCCTAGCGGAACTTGTCCTCACTCTCAATCATTTCTCCTTTGGCTCTTCCCACTTCCTTCAAACAAAAGGGTTAGCGATGGGCACTCTCATGGATCCCAGCTATGCCTGCCTGTTTGTCGGCTATGTGGAACAGTCTATGTTCCAAGCCTATACTGGTGACCGTCCCGCACTTTTCCTACCCTACATCGACGACTGCATTTGGTGCTGCTTCTCGCACCCGTGCTGAACTTGTTGATTTCATCCACTTTGCCCTCAACTTCCACCCTGCCCTTAAATTCACCTGGCCCATTTACGACACCTCCCTTCCCTTTCTCGATCTTACTGTCTCTATCTCTGGAGACAGCTTATCCACCAATGTCTACTAGAAAACAATGGACTCTCACAGCTACTTGGACTATACCTCATCCCATCCCGTTACTTGTTAAAATGCCATCCTCTTCTCTCAATCTCTGCCACATCTGCTCTCAGGATGAGGCTGTTCATTCTGGAACGAAGGAGATGTCTTTCTTTTTCAAAGAAAGGGGCTTCCCTTCCTCCACCATCAACACTGTCCTCAACTGCATCTCTTCAATTTCACACATGTCTGTTCGTATCCCATCCTCCTGCCACCCCACCAGGGATAGGGTTCCTCTTGTCTTCACCTACCACCTCACCAGCATCCGCGTCCAGCACATAATTCTGCTCAAATTCCGCCACCTCCAACTGGATCCCACCACCAAACATATCCTCCCCTCCCCCCCACTTTCTGCTTTCCGCAGGGATCACTCCCTATGTGATTCCTTTGTCTATTTGTCCTTCCCCACTCCCCATTGATCTTCCTCCTGGCATTATCCTTGCAAGTGGAATAAGTGCTACACCTGCCCCCATACCTCCTACCTCACCACCATTCAGGGTCCCAAGCAGTCCTTCCAGGTGAGGTGACACTTCACCTGTGAGTCTGTTGGGGTTATATACTGTGTTCGGTGCTCCCGGTGTGGTCTCTTGTATATCGATGAGACCCGATGTAGATTGGGAGACCGTTTCGCAGATCATCTACCCTCTGTCCGCCAGAAGAAGCGGATCTCCCAGTGGCCACCCATTTTAATTCCACTTCCCATTCCCATTCCGATATCACCATCCATGACCTCCTCCACTGTCTGTTTAAGGCCACACTTAGGTTGGAGAAACAACACCTTATATTTCCTTCGGGTAGCCTTCAACCTGATGGCATGAACATTGATTTCTCAAACTTCCAGTAATGCCTCCCCGCCCCACCATTTCCTATCCCCTTTCCCCTCTCCTATGTTATCTCCTTGCCCACCCATCGCCTCCCTCTGGTACTCCTCCCCCCTTTTTTTTTCTTTCATGGCCTTCTGTCTCTTTCACCAATCAACTTCCCAGTTCTTTGCTTCATCCCTCCCCCTCCAGGTCTCACCTGTCGCCTGGTGTTTCTCTCTCCCCTGCCGCCACCTTTCAAATCTATTCCTCAGCTTTTTTCCCTCCAGTCTTGCCGAAGGGTTTTGGCCCGAAACGTCGAATGTGCTTTTTTTGCCCCCATAGATGCTGCCTGGCCTGCTGAGTTCCTCCAGCATTTTGTGTCGTGTTGGGAGTCCTCATACTGGATTTCCTGAAGTTATCTTGCAGGTTGAGTCGGTGTTGAGGAAGACACCCATTTTGCGAGGACTAGAATATAAAAGCACGGACGTAATGCTGAAGCTTTATAAGGCATTGGTGAGGCCTCACTTGGCAGTTTTGAACCTCTTATCTAAGAAAGGGTGTGATGAGAGTTTGGAGAAACCCATGAACAATGCCTCATTATTACTTTTATTGCACAATTTATAGTAGTTCCATGTCTTTGCACTGATCTGCTGCTGTAAAACAACAAATCTCAGGACATATATCAGTGACAAGAGAACTGGTTCTCCTCATCTTCCCTGCTGAAATGTTGCAGCTCAGTATTTTCCCTCTAGATGGCAGCATCACACCAATTATCACATGAAGAGCAACACAAAACACTCTGTCGGACTACATTGTCCAGAACCTGCAGCTGCTATGAGCATTGGGAGCATGCTCATGTTGCAGATGAACTCCAAGTCTGCCACTAATGCTGTTGAATATTTACAGCATGTAATGTTCTTCTTAAAACTTTCAATTTTCAGCAAATCAATGTTTTTGCCTTTTTGACAGCTGCTTAAAAATTGTTAAGCACCTGATCTTGTCGGTGGGGGGAGTGAGCAGATCATTTTTACTTGCAGCGTACTGTTGAAAAATTTAGTGATGTATCTAAGCTACTGATTTAGCCTTACAAAAGGAGCACCTGCAGTAACAGGCCGGGGCCTTGCTTGTGGTGTGTGTGAGAGAGAAGCCCGGGCCTAGAGCAATGGCACCAATCAGTGCAGACAAGGGGTCAGGATGACAGCTGGTGGGGGCTGAGGAAAAGGTGAGCTGAAATTGGGAGGGGGGGGTGGGTATATCATGAGATGTGAATGATAGTTGGAGTGGTGGGTGGGGAGGGGGAATGCTGGCGCAGTTTGACGAATGGATGGAACGTGGAAGGGAGGTAACCGGCAAATTAATGGCTTCAATGGCTTCAGCTGAGTGAGCTGGGAAAACGTATGAGCCAGGTTCTAGGACCTCTGTAATGATGAAGCAAGGCTGACAGAAGCAATGAAAGCTTGTTTCTGCTGAACCACCACACAGAAAGTGCTGGAGGAACTCAGCAGGTCAGGCAGCATCTATGGAAATGAATGAACAGTCGACGGTTCAGTCTGAGACCCTTCTTCAGGACTGAGAAGGAAGGGGGAAGACAGCAGAATAAAAAGGTGGGGGCAGGGGTAGGAGGCTAGCTGGAAGGTGACAGGTGAAGCCAGGTGGGTGGGAAAGATTAAGGGCTGGAGAAGAAAGAAGATAGGATAGGAGAGTGGACAACAGGAGAAAGGGGAAGAGGAGGGAACCCAGGGAGAAGTCATTGTTAAGTGAGAAGAGGTGACAGGTCAGAGTGGGGAATAGAGGAAGGGGGAAGTTGGGGAATTTTTTAGTGGAAGGAGAAATTGATATTCATGCCTCTGGGTGAGTTCACCATCGAAGAATCAGAAGGCAGCAGAGATCATAGAGGAAGAGCAGTGAGCGAGGGTCTCACTGAACTCACGTCGAAGAGAAGATTCAAACCTCTTCAGGTTAGGCATCCCTGGAAGGTGCTTTCTGCTGAAGTGGCTCACCAGCAGCGTGTGTGCAAAAAAAAAACATCTGCGTTCCCTTCAGGTGTATGCTGCACGCTACTGAAAATCGGTGCCACCATGGGTGAGTGTACCAGATGCAGGGAGTACCAGAAATTGCAGTTCTGTATGAACTATCTGGTTATGTCCAGAGTGTTCCATTATATTTTATTTCTGCTAGAAATTGAACTGAGTGGTACAATATATAACACTACGTGGTGCAATTTCTCTGTAGCCGTGTTTCCCACCTACTTGGCAGCTGCTGTGCCCTCTACTGGGCAACAGACTGCAGAATAACAAAGGTTTCTCACAGAATATCAAAGAGGCTTGGCTCAGTCTTAAAACGTTAATGGTTGTATACAGCTGTCAGAGCTCCCTCTCTCACAGAGGTGCTGTTAAACTGAGGCTGCAACAAGCAAGCACAGCTCCCACATGGTTCTGTAATCTATTAAAACATGTAGGACTTCAGATTATGAAACGGAACATAGTCAGTTGGCCATAACAGTTAGGTACAATCCCACTGAGTTTTCAGTTTAGTTTCCCTGATGAAACTAAAACCACAGAATTCCATTTAGAAGGAATCCTTCCTGAGCGTCACTGATCTGGGAGACCACATTGTCCCAGACACACAAGAGTTTCTGCAGATGTAGGAAATCTTGACCAACACATGAAATGCTGGAGGATCTCAGCAGATCAGGAAGCATCAATGGAGGGAAATAGACAGTTGACGATTTGGGCTGAGACTTTTCATCGGGACCTGGCCCGAAATGTTGGCTGTTTATTTCCCTCCATAGATACTGCCTGAGCTGCAGAGTTCCTCCAGCTTTGTGTGTGTGTTACCCTTGTTGTCAATAGACAATAGGTGCAGGAGTAGGCCATTCGGCCCTTCGAGCCAGCACCACCATTCACTGTGATCATGGCTGATCATCCACAATCAGTATCCAGTTCCTGCCTTATCCCCATAACCTTTGATTCTGCTATCTTTAAGAGCTCTATCCATCTCTTTCTTGAAAGCATCCAGAGACTTGGCCTCCACTGCGTTCTGAAGCACTCTCTAGGTGAAAAAGTTTTTCCTCAATTCCATTCTAAATGGCCTACCCCTTGTTCTTAAACTGTGGCCTCTGGTTCTGGACTCCCCCAACATCGGGAACATGCTTCCTGCCTCCAGCGTGTCAGATCCCTTAATAATCTTATATGTTTCAATAAGATCCCCTCTCAGCCTTCTAAATTCCAGAGTATACAAGCCCAGTCGCTCCAATCTTTCGATATATGACAGACCCGCCATCCCGGGAATTAACCTTGTGAACCTACGCTGCACTCCCTCAATAGCAAGAATGTCCTTCCTCAAATTTGGAGACCAAAACTGCACACAGTACTCCAAGTGTGGTCTCACCAGGGCCCTGTACAGCTGCAGAAGGACCTCTTTGCTCCTATACTCAATTCCCCTTGTTATGAAGGCCAGCATGCCATTAGCTTTCTTCACTGCCTGCTGTACCTGCATGCTTACTTTCAGTGACTGATGAACAAGAACACATAGATCTCGTTGTCCTAAGAGTACTTCATGACAGGCACTCCCAAGTGGTGATTCGAGATCCCAAGTCAGCGTTCACAGACATGCAAGACTGCAGATGCTGAAAGCTGGATTAAAAATTGCTGAAGGAACCGATAGGGTCAGACGGCATCCAGATGCAGGGTCTTGACACAAGACGCAACCCTTCATTTCCTTCCGCAGTTGCTAACCTGCTGAGTTCTTCCTTGTTTTTTGTCCCAGGTTTATACCTACCCTCAGACAGAGCACCACACAGGATATGACAACCTCCAGTGCTCCACTCAGGGAAAGATTAGGCTTCAATTACACAACCGGAAGAAGTTACTTCTTGCTGTTTCAATTGTGAGCAAATATTCTGGCAGAAAGTCTATTATAACTTCAGCAGGAAAATGGCAGAGATTCCAATGAAACACTTCTTCCTTGAATTCATTTGTCACTGAATTGACAAGCCAGAAAGCTTCTAATGTCTCCTTGAGATTTTTGAATTCTTCCTCAGTATTTAGACCTCTCCTAGCTTGATATCATTTGCAAATTTTATTGAATGCTAAATTCAGCATTCATAACTGACCACCTCTTTTCAAATTACTTAACCTTCCTTACAGAGAGGGAGTGGAGTGGCTGGTGGATTGGTGTGAGAGAAACAACGCAAGTCTGAACGTGGGGTAGACCAAGGAAGTCATCGTGGACTTCAAGAAGGTGCAGATGAACCATCCCCCTCTGCGAATACATGGCTTGCCATAGAGAGCGTTGAATGCATCAAGTTCCTAGGAGTTCACATCATGGATGACCTCACCTGGTCCCTGAATATCACCTCCCTGAACAAGAAGGCACAGCAGCACCGCCACTTCCTGAGGAGACTGAAGCAAGCAAGGCTCCCACCCTCCTCCGTAACTGCATTTTACAGAAGCACCACTGACAGCGTCCCGACAAGGTGCATCTCCATCCGGTATGGGAGTAGTTGAGCATCGGACCGGAAGTCCCTACGAAGGACTGTGAGAGCAGCTGAGAGGATCATAGAGATCATTGGGGTCTCCCTATGATCCATAGGGGACATTTATCAAGAGCGTACACAGGACCCTTAGTACTATCAAACATCCCACCCATCCATCCAGCATCCTTTTTGACTTTCTACCATCAGGCAGGAGACCAGTCAGTTTGAGAAACAATTTCTTCCCCCAGGCCATTAGGCTTCTGAACTTCCTGCCGCATCGCATTCAAAGTGTCAACGGTTAATCTGTTCTACAATATTTAATTTATGCACTTTGTTTACTTATGTAAAATTCATCTACAGATTTTGTCTTCACTTTCCTGAGTTATTATGTCTTATGCAGTATGTGTGTTATATGTACTACTGTGCTTTAACACCCTGGTCTGGAGAAACAGTAACACGAGGAAATCTGCAGATGCTGGAATTTCAAGCAACATTGTCTCGTTTGATGGTATACAGCATACGGTTAAATGACAATAAATTTGACTTGGCTTGATCTATTCTCTAGCAGCACTTACAGTACGCTGGAGGAACTCAGCAGGTCGGGCAGCATCAGTGGAAACGTTTCCACGGATGCTGCCCGACCTGCTGAGTTCCTCCAGCGTACTGTAAGTGTTGCTTTGATCCCAGCATCTGCAGATTATTTTGTGCTTTTGATCTATTCTCTTCTTTGCACTGTAGACAGATTAATACCCATTCAGCCATTTGTACCTTGATTCAAGCATTACCTTGTGCCTGTGTGAAAGTTTATCAATGGCTCTGGGAATTAAAGTACCAAGCTGCTTTCTATATTCTACTTTTTGTGTTACCCTTTCAGGTTTTTATCAGATTAATTAAAATTACTTATTCTTTGAGAATCCATGTTAGCTTCACTAAGAATGATGATATCTGCATTCAGATTCTTTTCAATCACTGCCTCTTATTGGAATCCTGCTCCTACCATTTACATCTTTATTTGTTGATTACTCTTTCATTCCTGGGTTTAAGTCACATCTGTTTTGTATACAGGAGCAACATAAGGTTTCCTGTGATATTCTGAGACAAGTTCCCCTTCCATAGAATTCTTGTACCCAAGAGTCACAAGAGAGATAAGTTTTTTTACTCAGAGAGTGGTGGAATGAGCTACATGGTATGTCGGTAGAGGCAAATACATTAGAGGTTTTTAAGAGACATTTCGATAAGCACATGGATGTAAGGAAGATGGAAGGATATGGACATGGTGTAGGTAGGAGAAATTCGTTTTTGGGATTTCTAAAAATTTACTTTTTAGCTGGTTTGGCACAACACTGTGGGCTGAGGAGCCTGTTCCTGTCTTGTACTGTTCTGTGTTCTATAACAAGAATTAGGATCCAAAGAAGATCACATGCCTGTCCAACTACTCATTAAGATAATGACTGCCCTTCTACCCCAGGCCCTAATTTGATCCTCTGCTATCCAAAAATCTAAAGATCTCTGTTTTGTAAGAACTCAACGATTGATCCTCTTGAGCCTCTTGATTAGAGGGTTCTAAAATTTCATTATCCTCCTTTATTTCTTTACCATCTACTGCAGAAGGCCATTCAGCCCACTGAATCTATGCTGACTCACAGAGCAATTCCATTTGTGCACCAATATTTCATGTAATATAAGATAAAAACAGAAAATGGTGGAAATTCTCAGCCGTTCACACCACAGTGGATAGAGACAATACGTCAAGTCATCAGAATTGCCTAACATTGTGAGTATTTTCTGCGTATATTTTAATTTTCTAGCATTGGCAGTTTAAAGAAAAAAAACTTCTATAACCTATTCCCACAATCCCATCCCACCTCCACTAGGGGTAACTTATTGGCTAAATAGCTTACCGACCCACACATCTTCAGGATGTGGAAGGGAAACCAGAGCACCTCGTGGAACCTCACATGATCACAGTGAGAATGTGCAAACTCCACATAAACATCTCCGGAGGTCAGGGTTGAACACGGGGCAATGAAGCAGGGAGGCAGCAAGACTTTGCTGCTCATATTGAGCTATTGAGCTTCCCTAGAAAGTAGGGTGGCGAGTGAAGTGTTCCAATTGTAATTTCCAGTCTTAAATGTTACTACAATGTTCTCATTCTCTTCTTTTCACAACGTGGTGGTGTAGTGGTTAGCACAACACTTTACAGAACAGGTGACCTGGGTTCAATTTCCACGCCCGTCTGTAAGGAGTTTGTATGATTTCCCCGTGACCGCGTGGGTTTCCTACATGTGCTCCAGTTTCCTCCCTCAGTCCAAAGACGTGCCAGTTGACAAGTTAATCGGGCATTGTAAATTGTCCCATCATTAGGCCAGGATTAAACTGGGGGATTGCTGGGCAGTGTGGCAGTTTCAATTGTAGCATTCAAAAAGAACCTCCAGGAAGGCCATATCCTTGTCATGGTTTGGAGGCTTTCATGCCTCAATGATCCAGAGAGCTATGCTGGCTGGAGTCAGGGTCTTGTGCTTTGATTCTTGGTAGGGTCACCCATACCAAATGGGTCAAAGGGTAGAGGCCAGACTGGGAGTGGTCCACTGGTCCCCCAGGTTCAGGCGTCCAGCTCATGATTGGTCAAAGGATTGTTACAGAAGCAGCAAGGAAGAATCCTTCTATATGTGTGTGCGACGCTATGATGGCCAGGAGCAGACAGAAATGAAGGACATTCATTGCTGCTCTAAGCACCAGCAGCATAACAGGCAGTAAGTATTCAAAAAGAAGCTGGATGCGCATATAATTTGTAATGCATGGTTGTGGGACTAACTGCATTGGTCCTACATAGAGATGGTGTGGGCCAAATTGGCCTTGTTCCACAGTAATCACTTTACACTTTATACTTCACAGTGTCAATTTCATTTGAATTGTGCTTTGTGAATACACTACTGTAATCTTCATTATTTATGTCCAAAGCGACGATCCCAAAATTATCCAGTAAAACTGTATCCAGCCTAACTCCTGGCAAATTTTTTCTCAGCACTAAGTACCTGCCTAATGGATAACAACAGCAAGTGCTGTGTACTTGCCAGTAGGTTCTGAGTCAACAGAAAATGTGTGTCAAGAGCAACGAGTGAAAATGAGAGGAGACGAAATTTTCTTTTAAAAATCTGAGCTATTTGTCTTCACTGCACTGACCCTGAAACCTCTGAATAATTAATTGATACACAGCTCTGCTGCCATAATATGACTCAAGGGACATGGAGGAATGTATTACTGTACCTGAATAAATGATTGCTAAGAAATGCACCTCTTTTATCCTAGACAATTGTGTTAGACATTTGTTAATTGCAGCAATTTAGATAATTTTGCATATCACTGCAGCTTTGAGAAAACTGCCAACTTTTACCCAGTTAGTAACGCACATCTAATTGAAGAGAAAATCACTTGTTGCAACCACAAGTTAATCTCAATTGTTTGCCCACAGAGGCTCATTATTGTGATTGAATGGTAAATATTAATCTGCTATGTACATAAAGACTTTACTGTGGATTTAAGAATTCTTCAGCAAGTGTCATTAGTGACTCTGCCAAATTTTCTATAATTGTTTTTGGAACTATGAACATCACTCTTAATGTGTAAGGCTGTTGAAGCATTTTCTTTCGAATCTCACCATGGAAAGACATTCTGTGCAGAATATTCAATCGATGCGACCAATTGTTGATGATCCAAACTAGATTGAGCAAACTAATGGCAATGAAAATACTATCTAGCTATTAATCAATTGAGTAATTACTTGCAGGTTTGTGGGAACTAAGGTGAATTATTACTTTTATGTAAATTGGTATAAAATGAAAGGTAGACATTACTGATATGGTATCACATAAATGAGCTTTTCTCAAGTAGAGCTAACCTTAACAGCTGTGCGGCAATGCTTAAAATCCAACTTATCTAGGTAAAATTATTTGTAGGATGCATTATATAAGGATTCAAAATCAATTTTACATTGGGTTGCCTTCATTATTTCTGAATCTTGGCTGTAATTTCAAATAAAATCATAATATATTTCTTATTTAGAGTTATGCAACAAATCCTTCAGTCCTACGAAGAAGAATCTGGTGAGCGATTTCTGAAGGGAGTACCTTACGCAGAGGTTTGAGTTTTGTCTCCATTATGAAATCGTATTTACAGAGTTCACAGCAGCGCGTGTCAGAGCTCTTGATCCACTGGTGCAGGCAGGCCTGGTGGACAAAACGGAGTGTTCCTGTACAGCGACAAGGGGTGATGAGTGGACTGTCCTCATCTCCTTCACAGTGGCAGATCCTGAGAGAAGAGAGGTGCAGTGAAATTCAGTGGTGTTGGAAAAAAATGCTAATAAGATGAGAATGTCATGGACAGATGCTGGTCACCAAATGTAGAATTGTCTATTTCACCCATACAAGTGATTTCCATTCAATATGAATATTACAGTTTAATAGCATTGAGTTCAGCAGTTCCTTTCCACCCTAATGGACCAGGATTTGAGTCCTACTGGTACTCCTTTGATTTGACTATCATCATTTACCTCAGAAAGGGATAATTCTCTGTCAAGGAAGCAAACCTTTTGGTTGGATGTGAAGTGCAGAATTAATGCAAGTGATTAACACGCGTTTTCTTCTGTGATAAAAGGCTACTGTTGGAAGCTATTTAAAATGTGGGCTCAATTGCTCCCATTTTCCATAGAAATTAGATTAGTCATCACAGTAAAATGCTTGGGGAATAAAATACAATCAAATGAACATTTGTAACTCTGAATGCTTGGTTAAGTATACATATTCACAATAAAAAATGGTCTAATATTAATTCATGAGGTTAAATTGAAGTGATAAAATTCATCTTCACTATGAATGATGATTTATTGGTCAATAAAAATGGAATGGGGCCATTTTCCCTGTCAGTTTTCTGCTGGTATGGTACCTCACTGTCCCTGACTCAGGATAACAGTCTGTAATTTAGTCAATGCAGCAGCTGTGAGGATCAATTGAACTAAGAGATGCTGAGGGAATCTGAAATCAGATTTCTTTTACTTGAAGCCAGTTTTATAGCAGATTTTTATTTTGTCATTTGGACAGGTATATGGAGCTCAGAAAAATGAGGGATATGGGTAACCCTAGGTAATTTCTCAGGGAAGGACATGTTCGGCACAGCTTTGTGGGCCGAAGGGCCTGTATTGTGCTGTAGGTTTTCTGTGTTTCTATGTTTTCTTTCATGTACTTTGATGAGTTTTTCATGTGTTCTTCCACCATAAGATACAACGTTCCCCCCACCCCTCCAATTTACTGCAAGAAACCAATGCAATCACAACCCCGGGAGTTGTAGGGGGGAGAGATAATTATTTATTTCAGTGGACGTTCCCATCTACCTGAGGTCTCTCTCCTCTTCAATGATAATGGGGTGAGGTGAGCAACCTAGAAACTTGGACACTGATCCCGGACCAGCGTCTTGATATGACCAGAAATCTATTGGCTCAGAGGAATGTTCATCAAGTGTGAGGTGTTGCTTTCTGTGTCTGCTTGAGTAACCAGAGAGGGACTTTGATTCACCTCTCACCCTGATTAATACATCTTCAACATAGTATCATGTCTCCATAATAAACTTTAAGTCTCTGACCTTCTGACTCAGAGATAGATGCACTACCACTTGGCACATCACACTTGCCTTTACCCTTCGCTGAGTAACTTAAGCCTCAATGAATAAGGAAGCAGCATTCTACAAAATCACACTCCACTGGGGTGAACTTCATTTCCATCCTTCCTGACATCTGCTTCCCCAACACGCCCACACTATCTACTTTAAACCCTATTCTTGTGTGTTTTTCTTTACTAAATGGTGCTTGATGGACAGTTAATGAAAAAAGTTCGATTGTAAGGATCATCCAAACATCAATGTCACTGAAGTTGCTCTTTTATCATTGGTAGTTCCAGGGAAGGGGCCATTTTTTGGCTGATGTCCTGGAGTTCTACCCTCTGCAACTCAATATTGCCTCTTGTATTCTTATGTCATAATACACTGAGAGGGATAATACAAACCCGCAAAGCAGTGCAGTCCTTTGATCGAATGGTGTTCTTGGTTTCATGAAAGAAGCTTAGGTTAAAAGAACAGGGCAGTTATGTTCAGTCTTTATGAAACACTCATTAGACTGTATGACTATTGTGTCCACTTGTGGTCACTGCAATTTACAAAGAGTATTGAAGAAATTTACTGTAATATTCTAGGGATGAGTAATTTCAGCTACAAGGTTAGACTGGAGAAGTTTGAGATTTACTTCATGAGCAAACAAAGTTGAATTAGGAAGAGCATACCTGATAAATAAATACCCCATAACACCAGTCTTACCTACTGGTAAGGAAACACCAACACCCTTGAATGAAAAATCCTACAAAAAGTAGTGGATATGGCCCAGTCCATCACACATAAAGCTCTCCCAACCACTGAGCACATCTACATGAAAGACTGTTGCAGGAAAGCAGCATCCATCATCAGGGACCCCCATCACCCAGGAAATGCTCTGTACTCCCTGTTGCCATCAGGAAAAATGTACAAGAGCCGACCAGGGTCAAGAACAGTTACTACCTCTCACGATCAAACTCTTGAACAAAAGGGGATTACTGCATTCAACTTCACCGGCCTCATCATTGAAGTGTTTCCCCACAACCAACTAACTCACTTTCAAGGACCCTTCGTCTCATGTGCTCAATATTTATTGCTTATTTATTTATTATTATTGTTTTTTCTTTTGGTACTTGCACAATTGTCTTCTGCACTCTGGTTGAATATAGTCAGGCGATCTTTCATTGCTACTGTTAAGGCTATTACTCAATAGATTTGTTGAGTATGCCCAAAAAAAAATGAATCTCAGGGTAATACATGATGACATATATGTATCTTGATAGGAAATTTACTTTGAACTTTGCTCTGATTCCAGATTCTTCAACTCACACACCGGGGGGTGGGGGGGTTACGTTACAGTGGTCACCAGCTTGTACACCTTTGGGATATGGGAAGAAAGCAGAACATCCATTAGGAGAGCATGCTAACTCCACACAGACAGTACCAGAGGTCAGCAACGAACCAACCCAGGTCAGCAGTGCTGTGCTGCTATTATGTGCAAAGGGAAGTTACTTAAAAGAAATTGTTCTGGTTTTATTTTTTTTAATAATTCTTAAAATGTTTAGAAGTGCTTCTGGATGCTTTTAGTTAATTATTTTTGATGGAGATGGATAGAGAGTATTTGTTGAGGGTGAACATGAGAGGTAGAAATGTCATTGCAGACTTGGGTAAATAGGATATGAGGAAATTTATAAGCAAAAATAGTTGGATATACGTTCAAATTTTGTAAGAGTGAGAGGAAAGGAGCAGCTTTGAGTTGGCAGTGTGACTAGCTTGAAATGGTACCTACCTCAGCAGATGGGTCAGTGACTCTTGCTCACCTTTCCTTTAGAAGCTTTACAAGGAAATATATGTGTTAAAAAGCCACATGTTGTTATTTACTTATTCTATTTTATTTATTTAGAGATACAGCACAGTAACAGATCCTTCCAGCCCAAATGGGCCCATATCACCCAATTACACCCACGTGACCCATTAACCTACTCACCTTATGTTGAATACATTTCTGTTTTCTTTTTGTGATTACCCAATACCTGCCCTCAATTCCCACTACTATCCTGCCTGTCACCCACCAACCCCTTTGGCCCTCCAGCCTATCTAGCAAAGATAAGGTGTAGTATATTTCATTGAATGATGGCGAAGCAGTGTTTGTAGATAACTGTACAGTAAGGTGTAATAAATGTGGAGCATTGTGGATGCAGAGATTCCCCTGTTTTCTTGATCTCTAATCATTATTAATGATACTGCAACTTGATCAACAGGATATGGAGAGAAATAAAGAATACTAGAATATGATGTTTTAACAAAAATAACAATGTT
Source organism: Mobula hypostoma (assembly GCF_963921235.1). Lineage (NCBI taxonomy): Eukaryota > Metazoa > Chordata > Chondrichthyes > Myliobatiformes > Myliobatidae > Mobula > Mobula hypostoma. The sequence continues at coordinate 119,689,743 of NC_086100.1, forward strand.
ACATTTGAATAAATATATCAGAATTGTATGTTTAACTGCTCTAGGATCTCAAAATAGAGAAGAATGTGCTACGTACATGGTTTCTAATAATGGTGTTCCACAATAAGCTTTTGTATGTAAAATGCAACGTTGATGGTCCAATTTTAGTTTGTGCCTAATGATTTCCCTCTGTAATTTGACTTACGAGTAAGAATTTTTACAATGATTATTGTTACTTTACCAACAGTTTGAATGTTTCAACATACTTTGACTGGGGATCAATGAATGGATTTAACTGAGGTGGCATGGTAGTGTGGTGGTTATCACAACGCTCATCAGTACAGGCGACACAGGGTCATTTCACGCTGCTCCCTGTGAGGGGCTGTACATTCTTCCCGTGACTGCATAGATTTCCTCCGAGTGGTCCAGTTCCTCCTACAGTCCAAAGAAATACCAGTTGGTAGGTGAATTGGTCACTGTATATTGTCCCATGATTAGGCTAGGGTTAAATCAGGGGATTGCTGAGTGGCATGACTCGAAGGGCCTGTTCTGTATCTCAATAAATAAATAAAATAAATGAATACTGAATAATATATGAAACTTACGTGATTTCATTTGCTTATGTGGAAATTGCTGAACTCTCAGTTAATAAAAGGTTGAACAACCATGTAGTAAATACGAAGGAAACTGATTATTGTGAGGACGAATAGGCCATTTTGAACACACTGACAACAATGAATGATAAACACTACTACTATTGCCTTTCATTAGACGTTATAGACAAACCTGCAGACTTCACCATCATCAGGCCATTCATCTGCAGTTTGAGACTGGGCAGCTCTAACTCCCCCACTGGGCTCAGAATTAATAGCTGTTCCAACCAGGCGCAGAGGTAATACACTCGTGCTTTTCTCTCTCGATATTTTCATGACATATTCATCTTCAACAGTGGAGGAACTCTCAGAACCCTTTTCTATAGATATTTTGTTTTGCACACATTTACTTGAGTTCTTCTTCCCATCAATGGAAGATATTGGAGATGATGAAATCCCCATTTCTTTGTTGTGGAGCATCCTATCTCTTTCTCGGAAGAATATTGCATTACTGCTGTTACAAACTGGGTCAATACTTATCGCACCCCGATCATTTTCAGAGTCCAGTGACAGCAAAGCTGCATCGGATATCTTGTCTTGTTCTTTGTGGGCTTTGATCTTTCTCTTTCTTTTTCTGAAAGCCTTTGTCCTTTCTGAACTTCTCCTTCGGATCTGAGCCCAGTGATCTTCATCTGATGACGAATCAGAATCATTCCTGTGGAATCCATTAGCTTTTGCACAAAACAACTTGGGGTGCTTTTCGGAATGCTTGTTGTGCAAGTGCTCGCATCTTTCACATAGGTTCCTTTGCTTTCTAATTCTTCGCTTTATATGTTTCCTACTAGGGTCCCTGCTGAAAATGTTGAGTGCCATGACAGGAGTTGAATATGTGTCACCATCTTCACAACGGGTAGATCTAAGCACAGCATGCAGAGACGGAAAGTGGCAAGTAGAGAATATGGATGGAAATCATGACAGACATAGCAAAAGAAATGAAAACAAAATGAATTAGTAATTACGTAAATTATTTTCATACACCGATGAAGCAGAAAAACAAGCAAATGAAACACAATAAAGATAAGGATGTGGTTGAGACTGACACAATTCAAAACGATACCCAACCAACCACATATCTAAATGCTGCCTTGCCTGACATACCTGCAAATGTCCTGGGTAGAAGGACTGACAGATGTGCGTGACTGGCTCCAGGGAGCTGTTGCAGTTGTAGGACTACTTGCCTGCAAAAGATAAAGGTACAATATAGTAACTGTGATTTCCAAGCACATCCACTGAGTCCATTCAAAGCAGAAATGTGAAAAGTGGACAGGTAATCAGTCTTGAGGGAATCAGGTGTAAGGGAGATAGAAAAGGAATGTAAAAAGGGCAATGTTACGATAGTCATGGGAATGTCAATATGTCAGTATGCAGGTAGATTTGGAAAATCAGGTGGGTACTGGATCCTGGAGAGAGGGAATTTCTAGTATGCCTATGAGATGGCTTTTTACAGTAGCTCGTGGTTGAGCCCTGGATTGGATGTTGTGTAATGAACAGATTTAATTAGGGAGCTTTAGGTACAGGAACACTTAGGAGGCAGTGATAATTATATGATAGAATTCACCCGATAGTTTGAGAAGGAGAAAATAAAGTCAGGTGTATCACTATTACAGTGGAGTAAAGGGAGTTACAGAGGCGTGAGCGAGGAGCTGGCCAAAGTTGATTGGAAGGGGACACTAGCAGGGATGCCAACAGAACAGCAATGGCTGGAGTTTCTGGGGCAATTTGGAAGGTGCAAAATAGATACACCCCAAAGGAGAAGAAGTATTCTAAAGGGAGGAAGAGGTAACTGTGCTGACAAGGGAAGTCAAAGGCAGCATAAAGGTAAAAGAGAGGGCATATAATAGAGCAAAGACTAGTGGGAAGTTAGAGAATTTGCATGTTTTTAAAAACCAAAAGAAGGCAACTAAAAAACCATAAGGAGAGAAAAGATGAAATAGAAACATAGAAAACCTACAGCACAATACAGGCCCTTTGGCCCATAAAGCTGTGCCAAACATGTCCTTACCTTCGAACTACCTAGGCTTACCCATAGCCCTCTATTTTTCTAAGCTCCTTGTATCCATCCAGGAGTTTCTTAAAAGACCCTATCGTTTCCACCTCCACCACCTTAAAACTATGCCCTCTCGTGCTAGCTATTTCAGCCCTGGGAAAAAGTCTCCGACTGTCCACACGATCAATGACTCTCATCATCTTATACACCTCTATCAGGTCACCTCTCATCCTCCGTTGCTCCAAGGAGAAAAGGCTGAGTTCACTCAACCTATTCTCATAAGACATGCTCCCCAATCCAGGCAACATCCTTGTAAATCTCCTCTGCCCCCTTTCTATGGTTTCCACATCCTTCCTGTAGTGAAGCAACCTGAAATGAGCACAATACTCCAAGTGGGGTCTGACCAAAGTCCTATATAGCTGCAACATTACCTCTCAGCTCTTAAACTCACTTCCACGATTGATGAAGGCCAATGCACTGTATCCTTCCTAACCACAGAGTCAACCTGTGTAGCAGCTTTGAGTGTCTTATGGACTCAGACCCCAAGATCCCTCTGATCCTCCACACTGCCAATAGCCTTGCCATTAATGCTATATTCTGCCGTCATATTTGACCTACCAAAATGAACCACTCACACTTATCTGGGTTGAACTCCATCTGCCACTTTTCAGCCCAGTTTTGCATCCTATCAATGTCCTGCTGTAACATCTGATAGCCCTCCACACTATCCACAACACCCCCAACCTTAGTGTCATCAGCAAATTTACTAACCCATTCCTTCACTTCCTCACCCAGGTCATTTATAAAAATCACAAAGAGTAGGGGTCCCAGAACAGATCTCTGAGGCACACCACTGGTTACTGAAGGTAAGCTAGCTAAAAATATCAAAGAGGATACCAAAAGCTTTTTCAGATGTATAAAGTGTAAAACAGAGGTGAGAGGGGAGATTGGACCACAGGAAAATTATGCTGGAGAGATAATACTGGGGGACAAAGAAATGGTAGATGAACTTAATAAGTATTTTGTGTCAGTCTTCACTGTGGAAGACACCAGTAGTAAGCCAGAAATTCGTGAGTGTCTGGGGGCAGAACTGAATGTAGTTGCTATTAATAAGGTGAAGGTGTGTGGGAAACTGAAAGGTCTGAAGGTAGATACATTACCTGGACCACATGGACTACACCCCAGGATTCTGAAAGCAGTAGCTGAAGAGATTGTGGCGGTATTAGTAATGATCTTTCACTAGATTCTTGGTCAAATGACCAAGAATATCTAAGTCATCATGGTTTCCTTGAGGGTAAATCTTGCCTGACAAATTTTGTTGAAATTCTTTGAGGAAATAACAAGCAGGAGAGTCAGCGGATGTTATTTACTTGGGTTTTCAGAAGACCTTTGTCAAGGTGCTGCACACAAGGCTGCTTAACAAGAGTGCATGGTATTGTAGGATAGATACCAGCATGGATAGAAGATAGGCTGACTGGGAGGAAGCAAAAAGTAGGAATAAATGGGGGCTTTTCCGGTACGCTGAATGCTTTTTTTTTGCATTATATGGAAGAAAGAGAGAGAGATTTTGTGGGGTTTTGTTTTGAACAATTTCACAGTACAGCTAAGTGGCCATGTTACTCATGATTCTCAAAGGCCTCTGAGTCAGGATTTAAATTAGGCTCGTAGAAGTTTTCTTTCATGATTAAAATATATATCCTATGAAATTCAATTTGTATTCTAATTTTGTTTTAATTTATTGATGTTTGTAGCTTCTTAAATTTGTTCATATTATGTTTGAGTTGATATTAGATTATATTAGATAATTAAAATGTTCTAATTATGTTCCTATCCTTTGAAGAACTGAGACTATCAGATCCCTCAAGCAAATAGTTTTTATCTTCCATAACCTATATCAAATTGTATTAACTGTGAGGAAGGCGCAGAACATTGACTGAGTGTGTACTTTACAACAATGATTGAAAAAAATGTCTACTATCCACAGGTGCCTAGATGTCCTTCTGCCCTTCAAATATTTGTAATATCTCCTGAAAAGCATGTTCATATTTAGGCATTTAACTTCATGTGTAACTTACAAATGACATCTTAGCAAGTCACAGCAGGTCTGCTTGCAGCTTCTATTGCTTTTATTAAGCTGGCCTGCAAGTCAGTGATCTCCTGAGAAGACCTGCTCACTGTGTATTGATTTATCAAGATTTGTAAAGGTAGAGGGGGAAGAATTGAAAGGCAAGAGTCTTTCATCAGTTTGGTCATAACTAGTCTGGCTTACTTATCCCTTCTGAACTTTAAATCAACGACATGAATCCTCTTTCAAGATTCAAGATTGCCTAATGTTATTTCCAGTACACAAGTGTAAAGGAGAACAAAATAATTGTTACTCCAAATCTGATGCAGCATAAAAAACACACAATAAGATTAAGCATACTATTATTAAAAAAACACAATATATATAAATACATAAGGTAGTTCATATACATAGATTACAGAGCTAAATTCAATTATAGCTCCCGAATTAAAAGAACTGTATTTTTTATCCTCCACAACCTAATTTTCAATTTACTATTTGCCATTTGTGACATTGTTATAGCAAGTCTTTCATGCTTAACAATCTTTTTGTAACAGCTGTGTAGCACCAGTCTTATCATGTGTGATTAGTCACTGCACTCTTCTGAGAAAATCCAATTACACTAGGTGCTAGTAGGCCATCAGAAGAATCCAGGTATCGGAAGGAGGCAGTGAATAGAAACCACACACTTTTGGAGATAAGTTTTGTTTATAAGAAAAAAACAATATGTACAAAAGATTTACATGAGGAAGAACAATTCAAAATTCAGACATTCTGTTTGGGTTCCAAATCTTAGATATCAACAAAAGCCAAATTCCTGCTTAGTTAGAATCCGCGATGTTCATTAGAATAACCTTTGTTACTCCAATTTCTCTAACTTATTAGATCTAGTATTATTCCATCTTTAAAAGTTTACAGATTAAACTTTCCTTTTTACTTATTCCCAGTTAGTTAGAAAACCAAATACAATTCCTATTCTCAAGTATTATAGTTAAGTTCAGTTTCAGTTCCAGGCGGTATACGTCCAACCGTATTAAATCCTCTGCGTCAATACACACTTCATTCCCGCGGTGGTTCTTTATCTTGGGTGGCTTGCCATCTTGTTTCTTGGCTCATTGGAATGAGATAGTTGATCATCCACAAAAAATCAATTCACAAACTTGTACCAAAACTTGACCAAATCCCTTGGTATGATTTTGCAGAAATAATTCCTGACTACAAGGTAGGGATCTTGGACACTGGTTTCAGCCGATATTGGTTCGTTACAGCTGCTGCATATCGTAGCTGTAGCTTCAATAAATCTTTTATCACTATTGTCTCTCCTACAGGAGTTTCACCCTGAGGTTTTCTAGTAGGGTAAAGAATACTCACTAATAATTCTACTCTTAACAGTTCATGTCTTCAGCTTCTAATCTTTGCTGCTTTTCTCTCCTTGTCCATCCTGTGTCCAGCCTGCCCTGCCCTCGCATAGCGTTTTTTTCAAATTCTCCTTCTTTTAAAATCAGTTAACCCTGTTTTCATCCCTCCACAGGCAGAACTTTCTAACATTATAAATTTGGGTTTAATTAATCTGGGTTACACTTACATGCTTCCTTACAGGATGAAGTGAGACTGTTCAATGCTGATAGTAGAATAATCAATTCCATTTGTAATTTCTTGGATGATGATGCAGTTAACTCAGCAGACAGGAAGTCCTAGATAATGTTCAGGAAGGGGGTGATATGTGGCAAGTAACAAGTACCTACACATGAAAGCTATGGGGCTATCTTTGTTGTGTGGACTGTTGAAGCTTAAGAAGACAGATCATCTACACCTGTACCAGGGCACTTATGGATGGGAAATAAATAATGATACACCTATTAAATGATTAAAATCAGAAGTTACCTTCATCATGTTTTCAGGAGTTCTGTCCCTTAATTTTGGGATTAACCTCATTTATTTATACTGTATTTCAACTTCAAAATCATATGATGACATTTACAGCAGAATGGAAATAAAAAAAAAATGAAGAGTTCCCAATGCCAGCCAGATGTGAAAGGGACAACCTCGATTAGCTGCCATTATGCACTTCTTTCCTCTCCAGTTTGACTGGATAATGAGATGCTGATTTGATGCTTCTTAATTCTAATGAGTTGTTAGGATAACTTCCACCCATTAATATGTCACATCTATTTTAGATGTAACAGGTTTTATACCTTGAATTTCACTGAAATATATGCTTTCTTGAATAATACCTATGGCATTGAATTATACTTCATTATGAAAATAATGCAAACTGCCAAAGGAAATTTGTGTTCAACTGAAATTTCAACAGCAATTTAATATATTTCAGTGGTTTAATCAACTTAAAATGGTGTGATTGTGGAATTTCAGATACATACAGTATACTAGAAGTTGCAATAGCAACCAATAATAATTCTTCTAAACCACAGTGTTCCTGAACAATAACCTCCAACAAGTAATAATGAATAAAAAAACAAAGAGCATTGTGTGGCTCCATTCCTGAAAACATTCTCTATCGTCATCCAGTTGGAGAGCAAGAGATAGCAGCATAACCTGAATAAGAGAAAATAAATCTGCAAAGGAGGGCAACTTGCTGGCTCAATTATTCCTTTCCTGTGAACTTTACAATGATTTCAGTATGAACTCAACACAATAGGTTTTATTTATTACAGAGAGGTGATCAGTAAGAACATAGAATTGCACAGCCTGTTGCTGAGGTCTTGGAGAGGGTGCAGAAAGAGGTTTACCAGGATGTTGACTGTTTTTGAGGGCATGTGTTATCACAAGAGGCTGGATAAGCTTGGGATATTTTCTCTATAGCGCCCGAGGCTGAGGGGAGATCTGATAGAGGTTTACAAGATTATGAGAGGCATGGAAAGAGTGGACAAAGACTAACTATTTGTCTGGGTTGAAATACCAGAGGGCATGCATTGAAGGTAAAAAAGGCTAGGTTCAAGGGGGATGTGAGGATTAAGTTCTTTACTCAGAGAGTGGTGGATGCCTGGAATGCACTGCCTGGTATGGTAGAGATGAATACATTAGAGGCTTTTAAGAGATGTTTAGATAGGCATATGGATGTAAAGAAGATGAAGGGATATGGACATTGTATAGATTGGAGGGATTAGTGTTTGGGTGTTTCTGATTTGTTTTTTAGCTGGTTCAGCATAGTATTGTGGGCCACAGGGCTTGTTCCTATGTTGTACTCTTCTATGTTATGTGTTCTAGAAAGAAGAAAAAACTGACCACCAAGCCAATCTAGATCAATCCCATCTTCTTGCATATTCCTCTGTTTCCTGCATGTTCACATGTCTCACTGAATCCGGATTAAACACTGCTCTCTAGCCTGCTTCCACCATCTCACCTGGCAGCACATTCTAGGCAACTACCACTTAACTTGCTAGGCAAATCTCCTTTAAACTTTCCCCATCTCACTTTAGGGTTATGCTGTCTGGTATTTGACATTTCCATCCCGGGGGAATAATAAACATCTTGCCCTAAGTATGTCTCTCATATTGTGAGGTTCCTAGGCCAGGGACTCTCATGTTTGCTAAGCTCACTTTCAAAACACCGCAGCTGCCACTTGTAAGATTAAACAGTTGCAAGTAAACTTCCAACTAACAGTTGTTTAGATTCTGGTCATAAACGGGAGCCACTCTTCAGTTCTTAAAATGTAAATGGAAAGCAGTAATCAAGCTGAAGTTTAAAAACACATCTTTGCAAACAAGCTCTGTATAGGTCCACAGACTTGCTGGCTAATAGCATCCAGTCTTACTGCTCAAGATGTGCAGAAGAGGACAAAGAGTTATTTACTTTGGCTTGTTTCAAAACAGATAAGCTGATGAAGTTGCTTAGTTCAAAGGAACTTGCAGTCCAGATGGATAATATCATCTAGTATATCAATTAAATGATCTATGAATAGATGTATTCAGATAAGTTACTTTTAAGTACACAGATGAGTTAGTTTACAGCATTAATGGTGGGTAGCTGAGATCTATGTCTCCAAAAAGAGTAAAAAGGGTATCTGAAGAAATATCATATATGTGTGAAATTACCCCTGGGAAAAAGAGGGTACAAATGTAGACAGCAGTTCAGGGTTATTAGGAAATGGGTAAGGAACATCAAGAAGAATGAAAGAAACATGGGTTAAACTAGAATCCATCCCCCTGGCTTCATTTTGCAATAGACAATTCATTTGTCTGCATTGTTGGTACTGTATGTCTTTTTAGTTTATTGGAATTGTACCTGTGTTTTGGAAATGATTTGTATTGTAGAAGTGGCTTGTAATTTGGAAATGTTTTATAAAATGGAAATCCTCTGTGAGTTTAAACGTGTTTTACGAATGTTGCCTGGATTTAAATGTGTACCACTGAATAAAAATGAACTGTGCTTTAAACTACTTTGTTAGCTGGAAGTATTTTCTCCTGGGTAGAAACAGTGGGCATGAGCAGCTACATTCGCCTTGGAGAATAAACAGGGAAGTAAATTAATCTTTGAATATTAGGTAGTTACAGTATAATCTCCCTTTAGTGAGGGTACCAGTGGCTATTTATATCTGATAGGGATTAAGGTCTTTGTTTGAGATCATAAATTTGTGGTCAGCAATCCCAATTGCAGTGTATTTGATATTTTAGTAATATTATTAATATATTGTTTGATTAAGTGTTCTTCATTTATTTACATAATTCATTATGAGTTATATGTAAGAAGTATGTGAATAGCACACATTATTATGCCACCACATCATATGCGAGCACTTTACTGGCAAAAAAGGAACTAAGTAGACAAGTATGCTGGCTCCTCAGTTTTTTTTTCGATTAGTTTATGGAGTTACCAAACATAACAGTAGTGATGAGGAAGTTTCAAAATGAACACAAGATGACTAGCCACCTGTTGAATTGCAGCATGTTTTTCTTCAGAAGGAAAGAGAGATGTGTGAGTAAATAAAAAAGGCACAAGATGGATGAAATTAGCAAACAATGAGTACAGCCATGGGTTCATAAACAGTGAGTACCAGGTGATAATATTAATAAATAAATAAGCAAAAACGGCAGACTATATCAGAAAGATAGACTAGTTAGATTGCACAACAGATAACTGGATGATGTATACTGAACAAAATCAGCAATATTTTGAAGCAAATGAAAAACAGTATTGTTGAGTGCATTGGGTGAAAAAAGAACTTTGCTTAGAAGTTTAACTGCTCCAACTAAATAAGATAAAATGAGCTTCATTGTTTTTGTGAATGTAATGCAAGTATAGTTAGAACTGAAACCATTGTTGATTGTAGAACACTTTTGGTTTCATAAGTGGAATCAAAATGAAGGATAGTCCATTTCAGCTTATGTGGCTAAATTGAAGAAATTGTCCAAGCATTGTCAATTCAGTGGTGGGCTTAATAATGCATTGAGAGATCGTTTAGTTTGTGGAATCTTACAAGAAAGCATTCAAAAATAGCTCCTAACTGAAGCAAAACTCACATTTAAAATAGCCATTGAAATTGCTGTAGCAATGGAAGCAACAGCTGGAGATGCAATTGAGTGGCAGTCATGAATGGAAGTGAGTGTGAACAAAATTGCTATGTCCAAATATAAACCGGCCTGGATGAACAAATTGTGTTACCATTGAGGTGGGGGCTCACATTCACCAGGCCAATGCAGGTTTAGAAATGAAACTTGCAGAAACAAAGCATATCACATATTAAGAGCATGTCAGGCAGACAAAAATATATCAACAGCACAGGGAAGAGAAAAAAGATAAAAAGTCAAGTTGCAGTTTCAAAAAGATCACTAATCTTCATGCCGTTGATGAAAAATCTGATAATGAAATGAGTGCCTTCTGATTTAGTAGCCTTGAGACTTCAATGTGAAAACTAACAAGAACAAGCAATATGGTTTACACCAGAACAGAATGGCAGATTAATTAAAATGGAATTGGACACTGGCTCGCTGTTTCAGTCATTCCATAAAATGAGTTTGAAAGGCATTTCAAAGATTTTAAACTGAATACATGTATCACTGGACAACATTTTTTCGAAAGTGTTTCTTACTCAGAATCTTTTTGTTTATGATAGACTACTTGAAGCTGAACACAAATATAATTTTAGACTACTCGTATCACATAGGAATTTGGAGAAACAAGAAATTAACTTTTATTGAATATATTGTATTTAATTGCTTCACGGTGCTGATGCTTTGCAATAGTTTAACTAAGCTAAGAATGTTTTGTTGATGATTTTCATTTGAATTCAGTGTCTGAGGCTTCTGGCTTAAGTGTCCAGCAATAACCATCCAGCATTGATGGATTCCTGTTGCCCTGATACCATTTCTCCATGAACGCAATGTCCTGGTGAAACCTTTCACCATGCTCGTTACTGACAGTGCCAAGATTTGTAGGGAAGAAGTCTAAATTGGAATGCAGAAAATGAATCTTTAGTGACATGTTGCACTTCATGCTTGAAGCATGTTGTCAACCAGCTGCACGCAGTTTGGTGATCTGTAGTTGCCAAGAACATTTTCAACAACATCCTTGAATACCTTCCATGCAATTTTCTCTAGTCTCACTAGAAATTCTTCAAATTCCCTGTCACTGATGGCCTGTTTGATTTGTGGACCAACAAAAATGCCTTCCTTAATCTTGGCACCAGTTATTCTGATGAATTCTGAATTGAAATTACAAATATAGGCAAATAAACTCTTCCTGGGCTTCAAGCCGTGTACGGGTATTGATGATAACCGATGTTTCAATGACAAACTCTGTCATCTTGTTCAGGGATGATGCCTTGGTAAGTCCAGTCTAGTGGTATTTATACCCCTGTAGTCCATCCCTCTTGATTGGTTAGTCCTCATCCAGTCAGGTTTCTGTCATGGTCCGGTCCGTTGACTCCTCATTTTCTTTTAATTCCCTTTCCCCGTATTCTACCGGGCTCTTTGACTAAGACACCTGATTTTCATCCGAAGGGATAAAAACTCCAGCTTACATCTACTCAGGGCTGGACCGTCACCTGAGCCAGTGCAGCAATGCATGTTCTGGGCCGCCAAGAATAGGAGACGGTTACCTCAGTAAGTGTGGCAATGCATGTTCCGGGCTGCTGAGAATGGTGGATTCTAAGTTGCTTCGGTGCCTGGGGTTGCTTTGGGAATTCTGTCATTCTCGTGTCCAGCTGAGGATTGCTGACCATTTGCCGTTATTCCAAGTCGGGAATTCTGTCTCTTCATGTCCACCTAGGTGATTGCCGGCCGTTTGCCGCTTCATGTGCTACTCCGTGTCATGATATGAATTGTGTGTCGCTGTTGGGTTTTGTCGTCTCGTGTCCAGCTGAGTATTGCCGGCTGTTTGCCACTACTCCGAGTCAAGATACGAATTGTCTGTTGTTGTTTGGTTTAGTCGTCCCTTGTCCAAGTTTGAATCCAGGCTCCGTGTCCGAGTTTGAGTCCCAGCTCCATGTCCAAGTCCGAGTCCAGGCTCTGTGTCTGAGTCCAAGTCCAGGCTCCTTTTCCAAGTCCAGGCTCTGTGTCCGAGCCCAAGTCCAGGCTCTGTGTCCGAGTCCAAGTACAGGCTCTGTGTCCAAGTCCAAGTCTAGGCTCCCTGTCCAAGTCCAGGCTCTATGTTCAAGTCCAGGCCCCATGACCAAGATCTGGGTCCAGGCTCCTCTGGTTTGTTGTCCAACGTTCACGTCCGCGTAGGCATCGGGCTCGATCTCCGTGCCCGTGTCCTGTGCTTGGGTCTGCCCATGTAACAGGTTTCCACTCTCCCACATGGTGAAGGGTGAATTTTTAAGTGGTAGACAAGGACAAATCAAATAAGGTTCTTTGTTCTAGATGGTGTTCAGTTCTTTGAGAGTTGGGCTAAACTCAACCAACGTTCTAAGTAAAATGATATTGAAAATACATACTGTGTATGTTACCATATACTACCTTGAGATTCATTTTCTTGCAGGCATTTCAAGAAAAATAAAGAAATACAATAGAGTCTACAAAAAAAACATAAATGAGTAAATACTGAAAAATAACCAATGTGCAAATGAATATAAACTGCAAATAAAAAATATACTGAGAACATGAGTTGTAAAGAGCCCTTGAAAGTGAGTCTGCAGGTCATCGACTACCAGGGCAGACAAGCAAAGTGTATATTCCATCATGCTTCAGACTTAGATCATCAAAAGGCTCCGGGGTATCACAAAGTGACCCATTTATCACTGGAGAGTCAGCCTCTGACCTGACCTGTGCCTGGTGCCACAAAATTCTGTGGCTGGTTCAGCACAGAATCAGGTTAGTGATAATCTCCAGCATGTTGATGGTGGGGGGACTTGACCATTGTAATACTCACTAATGTCAAGGTAATGGTTATACACTCTCTTGCTGAATTTCATCATTGTCTAGAACTTTTGTGGTGTCAATCTTGTGCCCAGGATGCTAGTCAGTGTTTAGAAGTGATGCCAATACTGCTGCAAGTACAAATATAAATAGGCTTTAAAGTATTGGCATGGCGCTGAAGCACAGACTATTTTCAGATATAGACATTGTTTGCATCTTTGCAACCAGTGAGTTAGATCTGAGATTGGGGGCAAATTCTGCTGGGCAGCCTATAGCTCCTGGTCACACAGTAATACATTTACACAATACATTCGACCATTTTTCTAAAAATCCTCCAACAAACTCTTGCAAGTTTCCTGGTCGGGACTCCCGGCATAATTTGGCACAAGCTGCTTAGCCAAACTCTGCACTTGATCATTGGAGCAAAACTTGTGCAATGTGGCTGCTGGCCAGCTCTGCACAGGCGAGTGCCCACAGCTCACCATTGGCATTGGGTTGGAGACCTGACACTGACTTTGGTGACAGTGCAACTACCCTGCTGATTTTGGCGTGAATCCCCTCCACAATCTTCAACTCCAAGTTTGTGTTAATACTCCAAGCCAACTTTAGGAGTTAAGGCAAAAACTCTTTAACTGTCTTTATCATTCAGCCACATGCACATTATTCACACTAGATTTATTCATCAAAGCATTATGGAGCAACGTAGTGTTTGAAGGAGCACACTGATGCTTCCCCAGACTCCACAGAAAGGTGAATAAAGAGAAGACTTACCTTACGGAAATGAAACTTCAATAGCTCTATTAATTTTGGGAGATCTCAAATGGGTGTTTGATTCCCTTATTATATATGCATGCTGCACGATCAATACAGCATCAGCATAATTCATGGTAAAATGGGCACACATTTCTTTTGTTGTTCATTTAATGGGAAATTGAAATTACTGATCTCCTAAGCAGCTGGAGGCTAAACTAGATAGCTCTGATTCTGAAAACCTATCAGATGGTTTGGTACATTTGGCAATAATAAAATTACCTCCTGCTCTTAAAATAGCAACAGAATTGCTATTAATTTCAGCATGTTAAGCGTCCAATTTCTATTTTATAATTTAACTGGGTCCTTTAGACAGAATGACTTGTAAACCTCATTTGCAGCTGTTAATTGAACCCAGTTCAGAATTCTAATTTTCTCCAGAGACCACAGGTCACTGCTTTGTGTAGACATGACATGCAAACACAACTAGCTCGACCGCTCATGGTCTTGGCAATAAAAGGACATCAATAAATATTGACGTTTACCTGAGACATTATAACTAGCTCTTGCTGATAAAACATAATTAACCCCATAGGCTGTGGACATAGAGCGTATATTTCCCACTGACAACTATTGAATGATGTGAAAGATTTTCTTACTCAGTCTTGCGTCCACAGGGACATAGAGTTATACAGTCTGAAAACAGATCATTCTGCCAACCCAATCATGCTGACTAACAAGAACCCACTTACACATTAATCCTATTTTGTATCCTCCACACATTCTCATCAACTGCCCTCAGCCTCTATCTCTACTTCCCCTCCACACACTGATGGCATCTGTTCTTCTTTATCTGCTGCTTGTCTGTAACTACCCTACCACTTATCAGCTGCTGACTCCCACCCCCAAACTCTCCCACCCCATCCTGGCTTCATTTGCCCATCACCACCCTCCTCACTGGGTTCCACCTATGATCTGTAACCACCTTCTCAGCCCAATATGTTAACAACTCACAGTTCAAAGTTCAAAGTAAATTTTATAATAAAGTACACAGTCCTCTGAAGTCTGGCTCAGGGACCTCTGGTCTCCCTTGCTGGAAGCCTGCATTCAGTTCCTTGGTCTTGCTAGCATTGAGTGAGAGGTTGTTTCATTTTCCTCCATGGATGCTGCCTGACCTGCTGGGTTCCTCCAGCATTTTGTGTGTGTTACTCCCTTTCTCATTGTTAACAACTTCAATTTTTCCAGCATCCACTGCCACATTATTTTCTTGGCAAGACCTTAAGGTATCAGGTTTCCTTCAGAATTTCTTCACCTCCCCAGGACCCTCCTTAAATTTACCCCTTTGAAAACATCTGCCCTTACATCACATTGCACATTGCATGGCTAAGTGCTATTTTTGGCTTAGAAACATGTCTGTGAACCTACTATGCTAAAAGTACAAAAGCCGTTGTCCTTGATAAAGGTTTCCATAAATAAGGCAGCCATAGATGCCAGACCAACAGATATATCAGTTTGAGGTACAAAGACTGCTCGTACTGTAAAATGGAACAAAAAAAAACTGAACTGCTGATGCAGTTTAGTCAGTCAGGCAGCATTTGTGTAGGCATTTTGGGTCACAATCCTGCAACAGAACTCAGGACTGAGAGAGGAGAGATAGCCAGTTTAAAGAGGTGAGAGGGAGGGGAGAGTCACAGGCTGGAAGGTGGTGAGTGGAGGCACAACAGGCTGCAGATGCTGAAATCTAACAAGGAAGGTGGCAAATGGAACTGGATAGGGGATGGATGATGGGCAGATGGAACTAGTTAGGGGAAAGGAAAAGAACTGGATGGCAGTGCTATCAATCTAGCAATCACAAATTAAGGCAGAGATGGGATGAAAGTACTTCACACAGGGGATAGCAGATCCTCATAATTCTTGACTCAAGAGGGCTGTGGAGGCTCGCTCGTTGAGTATATTTGAAACATGTATTCAGAAGCTTTAGCAATAAAGTGACTCAAAGGAAATGGGACTGCGATATGAAAGCTGCCAAAATTAAAAGCTCAGCTATGATTGTGCACCGTGTTGAAAAGGTTTATTCCTTCTACCATTCTTTATGTGCTTCTGATTTAATATGCTTCAGCCTATTACTCTACCCACAACACCCTACCAGACAACTGGGACTTGCTTGCTTTACAATTCTAGTATATTGGAGTTGTTATTTTGGGTAATTTCTAACCACCTCTATTGTGGCCCTGTCAAAGGAAATAAATCTCACAGTGGTGGCTTCAAGAGTCAATAGGCACCTTTTAATATGTATGAAAAGCCAAATAATTGCTTCAGAGGTGTGTTCTAGACTTAATTATATTTTTTCATTTTCCAATGTGACAGGTGATACAGTCTTGTCCACATTATTGGAAAATCAAATCAATTAGTAACAGAAAAATGTAGTCAACTTAGACAAATTCACAGCCCCATAAAAGTGAAATGACTCCAATCATATTGAATAAACCTTGAAGACTGCAATGAATAAAATTTTGCAGCACTTATATAACCTTCTGCTGCAAAGCGATGCAGTTGAATTGTTTGCTGTATTAATTATAAACCTCCCTCACAGACAGAAGATTACTTTTGTGGCACAGAAATCAAATGGGATTTGCTTTGATGTTTACAGCTGTTGGTGTGAATCCCTGATTTCTTCCTTGATTTTTAATCCAGTTAAGGCTGTTTCTCTGGCAGACAGAGGCGTGAGCACGCACTCCTGCACCATTACAGCTGGGATGCATGGATTTCTCAGGAGCCTATTCTGCTAATACTCTAATACATTGTGAAGATAAGCTCAATGTTAATTTAATTGAACCTGTGCCAGGATCACGTACACCAGTAATCTGTGTGCTATTGTGGCCATTTCTAAGCTTTGTAGTCTCTGCCTAAATCAGCCTTTTGTTTTATATTAAAAAGTTTCCACTGGCAATCTTGCAGTCTTACACAGGAACATAGAATTCAGAGATAAATCAGAGATCAGGTAAAGAGTCTAGGACTGAAGCTCGGATCTGCTGAGCCGAGAAACGGGATGCCATTAAAATCCAGACCTCGTTCAACTGACCTTGAGCGAGTCTTTAGAAATCTCTTCCTCAGATGGTGCTGGAAGCAAAGCTCTTAAATATTTTTAAAGTTGAAGTAAATAGGTTCTTGATATGAAAGGAGGTGAAAGGCTCCCATTTGTAGAAAGGAATACAGAAATGAAATTACAATTGATCCTGCTCAAGGGGCTTATAGTCAGTGCAGGCACGTGGTTTGTTTGTATTTTTGTATTTTACTTTTTCATAAAGTTTTTAATTGATTTCTAGTACAAGATGTTTCAATAACAGTTATTTACTTTTAAAATCATTATAATTAATTTAGTATTACATAATTAATAAAATAACTGTTGTAAGTGTACCTGACCAACAGAGAACTTCTGGCAGTGGTGAGATGGTCCAGGGCAAGTCTCAGGGCTTGCCAGCTGAGACCTTGTGACCACTAGTGACATAATTTGCCATGGATTCCAGGCAGATCAGTCCAGCGGAGCCATGAAAGGTAAAGGCAGCTATGGCAGTAAAGCATTTAGGACAGTTGTCATATGCTAATAAATGAGGTTAATACAGATAGGCCAGGGGATCAATTTCTGTGCTATTTGACTTTATGATGATGTTTATTTAATTATTTATAGATCCAACACAGAACAGGCCCTATTTAACACTTGCCGAATCACAGGACAATTTACAATGACAAATTAATCTATGTCTTTGGACTGTGGGAGAAAACTAAAGCACCAGGAAGAAACCCTTGCAGTCAGGGGGTGACACGTGCTGTAGACAGTGCTGGAATTCAACTCCGAACTCTGATGCTCCAAGCTGTAATTGTGTTGCACTAACCGCTAACTGTTCAAGATATGCATTTCTCAAACTGCTAAATGCTTGCGGATGAATATATCGCTACTTCTCCAAAGCTATGATAGCGGGCAACATTCTGACACACACAACTATAGGGTGAGCCGCCGGTGTGAAATAGGAAGCCAAGCAAAAAGTTGTGGCAGTTTTCCTTGATTTTGCAAACTAGGAAGGTTCATGCTATAATTCAAAGTGTCTGTTCTTTTAACTGTTAAAATGTTTAAGAAAATCTCTAAGTAAATAAAGAAAAAAAATGACAAAAAGGTTGCCTAAAAATTGCTGTTGGATGCTCCCTAATAATGAAGAATGCAATATAAACAAATTATATTTCAGCAACTATTGTTAAACACTGATTCCAAAATCGTATTAAGTACTAAAGATAGTTTTTGGAATGTTATTCATTTCAAAAACTGCTGACAGATTTTTGATTTATGGGGCATGATAACAACTACTGGTTTTGCAAAGAAAAGAGAAAAGCCAGAGAAGAATTCAGGAAAGAGTTGATATGAGTGCTTGCTTTGTAGCTGGAGTAAACAGAAATACATCATTTGAGGTGGCGCCGGAGAGTGGCAACTTATGAAGAAGGCATTCCAGTGGCTATATTCCATTAGGAGTTTGAGGAGATTTGGTATGTCACCAAAGATTCTAGCAAATTGCTATAAATGTATGTACAATGGACAGCATTCTAACTGGTTGCATCACTGTCTGGTAAGGAAGGGACAATGCACAGGATCAGAAAAAAGCTGCAGAAAGTTGTAAATTCAGCCAGCTCCATTATGAATACTAGACACCTCAGCACCGAAGACGTCTTCAAAAGATGATGCCTCAAGAAGGTAGCATACGTCATTTATGAACCCCACCACCCAGGACATTCCCCCTTCTCATTGCTACCATCAGGGAAGAGCTACAGAAGCCTGAAGATACACACTCAATGTTTTAGGAACAGCTTCTTCTCCTCTGGCATTAGAGTTCTGAATGGTCTATGAACCCATGAACACTACAACACCATTTTTGCTCTCTTTTTGCACTACTTATTTCATATATATCTTATTGCAATTTATAGTATAGTTTATATTTTACACGGTACTGCTACTATAAAACAACAAATTTCATGACATATGTCAGGCCATGGTTGGCAACTCATCTAGGAGAAGGAAAACTCTGATTGCAAACCTCTGCTGCCTTTAAGGGGAAGGCTTTGGAGTAAATCCTGTGGAAAAATCCGGAGCTGGTGTCCCAAATTGAGTTCAACGCTGACTGGTATCTCCTGCGATGCCACCAGTGCCAAACTGTATCTACCATTCTTTGGGATTCAACAGCTGCATGGAGAGGGAGAGCCTGTTGCATAGGCAACAGTTTGCTTTCCATATTGCACTGTCCTGGCTTGTGTATCGGTCAAAAACCATGGTCGACCACGACCACCAGAGGGCCATCTCCTGTCAATGATCATAACCTAATTCTGATCCTGATTCAAATCTTCATTCCCAAAATGATATAACGCTATCATTCAGTTCTGCTATTGACTTTGGGACTCGTCGCCATGAGAGATTTGTGTTTCAGGTGAACAATGAACAAAGAGTTTCCATTTTACACAAAGGGATTTAGGCTGCCAGGCGCCTCTTGATTAATGCTTGCGACTCCTTAATCTGGTCAATTATACTCTCCAAAAACTGCTAACTACATTAAACAAAATAACTGTTAAAAATGTTTGTGATAATCAATTAGAAGAAGGTTTTAAGTCACATATCAGCAGTTTAAGAGAACGACTGGGAAGGATACAGCAGATCAAATGCATCTGTGAAGCTCTTGTTGCTCTAATATTTCTTGCTTATGACAATACCCTAGAGGTATTAAAACATTGAAAAATATTATGTGCTCACATCATTATAGCAGGTGAAAATGTACTTTCAATCTTGTCTCCTTAGAAGACGAGAATTTCAAAATTTGATCACTATCCACAGATTATGACGGAACATACAAATATTACAATCAGAAACCATTTTTAAACCCATGCTATGATAGATTTAACTGTACAGGAAGTCTAAATGAAGATAACTACTTTCTGAAAAAAGGTCTTATTACCTTTAAATAATACATGCCCTGATGGACTGTAGGTAAGGTTAATGTT
This sequence comes from Mobula hypostoma, assembly GCF_963921235.1. Classification (NCBI taxonomy): domain Eukaryota; kingdom Metazoa; phylum Chordata; class Chondrichthyes; order Myliobatiformes; family Myliobatidae; genus Mobula; species Mobula hypostoma. Next base: position 119,709,528 of record NC_086100.1, read on the forward strand.
ACATTATTGCAGTACTACTGAATAACCCCTCCTACTGTTCCTACTTCTATATTTCATAGAATATGGCAGCATTCAATAATATAAATGGAGGTCTTTGAAAAAAAACAGGAATAAGACATAACTACTGATTTTCTTTGGCAGATGTGCATTGATTCAGATAAAATAGAATGCTTAAAAAGGTTATACTGTAGCTTTAAAACGCTTTTCTCGAGTAAAAAACAAATGTAACTTCTTTTTTTAAGAAAGGTGGGAGAAACAATGGTAAAAAAAATTGTTCTGTTAGTGAAACATTGGTTATACAAAGATATTTGCATTTATCTGTGGAACTTGTTCCCACAAGCAGTTGTGGAAGCCAAGCCATTTGGGTATATTTAAGGCAGAGGTTGATAGATTCTTGATTAGTCAGGGCATGAAGGGATGCAGGGAGAAGACAGGAGATAGGTTTTGAGTGGGAAATGGATCAGTTATGATGAAATGGCAGCACAGACTCGACCGGCCAAATGGTCTAATTCTGCTCCTATATCTTATGGTCTTATGATCTATGGTCTTCATGATTGAGGATAGGGCGGCTGAATACCGGGAATAATTAGAAATGATTAAAGTGCACCAATAAAGGATTTGGGACCAGAGTCAATTTAATGATTTTTTTAAATGGAAGGAAGTCATAAATATTACAAAGTTGCCCAGAAAGTGTTCAATTAGATTTCATAAGGATTTATCAGGCAAAATTAACACTAAGGATTTGACAAATTATTGATAGTCATTAGAAGATACAATTTTGACAATAAATTATAAACTGTAAGAGAATAATGAACATTGTCCGACCAGGGCCTGATATGAGGTCTTAATATCATCAGATTATTTTATATGTATTCACAAGATGTGGCTTTGGTGGAAAGGTTAATATTTTTGCTTGCATACATTCATGCATAAACTTGTGAGCTAGCCTGAAGCTAGCCTCTCAAGAAGGTCCATCATCCGGGCCATGCCATCTTTTCGCAGCTGGCACTGCACAAGAGGTACAGAAACCTGAAGTCCCGCACAAGCAGGTTCAAGAACAGCTACTTCTCTTAAACCATTCAGTTCCTGATCCAGCTGGTATAATCTTAAAAACTGCAGTTTAGCCACACTATGACCACTTTGATCACTTCGCAACTAAAACTAAGTTTGTTTTCTTGGTGTTGTAATTGCCTTCTTTCTTGAAGAAAAAACTGTGTAAGAGTTATGTTTATAGTTTTCTTGTGAATGCTGCTTGTATAATACTACACCTGTGATACTGCTGCAAGGAAGCTTGTCACTGCACCTGTGCATACAGTACATATACCCCTGCATATGACAATATATCAAAGCCGCAGGAATGTTACTTCTGTCTTTTACTCTTCTTGATTTTTTTTTCATTATTGCACACTGGTTTGTAGTGCGGCATGGTGATGTAGATCAGCGGTCCCCAACCACTGGGCCGCAAAGTATGCGCCACCGGGCCGCGAGGAAGCGATATGATTTGGCGATAGGAGTCAGCTGCATCTTTCCTCATTCCCTGTCACGCGCACTGTGGAGCTGGAACGCACGCGAGGTCATTACCCGCACGTCATCCATTTCAGCGCAGGAAGGAGATCAACTCCTTGAGCTTGCAAATGACGGTGGGCTGAAAAGTATGTTTGACATAACATCTCTGTCGGCATTCTGGATCAAAGTCAAGGCTAAAGATCCTGAGATAGCTACGAAAGCACTGAAAACGTTGCTTCCATTTCCAACATATCTCTGCAATGAATGCAACGAAAACAAAATTGCAGAATAGACTGGACACAAGGAACCCCCTTCGAGTATCGCTGTCTCCCATCACCCTTCGATGGGACGGTCTCATTGCAGGGAAACAAGCCCAGGGCTCCCACTGATTCAGCGATATTGGTGTGTTGCAATGATTTTATATGTTCATACAGGGAAAATATGCGCTGTGTGTTTAATATCCAAACGTTACTTAAAATGTTATGATGCTATTGACTTATATAACCATATAACAATTACAGCACGGAAACAGGCCATCTCTGCCCTTCTAATCCGTGCCAAACACTACTCTCACCTAGTCCCACCAACCTGCACTCAGCCCATAACCCTCCATTTCTTTCCTGTCCATATAGCTGTCCAATTTTTCTTTAAATGATAATATCGAACCTGCCTCTACCACTTCTACTGGAAGTTCGTTCAACACTTACTTCAAGCTCCCCTGATAATTGACTTATCACTATATTTATGCGAGGAAAATATGCGCTGTGTGTTTAATATTAAATTCGTTAGATAAACCCTTTTAGAAAGGAAATTGAGTGCATTAGCCACTTATCACCGATATTCCAGTCCTGATTAACACCCTCCTCCACCCCCCCGAACAGAATCGCCAAAAACAATTTGTAGAAAAAAATCGTACACGCATGCGCAAGTCACGCATGCGCGCTGGTGCCTGCGCAAGGCTTCATGGTCATTGTCGTCTTTCTCGGGGTAAACCTAGCATATTTGACTGCTGCTCTTGTCTGTTGGCAACCCTACCACCACTGCCCCACCACCACTGCCCCACCACCCCCGGTCAGCCAGTCTGCAAGAATATTGTCAATACGAAACCGGTCCACAGTGCGAAAAAGGTTGGGGACCCCTGATGTAGATGTTAGCGTTTCACAGTTGTAAGACTAGGGTTCAATTCTCACTGCTGTCTGCAAGGGGTTCGTACATTCTCCCCGTCACTGAGCGAGGTTTCCTCCAGATGCTCCCGTTTCCTCCCACAGTCCAAAAACATACAGGTTAGCATTACGGAGCTGCGGACATGCTATGTTTGTGTCACAAGCTTGGCGACACTTGTGTACTGCCCAGCATAATCCACTCTGATTTGGTAATCAAAGCTAATTTACTATAATATGATCTTAATCTAGAAGTAACAAATGAGCTTCCCGAAATCACCATTGATACTTAGCTTCCATTCTAAGGAAACTGTGGACAAGAACAGCTGTTAAATTATAAATTCTCATCAAGCTGTAACTGATGTAAGCTCAAACACATAACATTTTCATCAAATCAGTTTCACTTGCTGTGGATTTCATGTAGACGGAAATTGCATCAGAATTGGCTTCTCGATTGTCATCTCTTCTGCCGTGGCCCTGTCAGACTTACTTCACAGCAGCGAGTGCATTAGCTGCATCCTCAATAAAAGGCCAGTTTACATTCAAGATTGTTTAATGTCATTTCAAAGTACATTTTATTCTCAAGGTATGTCACCATATGCAACCCTGAGATTCAGTTTCTTGTCGGCAAACTCAATAAATCCATAAGAGAATCAATGAAAGACTGCACCAACTTGGGCATTCAGCCAGTGTTCAGAAAACACCAAAGTGTAGAGATAAGTGAGGAAATAATAATAATAATAATAATAATAAATAAACCTCTCACTGAATGAGCAGAAGTTCCCACTTGCTTCAAAAAGGCAACAATTATACCAGTGCCAAAGAAGAATAATGTGGGCTACCTTAACGACTATCGCCCAGTAGCACTCACATCGACAGTGATGAAATGCTTTGAGAGGTTGGTCATGACTAGACTGAACTCCTGCCTCAGCAAGGACCTGGACCCATTGCAATTTGCCTATCGCCACAATAGGTCAATGGCAGACACAACCTCAATGGCTCTCTACACGGCTTTAAACCACCTAGACAACACAAACACCTACATCAGGATGCTGTTCATCAACTTTAGCTCAGCATTTCATACTATCATTCTCACAATCCTGACTGAGAAGTTGCAGAACCTGGGCCTCTGTACCTCCCTCTGCAAATGGATCCCTGACTTCCTAACCGGAAGACCACGGTCTGTGTGGATTGGTGATAACATATCCTCCTCGCTGACGATCAACACTGACGCAACTCAGGGATGTGTGCTTAGCCTATTGCTCTACTCTCTATATACACATGACTGTGCAGGCTAGGCATAGCTCAAATACCATCTATAAATTTGCTGACGATATAACCACTGTTGGTTGAATCTCAGGTGGTGACGAGAGGGCGTACAGGGGTGAGATATGCCAACTAGTTGAATGGTGTCGCAGCAACAACCTCGCACACAATGTCAGTAAGATGAAAGAGCTGATTGTGGACTTCAGGAAGGGTAAGATGAAGGAGCACATACCAATCCTCATAGAGAGATCAGAAGTGGAGAGAGTGAGCAGCTTCAAGTTCCTGGGCATTAAAATCTTTGAGGATCTAACTTAGTCCCAACATATTGATGTAGTCATAAAGAAGGCAAGACAGCAGCTATACTTCATTAGGAGTTTGAAGAGATTTGGCATGTCAACAAATACACTCAAAAACTTCTATAGTTGTACCGTGGAGAGCATTCTGACAGGCTGCATCACTGTTTGGTATGGAGGGGCTACTGCACTGGACTGAAAGAAGCTGCAGAAGGTTGTAAAGCTAGTCAGCTCCATCTTGGGCACTAGCCTACAAAGTACCCAGGACATCTTTAGGGAGCGGTGTCACAGAAAGGCAGCGTCCATTATTAAGGACCTCCAGCACCCAGGGCATGCCCTTTTCTCACTGTTACCATCAGGTAGGAGATACAGAAGCCTGAAGGCACACACTCAGTGATTCAGGAACAGCTTCTGCCATCCAATTCCTAAATGGACATTGAAGCTTTGGACACTACCTCACTTTTTTTAAAATATACAGTATTTCTGTTTTTGCACATTAAAAAAAAATCTATTCAATATACATAATTGATTTACTTGTTTATTTATTGTTTATTTATTTTTTTTATCTCTCTGCTAGATTATGTATTGCATTGAACTGCTGCGGCTAAGTTAACAAATTTCATGTCACATGCTGGTGATAATATACCTGATTCTGATAAATAAGAAATAACCATCAAGAACATGAGATGAAGAGACCTTCAAAATGAGTCCATAGTTTGTGGGAACAGTTCAGTGACGGGGCAAGTGAAGTTATCCTCTTTGGTTCAAGAGCCTGATGGTTGAGGGATAATAACTGTGCTGAACTTGGTGGTGTGAGTCCTGAGCCCGCTTCCTCATTGCAGCAGTGAGAAGAGAGCATGTCCTGGGTGGTGGGGCTCCCTGGTGATGGATTCCATTTTCTTGCAACAATGCTTCTTGTAGATGTGCTCAATGGAGGGGAGGGCTTTACCCGTGATGGACTGGACTGTATCCACTACTTTTTGTACGATTTTCTATTCAAGGGCATTGGTGTTTCCATACCAGGCTGTGATGCAACCTGTCAATATACTCTCCACCACACAACAATAGAAGTTTGTCAAATTTTTAGATGTCATGTCGAATCTTCACAATTTCCTAAGGAAAGAGGAGCAATGCTGTGCTTTCTGCGTAATTGCACTTACGTGCTCGGTCCAAGACAGGTCCTCCAAAGTAATAACACCAAGCAACTTAAAGTTGCTGACCCTCTCCACCTCTGATCTTCTGATGAGGACTGGCTCATGGACCCCAGGTTTCCTCTTCCTGAGGTCAATAATCAGTTCCTTTGGTCTTACTGACTTTGAGTAAGTTGTTTTTATGGCATCACTCAGCCAGATTTTCAATCTCCCTCTTACTTGCTGATTCATCACCACCTTTGATTTGGCCTACAACATTTGCTGTCAGCCAACTTGAATATGACATTACAGCTGTGCTTAACCACACAGTCATAAGTGTAAAGCAAGTAGAGCGGGGAGCTAAGCATACAGACTTGTGTAGCTGTGCTGATGGTGATCGTGAGGGAGATGTTGTTGCCAATCTGAACTGACTATGATCTGCAAGTGAGGTAACTGAGATTCAATTGCATAAGGAGTGGAGGAAGGAGAAGATGGCGGCGCGACGCAGCATGCGCGGCCGTTCCGAATGAAAATCGTATGTGTAACTAGGGGCCGTGCACAATCCGGATTTGATGGAGACAGCCATGAGGAGCACAGAGGAACATCTGGAGTAACTTCTGAAATGCCTACTTCGCTGCCGCTGTTACTGTGCGATCGAGAATCACCAGAGACGAAGGGCCTAAATCCTCGGCTTTGCGTATCGCCTGTTGGCGGGGCCGGGGTCGAAGCACTTGGCAGAGATGGTGCTCGGTGCTTGGTGTCGAATAGGTGGTCAGAGGCTCAGAATTTTTCGGATGGACTCGGAGTCGGACTGTGGTTGGATGCTTCCGGGATGCTGCACCGGCAAGTTGGCAGCGCTGGAGGTTTACCGCCTGCGTGAGATGATGGAACTTTCGAGAGACTTTGAGACTTTTACTGTGCTATGGTCTGTTCTTAGCAAATTATGGTATTGCTTTGCACTGTTGTAACTATATGTTATAATTATGTGGTTTTTGTTAGTTTTTAAGTTGGTTTGTCATGTGTTTTTTGTGAAATCATAAGGACGTATTGATGCCAAGGACTTGAAGCTTATTAATTCGTTCTGGGGGGATGATAGGATTGAATGCTGAGCTGTAGTTGATAAAGAGTATCCTGATGTCTGCATCTTTGCTGCTCCAGGGTTGAGTGAAAAGCCAGTGAGATGGCATCCGCTGTGGACTGTTGCTCTGGTAGGCAAATTGGAGTGGATCCAAGTCACTCCTCAGGCAGGAGTTGATATCTTTCATCACCAGCCTCTCAAAATACTTCATCACTGTGGATGTAGGTGCTCCTGGATGATAGTCATGGAGGGAGGTTACCATATCCTTCTTTGGCACTGGTAAAATTCAAGTCTGCTTGAAACAAGTGGGTACCTCAGACTGCAGAAGCTAGAGGTTTAAAGATCTCAGTGACACACTAGTCAGTTGATCAGCCCTGGTTTTTAGTACTTGGCCCAGTACCCCAGCTTGGCCAAATGCTCCTCTTGGGTTCACCCTCTTGAAGGCTGCTTGCACATAGGCCTCAGAGACGGAAATCACAAGATCATTGAGGGCTGTGGGAGTACGAGATGGCTTCTCCATGTGTTGATGGTCAAAGTGAGCATAGAAGGCATTGAGCTCATCTGGAGGTGAAGCCTTGTCATCTATACCACTTGATTTCACTTTATAAGAGGTGATATTATTCAAGCCCTGCCATAACTGTTGAGCATCCTTTGTTGATTCAAGTTTAGTCCGGAATTACCACTTCGCCCATGAGCTGGCTTTCTAGAGATTGTGCCTGAACCTCTTGTAACTTCCTTGGTCACCAGACTTGAATGCCTCTCATCTGGCCCTCAGCAGACAATATAGACAATAGGTGCAGGAATAGGCCATTTGGCCCTTTGAGCCAGCATCGCCATTCACTGTGATCATGGCTGATCATCCACAATCAGTACCCCGTTCCTGGCTTCTCCCCATATCCCTTCACTACCTTCACGAGCTCTACCTAACTCTTTCTTGAAAGTATCCAGAGAATTGGCCTCCACTGCCCTCTGAGGCAGAGCATTCCACAGATCCACAACTCTCTGTGTGAAAAAGTTTTTCCTGAAATCTGTTCTAAATGGCTTACCCCTTATTCTTAAACTGTGGCCTCTGGTTCTGGACTCCCCCAACATCCGGAACATGTTTCCTGCCTCTAGCATGTCCAATCCCCTAATAATCTTATATGTTCCGATCAGATCCCCTCTCATCCTTCTAAATTCCAGTGTATACAAGCTCAATTGCTCCAATCTTTCAACATATGACAGTCCTGTCATCCCGGAAATTAACCTCGTGAACCTACGCTGCACTCCCTCAATAGCAAGAATGTCCTTCCTCAAAGTTGGAGACCAAAACTGCACACAATACTCCAGGTGTGGTCTCACCAGGGCCCTGTACAACTGCAGAAGGACCTCTCTGCTCCTATACTCAACTCCCCTTGTTTTGAAGTCCAACATGCCATTAGCTTTCTTCACTGCCTGCTGTACCTGCATGCTTACTTTCAGTGACTGATGAACAAGGACACCTAGATCTCGTTGTACTTCCCCTTTTCCTAACTTGACACCATTCAGATAGTAATCTGCCTTCCTGTTCTTACCACAAAGTGGATGACCTCATATTTATCCACATTAAACTGCATCTGCCATGCATCTGCCCACTCATCCAACTTGTCCAAGTCACCCTGCATTCTCATAACATGCTCCTCACATTTCACACTGCCACCCAGCTTTGTGTCATCTGCAAATTTGCTAATGTTACTTTTAATCCCTTCATCTAAATCGTGAACATATATTGTAAATAGCTGCGGTCCCAGCACTGAGCCTTGCGGTGCCCCACTAGTCACTGCCTGCCATTCTGAAAGGGACCCGTTAATCCCTACTCTTTGTTTCCTGTCTGCCAACCAGTTTTCTATCCATGTCAGTACCCTACCCCTAATACCATGTGCTCTAATTTTGCACACTAATCTCCTGTGTGGAACCTCATCAAAGGCTTTCTGAAAGTCCAGGGACACTACATCTACTGGCTCTCCCTTGTCCATTTTCATAATTACATTCTCTAAAAATTCCATAAGATTAGTCAAGCATGATTTCCCCTTCGTAAATCCATTCTGACTCGGACCGATCCTGTTACTGCTATCCAAATGTGCCGCTATTTCATCTTTTATATTTGACCCTGGCATCTTCCCCACCACTGATGTTAGGCTAACTGGTCTATAATTCCCTGTTTTCTCTCTCCCTCCTTTCTTAAAAAGCGGGATAACATTAGCTACCCTCCAATCCGTAGGAACTGAATCTGAATCTATAGAACATTGGAAAATGATTACCAGTGCATCCACGATTTCTAGAGCCACCTCCTTAAGTACCCTGGGATGTGGACCATCAGGCCCTGGGTATGTATCAGCCTTCAGTTCCATCAGTCTACCCAACACCATTTTTTGCCTAATGTGAATTTCCTTCAGTTCCTCCGTTACCCTAGGTCCTCTGGCCACTATTACATCTGGGAGATTGTTTGTGTCTTCCCTAGTGACACAGTACCTGTTCAATTCGTCTGCCATTTCCTTGTTCCCCATAAAAATTTCACCTGTTTCTGTCTTCAAGGGCCCAACTTTGGTCTTAACTAATTTTTTCCTCTTCACATACCTAAAGAAGCTTTTACTATCCTCCCTTATATTCTTGGCCAGTTTACCTTCGTACGTCATCTTTTCTCTTGTATTGCCTTTTTAGTTATCTTCTGTTGCTCCTTAAATGTTTCCCAATCCGCTGGCTTCCTTCATATCTTTGCTATGTTATAATTCTGTTTTATTTTTATACTGTCATTGACTTCCCTTGTCAGCCACGGTCGCTCCTTACTCCCCTTAGAATCTTTCTTCCTCTTTGGAATGAACTGATCCTGCACCTTCTGTATTATTCCCAGAAATACCTGCTATTGTTGTTCCACTGTCATCCCTGCTAGGGTATCTTTCCGGTCAACGTTGGCCAGCTCCTCCCTCATGGTTCCATAGTCCCCTTTGTTCAACTGTAATACTGGCACTTCCGATTTTCCCTTCTCCCCCTCAAATTGTAGATTAAAATTTAAGATTAAGCGGGTTGCAGGTCTCATTGTTACTCTCGATCTGATACAGCACCATTGAAACACAAAAGATAAAGAACACAACAATGATGATAAAAAAGCTCTCAATAAATATATAACATAGATTGATAGTACATCCAGAAAGTGGAGCTCAGCTGTACGTAAGATGACTACTAGGAAGTAATCAAGTAATGGTGGAGTTAGTGGGTGGAAGTATTGATCAGCCTTACTGCTTGGGGAACGTAACTGTTTTTGAGTCTGGTGGTCCGGGTGTAGCTGCTATGTAGCCTCCTTCCTGGTGGAAGTGGGACAAGCAGTCCATGAGCAGGGTGCGTGGAATCATTTATGAAGTTACTGGCCCTTTTCTGGCATCTTTCTGTGTCTATGTCCTTGATGGTAGGGAGGCTGGTGCCCATCATGCGTTGGGTAGTTTTGACGGCGTGTTGTCGAGTCTTCCTGTCTGCTGCAGTGCAGTTTCCGTACCAAGCACTGATGCTCTCTACTGTGCAACTGTAGAATGACGTGAGTATGGATCAGCTTCCTGAGAAAGTAGAGGTTCTGGTGAGCTTTCCTGACTGTGCAGGATGTGTTCTGGGACCATGAAAGGTTGTGCGTGATGTGCACTCCCAGGAAATATGCATAGAAACATAGACATCTACAGCACATTATAGGTCCTTTGGCCCACAGTGTTGTGCCGACCATGTAACCTACTCTAAAAACTGACTAGAATTTCCCTACAACATAGCCCACTATCCATGTACCTATCTAAGAGTCTCTTAACAGACTCTATTGTATCTGCCTCTATGCACCCACCACACTCTGTGCGAAAAACTTTCCTCTGACATCTCCCTTGTACCTACTTCCAAGCACCTTAAAACTATGTCCCCTCACGATAACCATTTCAGCCGTGGGAAAGAGCCTCTGACTAGCCACACAATCAATGCCTCTCATCATCTTATACACTTCTATCAGGTCACCTCTCATCCTCTCTCACTACAAGGAGAAAAGGCCAAGTTCACACAACCTATTCTCATAAGGCACGTTCTCCAATCCAGGCAACATCCTTGTAATTCTCCTCTGCACCCTTTCTATGGTTTCCACATCCTTCCTGTAGTGAGGCGACCAGAATTGAGCACAGTACTCCAAGTGGGGTCTAACTAAGGTCTTATATAGTCATAGTCATAGTCATACTTTATTGATCCCAGGGGGAAATTGGTTTTCGTTACAGTTGCACCATAAATAATAAATAGTAATAGAACCATAAACAGTTAAATAGTAATATGTAAATTATGCCAGTAAATTATGAAATAAGTCCAGGACCAGCCTATCGGCACAGGGTGTCTGACCCTCCAAGGGAGGAGTTGTAAAGTTTGATGGCCACAGGCAGGAATGACTTCCTATGACGCTCTGTGTTGCATCTCAGTGGAATGAGTCTCTGGCTGAATGTACTCCTGTGCCCAACCAGTACATTATGGAGTGGATGGGAGACATTGACCAAGATGGCATGCAGCTTGGACAGCATCCTCTTTTCAGACACCACCGTGAGAGAGTCCAGTTCCATCCCCACAACATCACTGGCCTTACGAACAGCTGTAACATTACCTCACTGCCCTTTAACTCAATCCCATGGTTGATGAAGGCCATCACACCATACGCCTTGTAAACACCACTGTCAAATTGCGCAGCAGCTTTGGGTGTCCAATGGACACGGACCCGAAGAACTTGCTGATCCTCCACACTGCCAAGAGTCTTACCATATATTCTGTCTAAAAATTTGACCTATCGAAATGAACCACTTCACACATATTTGGCTTGGGCTCCATCAGCCGCTTCTCAGCCCAGTTCTTCATCCTGTTGATGTTGCTGTAACCTCTGACAACCCTCTAGACTATCCACAACACCCCAGTTTCCACTGCTGTGCCATTGAGGCAAAGGAGGGTGTGAGTGGTTTGAGTACCTCAGAAGTCATTGACCATCTCCTTTGTCTTATTGACATTAAGGGAGCGGTTATTTGCTTGGCACCAGGCCTCGAGCTCTTCCACCTCCTCTCTTATGCTGTCTCATCATTGTTAGAGATGAGCCTCACCACTGTCATGTCACTGGCAAACTTGATGATGTGATTGCTTGGGTGTGTGAGCAAAGTGTACAGTAATAGCTCAGCACAGGGCCCTGGGGGGCACCTGTGTCAAGGATGATGGGAAGGGAGCTGCTTCCACCCCATATCCTTTGATGCCCTGGCTAATCAAGGACCTATCTACGTCTGTCTTAAATACACCCAATGACGTGGCTTCCACAGCTGCTCGTGGCAACAAATTCCACAGATTTACCACCCTCCGACTAAAGTAATTTCTTTGCATCTCAGTTCTAAAAGAACTATCTGAGGTCTGTGTTTAGATGTGTCAGGGCCATGTGCATGACAGATACTATCTGTTGAGGAGTGGTTCTGCCTGTGAGCATATTGGTGAGTGTCCCAGGTGGCAGAAATGGGGTTTTTGATATGTGCCACTATTAGCTGTCCAATGCACTTCATGATGATTGGCACCAGTGCCACTGGGTGATAGTCATTTAGTTCTGAAGCTGTAGGGTTCTTTAGTACACAGATGACTGTGTCTGATTTGAAGCATGTGGAGACAGCAGTCTAGATGAGTGAAGTGCTAACCATGAGTATGGTCATGCCATTGAACACTCCCTGAGTACTTGACCTGGGATGATGTCTGGTCTGGCACTGGGGTTGACTCTCTGCAGTGTCCTTCTCACGTCTGCTGCTGTTATAGACAGTGGCTGCTCACCTGGGGAAGTAGGTAGCTTTTGCAGATGCTCTGTTGCAAGCCTCGAAGTTTGCATAAAAGTTGTTTAGAGCATCAGGGAGGGAGTGATCACTGGTACAATCGACACTGTTTTTCCTTACGTAGTCAAATATGCTCTTGATGCCCAGCCACATACGACAGGGATTTCTGAATTTTTCCTGAATTTTTGGTGCATAGGCGGTCGTTGCCCTCCTGATGCCCAAGATGAGGTTTTTCTTGTCTGCTCTGAGAGCTGTTCTGTCACCAGACTTGAAGTCAGCATCCTGGGCTTTTTAGTAGGGAGCGCACCCCTGTGTTCAGCCAGGGCTTCTGGTTGAGTCATGAGATGACCTTCTTGAGGTATCAACATCTAGATACTTACAGATATTGCCGATGACCGATGAGGCATTTATCTCAGGGTCTGTGTCTGCTCTGTTTGTGGCAGCCTCCTTGGTTCCTTCAAAACAGTCCTGAAGCATAGAGATTGCTTCATTAGGCCATATAGTAATGGTCCTCTTGACTGGCTTCTTCACTTTCCACAGCAGTCAATATGCTGGGATTAAGGTAATGAAGATGTAGTCAGAGAGGCCAAGATTAGGGTGAGGGAAAGTTTTGTAAGTTATGTGTCTGTTTGTATAAACATGGTCCAGTCTGTTTGTTCCCTTAGTGGCCATGGTCATGTGTTGGTGGAATTTAGGAAAAATGTCCTGCAGGTTATGATGATTGAAGTCTCCTGCCGTTTTGTAAAGAGCTGATGATACTGTAAAGTTCTCCCAGTTCACCCTCGGGGGGCGGGTACGTAGTCAGTAGTGACGAACAGAATAGTAAACTCCCTGAGCAGGTAATATAGCTAGCATTCAATTGTAAGATGCTCAATTTCCTCAGAACAGTGACTGCTAACTAGACGTGTTTGTGAATGAACCTTTGTTAATGTACACACAGATTTCGCCAAGAGGGGTTTCTGTCTGTGCAGAACAGACTTGTCCCATCGAGTTGAAATGCTGAGTCGGTCATGTTGTTGTTTAGCCACATTTCGGTGAAAAACAGAACACAGAAGTTTCTCATCTCTTTCTGTGCATTCAACCTCAGTCTCAGTCAGTCCATTTTAATTATCTAGTAGTGGGCACTGGCCAGGAAAAGTGACAGTACTGCTACTCTGTTGGGGTTAACTCTCAGCCTCGCTGGCACCCTAGCTCTCTCGTCATCTTTCTGCTTCCTTTCACACCACTTGTGTCTGCCTCTTCCTAGGCCAGTTCCCTGTTGCTGAGTCTGGTGTCTATCGAATCCATATTCCACTGGGCGTCGCTATTAACTCTGCTGCTGCCAGATTACATGTAACTTTATCTAAGAGCTCAGTGGTGCTGTAATCGTGGAGCTATGGACGACTGAAATCCCTGACTAGAAACTTAGAAAGACTATCTAACAATTTAAAGCTAGCACCATTATTGGGAACAACAGGAATTCTGCAGATGCTGGAAATTCAAGCAACATACATCAAAGTTGCTGGTGAACGCAGCAGGCCAGGCAGCATCTCTAGGAAGAGGTACAGTCGACGTTTCAGGCTGAGACCCTTCGTCAGGACGAAGGGTCTTGGCCTGAAACGTCGACTGTACCTCTTCTTAGAGATGCTGCCTGGCCTGCTGCGTTCACCATTATTGGGAGCAGGTGTAGCCACACGTTGCTGTCTTTGTGTCACATTGACTCTGACAAAGAATTGAATTATATTTCACTTAGTTCACTTGTTTCATGGATAAATTTAAGCAGGAGGAAAGAAGAGCTTGCAATACTCTCAGTGTATTGGATCTGGGAGGTGGAAGGATTGACAGCAGAAACCAAGCAAAAGAAATTATCCTCCCATTTAATTAATATGGCACAGGGCTTACTTCAGCCATGTAACTAGGTTTTAAATGAAAGGGGTAATTTTCCTTCATCATTGTCGTCAGCACAAAACTTCATCTGCACATTGATGAGTTGGACCAACATTGTAAAATCCATAGACGTTGTGAGACTGATCCGGACGGATCCTATTGCCAGACAAGATCCCTAATGTTATCAAACATGGGTACTTCAGCAGTATCCAAATACTGAAAAATATGACTCAAAATATTGACTCTTAATTATGTTATTAAGTTAATGCAAACAAACTTTCACACAAAAAGAAAACTGGGAATCCAATGGGAAATAATCTTCTTCAATTGCCAATTCAGAAATGCCTTTTTTTAATATTATCATTAGAGAAGGAGAACAGATACAATAGGGTTTCATCTGTAATTAAGAGAGCTACAGTATATTATCTGTGAGAAATGAAGAAAGCAATATTAAACTTCTGAAAGGTCAACAGGACTTGAGTAAAACTGAAAAATAGAACCTTAACATTGCACAGTAGAATCTATATGAAGTCTGAAAGAACTGACATTTGTATCTGTGAATTAATATACAGCTCTCAAGTTGATTCATTTGAAGGTCATAACATTGAAATGAGGTCATCCACCTGAGCCTGAACTTCAACAGTGTATCTCTAGTTCCTGTTGTGTTCTCAGCAGAGGACTGGCAGAATTCCCAGAAAAATGAGAATATCTGCAGGAAAGAAGCATTTTCAACTAACAAGCCAAACTCATATTTCAAAAGTACAACTCATTTTATCCTAGAAATTCTTTTGCACTGGGGAAAATAATGCTAAAGTATTGGCATGTGGCAGACATCCCACCCGGCAAAAACTCATTACAGGGAGGTAGCACCATCAATTTGCAGGAGACTCCCGGAACTCTCAGGAGAGGTGGGATGTCTGCAATAGAGTAGCTCCTTAGCAGCTAGCCAGCTAGTTTAAATAATGTTAGCTATGCTAATGAATGAATGACACCTGTTAAACTCACCTCAACATGTCTTTTACAGTCTTAACCCACCATGGGCAATAGAAAAGTCACTGTTGCAAACAGTGCAGCGAGCAACACTGTCATTATTTTTTACCCCTATTAGGCAGGGGTACACTTTAGTGTAGTCTGGGGTGATGTACGTTTTATATTTTCTTTTTGTGGAACACTCTGCCATGGTGCTCACTCTCTCTCGCGCGCGCTCTCTCTTGTTCTCTCCCTCGCTCGCTCTCACGCTCTCTCGCTCTCAAAAAAATCGATTTCCGGGATATTGTATATAACTTGCGGCCATCAGGGAGCCACTATCAATATGCAGGAGATTCCCGGAACTTCTGGGAGAGGTGGGATGTCTGATGTGGTAGGTGAACAAGTTTTATGCACAGGGCCCAATGAAGACAGATATTCTTCGTCACTTAATCTGCAGTGATGGGGAGAGTGGAAGAACTCTAATACATCTTAGATTACAGGGTTCTGAGAATTCAGTCTGGAGAGAAGCCCAGGAAGGGGATTCATGGAGTGGGGCGGAAGCTGGGAAATCAGGATCTCAAAGGCTGGAACTGGGAGGGAAAGGTGGGTCAGAATGATTGCTGCAAAAGAGAAATGGTTAGTATTACAGTTAAGTTGCATAAAGTGATGAGACCAAAGGGGAGACACAGCAAAATGTTATATTTCAACCTAAAGGAAGTCTATCTGCACCCATTTCAAAGTGTCGTACTTCTCAGCTTCCAAAAATCTAATCCTTTTAATATCACTAATATTGAACAGACCTTATTCTACCACCTGGTCTCAAAGAAAGAGACATGGAAAGAAATTTTTACTTTTACACTGCCAGTTGACATTGCATATGCATATCCCCATGCATTATTGCTTCTTGTGCATGGAGGTTTGAGAACTTTGTTGAAGATTAAGTATTTACATAATTGTATTTTGCAGAGGATTCCAACATATGCTGCATATTAATTTTGAACTACTTGATGGAATTTTGAGCATTTCTATTATTTTTGGATAGTACTCAATAGTAACTCTGCTTGCCAACTTAATTGGGTGTTGAAATGACCATAGCACTGGCTAGTAATAGCTTTTATGGTAATAATATATATATCTGTTGGAGGGATATTTCCATGTCAAAAAATCCAGATGCAGTATATTTGCATACATTACAAGAGAGTTAGAATTTGAACAGTAATTAGTTTTCAGCTAAGTGCTTTGGAATATTTTCCAAGTGTGATAAAACATAATGTGCAGTAATTGTATTTCAATCAGCCCTGGACTAATCGGGTTTACAATGAGTTTGGCACTTGGACCTGCCAACTTTAGAGAATTGCTGATTTAATTTGAAAAAGAACTGTAAAGTTGGTATCAGACACACTACAACAGCAATTAATTTATTTTTCCTTGAGGGCTGAAATTGAGCTTTGAAAGATGATGGATGATTCATGCAAACTTTCAAAACAGTTATGCAGAGCAAAATTTAATCTAACTGCAAACAAAAGCAGGTAAATCCAGTTGAAACACCCATATACATTCAGTGACCACGTCATTAGGTACACCTGTACACCAGCTCATTAATGCAAATATCTAATCAGCCAATCATTTGGCAGAAATGCCATGCATAAAAGCATACAGGCATGGTCAAGAGCTTCAGTTGTTGTTCCGACCAAATATCATGATGGGGAAGAAATGTGATCTAAGTGGCTTTGTCTGGAATTATTTGCTGGTGCCAGATGGGGTGATTTGAGCATCTCAGAAATTGTTGATCTCCTGGGACTTACAAGCAAAATAGATTCTAGAGTTTACAGAGAATGGTGTGAAAAACCAAAAAGAACATCCAGTGAGTGGCAGTTCTGTGGGTGAAAATACCTTGTTAATGAGAGAGGGTAGAGGAGAATAGCCAGACTAATTCAAGCTGATAGGAAGGCAACAGTAACTCAAATAACCATTCATTACAACAATGGTATGCAAAGAGCACCTTTGAATTCACAGCACGTCAAACCTTGAAGTGTATGGGCTATAGCAGTAGAAGACCACGAACACACACTCAGTGGCCATTTGATTAGATACAGGAGGTGCCTAATAAGTGGCCATTGGGTGCACTTCAGAATGTACCTGAAGAAGATAGTGTAAACAAAAATTAAAAGCGATTACACTACTAAACCACAAGTATAAAAATCTGCTGAGTGAATTATATTCAATCACTTATTTTAGTTTGAACATCATGTACAAACTATCACAGTAGGAATGGAAAGATAGGCCAGATGAATGAGTGGCTGAGGAGCTGGTGCTAAGGGACATTGAGCAACAGAGAGGCCAAAGAGAAGCTGGGGGAAAATACTGTAGCTGCTGAGAGCAAGTTTAGTCGTCGGGACATCCAGGAGCATAAAGGAATGAACTTTACGATGCTCCAGAATTTAACCTACACGTACTTCAATGCAAGAGGTTTAACAGGCAAGATGGGTAACTCGGAGCGTGGATTGCCTCTGAAGACTGGAATATTTTTGCCATAACAGAAGTATGGCTAAGATGAAGGTAAGACTGGCAGATTAATGTTCCCAGATACAGATGCTACTGCAGGTGAGACAGAGAAGGCCTTATTGATTTAGGAAGGGCAAAACACTTGTGCCGAGAGACAATATTCCTGGGGGATTACCCAGTAAGGCCATATGGGTAGAATTTAGAAATAAGAAGAGGATGGTAACTTTGATGGGATGGTATTAAAGGCCTCCCAACAGTCATTGGGATTTAGAGGAACAGGTGTATAGAGAGATTGCAGATGGGTTGTAAGAATTAATTCCTCCATATACCTGTCTAGTAGTCTCTTAAATTTCACTAGTGTATCTGCCTCCACCACTGACTCAGGCAGTGCATTCCACACACCAACCACTCTCTGAGTAAAAAATCTTCCTCTAATACCCCCCTTGAACTTCCTACCCCTTACCTTAAAGTCATGTCCTCTTGTTTTCAGTGGTGGGTGCTCTGGGGAAGAGGCGCTGGCTACCCACTCTATCTATTCCTCTTAATATCTTGTATACCTCTATCATGTCTCCTCTCATCCTCCTTCTCTCCAAAGAGTAAAGCCCTAGCTCCCTTAATCTCTGATCATAATCCATACTCTCTAAACCAGGCAGCATCCTGGTAAATCTCTGTATCCTTTCCAATGCTTCCACATCCTTCCTATAGTGAGGCGACCAGAACTGGACACAACACTCCAAGTGTGGCCTAACCACAGTTTTTATAGAGCTGCATCATTACCTCACGACTCTTAAACTCTATCCCTCGACTTATGAAAGCTAACACCCCATAAGCTTTCTTAACTACCCTATCCACCTGTGAGGCAACTTTCAGGGATCTGTGGACTTCTATCCCCAGATCCCTCTGATCCTCCACACTACCAAGTATCCTGCCATTTACTTTGTACTCTGCCTTGGAGTTTGTCCTTCCAAAGTGTACCACCTCACTCTTCTCCGGGTTGAACTCCATCTGCCACTTCTCAGCCTACTTCTGCATCCTATCACTGTCTCTCTGCAATCTTCGACAATCCTTTACACTATCTACAACACCACCAACCTTTATGTCATCTGCAAACTTGCCAACCCACCCTTTTACCCCAACATCCAGGTCGTTAATAAAAATCACGAAAAGTAGAGGTCCCAGAACCGATCCTTGTGGTACACCACTAGTCACAACCCTCCAATCCCAATGTACTCCCTCCACCATGACCCTCTGCCTTCTGCAGGCAAGCCAATTCTGAATCCACCTGGCCAAACTTCCCTGGATCCTATGCCTCTGACTTTCTGAATAAGACTACTGTGTGGAACCTTGTCAAATGCCTTACTAAAATCTATATAGATCACATTCACTGCACTACACTCATCTATATGCCTGGTCACCTCCTTAAAGAAAACTATCAGGCTTGTTAGACACGATCTGCCCTTCACAAAGCCATGCTGACTGTCCCTGATCAGACCATGATTCTCTAAATGCCCACAGATCCTATCGCTAAGAATCTTTTCCAACAGCTTTCCTACCACAGACGTAAGTCTCACTGGTCTATAATTACCCGGACTATCCCTACTACCTTTTTTGAACAAAGGGATAACATTCGCCTCCCTCCAATCCTCCAGTACCATCCCCGTGGACAACGAGGACATAAAGATTCTAGCCAGAGGCTCAGCAATCTCTTTCCTCACCTTGTGGAGCAGCCTGGGGAATATTCAGTCAGGCCCCAGGCAATATTCCATCAGGCCCCGGGGACTTAGCTGTCCTAATGTATTTTAACAACGCCAGCACCTCCTCTCCCTTAATATCAACATGCTCCAGAACATCAACCTCACTCATATTGTCCTCACCATTATCAAGTTCCCGCTCACTGGTGAATACCGAAGAGAGGTATTCATTGAGGACCTCGCTCACTTCCACAGCCTCCAGGCACATCTTCCCACCTTTATCTCTAATCGGTACTACCTTCACTCCTGTCATCCTTCTGTTCTTCACATAATAGAAGAATGC
Source organism: Mobula hypostoma (assembly GCF_963921235.1). NCBI lineage: Eukaryota > Metazoa > Chordata > Chondrichthyes > Myliobatiformes > Myliobatidae > Mobula > Mobula hypostoma. The sequence continues at coordinate 119,729,148 of NC_086100.1, forward strand.
CTTGGGGTTTTCCTTTACCCTACTCACCAAGGCCTTCTCATGCCCCCTTCTTGCTCTTCTCAGCGCCTTCTTAAGCTCCTTTCTTGCTTCCCTATATTCCTCAAAAGACCCATCTGATCCTTGCTTCCTAAACCTCATGTATGCTGCCTTCTTCCACCTGACTAGATTTTCCACCTCACTTGTCACCCATGGTTCCTTCACCCTACCATTCTTTATCTTCCTCACTGGGACAAATTTATCCCTAACATCCTGCAAGAGATCTCTAAACATCGACCACATGTCCATTCTATGTTTCCCCGCAAAAACATCATCCCAATCACACCCGCAAGTTCTAGCCTTGTAGCCTCATAATTTCCCCTTCCCCTATTAAAAATTTTCCTGTCCTCTCTGATTCTATCCTTTTCCATGATAATGCTAAAGGCCAGGGAGCGGTGGTCACTGTCCCCCAGATGCTCACCCACTGAGAGATCTGTGACCTGACCCGGTTCATTACCTAGTACTAGATGTAGTATGGCATCCCCCTAGTCGGCCTGTCCACATACTGTGACAGGAATCCGTCCCGGACACACTTAACAAACTCTGCCCCATCTAAATCCTTGGAACTAATCAGGTGCCAATCAATATTAGGGAAGTTAAAGTCACCCATGATAATAACCCTGCTATTTTTGCATCTTTCCAAAATCTGCCTCCCAATCTGCTCCTTGGTATCTCTGCTGCTACCAAAGGACCTATAGAATACCCCCAATAGAGTAACTGCTCCCTTCCTGTTCCTGACTTCCACCCATACTGACTCAAAAGAGGATCCCGCTACATTATCCACCCTTTCTGTAGCTGTAATAGTATCCCTGACCAGTAATGCCACCCCTCCTCCCCTTTTCCCCCCTCTCTATCCCCGTTAAAGCACTGAGATCCAGGAATATTGAGAATCCATTCCTGCCCTGATGCCAGCCAAGTCTCTGTAATGGCCAGTACATCATAATTCCATGTATGTATCCAAGCTCTCAGTTCACCACCTTTGTTCCCGATGCTTCTTGCATTGAAGTACATGCACTTTAGCCCTTCTACCTTACTACCTTTACACCCTTTATTCTGTTTCTCTTTCCTCAAAGCCTCTCTATCTGTTAGATTTGGCTTTACTCCATGCACTTCTTTCACTGCTCTATCGCTCCGGGTCCCATCCCCCTTGCAAATTAGTTTAAACCCTCCCGAACCATGCTAGCAAACCTACCATAGTTGCTCCATCTTTAGCCACAGAAGACTGGAGGGTGGTTAATGTTGTAGTGTTATGTAGGAAGGACAGCAAAGGACACTATAAGGCATTGAGTACAAGAGTTGCAATGTTATGCTGCAACTGCACAAGATGTTGGTGAGGTTGTATCTGGAGTATCCTGTTCAGTTTCAGTTGCCCTGATAGAGGAGAGACAAGATTAAAATGGGAATATTATAGTGAAGATCTACTAGAATGCTGCACGACACGAGGACCCAAGTTACACAGAGAGGTTGAGTAGACTAGGACTTTATTACTTGGAATGTGGAAAAGTGAAGGGTGACCTTATAAAATCACGAGGAGTGTGGAAAGGGTGAAAGTATATAGTCTTTTTATTTCCAGAGAAGCAGAACAAAAAACTAAAAACTAGAGGGTGCACATGAGCAGGGAAAGATATAAAATGGACCAGAGGAGCAACCTCATCATGCAGGGAGAAGTGGACGTATGATTATGAATTGTTAGAGGAAGTTCTCGAGGCAGGTACAAAAAGTACATTTAAAAGGCATTTGGCCAAGCACATGGATAGAAGAAATTTAGTGGAATATAGATCAAACATGGGCAAATGTGACTAGCTTGGTGAGCACCTTGGGTTGGCATGGATGAGAAGGGCTAAAGGGCTTGCCTCCATGCCTTATTAATGACTGTACAGGAATTTGGTGTGGAAAACTAGGTTGGAAATGGGGTGGTATTTTACTTGAGTAGACAGACTGGGTAATAAAAATAGAAAATACTTGAAGTATTAGGTCCAACATGATCTATGGAAAGAAGTTAATATAATGTTTTAGATCAATGATTGGGGGGTATGCTATTTCACAAACGATGGCAGTATATTTGAAATGATAGGGAATGGTTTCTCAGACACAAGCAGAACGGAAAAAGGGAAGCGTTAGACTAAAATACGGGATAAGAACAAAAGTGATCTCCGAATCACTGTAGTTGAACAAATTGTAAATTGCAGTGTTCATTGGCCTGCAACTTTATGTCCTACTGTTGAATCTCTCCACAACCTCCTCGGAACCAGAGAAAACAACCTCTTCTGAGCCAATCTTTTGTCATGCTTACCATATTCCAGTCCTGGTAACATCTCTATTTACCTGCTCTGTACCTTTTTCAGTTAATTTTTATAACACAGAAATAGAGTCTGCTTCAAAAATCAAGCATCCATTCACACCAATACCACACAAGTTACATTTAATTCTCCCCATATTCCCATCAGCACCTCCAAGATTTTACCCCTCATGTACACACCAGGAGTAATCTACAGCACTAATTAACATACAGCCTGCATCTAGTGGGTCTGACATCAGCAAAAATTTTGGGTCTGACATCAGCAAAAATTTTGCTGAAATCCATGTGGACTACTTAAGTACACGTTCTCATCGAGCTTTATCTTCACTGCAAAATATTCAATAAAGCACATCAGATATGACCTACCTTTGACATATCCCTTCCAACCGTTCCTTATTAATCTGTGTTTTAATACTACCCTTTATAACTGATTCCATTATTAAATATTCACGAAGAATGGGTAATCTTCATAGAGTGGGTAACTGAATTGCTGAAGTGATCTGTGCAGTGGAGGAACCAGATAGGCACAGGTCACTTTGGAGCTATTACTATATAATGAGACGGACTTAATTTGTAACATTATAGTAAAGGTTCCTTTGAGGATTATAATGTGTTCACTGTCAAAGTCATTTTGAAATCCAAGTATAAAACAGTGGCTTACATTGAAATGAAACCAATTGTGCAAATTAGTGGAATGCTGATTAAGAAAGAGGTGAAAATTAGAGTAAAAGATGTGATGGAAGATTAGCAATCGTGAAGGTTTAAAGAAACAATTGATAATCCTTGATAAAATTACACTGCACTGCTTTAAGGACCACATTTCAAAAGTAGTCCAATCTGGTTAACCTGAGAAATAAAAGATTTTTAATCTTTGTCAGTGTGACCAAAAGCTTGATGATTGGGAGGATTTCAAAAATTAGCCAAGAAAGCAGGAGGTTGAGGGAGGAAGAAAATAACAATAAATCTTGAAACATTGTAAGAACTTCTACAACTACCTAAAAAGGCAACGGTAAAAAGGCGAAATTAAAGTGAGAAATCAAAAACTACAGTCATTAAATAAATATTTTGAATGGGTTAATGAGCTAATGATTGATAAATGTTATATAAGGAGGGTTACCAGACAAGTTATTGGAATGGAATCTGCAAAGTCCCCTGAGCCTGATGACCTACAGAGAGAATGCATTTTAGCTGATGTTCCAGACTATTTAGATTTTTGAAAAGTCATCAGTCACATCAACATTATGGAAAGGGGATGGGAAAAATCGGGATTAAAAATGATGTGACATTTCTTGATCTTGACATTAATAGCAAGGAAAATGAAATTACCTTGAAATGGTAGGTGGGTGAAGGGGTGTGGTATTAAGCTATTTACCGAATCCAAATAACCATAAAAGGGCAATCACACTTAATAAACCAGATCTCAAGACAATGAAGACAGATCTATAGGTGTCTGAGACTGATAACCACAGTTTTGTCAAGATTATGGACAGCCTGGGTGCAAGAATTCACCTCACTGGGGAGAGAATTTAAAAATCGAGGTGCATAGGGACTTGGGAGTACTAGTGAGAGGTGAGTGTCTGGTGGGAACCAAAGGTGAGTGAGCTTCCCCGGAATGAACACGACCAGCTCCTTCACCAGAGGCGCTCTCCCTTTGTGGACGCTCCATACGCAGCAGCATACACCGGATGAATTCCTCCCTCGATAACTATTAGGAACCAATACACAGTTTTATCATACTGTAGTAGTATTAGTAGTGTTCTAATTTGTTCTGTATTTCATTTAAATACATAATTTGTTACTCAGTTAAATGGTAGTTTGTCTTTTTTTAAAAATACCTTTTTAACTATTTCCATGAAACTTCAGCTAATTGGGGCAGCTGCTTAATTGGGCCAAAAAGTACTGGTGCCAATGTGTCCCAATTAAGCACAATCCATTGTATTAACTGCAAATGTTAGCCCAGAGTTTTAAAGAAATGTTGCAACATTTTCCTTATAAGTGCCTGGAAGTCCAGGATTTCACACAAATAAAGGGAGTTTGGAATTTCTTCAGTTCAGGGAGCTGTGGATTCAATGATTACACTTCAACATTGGCTCATCTGGATGCCAATTTGCGGAGGTTTATGCTACAGAAACTGCTCATCCCATTTAAGCTAGGTCTGACATTGTACGAGAAATTTTCCATCACAATGGAGACCAATGTGACAATAGATAAAATGTAAGGGATTGGAGCTTTTATCACAGGGAGTCCAGTGGGAGATCCATACAAGGTTAAGTGTGGAGTTGACATACAAGTCAGAGGTAGATGTGGGTAGATCTGTACTTGATTGTAAAATCCAGTCCAATTCATAAAGGAGTCCCCAATTGCTAACTGAAGATCCAGTCCATTGCACAAGGAATTTCCCAACAACTGACAAAGATTTCCTTATCATCAAGCAAAGCATCTCTCTTGAAATTAAAGTATGTTCCTACCTTTGATATGTTACTTGATCGACTTGTTGAGCGTCTGGGAGACTTGTCATTCTGCAAAATGGACAAAATATAATGCATTATGTTTAATCTTCACATCCATTCTAATTCAGATTTGTAGTGGCATAGCATGGAAGATCAGTAACATTGCAGCAATTTTCTTCAATGGTGAGAACCAGTCTCCAATTACCTTGATATCCCTGAACATAAAAAATTCAGAATGTAAGAAATCTGAACAAGAGTAGGTGGTTAGCCCTTTTAATTTTTTTTACCATTCACTAACATCACAGCCTATCTGAGAGCCATTTTCTCATCCAGTTCCCATTTTGCTTATTACACTGTGCATCCAAAAGCTAGTGATTTGAGTCTTGAATACAAACAATGTGATGGATATTCACTATCATAGACAAGCTCAGCTTTCTCCTATTTTCTAAGGAAGCTAGATCCTTCAATGTGTGCAGCAGGATGTTGGCGATCTTCTTTGCTGCTTCATGTTGGGGGAGCAGCATCAGTGCTGGTGATGCAAAAAAACTAAATAAACTCATCAAAAAGACTGGATCCGTTGGTTAAAACCTGGACTCTTTGGGGTTAGTGGTGGAGAGGAGATCACTAAACAAACTGATATTGACAATCTAGCACATCCTCTCCATGACCTACTGAATAAGCAGCAGAGCACCCTTTCGAACAGACTCATTCAGCTCTGCGCTCACAAGGATCGCTACAGAAAATCTTCCCTACCAAATGCAATAAGCATATACAACAGTTCATCTCTGTACGACAGGAGAACACATATCAGAGTACAATGGCCTCTGTTTTATTATTTCGTACATTATTATTGCACTTTGGTAAATTATTATTGTGTATATTATTGTTCTATACTTCATTATTAGTTACATCTCAACACTGCTAAGTGTGTTTTTAAATGTTGCTGCTATAATGAAATAATTTCCCACTCAGGATCAATAAAATTATTATTATTATTAAATAGAGCAGCTGACACTTCTAGAGATCAAAGTGTTGTTTTGGAATAAATTACAACAGTGATGGACTATTCAAAACTTGGCTGAATAGATGAAAACAGATTATGCTGCAGGTCAAGTTGGGTAAGACCCATTGGACAAAACACAGAACTCTGTCTCAGGTTAAGGCCCTTCATCAGAACTGGGTAGGTGACAAAAAACACTCAAGCTTACAGGGAGGGTTGCAGTAGCAGGGTGCCTCTGATGGTGTAAAACTTGGGTGACCATGGAGATAAATTGTAAACAAGGTTATCTGAGTGAATTCCAAATATTCACAATCATGTAGGGCACAGAACATTCTCTTCACTTATCCTGAATGGTTAGCACTTTATTTTGGTGCTGTATTTCCCAATTCTGTATGTGCCCATGGTCTGTTCTTTATCAAATTATGGTATTGCTTTGCACTGCTGTAACTATATGTTATAATTATGTGGTTCTGCCACTGTTAGTCTTTGGTTTGTCCTGTTTTTCTGTGACTATCAGTCTGGAGGAATATTTTATCATTTCTTAATGCATGTATGCATTTCTAAATGACAATAAAAGAGAACTGAGTGATCTCATGATCTAAATCTAGCGCCTGAGATACCAGCCCTTCAATTCCTTTTAGATAAATTCCAGTGAAATTTAAATCTTACTTATTCTCTCTTCACAGGTTCCCTAATTCCAGGAAACAAATTAGTGAACCTATACAGCCCTACGTCCAAAGTAAAATTGTGCACAGTTTCCAAGTGTAACCTTAACAGTACACTGTTCTAACAATACGTCATATGTATGTGGTAAAGGACAACAACTCATTTGTAGGAATTACTTGCTCTACATGTATGTTAACTTTCTGTACTGCTTGAGTCCACATCCTCCCATATACCAACATTTGCTTTGTTTCTACATCTTATTTTTTTTCTCTAAAGTGAGACAACTCAGCTGCTTAAATCCCTTTGAAATCTTGTCCCAGGAGTGACGTATTCCATCTTCTAACCCACGGCTTGATTAATCACTTTGGATATTCCTTCCATTGTGCTTTCCCTAGCAAAGAAGAATACTTCCATCTGAGATCCAAATCATGGGAATGGTTAACATCTGACATGCAACACTTCTCTTGGCTTCTTACTTTCAATCTGCCGAGCTTTCCGTCTTTTCAGAAATTATATTTAACTACCTGGGAAAGGTTTCCCTGCTAATGTAATGGTTTCTCTGTGGCGCAGTGTTTGGGTTATGATTAGAGATTACGGCGGGGGGGGGGCTTTGGAATGTGCTCTGGCCAATGAGGGGAGATGTTTTCTTTCTTGTGTGCCCAAGTGAAGGTTTTGCGGTCTTTTGTTCAGTGGAAGATGGAGAGAAAGGATGCCAGAATGGGAAAGTTATAGACAGCAGGATGGAGTGGACTTGGAATGGGGTCAGGAGTCGACGCTTAGGGAGAAAATCAATCGAGAATGAACAGATGGGAAAACTGTGAGCTCCAACATTGCACATTAGATTGTTTCATGAGAATGGGCCAGTTTCCTTTTTTTGTTTCTTTACTAACTCTATAGTCAAATTAAGAATTATAAGGCTCAATTATTTAATTGCATATTGTACACTGTTCGTTACTGTTACTGTTCGTTATTTCATGGTATTGATTTGCAACAGGGGAACATATCATGCAGCATCCACCCAAACAAGATTTCTCAAGTTTCGCCGGGCCGGAGGCTGTCTTCCCCTAGATTAAGCTGCAAACCTGACGGTGACATATACATTATTCAAGAATAGAGAGGGTCTGTTGTGTATTTAATATTTTGATAATATTTGAATGATCTTGTATATATAGTGTTCGATGAAGCATTCTTGTTCGTTTAAATTATTAATTACAGGTTATATGTAAAAGTACATTAATTGCAAACATCTTCATGCTACCACGTGATACGTGTGTGCCTCACTTAAAATAAAGATGAAGTCAGACATGCATTCCCGGACTCCGTGTCGTCCTTTGAATTAATTTAATGATTAGAAGTTACATTAGAAATGAGCTTTGCTACTATTATAAAAGTGATGCAGGAATGCTTAGAATCCAAGCCATTGTTGATGGCAGAGCACTTCAGGTTTCATAAGCGGAATCAAGAAGAAGGAGAGTCCATTTCAGCATACATGACTGAAGTGAAGAGATTGAGCATTGTCAGTGATGGGCTTAATGATGCACTGAGACATTGTTTCATTTGTGGAATCTTACAAGAAAGTAATCAAAAACTGCTCCTAACTGAAGTACGACTTATGCTCAAATGAGCAGTTGAAATTGCTATTTCAATGGAAACCGCAGACAGCGACACAACTGAGTTGCAGTCAGGAATGAAAGTGAACATGAACAAGAATGCTTCATCAAACACTATATATACAAAATTACTCAAATGTTATTGAAATATTAAATACACAACAGGGTTAGGTTTATACAGAAATGAAAGTTGCCATAAATATCTGAAAACTATTAAATAACATAAAGTAGACATAAGGGCCATGGCAGATGAATGAAGGAGGCAAATAAGCAGCAATGCTGTGGGTAGTAAAGGTCATCATATTTGTTCATTCATTCTGGTGAAGATGCTAAGCTAGAGGTTGCATAGATGTACCTCAGAATGCTCTCTCCTTCAGCTCAGCTTACAACAATGAGTAACAGCCTGTGGGATCTGATCGATGTATGTATATTCCACACACATAAAAATCTGCTCCACTTATGCATATTTTACACACAGACACATACAGACACACACACACACACAAACAGAAGTATGTATGCATAATGCTATAATCATTTCCAATTTCTTGTTTGTTATTGTTAATTGGAGAAAAATGTACATAATGCACACTTGCCTTGTCTCTTGGTTATCTTCAATAAACTAAAGCAGATTAATTGACACAAGAAAAATGAACTTTAGCACCTTTACGTTCTAAACTGAAAGGGTAAAAATATTGGACATAACTTTACAAACAATTGGATAATGTAGCAGATCATTTCCCATTAATTTCAAAAGAAAATTTTCCTTGATTGAACCAGTGCTTCTCTCTGGCACTCCTATGATCTGATCTATCAGCCCAAATATATTGATGGCATTACTGTCCCACACCTGGACAATCTAGAAATCATCTAAAATGTATGCCATAAGCCTTCAAATCAAGTTTTGGGCAAATTTTATATGCATAATTAGACAGCAGATCTATAAAATGAGAACCAAAAGTTAAAAACTTCACCAGATTATATTTGCATTTCTTAATGGATGCATAACAAAAATATCAAGCATACCTGTATATCTTAATTACATCTTTCATCTATGATAGTCCTTAATTTCTGATGTTTAAGACAATTTCCTATCCTCAATCATATTTTACCTATGGTCATAAGAATCCTTACTGTGGCATTAATTGGTGAAGTAGAACTCTATTACAAGTTTTTTTTAAAATAATGAGTACATCATTAAGGTTCCTTTTTTCATGAAGCAAACATAATAATTCTGGAGTCACAGTAAATTTGTTATACATAACCTCCAGCCAAAATACTTAGCAAGTTATGCATTTGTCAGTGCAAACTAGAAGATTTCTCAAATCTTTCCCCTCCAAGTTATTAATCTTATTCAGGCATGCATTAAATTCACTTTTGTAATGGGTGCTTGTAAATCACTTCAAGTTGGCAGAATTCTCTTCTGGAGCAACTCATTCATAAATATCTCAGTTAGTGGCTGCCTCATTTCAATTTGATTCTGTTTTAAAGACCTGATATCTCAGACCAAGTACGGAGTATTTTGCAGGAGCATCTGAAAGTTTTGCACTTATCTACCACAAACAACATCATGCCACAAGGTGAATCCACTGGGCACAGGTCTGGGGAAGCGTCCTAGTGGGCATAGGTCAAACAAGGTGGAAAGGAGCACCCGAGGTATGTGTCTTGTGGCATAGTGAGAACTTGGCATTATCTTTAAACATGAATGAAAATAGCAATAATCACTGATTTAGTTCATCCCCTGCTGTTTCCAGAAAGCTATAACCTGAATGGTAATCTTTTCTCTTTCTCTTGGGGTTAAAGTTAGATGAAAGATGAATAGTTAATAACGGCAGCTTCTCTGTGTAAATGTACTGTGTTGAAGGAGAAAAGGGAGTATATTATTGAACTTCGTACTCACAAGGATTGCTAGGATCACTAGAACAGCTGAGGCAATAAAACTATAATCCTCGGGTTATAGCTTTGCCATTTAAATAATTTATGTGAACTGCTAGCTGACTTGATAAAGCCTTCAGGTTGTCAAATCCAATCTCATTCTTTGGTATTTTCATTCTTACTAATAAATTCAGTTACGGTCTTAACTGATTCTGAAATGTCTTGAAGCATGAAGTGAAGCAGCCTCCCTCAGTCTGCACTAAGAAAAGTTAGTCACTTCAGGATACTGTGCATTTGATACACATGAGCAGATAGCAACTAGAAACGTGCAGCCCATGGAAAGTACATGAAAATTGCCTAAAACAATTCAGGGCACTGAAGGTGCATTGCATTATGCTTTGTTTAAGGAAACAGATTTTACCATTCCTTCAGGTTGTGTTGAAAGAAAATATACAAGAATATACAGGTGTCCCCCGCTTTACAAACGTTGGCTTTACGAAACCTCACTGTTACGAAAGACCTATATTAGTTACCTGTTTTCGCTAACAGAAGGTGTTTTCACTGTTATGAGAAAAGGCAGCGCGTGGGGAAAAGCGGCGAAAAAAATCAGTGCGTGCCCCGAGCAGCCGCTCTCCCCCGGATTCGGAACGGCATTCTAGCCGGCATTGCTTAAACACGTGCTTGTGAGCAGCCATTAGCAAGATGAGTTCTAAGGTATCGGAAAAGCCTAAAAGAGCTCGTAAGGATGTTACACTTAGTGTAAAACTAGACATAATTAAGCGTTTCGATCGTGGTGAACGGAGTAAGGACAAAGTGAGTTTGGCTTGTGGAAGTTGACGAAGATGATGTTGAAGAGGTTTTGGCATCCCATGACCAAGAACTGATACATGAAGGGCTGATGCAATTGGAAGAGGAAAGGATAACAATCGAAACCGAATGCAGTTGTGAAAGTGAAGTCGTCCAGGAACTGAAAGTGAAGCAAATGCGTGAGATTTTCGTTGCAATGATAAAGTACGACTTTAATTTTGAAAGGGTACGTCAGTTTAGGGCATATTTACAGAATGGTTTGAGTGCTTACAAAGAACTGTATGATAGAAAAATGCGCGAGGCTAAGCAGTCAAACAAGCCTTCCACATCAGCCACAGCAGACGACGAACCTTGACCTTTGACATTGAGGCAGGCAGACATAGAAGAAGATGACCTGCCTGCCCTGATCGACGATGAGGTGACACCCCAGTGTCCCACCACCCCAACCCCCGGGCCCTGGACAGATACCGATTCGCGGAGAATGCAGCGGTAACTGGAACGCACTCAGCACATCTTTAAGAAAAAAGCCAAAATAAACAAGCTAATTAATTAGGTGCCGCCCGGCATGTAAATGTCAGCCCAGATCAGAGATGATTGCCGATTGTGTCACCTCTAATCTGGGCCGACATGTACGTGCCGGGCGGCACCTAATTAATTAGCTTGTTTATTTTGGATTTTTCTTATAAATGTGCTGGGTGCGTCTCGGCCACTGCTGTACCACTGCATACTTCACAGATCAGTATCGGTTCGCTGCCTGGAGGGTGGGGACCACTGCGCCACCCCAACCTCCGATGACTCAGCCTAACACACCATCATCAGTGTGCTCGGCGCTGTCTTCCCGATTCCCATAAGTGATACTACACTGTACATACATTATTTCTACTTTATATCGACTGTGTATTTTTACGTGTTATTTGGTATGATTTGGCAGCTTCACAGCTTAGAGGTTACTGGAGAGCACTTGCGCCATGTTTTTGCCGAGAGCGCTTGCGTGAGATTTTCGCTACGGAGAACAGTGCGCAATGATTGTGGAAAAGTATTTCTACTTTATATAGGCTGTGTATTCATCATATCATTGCTGCTTTTACTATACGTTACTGTTATTTTAGGTTTTATGTGTTATTTGGCATGATTTGGTAAGTTATTTTTGGGTCTGCGAACGCTCACAAATTTTTCCCATATAAGTTAATGGTAATTGCTTCTTCGCTTTACCACATTCCAGCTTACGAACCATTTCATAGGAACGCTCTACCCTCGGATGGCGGGGGAAACCTGTATTGAAATCCAGAATAAAACAACATTTGTGTGTATTAAAAAATTTGTAGCTAGACACAGCATTCTAGGTTCCTCTTCTGAAAGAGGTCTGAGTTGTGTCCAGTAGATAAAGCTAAAAGAAAGGCACTTTCAATGCTTTAAAGGCTGTATAACTGCAAATATTATAAGCAACTTTATATTGATGTTTCTGCACAATCCTAGGCAGTTGTATAGTCTTGGCCTCATGTCACACAGTCTGACAATGACATGAAGGAGAAAAAATGCAGTGAAGTCCACTTTGTCAGGGCATGAGGAAGACAATCATTTCATAAATGACCAGAGGTTGCACTGGGTAAAAAAATGAATGGATAGCTAAAAATGAACTGTAGTCAATGCACCTAACAGCTTAAGACTGTTTTCAAGAAGCAGTACTATCTATGCCTCTCATGATTTTATACACTTCGCTCAGGACCACCGCTACAACACCACAGCCTTCTCCATTCTAGGGAAAGCAAATCCGACTTATGCAGTCTCTCCTCATCACTAAGACACTGGTGAATCTCCTCTGTACTCTCTGCAGAGCATCACACCCCTCCTTTACAGTAGTGACTAAAGATGCACATAACACCCCAGATGTGCCCTCATCAATACTTTGTAAAGCTGTACCATAACTTCCTTGCTTTATTATTCTATGCCTGGTTTTTGGTATGTCTTCTTTGTCACCCTTTCTATCTTTGCTGGCACCTTCAGAGATCTTTGGACTTGGACACCAAGGTTCTTCTGATCCTTAATACTCTCAAGTGTTCTACCATTCACTGTGTATGTCAGACCCTCATCTGATCTCCTAAAATGTATCAGTTCATGCTTAATCAAGATTAAATTTCATATGCCATTGTTCTGTTCAATTTATCAGTTCTTCAATATCTTTCTGTAGCCTGTGATTATCTTCCCCATTAGCCACAACGCCAATAAATTTTGTGCCATCTGCAACTTAATAATTGTACTTCATACATTATCATCTAAGCCATTATTTTTCTCAACAGACACGGTTCTAGAATATGATCACATGCATATGTACCTGCTTTATATCTGTTTGTAGAGACATGTAAATGTAAGCTTCTGAAAGTCAGTTAAAGATGACTATTAAATGTATATCTTATTGAGAATATCCACATCCTGTGACTAAACAGAATAACAAAGAGACTGTAAACTATTTTCTACCTTCCTAAATAACAGCAGAAACTACAACACACTATCTTGATGGACAGCATATTTTCATTGCAATTAAACAAAGGGATGATTTTCAATTAGTGAACGAAAGGGTTTCTTCCTCCTTCTACTACAGATAATTTGACTTGGACAGAAAACATCTGGGTAGGGAATTCAATATCATTACTGATTAAACGACTAATCAATGAAAGTTTGTGTCAGATTAGTTTCATTAGAATATATTTCCCTGAGCACAATGTATAAATAAAGTTAGAAGGGACACCCATTTAAGCAATTTGCTTCTTTTTATTAATCATTGTTTGCTCCTTCTAAATGTAAGGGGGTTTCGTCTCTTATGTTATTGCGTGGGCTAATTAAAATGGCTTCTTTGTTATGTTATACTTGGGAATGCTTCTTTGTTATGTTAAGTGCTGAGAAAGTCCTCCCGCTAGCAGTTTGTAGAATCACGTTACTGATAAGAAGATGTTATGAACCAATTGGGATAGTTGTTATGTTTTTGGTGTATCTGTAAGCTATTGTACGCGTGGGGTTTTGGGGCAGAAGGGGGAGAGAGAGAGAGAGAGGATGGACCAGGTGCTGTGATGTCCGCTAATGGGGTCGGACCCCGAGCAGGGCGTTCGGCGAGGAGAGGAGACGCAGACGGACTCGTGTGGAGCGTCTGGTTGACTACCGTTGTTGGTCCCAGGCGGCCCGTCGAGGTGGTCCGAGGGGTCGCAGGGTGAAGAAGAAGGGTCCTGAGCTCCAACTGTTTGTGCACGAAGAGATTGAACTTTGATAAGTGTGGTGCCTTTTATTTTCCTTTTATATTTTATTCTCTATTAATTATATAGTTCCAGTAATATCTATAAACTGTAAGTCATTTAATCGTATCTGGTGTATTGTCTGTTATTTGGGCGGGGTGGGGTACATCACATAGCATCCACACAAACTAATTACCCAGTTTGGTGGGGCCGAGGGCTGTTTCCCTAGACGACAGCGAGCCGGCGACTCTGAGGGTGGCCCAGGGGGGGCTACATAAATATATGTTGTCACATTTTTAATCAATTCAATGCAATTCAAAAAGCTCAAATGTGCAATGGTCTCGGTCATATTGTACTATTCCTCCCTCACCTTCACATTGCCTTAGGATTTTGTTGTTGTTTTTCACTTGACAACTAATTTTAAAGGGGTGAATTTTATTTCCGTTTATGCAGCACCAGACTAGAAACGATAAGGTAGATCCTGATCCAGCAGGTACCGCAAACTGGATTGTAGCAAATCACAGCCCTTTCAAAAACACTGCTAATTTTTATGGTTATTACACATACATTGTAAAACAGGTAGGTGACTTGCTGTTACCTTTACTATGGTTCACAAAAGGCAAAATCTTCCTCAAACACTCCAGAATTTGAGCAATGCTCGACGATGTCACAACCACAAACTCTGCAGCAAGGTCTATTATAATGTGAAGGTTAGTTTACTTGTCAGTTCAGAGCCACTTCTACTGTGCCGGTCATCGACTGGCCTGTTTGAATGATGCAGCACCTCTTTCCCATTGGTTGCATTGTGTGCCATGGCACTGGGGTTCGATTTCAGACACATCAGGGGCTTCCCTTTGTCTCTGAGCACTCACCTTCACACTGAGGTCACCAGTGCTGAAGAACCATTGGGAAAGTATGCTGCAGGTATAGGAGGGCCCATATGCAGACTTAGCTAAGTATCTGTTTGTTGAATGTTTAGTTTTGTAGTTGTGTAAATTGGGGAGACTGAATGAGGTACTTGCTGAGGTTGAAGTGTTACTGAATGTTTAGTTTTGTAGTTAGTTTATTTAAGTTAGAGTGGCTTAGATGTTTGGTTGAATATTTTACTGTTTGTCTGTAAATAAATACAAACGTTCGTAATTAATGTGCTTATTCATATTCAGTGTCTTGTCTCACTTACCAAACCTGCAAATCTGCTTCCTTGTAACATCTATGCAAATGTGTGGGAGGACTGCTCGATAGGTTCGAGAACCACATTTGTGACTATGCACATTCTAGCTAATTAGTGTTCCATTAAACTCCCTTCTTTCCATTCCAGCCTTTAAAGACTTGACCAAAAGCACAGCAATGTTTACGCTCCTTGCTTATCCTTGTCCAGGAAAGAGGACTACAGTTTCGACAGATGCTGTCGAGGTGTGGTATTCAGTTAGTATTAGTTACTGCTTCCAGCCACAGTTTGAGAGTTTTAGTTAATGGCCCTGTTGGCCTAGCATTTTCCCTTTAAATTCTACAACAGTTCTCATTAAAGTCAGTGAACTGTTGACCTGCTTCAATCACTCTCTCTCCACATTTGGCCCACATCCGAACATCTTAACAGATGATTACCTTTGGATGTTATGCAATAACTTGCATTTGAATGAATTTCCTGTGTCTGCAACTTCATAGGCTACATGCTGTGTAGATATGAACTTAGGACAGAGTCAGTGTAATCCTGTAAATGAACCCACTGAATTTGCCCTCATTAAGTTAGTGGAGGGAAAATAGGGGAGTTCTTACCAGTGCATCTAATATTTCCAGGTGTAGCTACAGGAAAATCTATTCTCCTTCCACCACGATCATGAGAAAAATGCATATCAAATGGCCTGGTTCTGCTCTCATTTCCTGTGGAAACTATTCCATAATCATCCCTCATCCTCCAGAGTGACTCTTTCATTTCCTGCAAACCATTTGTCATGAGAACCTCTTCTCATCTTGCCTTAATCAGTAGCACCAACACCATAGACTTCACTGCCTTTTGTCATCCATGATTTATTATTTTAACAAAGTAAACTAGCACTGACTAATAGTTTATGTGATTTTCCTTTAAGACAATCACTTTGTCTGGTCGGCTGGCAATTCATTTGTTGTGGGCAAGTCCAAACCATTCACGCATGGCAAGTTAGAAACTCTTCCTTTTGCTTCCTGAGCTGTGAATTAAAACTGATATTCCGCAAGTTATAAACCATGGGGAAATAACAATTATTTACAACTATGCAGCTCATTCCCATTAATATTAAATGTGCTTGAGACATCAGCGTTTCCCATGGTATAATGACTAAAGGCCATTTCCTTAGGTCAGTGTACCACTGATAGTGTGCTCCTTAAAGATAAATAATGAGGTCCTTTCACTGCAAAATAAATTTGCTGTGATTTATCGTGGAATTGCAGACAGACTTTTGATTTTATATCACTGTAGCAGGCCAGGATCCAATCAACACAGATACTGCTTGACTGCTTTAAGTAGTCTGTTTTTATTTCCAGTATACTGCACACTTATATTGGTATCTGTGATCAACTCATTATGTACAGGCAATGATCCAGGTCTCACTTTGATGATTTGTCACCTTCAGTAGCATCTTATCCTCAACCACAAGGGTTCCCTGCTGTGGGAAATAGGTGAAGTTACCCAGTGATTCATTGAGAACCCTTCATTAGAGGTTTCAGTATGTCACCAATGATTAGTAAATTTCTATAGATGTATGAAGGAGAGCATTCACTGGCATGAGTAGAATCAAAAGACGCTGCGTAGGGTTGTAGAAAAAACCACTTCTAGTATGTTTTGTAACTTCAAAACATTAAAATAATTCGAAGGAAGACACAGGAATCCAGCAAAGCAGGTCTAACTTCATGCTTACTTTAAGCAATGTGCAGAGGTATCACGTGGTAGCGTGATGACGTATACAATTCACGTATTTTTGCATATAGCCCATAATGAATTATTTATACAAACATGAGTACTTAATCAAACAACATATTTACAAGATTACTCAAATGTTACTAAAATACTAAATACACAACACTCCTTCCTGCGTAGCTGTAAACTCCAACTCAATAGAAAATGTATCTCAACTATATACACTATATACTATACAACACAGCTACTACATACAGACATCAAGACCATAGTAATTTTTTAAATTGTCCCATTCAGATCTAAAGACTTAATCACTGTAGAGGCTCTCTTATCCTTGTGAGATAATGTCTTTTCTGACAAGTGAGGTCATTCTGCTTGGCAGATGAGACGTGTGGCTGTGAAAACAACATCAGCTTCAGGAGCCTCCTCCATGAGGGTTGTAGGAGTTGGCTCTGAGACTGCAGGAAATGGTTCTGACAGCTCTGGACACCTTTCTGCTCCTTCCTTTTTCTTCTAGTTTGTGCATCTCCATCTTGGGAAGGTGCATTTAGTCCACTGGAGTATTCTTTTATTAATCCTTCTGTTCTGTGAGGCTTTGGTCTTTGCATCTACTATTGCAAGTAGCTTTTTGCCTTGAAGTTCATGAAATAACCTTAATGCACACAGAGTAGATTCTGTTTCTTTATTCTCACAAAAACTGAATGCTTGTAACTTTCCTGAAGCTCCCTGAACTCCTTTCCTGCTTAAAACCAACCCACATTCTGCAAGTAACTGCCTGACTAATATATCAGAAGCTTCCGCAGATATGTTGCCTACAAAAACGGTTGTAGTCGGACCAGTGCTTTTGTCACTTTCATGTTTCCTCTGAGCAGCATGGTCCTTCCTTGGTCTAATATGCTTTCCAACCAGAGGCACAGAGGTTGACACTGTTATATATCCCGTGAGCATGATGTGATTATCTTGTGAGCATTGCGTCATTATCTCGTGATAGGCATGATGTAATTGTCTCATGATAGCGGGGTGATGTGATGGCATGTATAAAAAAGCCCGCCACTGTGATGCAGTTCTCATTTTTATTTTTGGTGCAACGTTGTTGTTGCCAGTGGGATGTTTTGGAGATACCACCAGTTTTGTTTGTTGCATGTTTACTTTCCCCCTACAATCCGGTATCGGAGAGGGAAGACATTACCAGCATTTTCCAAACCCAAAGGATTGGGTAACGTTAACGCCATTTGGCGTCTTGGGAATGATCGACCTTTTTGAATTTTTGTTTGGGAATTGTGGCATACACATTTGAGTTAAACCCCTGCAAGGTCGGGAAGGTTTGTGCAGTGACCACCCTCCAGCCAAAAGGTCAGTTCCTTTAGGACACTTTATTTCTTTGTGATTTCTTTGGACAAGGCATCTCTCGGCTGTGATCGACAGATTCGTCATTATTTTGAAGGAATCGTTGTTTCGGGGAAGTCTCTCCTTAAAGACTGTATAAATCACTTGGACTTTTGAATTTACGACTTTAAGCCTGTGCTTGGATGAGAGCTCGTTAAGAACAGTTTATAAGTTTGACTGTTTGTTCGAGATAGCTGCCTAACTGTTAACTTCCGGTTAAGTTGGTCGTTAGTTTACTTTTTCAATGTTTTTGAGCAGAGGTTAATAAATCTTGTGGTTTGTTTATAAACCCTGTGTTGCAAGGACGTGGCTGGGGATGAACCCAAGTGCAGGACACAGATGCCGAGGCAGAGTCGTTAGACGCAGCACCTCCGCGAACGGGGAGCCGATATCCAGGAGACGATGCGAAGCTTAGAACTGACAGTTCTCAGGATTAGGAAACAAGGTTTACTCTCACAAGAGTCAACCAACGAACTGGCGGCTTCTTGCTGTGGTCACAGGGTTTTTATCCTGCTGTTTGATGGGAAGCAGGTGCATGTAGTTAGTGATACTTGGGAATGATTGGAATCTAAATGAGGTGATCGAGGCCTAAATCTTGAGGCAAATGGCAAGGTGGGGGATTGCCAGATGGGACCATGACAGTACCCCCCCCCCACCAATGGGAGCCTCCAGGTGATCCTCCCAGCCTGTCCGGATGGCCCCGATGAAAATCCTGGATGAGGGAAGGGTCTAGGATGAAGGAGCGAGGAACCCAGGAACACTCTTCTGGACCATACCATTCCTAGTCCACCAGATATTGGAGACCCCTGCCCCGACGGGGCACATCTAGTAGTTGTTGGACGGTGTGTGCCGGATGGTTGTTGATGATACGGGCAGGTGGGGGGAGTCTCGGCAGGGGGACACAGCAGGCTGATGGAAACTGGCTTTAACTGAGACACATGAAAGGTTGGGAGGATGCGCATGGATCTAGGCAGCTTTAGGAAGACCACTGTGGGATTGATTACCCTTTCAACCTTGAATGGTCCCAGGAAGCGAGGGGCGAGTTTTCTATGTTCGTTCTTGAGCGGGATGTCCTTGGAGGCCAGCCACACCATCTGCCCAGGTTGGTACTGCGGCGCTGGGATGCAGTGTTGGTCGGCTGTTTTCTTATTTCGATTTGTTGATTTGAGTAGGGCCATGCCCGTCTCCTCCCAAATGTTAAGGCACCGACTAATATGGTCCTGAACCGACGGTACTGCAATCTCTTCTTCTTGCGTGGGAAACAGCGGGGGTTGGTATCCAAGGGAGTACTCAAACGGAGACCTCCCAATGGCAGAGCTCACCAGAGAGTTGTGGGCGTACTCAACCCCCAAGAGGTGGTCGCTCCAGGTTGATGGGTTGTTTGCCGTTATGCAATGAAGCGTCGCCTCCAGGTCTTGGTTTGCCCGTTCCGTCTGCCTGTTCGTCTGGGGGTGGAAGCCGGATGACAGGCTGACCGATGCGCCCAAGGCTTGACAGAGGGCCTTCCATACTTGCGAGACAAACTGGGGACCTCGATCGGAGATGATGTCTGCGGGGATTCCGTGGAGGCGGAAGACGTGGCGGACGAGAAGATCTGCGGTTTCCTGACAGGAAGGAGGTTTAGGGAGGGCCACAAAGTGCACCGCCTTGGAGAATCAGTCTGCCACAGTGAGGACTGTGGTGTTTCCGCGGGAAGGGGGTAGACCGGTGACGAAGTCTAAGGCGATGTGTGACCAGGGGCGACCAGGGACAGGTAGAGGACGAAGTAGCCCCGCAGGTGGTCGATGAGAGACCTTTCCCCGGGCACAGATGGAACAAGCTGAGACACAAGAATGCGTGTCCCCCTCCATGGACAGCCACCAAAAGTGCTTCCTCAGGAGAGCCAGGGTCCGATCACTCCTGGGGTAGTAGGCGAACCGGGATGTGTGCCCCCATCGGAGAACCTGGGACCTGACGGAGGTGGGCACGTACAGGCGATCGCCGGGTCCATTGCCCAGGTTGGGGTCGTCCCGCTGGGCTTCCTTTACTTTAGCCTCGATCTCCCAAGTGAGGGTGGAAACCATGCAGCGAGGTGGGAGGATAGTCTCGGGACTGGAGGTGTCCTCCTTGGAGTCATGCTGGCGGGACAGCACGTCCAGCTTCCCGTTCTTGGATCCTGGACGGTACGTGAGGGCAATCCTGAACCGGCCAAAGAATAATGCCCAACAGGCCTGGGGAGAATTCAGGCGTTTGGCAGTCTGGATATATTCAAGGTTCTTATGGTCTGTCCAGACGTTGATTGGGTGTTCCGCCCCCTCCAACCAGTGTCTCTATTCTTCCAATGCCAGTTTGACCACCAGTAGCTCCCGGTTCCCCACGTCGTAATATTGCTTAGCGGGAGACAGTCGGCGAGAGAAGAAGGCACAGGGATGTAGTTTCTGATCCGGGCCCAAACGTTGGGACAGTACCGCTCCCACCCCGGAGTCGGAGGTGTCAACCTCCACAATGAATTGACAGGAGGGGTCCGGTTGTATCAGAACAAAAGCAAACGTGAAGCGCCTCTTTAGTTCCGCGAATGCTGAGTCTGCCTCGGAGTTCCACAGGAAAGGTGTGGCAGCTGAGGTAAGTCGGGTCAGAGGAGCCGCCACCTGACTGTAGTTTCTGATGAACCGGCGATAGAAGTTCGCAAACCCCAGGAACCGTTGGAGTTGCTTGCGGTCCGTGGGTTTGGCCCACTCCGTCACAGCCCGGATCTTCTTGGGATCAGCTCTCACCTCTCCGCTCTCGATGATATAACCTAGGAAGCTGACCGAGGGGACGTGGAATTCGCACTTCTCCGCCTTTATGAATAATTTATTCTCCTCCAGTCACTGGCAGGACTTGACAGACATGGAGAACGTGTTGCTGGGGACTGCTGGAAAAGATTAGGATGTCATCCAGATAGACAAACACAATAAATAAATTAATTAATAAAGTGTCGTAGTACATCGTTAATCAGGGCTTGAAATACTGCAGGGGCGTTGGTGAGGCTAAAAGGCATGACCAAGTACTCGAAGTGGCCTAAAGGGGTATTGAGTGCCGTCTCCCACTCATCCCCCTCCCTTATTCGGACCAGATGGTAGGCGCTTCGGAGGCCCACCTACGAGAAGATGGCGGCTCCGTGAAGTAGTTCGAACGCAGAACTTATCAGAGGCAGTGGGTACTTGTTCTTTATGGTTATATGATTTAGTCGATGCAGGGACGTATGGAACCATCCTTCTTCCCCACAAAGAAGAACCCTGCACCCACCAGGGAGGATGAGGGTCGGATGATGCCCGCCGCGAGAGATTCACTGATGTAACCCTCCATTGCTTTCCTCTCTGGCCGGGACAAGTTATACAGCCAACTGGTGGGCAGAGGAGCTCCGGGGAGAAGGTCGATAGCACAGTCGTGGGGTTGGTGTGGAGGCAGGGAAAGGGCGCGTTGTTTACTAAACACGTGTCCCAGGTCGTGGTACTCCGCTGGAACCCTGGACAAGTCAGGGGGTTCAACTGCAGGTGAGGTCGAGGTGGTTTTCACAGGGGAAAGGGCCGACTGCCGACAGGTGGCGTGACAAAACGGACTCCAGCTGGCTATCCTCCCGGTGGACCAGTCAATGCAAGGGTTGTGGCAGCTCCACCATGGGTACCCAAGAACTATTGGGGCTTGAGGGGAGGAGATCAAGTTAAATTGTACCTGTTCCCGATGGTTCTCTGAGAGAATCAAAGGCAGTGGGGGGGTACAGTGAGAGATTCGGGCCAGAAGTCTTCCGTCCAGTGCCTGGGCTTCCAGAGGGGTAGTCAACGGCTCTCGAGGAATTCCGGCCTGGGTTGCAATATCTTCATCCAACAGATTCCCCTCAGCACCAGAGTCCATCAAGGCAGACAAGGACAGGGACTGTTGGTTGTAGTTTACAGTGGCGTGGACATGCATCCGGGATTGGGGGACAGAAGGGAATGTGGTCTGACTCACCAGGGTCTCCCTTTCTACTGGTGAGCCCTCCCCTTTTGGCCGAAGGGAATAGGTGTCACGAAAATGGCCAGACTGACCATAATAGAAACAATCCCCTGCTCTCAGTCTCCAGAGTCGCTCTGAGGGAGAAAGACAGCTCCGTCCCAGCTGCATTGGTCCCTCTCCTGGGGTGGTAGAAACGGCCGGGCTGGATGCTATTCTAGGAGTGGGAGGAGGGGAGAGGTTAGGGCTGGGAGTAGATGGTAAGGATTGCCGTGGGGTGGCCAAAGGACGACCGGTTCTCTCCCTCTGTCGTTCTCGGAGTCGGTTGTCCAGCCTGGTGGCGAGGGAGATCAATGAATCCAGGCTGTTAGTGTCATCCCTAGCCACCAACTCGTCCTTTACCTTGTCACAGAGGCCTTGCCGGAATACCTCCTGGAGTGCCTCATCATTCCAGCCCGAGTCGGCGGCTGGCGTCCGGATCTCCACGGAGTATTCGGCAACACTACGTGAGCCTTGATGGAGGGCGAGTAGCCGCTTAGCGGCATCTTTACCGCAGACGGGATGGTCAAAAATCTTCCTTATTTCTGAGATGAAGGTGGGGAAGGAAGAGCAGGTCTCTGGCTGATTATCCCAAATCACGGTGGCCCACGCTAAGGCATTTCCTCGTAATAACCCCATAACGTAAGCTATTTTAGATCTGTCCGTGGCATACGTGGATGGCTGCTGCTCGAACACCAGGGAGCATTGAGGCAGGAAAGCCCGGCACTTCCCCAGATCTCCGGCGTAGGGATCTGGTTCCGGGACGCGTGGCTCCCTTAGCGGACGTGTTCTTGACGCCTCGGGCATCGCCACCACAGACTGTCTGGGCTGGTCAGGCGGAGTTCCCTGAGTCGACGGGGTAAGACGGGTGGATACTCGGTCGACCTGTTCACTGACCTTTCTTACGTCTACTGAGAGGCAGCGGAGGTTTTCCATGACTTCCCGGAGCAGCTGATCATGCAAGTCCAGTAGGGAGCCCTGGCTGGCAAGGGCTTGTTGCAGAGGATTTGTGTCCATTGGGTTCATGTTGGCCAGTTCGTTCTGTTGCAAGGACGTGGCTGGGGACGAACCCAAGTGCAGGACACAGAGGCTGAGGCAGATTCGTTAGGCGTAGCACCTCCGCGAATGGGGAGCCGATATCCAGGAGATGAAACGAAGCTTAGAACTGACAGTTCTCAGGAATAGGAAACAAGGTTTACTCTCACAAGAGTCAACCAACGAACTGGCGGCTTCTTGCTGTGGTCGCAGGGTTTTTATCCTGCTGTTTGATGGGAAGCAGGTACGTGTAGTTAGTGGTACTTGGGAATGATTGGAATCTAAATGAGGTGATCGAGGCCCAAATCTTGAGGTAAATGGCAAGGTGGGGGATTGCCAGACGGGACCATGACACCCTGTCTCAGTTTCATATCCATTGCTGCTGGTTCATAACAACACCAACAGCTGTTTGTCCTTGGTTTTCTCTCTGTGTAAATAGTGCAAATGGTGGATGCAGGCAAATTCAACGTGGACAATGTCCTTACTTCGTTCACCATGATCGAAGTGCTTAATTCTATCTGGTTTTACACTAAGTGTGACACCCTTACAAGCTCTTTTAGGTTTTTCCGATACCTTCAAACTCATCTTGCTAATGGATGTACAAAATAAATCGAGATAAAGCACGTGTTTAAGCAATGGTGGCTAGAATGCAGTTCCGGGGGAGGAGCTTGGCTGCTCGGGCGCGCGCTGCCTTTTTTTGTAACAAAGAAAACACCTTCTGTTAGCGAAAACAGGTAACTAATGTAGGTCTTTCGTAACAGCGAGATGTCATAAACCGAACGTTTGGAAAACAGGGGCCACCTGTAACGATAAAAATTAGCATTGATATGAAGTGGGTTACTAACCTCTAGTCAGATATTTTAATGTTTTCCATAAAGTCAACAATATCCTTAATGTGTGTTGGTTTTTGAAGGACTTAATCTATTCTGAATTCTTGATCATGACTTAAGGACAATTTGTACTGATCTAGGTCAGGCAACCTTAATTCATCATCTTTTTATGAATGACTATTTGTACATTAATTTTAGAAGAACACAGAAAAATAAGTTGAAAAAATAATTTTCCACAGGTAAAATTTCCACAGTTGAAAACAAAACTATACTCAAATCTGTTTTAGCAACTTTCTCAGCTTTAAAGTGCAGTTTTCCCGAGGGCGAATGAGTTACTTGGCTCATTAGCAGATCTATATTTATTAACACTCGCTAGCAAATAGCCTGAAGAGAAGTAACTCCTTCATTCTCTGTGAAAAATATACACTTGTCTGTAATTAATAGAAATAATCTTTTACTTAATGTTGTATTTTTCCACAGTCCACCAGCACCAATTAGAACCGACACTACCAGAAGGCATAAGATGAGCTGCAGTTTGGACAACCCTCCAGCTTCCGATAAAGCCTGTCATCAGGAGTCCTGGTGAAGGGTCTCGGCCTAAAACATCGACTCTTTATTCATTTCCATTGATATTGCCAGACGTGTTGTGCTCCTAAAGCATTTTATGTGTGTTTTACTGGATTTCCAGCACCTGCAGAACCTCTTCTGTTTCTCATAAAGCCACTGGATTCTGGCCTTCCAATTTACTGGATGAAGATCTGGTTGAGAGAGTTGCGGAACCTTTCTACCTTCCCTGCTCTGGCCATCACTGAATGACTGATATACCTCCTGAAAATCCTGCAGATTGAGTGTGGTCTCTGCAATGAGAACACTGTTGTCTTTTAGGGAGTGCTGAGGCAATTACATGAAACAGAGCCACAGGGCTATCAACTGCCCAGGTGAAGTTTATTGTCCTCATTGTGGGGGCTGCCTGTTGTAAGCTCACCTCACAACATACAACAGAAAGAGCAGCAATTTTCAGCATTGTGTAAAGCATAAAGAACTGGCTGAAGCAGCTGCTCCAGCACATTTCTCTTTATACATCATTGCCGTGAGATGCAAACCATGCTAGGCGGGCACAGACAGTGCGCTCATACAAGCCAGAACGTTATCTGTCTACTGAAGGTGGCCATTTGGGCTGTCATATCTCTTTGAGGAGTTCTCTAAATTGTTTTTCTCTTCAAATATTTATCCTCTTCTTATTAGAAAATTTCCACTGAATTTGCTTCTGCCACAGTTTCATTACCGATCATTACCTCTTCTTCAGTGTTAACAAGACACATAGGTGATGGTTATCAACTTCAGGAGAACTTCCACTCACACCTCCCTTTACTTCTACAACACAGCAGTGGTAATTGCGAGCAGTTTAAATCTCCTGGGAGTGCACATCTCGCACAAACTCTCATGGTCCCAGAACACATCCTACACAATCGAGAAAGCTCACCAATGCCCCTATTTTCTGAAGAGGCTGAGGGGAGCTGGGCTATGTACATCACCACTCAAAACCTCCTACAGTTGTGCGGTAGAGAACATCCTAACATGCTGCATCATGGAATTGTATGGAAATAGCACTGCAGTGGACACGGATGCTTTACAACAGGTGGCCAAAACTGCCCAATGCATCACTGACACCAGCCTAACCTCCGTCAAGGACATATATACAGAATGAAATACATAACATATATACAGAAAGATGCCAGATAAAGACCAGCAATATCATGAAGGATCCAGCCCACCCTCCTCATAGGCTGTTGTTCCACTCACATCAGGGAGGAGGCAACGTAGCATCTACACCAGGGCCACCAGACTCAAAAACAGTTACGTTCCACAAGCAGTAAGGCTGATCAACACCTTCACCCACTAACGCATCCCACCTCCACTACCTTATTATTGCCTGTTAGGGTCACCTTTTGTACAGACACTCCTGTACCTAGCATCACTTTATATAGTGTATATACAATCGAACTATGTAAGCTATCTTATATATTTATATCTATTGTGTATTTTTTATTATTGTGTTCCTTAACTTAGTATGTTTTTTACATACTGCCATTGATCTGCAGTAACAATTATTTCATTCTCCTTTACACTTGTGTATTTGAAAT
This sequence comes from Mobula hypostoma, assembly GCF_963921235.1. Lineage (NCBI taxonomy): Eukaryota > Metazoa > Chordata > Chondrichthyes > Myliobatiformes > Myliobatidae > Mobula > Mobula hypostoma. The sequence goes on from NC_086100.1 coordinate 119,755,393, forward strand.
AACATCGAACAATCTTGAATCTAGAATCGAAGTTGTTCATGTGGTGTCATTGGCTGACACAGGAATATTGACCAGGACAAGGGGAGAACATCTCTGCAATTTTTTTCCGGTAAAATCAAACAGAACACACTTCAGTTTAATGCCTCATCCCGAATATAGCACAGGCAATAGTGCAATGCCACCTTGCCTTATGTGCTTAATTCAGATCACGTAAATAATAAGGTGCAAGATTAGCAAGATAGATTGTGAGTTCAAGAGCCCAAATTATCGGAGTTGGGCTTTGTAAATAACTGTGTGCACCTTTGATTTGCCAACCACCATTGTATGTATTTAAGAGAATGCATCTGGTTATTTCAAGCTATTGGAGAGTTAATAAAAAGTGATGGGAAAACTATCAATGAGTTGGGCTATAGAAGACCCCGTGACCCTTGTCAGCAAACTGCACAAGGCATTTAGCTCCAACTAACTGATTCCTGCAGTTTCTTAGCCAAAGATGAAGAAGGCGGGTGAGGAGAAAGCAAGCTAGAGCTCAGTGCTCGAGAACAAGATTGGCGGGGATCTCCTTCCTCACAATTAAGGAATCCCATTTGGTGTCCACTTGTTCTACTCCACTTCAGCATAACACTGTGGTCACAGCGTTGACGCACAAGGATTACACAAGTGTGCTGAGAAAATCCAAACAGTGATGGATGCTCCAAGGCCATAGGACATGTCACAGTTGTGTCCTTTTAGGATTACTACTCTAACAGGTTCCTGCCAAACTTGGGTACTGTGCTCTGCCTCTTGAATTCATTACTACACGTCATGAAGAGATGGCACTGCACAAAGCAGTGCGAGGTGGCTTTTCAAAATGTAAAGGAAATGGTGACATCAGACACAGTACTCACAGATTATGATCCATATCTTCCAGTGAAGCTTCGCTGTGACACATTGTCTCATGATATAGGTGCAGTCATGTCACATGTTATGAATGATGGAAGTGAGCGGCCCATAGCCTTTGCATCACATTCTCTTACCGCTGCAGAGAAAAATTACACACAGTTTGATAGAGAGACCTTGAGTCTGGTTTGGTGTGTAAAATCAGCACTTGTATGAGAAGAGTTAACCCTCATTACTGATCGTCAACGACTAGTGTCCATTTTCATTCCACAGAAGGGTGTTCCTTCCTTCCAGCAACAAATATCTTGTTCTAGATGCTGTTGAGGGGGATGACCTGATAGGGGACGCCCACGGTGACCCGGTCTCTGGCACTGAGAGAAGAGGAATGCGGTAGTCATAGGGGATTCCATAGTCAGGGGAACAGACAGGAGATTCTGTAAGCCTTGTAGAGATACCCGCATGGTGTGTTGCCTCCCAGGTGCCAGGGTACGGGATGTCTTGGATCGGGTCCAGAATATTCTGAAGGGGGAGGATGAGCATCCAGTTGTCTTGGTACATGTTGGTACCAATGACATAGGTAGGATGAAGGAGGAGGTCCTGAAGAGAGATTTCTGGGAGTTAGGAAGGAAGCTGAGAAGCAGGACCTGCAGGGTAGTAATCTCAGGATTGCTACCTGTGCCACGTGCTGGCGAGGGCAAGAATAGTAGGATCAGGCAGATGAATGTGTGGCTGAGAGACTGGTGCAGGGGGCAGGGCTTCAGATTCTTGGATAATTGGGATCTCTTCTGGGGGAATTATGACCTGTTCAAAATGGACAGGTTACATCTGAACCCGAAGAGGACCAATATCCTGGTGGGAAAGTTTAATAGAGCTGTTAGGGAGGGTTTAAACTAATCTGGCAGGGAGATGGGAACCGGAATGATAGAGCGGAGGAAGGGGAAGACAAAAATAAATCTAAGATAGTGAGCAGTAAAGATGTCAGGAAAGACAAGCAGGTGATGGGGCAAATTTGTAGCCATTGGGATGAGTTGCAGTGCAATGAAGTTGCAGTGAAATCAAAGCGAAAAGTACCAAATACTGGTCTTAAGGTGTTATACTTAAATGCACGCAGCATAAGGAATAAGGTGGATGATGTTGTCGTACAGCTACAGATTGGCAGGTATGATATTGTGGCCATCACTGAGACCTGGCTAAAGGATGCATGTCTCTGGGAGCTGAATGTCCAAGGATACACTGTGTATCAGAAGGATAGGAAGGTAGGCAGAGGGGGAGGTGTGGCTTTATTGGTAAGAAATCATATTAAATCATTAGAAAGAGGTGATATAGGATCGGAAGGTGCAGAATCTTTATGGTTTGAGCTAAGAGATTGCAGGGGTAAAAGGACCCTGATGGCAGTTATTTATAGGCCTCCAAACAGCTGCAGGGATGTGGACTACAAATTACAACTGGAAATAGAAAAGGTTTGTCAGAAGGGCAGTGTTATGATAATTGTGGGGGATTTTAACATGCGAGTGGATTGGGAAAATCAGGTCGGAACTGGATCTCAAGAGAGAGAATTTGTAGAATGTCTGCGAGATGGCTTTTTAGAACAGCTTGTTGTTGAGCCCACTAGGGGATCGGCTGTACTGGATTGGGTATTGTGTAATGAACCGGAGGTGATTGGAGAGATTGAGGTGAAGGAACCCTTAGGAGGCAGTGATCATAACATGATTGAGTTCCCTGTGAAATTTGAAAAAGAGAAGCCGCAATCTGATATGTCGGTATTTCAGTGGAGTAAAGGAAATTACAGTGGCATGAGAGAGGAACTGGCCAAAGTTGACTGGAAAGGGACTCTGGCGGGAAAGACGGCAGAGCAGCAGTGGCTGGAGTTTATGCGAGAAGTGAGGAAGGTGCAAGACAGGTATATTCCAAAAAAGAAGAAATTTTCGAATGGAAAAAGGATGCAACCATGGTTGATAAGAGAAGTCAAAGCTAAAGTTAAAGCAAAGGAGAGGGCATACAAGGAAGCAAAAATTGTGGGAAGACAGAGGATTGGAAAGTTTTTAAAAGCTAACAAAAGGAAACTAAGAAGGTCATTAAGAGGGAAAAGATTAACTATGAAAGGAAGCTAGCAAATAATATCAAAGAGGATACTAAAAGCTTTTTCAAATATATAAAGAGTAAAAGACAGGTGAGAGCAGATATAGGACCGATAGAAAATGATGCTGCAGAAATTGTAGTGGGAGATAAGGAGATGGCAGAGGAACTGAATGAGTATTTTGCATCAGTCTTCACTGAGGAAGACAGCAGGATACCGGACACTCAAGGGTGGCAGGGAAGAGAAGTGTGCACAGTCACAATTACGACAGAGAAAGTACTCAGGAAGCTGAATAGTCTAAAGGTAGATAAATCTCCCAGACCAGATGGAATGCACCCTCGTATTCTGGATGAAGTAGCTGTGGAGATTGCGGAGGCATTAGCGATGATCTTTTAAAAGTTGACAGATTCTGGCATGGTTCTGGAGGACTGGAAGATTGCAAATGTCACTCCGCTATTTAAGAAGGGGGCAAGGAAGCAAAAAGGAAATTATAGACCTGTTAGCTTGACATCGGTGGTTGGGAAGTTGTTGGAGTCAATTGTCAAGGATGAGGTTACAGAGTACCTGGAGGCATATGACAAGATAGGCAGAACTCAGCATGGATTCCTTAAAGGAAAATCCTGCCTGACAAACCTATTACAATTTTTGAGGAAATTACAAGTAGGCTAGACAAGGGAGATGCAGTGGATGTTGTTATTTGGATTTTCAGAATGCCTTTGACAAGGTGCCACACATGAGGCTACTTAACAAGATAAGAGCCCATGGAGTTATGGGAAAGTTACATACGTGGATAGAGCGTTGGCTGATTGGCAGGAAACAGAGAGTGGGAATAAAGGGATCCTATTCTGGTTGGCTGCCGGTTACCAGTGGTGTTCCACAGGGGTCCGTGTTGGGGCTGCTTCTTTTTACGTTGTACATCAACGATTTGGATTATGGAATAGATGGCTTTGTGGCTAAGTTTGCTAATGATACGAAGATAGGTGGAAGGGCCGGTAGTGCTGAGGAAACGGAGAGTCTGCAGAGAGACTTGGATAGATTGGAAGAATGGGCAAAGAAGTGGCAAATGAAATACAATGTTGGAAAGTGTATGGTTATGCACTTTGGAAGAAGAAATAAACGGGTAGACTATTATTTAAATGGGGAAAGAATTCAAAGTTCTGAGATGCAACGGGACTTGGGAGTCCTTGTACAGGATACCCTTAAGGTTAACCTCCAGGTTGAGTTGGTGGTGAAGAAGGCGAATGCAATGTTGGCATTTATTTCTAGAGGAATAGAGTATAGGAGCAAGGATGTGATGTTGAGGCTCTATAAGGTGCTGGTGAGACCTCACTTGGAGTACTGTGGGCAGTTTTGGTCACCTTATTTAAGAAAGGATGTGCTGACGTTGGAGAGGGTACAGAGAAGATTCACTAGAATGATTCCGGAATGAGAGGGTTAACATATGAGGAACGTTTGTCCGCTCTTGGACTGTATTCCTTGGAGTTTAGAAGAATGAGGGGAGACCTCATAGAAACATTTCGAGTCTTGAAAGGCATGGACAGAGTGGATGTGGCAAAGTTGTTTCCCATGATGGGGGAGTCTAGTACGAGAGGGCATGACTTAAAGATTGAAGGACACCCATTCAGAACAGAAATGCGAAGAAATTTTTTTAGTCAGAGGGTGGTGAAATTATGGAATTTGTTGCCACGGCAGCAGTTGAGACCAAATCATTGGGTGTATTTAAGGCAGAGACTGTTAAGTATCTGAGTAGCCAGGGCATCAAAGGTTATGGTGAGAAGGCAGGGGAGTGGGACTAAATGGGAGAATAGATCAGCTCATGATAAAATGGCGGAGCAGACCCAATGGGCCGAATGGCCGACTTCTGCTCCTTTGTCTTATGGTCTTATGGTTCCACTAACAGCGCAGCACAAATGCAGAGATGGGCTCTGTCTCTTGGAGGACACAATTACAGGACTGAGATCAAGAGGACAGCTAATCATAGAAATGCTGATGGATTGTCCGTTTCCCCTTGGACATGGAAATACTTGAAAAATTCACAAAAGAAGACTTTCCTCTTGATGTATTCTCCCTAATGCAAATCGAAGGTCTCCTTATTATAGTACAGATGATCCACAGGGAAACCAGAAAACACCCCACAACGTGTCAACCTAAAATGGCTGGAATATGCAACAGAAATTCTAGTTCCTCCATTTCTACCAATACTGGGATGAACTTGCCCTTGACAGGGATTGTCTTATGCAGGGATTGAGAGTTGTACCATCCAAGCTGAGAGCTAAAGTGTTGGAGGAGCTACGTGCCGGTTATCTAGGCATGGTTAAAATGAAAGCATTGGCTCAAAACTTTGCCTGGTGGCCTGGGACAGATGAGGAGATCGAGCAGCTTGCCACACACTGTTCAGGGTGCCAACCCGTCCAGTAGATGCCAAAAGCAGATTGTCTCCATCACTGGGAATGGCCTGCATTGCCCTGGCAGAGGATTCATGTGGATTTTGCTGGACCATTCATAGGCACTGTTAGGGTGGATTTCTTTTTGGGTAGATGATTTGTTAACACTTAAGTGACTTTGGCCACCAGACTTCTATTTTAACTGTTTGACAAAGGACTGTGGATTGAGTCCACCACAATGGGCTTCCTAAAAGGTGTAAATACCAGATGCTTCTGGTGCCTGATGCCGTAGTTTCGAAGACAGTCTTATCTATACATTATAAATATTAATTGTCTTCTATGTTAGCACGTAAAATGCCAAATAAATGTATTGTGGATTGAACTAAAGGCTGTGGATACCAACACAGACATGTTGGCGTCAGAAGGAAAGGATGAAATCCGAAGGTGTGATGTTTGTATGTAACTTCAAAAGGAAGCATTGTCTGTAACTTTTTAAGTAGCGATTGCCTTTGTGTTTCGCATATAAATATCGAGCCCACATTTTAGCTAGCAGACCTTTCTGCGGAAAGCGTCTCCATCCGTTAAGATGCCTGCTGTACTTTGTTGTGTCGAATAAACAAGCTGCTTTGTATCTGCCAGTGACTCTGTCTCTCCAGTAATTTCATGCACGCTACAACAGGCACAAATTTCCTGGTAGTAGTCGGTGTAAGTACAAAGTGGCCAGAAGTGTTCTAATAGTTTCTTGTAAAGCCACCTACACTGTTGATGTGTTGAGGAACATTTTCTCAAAGACTGGTGTTCCAGAATGCTTAGTCAGTGACAATGGGCCACGGTTTGTTCTGGAACAGTTTCAGTCATTTCTGAAAATGAATGGAATAAGACATATTAAATCTGCACTGTACCACCCAGATACAAGTGGCTTGGCAGACAGACTTGTCTGGAGTCTAAAGAATGCACTGTGAACAATGTCAGCAGAACACACTACGCCGACACTGAATCAGAAGCTCGCCAATTTCCTCCTTGCATATTGCAATGCCACACGCTTCTTAACCAACCACTCACCAGCAATGCTGTTCCTGCATCAACCCTTGCATTCACGCTTAGATCTGCTCAAACCCAATCTCAGCAGGAGTAGATAGGACAAACAGCTGAGACAAATTGAAAGCTCCTCAAACAAGGAGGTTTGATGCTTCACTCCTGGACAAGCAGTACTGGTGAGGGACTACAGAGGTGATCGAAGTGTGCACCTTGTCAGATTAAGGACAGAACTGGACAGTGGAGATTGCATCTAATATCATCTGGAGAGAACACGTTGAACAGTAGATTAGAGCAGAGTTAAAGAAGGGAAGAGTCCAGAGCTGTCAGAACCAATTCCTGCAGTCCCAGAGTCAACTCCTACAACCTCCACAGAGGAGGCCCCAGAGCCTGAGATTGTCTCACAGCACAAGACTCACCTGCCAAGCATAGTGACCTCCCTGGTCAGGAAAGACATTATCCCACGAGAGTAAGAAATCCTCCACAGTGATTATATCTTTAGGCTTGAATGGTATAATTTAAAATTTACAATGCTGTGGATGTCTATATAGTAGTTGTATTATATAATACGTATATTGTGTTTATAAGATGAGTAGAGAATGATACACTACATATTTGAGTTGAGGTGCATTCTATATTGATTTGGAGTTTATAGGTAAGCAGGGAGGAGTGTTGTGTATGTAATATCTGACTAATATTGTAAATACAGTATACTGTTTGATGAAGCATTCTTTGTTTACATCATTCATTTTGGGTTATCTGTAAGAAGTATGTGGATGGCAGAGATCAATACAGCATCATGTCATGTGAGTGTCTCACTAAAAACAACTAAATAGACAAGTTAACCTGGGCTCCTGTGTTTTTCTTTCAATTAATTTCTGATGTTAGAAAACATAACAGTTACTGTTTTACCTTAGTGCACTGTGGAATGAATTGAACTGTATGAACAGTATACAAGTCAAGATTTTCATTGCATCTCGGTACACGTGACAGTAATAAACCTGTTCCAGTTCGAAGTGTTGCCAGGGATTATGTTTTCAGCAAACTGTCCTTGTTGCAAATCCCCTGGCTCTAGCTCTGATCTTAATCTTCACTAGTTTAGCTCCCCTGATCACCTGTCTCACCAATCCTTTTTGACTCTCTCCAGCACCTAGCTCCCACATCCAAGGCCATTGCTGTTGTCGTCAAGTAGTTTTAATAGATCTGTAAAACAGTCTAATATCCAATAAACTGAAGTTGAAATGGTTGACTTTAGCAAGGAAAGGGCATTAATGACTCCCACTGAACTTATTTCATAAACAAAACCAGGCAACTGAATAATTTGAGAATGTATCTCTGTGACAATGCACAAGTAAGATTGTACTTGATAAACTTTGTTTACTCATTAAATTATATGAATGATATATTCAACCTAATACCCTGTATACTGATTGATGCCTATATGTTTAAATACTTCTAAATGTCATTTTGCCATACCCATTCATTACAAACCATTATCTTCTTGTACTTAATTACATCATTTTTCAAAACATTCTATCTACAGTGGCATGAATTTCTATATTTTGTACATCAAGAGAAATTAATCAGAACTATCTGTACTTTGATTATAAAGCATAGTATTACGGTACTGAGATATTGGGGTGAAGAATTTGATTAAATAATTGACATGGCAAAGTGCCATATCATTAAAACATATTGTTCTTTCAACTACAGGGAGCCATGCTAAATTTCAGCTGCCTATGACTTCATAAAATGATTGAAAGTAACCAATTCTTCAACCACCATCTTGCCATCTCACCCACCACACATTGCTGGCCCCTGCCTTTAGCTGCATGCATCAGTAAGAATCCTGATATCCTCACTCATTGCTACACACACAAAGTGCTGAAGGAACTCAGCAACTCAGGCAGCATCTATGGTGAGGAAAAAACAGACCTGTTGAACAATCTCGGCTTGAACCATGGACTGTTTATTCCGCTCCCCTCCCCCTCCCCGTAGATGCTGCCTGACCTGCTAATTACCTCCAGTATTTTATGTGTTACTCTGGATTTCCAGCATCTGCAGAATCTCTTGTCCACTCTTATAGGTAGTTTAAAAGTGTCCCATCTGCCTGTATGTAAAAGTAAACAATGTACCTCATGTTGCCCTTGATGGAACAGGCCAGTGTAAAGGATGCAAAGTAAGTATTCCCCAGCCCAGCACAAAACAGGATTTCTAGGTTTATGTCTGGTATTATAAGTGTATGTATCCGTACAGAAGGAGTACAGCATTGAAATACCTCCCCACTGCTCCCTTCCCTAGCAAATCCAAACAAAAATATGGACTGTGGGAACATTTGAATCAGTTACCATTTTATATTTTTTTGTGATTCGGCAAACAACCACAACATGGACTTCTTATAATGCTGCACCTTGCAAAGCACAGAAACAGGAACCATATACTGTAATGAAAAAGTAATGGCCACCTCTACTGAGAAATAAACAATTCCTTACAAAAGATAACACGAGGAATTCTGCAGATGCTGGAAATTCAAGCAGCACACATCAAAGTTGCTGGTGAATGCAGCAGGCCAGGCAGCATCTCTAGGAAGAGGTACAGTCGGCGTTTCGGGCCGAGACCCTTCGACAGGACTTATAAATGATACTCAGCTCAGAGAGGCATTTGGCAAACCTCTGGGGACTTAGTTGGACAAACATGCTGAGGGTTCATGATTATCTAGTATTTGTTGCTTCTGATTGATGGCAGCATACAAAATCTGTGCACTTATGTCTGGACATAAAATATCAACTAACCCTTTGCTTCCACAGATGCTGCCTGACCTGCTGATTTGTTCCAGTAGTTTGTTGTTTGTTTTTTGCTCCAGATTCCAGCATCTGCGGACTCTTTTGCACCTCCATCCTTTTTTGCTCGAGATTCCGGCATCCGCAGACTCTTTTGCGCCTCCATCCTGTTCTTTCCTCATCTCTGTAAGCCAGAGGGAAGTTAGTGCCAGCGATGTTCTCCATTAGCTTATTGCCTCGGTGGACAGCCAATACGGTTAATGGCTAGCACTAGTAACAACTAGGGTCAATAGGGGCTGAATGGGAATTGTAGTTGAGTTTACTGCTATAACTCATGATATATTTAATTGTGTCTGTTCATCAAAAAAAGGGTTTAAGTCCATTTCTTTTGTCCCACTGCTTTTTCTTTTCCTCCTCCTGCTTTTCTCCCCTTCCCTCTTTCAAAAACAATGGAACGGACCAACTTTCTTCCCTCATTCCATTCCACACTGATTATTTTCGTCAATTCAGCAGGGTTGCAGAATAGCAAAATTGGTGTCTTCCCCCTTCCTTTCCAGTTCTGATGAAGGGTCTCAGCCCAAAACGTTGACTGTTTACTCATTTCCACAGATGCTGCCTGACCCTCTGAGTTCCTCCGGCATTTTGTGTGTCGTGCTTTGGATTTCCAGCGTCAGCAGACTTTCTCGTGTTTATAATTTAATAACCTACTGGATGCACACAGCACACATTGTCAAAGTCATTTTGGTATTTTGAGAAGCCTCATGGTGACTGTTTTCCAATTTCACCCCCAAGATATCCAAAAGGGAAGCTAATGAAGAACAGGGAGCAGTAAGCTCGCACAGATATAGTAATGACCAAGCAGCTGTAATGTAATATTAGGCCTTGAATGAATGGGCTGCCTTGAAAGTGATTTTAGACTGAATTGCCCCATTACACAGAACAAGCCAGTCAGACAATGATGTACAAAGTGGAAAGTGATTCTGAACACCGGACACCAAAATCAGAAATGAAGCTGGCCATATCTGTGGAAGCCGTGTACAAGAGGGCAAGGACTTTTGACAGTGGGATGCATAGTTAATAATCCTAAATAATTCTTTATTGTAATATAAATATTCTATATGGTGCATGGATTTTAGTGAGTTGGAGTTTAAAAGGAGTGAGCTTATTGCGATATGTACGATCCCAAAGAGACACCGCAGATAAATGTTGAGATGTTTCTTCTCGTGGAAGAGTCTTGAACACAGAACATTGTTACTGCAAAAGGAGTCATCATTTAAAGCTAAGATCCACAAGAATTTCTTCTCACAGAGTTTGCAATTCTCTACACAGAGAACTATGTAGGATAGAACACAACAGTATTTAAAGAGGAAGATAAATAAATTATTGAAAGATTGGGGAATTAAGACCTTTTGGGAACTGCAAAGTGGAGGGCCTGAGGCCTGGGGCAGATCAGTCATGATCCTATTGAACAGTAAGGTAGGCTATTTCCTTATGTTCTTGACATTCAGTTCTAAATCATGTTGAAGTTGATAATTGTTTTTAAGGTAGAATAAATCTGAAATAAACTGGATGAAAGCCACTCTTCTAGAGTTACACAGAAAACCAGTAATGTATATCTCAAGGGCCAATTAAGCCACCAGGAGGGATGTAAGAGGGAACTGGAGCACAGATCTAGTCCACAACTCTCTGCATAAACAGTTGTCGTACCAAGCCATGATGCATCCAGATAGAATTACAATTCATCTTTATATCAGTAAGACCAAGAGTACAGTACTGTAGGTCACCAACCTGCAGAACACGTACATTCGATCCACACTGGTCATCTTGAGCTGCCAGTTTCTTGTCATTTCAACTCCCCACCACAGTCCCATACAAACCTGTCTGTCCTCAAACTTCTCCACTGCTAGGCTGAGTTCAAACAGGAATTAGAACAGCATCTGATATTTCGCCTGGAAAGTCTTCAATCCAGTGATATGAACATTGAAATTTCCAGTTTTAGGCATTCTGTGCTCCCTGTGCTCCTTTTTTCCTCTTTTTCATCCACACAGGACCTACATCCCACTCCCACCTCTTTTTTCAATCAGCCACCACACCCTAGACCTCCATTACTCAGATTCTTTCACCCACCTCTCATCTTTTTCCATCTTGCTAACTACCACACTCTTAACCTACAGGGTCTCATCCGCTCCCGCACCTGATTCCATCTATCCATCGTCCCTCCCTTAACTGCTTCATCTCACCAACTTACTTATCAGTTTCCAGTATCTACAGCCTTTGCATTTCTACTTATCACCTACCAATTGTGGGATGTTTGTCTTTCTGGAGATGACCATGCTTTCTGTCTTCTTGGTGTTGACTGAGAGGCCTCTGTGATTACTTTCTGCTGCCACTATAGTGAGTAGTTCTTGAAGTTTTGTTTCTGAGTCAGCTATTAGTACGATGTCATCAGCAGATCTGATGTTATTTATAATTATGGCCTCCAATTGTGAATCCTTTGATGTCTTTGATACTTCTCAAGATATTTTCACTATACAAGTTGAATAAGTCTGGTGAAAAGACACAACCTTGCCTGACTCCTCTCATGATATTCACATACTCACTCACTTCTCCTTCTATTCTGATGGATGCTGTCTGTTCCCAGTATAAGTTTCTTAAGAAATGTATATCTTTCCCATCTATGTCAAGATCTTGAAGCATTTCCAGAAGATCTTGCTGTCTGACAGCGTCAAAGGCTTTTGACACAATGTGTGATCAAGATCGGAAATATAAACATCAAACAAGTCAACAAATTCAAGTATCTTGGCAGCCTAATAACAAGTAATGGCAGGTGCAACACAGATATCAGATACAGAATAGCAATGGCGAAAGAAGCTTTCCAGAAAATGAAGACCATATTAACAGACAGAAAGATGAGCACGTACACTAAAAACAGGATACTGCAGTGCTACATTTATTCTATCCTGACTTACGGAAGTGACTGCTGGACCATTTCTCAAGCAATGGAAAAGAGACTAGAAGCAGCTGAATTATGGTTCTACAGGAGAATGTTAAAAATATCATGGATCACACACACATCAAATGAAGAAGTTCTCAGAAGAGCCCAAGCAGTTCGATCACTCATACCAACAATAAGAGAAAGACAACTCAGATTTCTAGGACACATCATGCGGAAAGATGAACTAGAAAAACTCATACTCTCTGGAAAGATTGAGGGGAGTAAACCTAGAGGAAGACCTCGGCTTATGTACATCAAAAGCATAGCCAGGTGGCTACACATCAGGGAAATGGAAGTCATCCAAAAAACGAAGGATAGATCCATATGGAAAACCATGGTCACCACCAAAGTCCACATTGGATATGGTACCTAGACAGACAGACAGACCTACCAATTTCTGTCACTACCTCCTACCTTTCCTCTCCCCAACTGGTTCCATCTGCTCCCTTTTGTTCTCTACTGATCTTTCTCTGCCTACCACCCAACAGTCACTGCCTCTGAACTGCATCCATCTCTCTCCTGCTACCTAGCTCATCAGCCTATTACCCTCTCCCTCCCATCTCCTGGATCCATCTCATGCCTGCCAGCCACTGCCTCCCTTGTCCTCTCACCTCCAGAGATTCACCCTTGATATAGGAGCTCAACTTGAACTGTCGACCATGTCATGGCCTCACCAATGCTGCCCGACCCCGACCCACTGAGTTCCTACAGAAAGAGAAAATCTGCAGATGCTGGAAATCAAAGTAATACACACAAAATTCTGGAAGAACTCAGCAGGCCAGGCAGCATCTATGGAAAAGAGTAAACAGTTGACGTTTTGGGCTGAGATCCTTCATCAGGACCTACAGCAGTTTGCCACTTGCTCTAGGCTCCAGTATCTGCAGACTCTTGTGCTTCCAATAGAGGCAGCACAGAGAAGGATGGCACAATGATACAACCAGTGGGGCTGTTGCCTCACAACACAAGTGAAATGGGTTCAATCCTGATATCATAAGTGTCTACAGGTTCTTAGGAAACTCTTCCGTGAGCATGTGGATTTCTCTGTGAGCTCTGGTATCCTCCCACATCCCAAAGATGTGTGGACTGACATGTTATTTGTCCGCTGTAAATTGCCCGCCAGTGTGTCAGTGAGTGGAAGTAATGAGAACATGGGGCTAATTTTAAAAATTGGATTAATATGAGGTTTGAGGAACAATTTGGACTCGGTGATCTGGGGGCCTATTTCTGTGCTACATGACTCTATGACTACAAAGTTCATCAAAGATTCTTTTGATGAAGAGGTTGACATATAAAGGGTGAACAGGCTGGGCCTGTAAGTATTGGAGTTGAATGGGAATGAGAAATGATCTTATTGAAACAAATAAAAATCTGAGGGTAAGTAACAGGGTGAATGATGAGAAGATTTTTTTTTACCTTAACAGGAATCAGCAATCTTAGAAAGAGATGAAGATGAATTTCTTCTCTCAGAGGATCTTGAGTCTTTGATATTGTCTGTTTCAGAGAGCTGTGAAGGTGGCATCATTCAATATATTCAGTGACAGTTGAACTACAAGTGGGATATGGGGAGCAAGCTGATAAATTATGTGAAGTCTAAGACTGGATCAGCTATGAACTTAAAAGCAAAGGACAGTTTCAAAGGGCAATGTGATGCTGCCTTGCTCCAATTTCTATGGTCTTATCTGCCACCTTAGCACATTAAAAAACAAAATTACATCTTCCAAAATTAATTTTATTTGAGAATAATATTTTCAAATTCTCATAAGGAAACAAGAACTACTGGATATAGGTTTAGGATGAGTGAAGAGAGACTTAAAAGGAAATTGAGGGGCAACTTCTCCGCACAGAAGGAGGTCAGATATGGAAGTGACTGAGGCAGGTACGTTAACAATGTTTAAAAGACACTTGAACAGTTACGTGAATAGGAAAGGTTTGGGATGACTGGGCCAAATGTGGGCTAATGGGACCATCTTAAATGGGAATGTTGGTTGGAATGGACCAGTAGGACAAAAGGTCCTGTTTCTGTGCGGTATGAATCCATTCAATTCAAGTTTAATTGTCACTTAACCATACATGAATACAGCCAACTGAGAGTGTTACTACGGGGTCAAGGTTCAAAGACACATTACCAACAGTCACGCGCAGTAAACACATACACAAGATTGCAATCACATAATAAGAGTCCTCCCCCGTGAAACTGTGGCTTGGTGCCCAGTCCTCATACACACAAGTCAACAAACCCATATAGAGTATCAGTAAAATACGATGCAGAATTCCGTGTATATAGCCCAGACCCCCACCCCACTGACATCATCTATCAACTGGCCCCAAAGCAAGCAGAGGCCCTGTCCTCACCCTGACTCCCAACTCCCACCAGGGGGCCCAGTCTTCACGTATACAAGCACACACAAAAAAAAACACAACCACACAGTATATATGTATATAGTCCAGACCCCTCAGTCCATTTGAAACTTTCAGTCGCCACAACTGTGCTACGCCGCCCCCCAGTAGAGCATGCCGGCTCAGACACCTCTTCCCCCGGTGGCTGGAGAGCATGCGACCTCGCAGTTTGAGGTGCCAAGCTGACTGAGTGCAGACAAAAACAAATCTGCAGTCGGCCACGGCAGAGATTGTCTTCTGCCAAGCGAAACCATGGGAGGGCAGCGATGCTGTGCCACACCGCCCCTGGTGAAGTTTCAGTGGCTTCAATCCCCTCACTCCAAATATGAATCTAATATGGGAAGATCACAGAATAGTAGATGTACCATAATGGTTCAAGAAAAGAAGAAGGAGAAATGAATGTGATGGAAGCAGCACAAAAATTTCATTATTAAAGACTAATTGAATGCATAGCCAGGAAAGCACAAGTTGTTTAGGGTGATTAAAAAAGCGAACAAATGGAAGAGTTATGAAAGTAATAATCCTCAAAGGCTTTTGTTCTGCATGGCTTGGAAGCTCTGAAGACAAATTCAACAAGCTGTGCTTTCACTTAGCTAACAATAAATCAAAAATTATACTTTTTCATTCAGTATCACAATTAGCAAAGCAACTGATAAACAGGCCAGCATAGATCGATGAAGCAAAAATACAGTAGCATATGCTTACTTTGGGATTAATTAACAGCAGGTCTAAAAATCTACATGCCTTTGATCATGTCTTTAGCAGTTGGCAGGTTCCATAGCTACACATACACAATTCTGGTAGAACGCAGCAGGCCAGACACCATCTACAGGAAGAGGTACAGTCGACGTAGGGACTGATGAAGGTTCTCGGCTCGAAACGTCGACTGTACCTCTTCCTATAGATGCTGCCTGGCCTACTGCGTTCACCAGCATTTTGTGTGGGTTGCTTGAATTTCCAGCATCCACAGATTTCCTCGTGTTTGAAGTTCCATAGCTAACTCAGAATACACCAAATGTGAGATCGGGGAAAGGATCTCTTTATCATTTGTGGAGTAGAAGTACTAGACAATACTAATAACAACACAGAATGAGGCTATAATGGTCTGGATTCATCAGATCCAAAACTATTCGACTGTCCAGGAGATGTGGCAATAAGCATACAAGCACAACAAAGTAGCTTAAGCGTATTTTATTATCATAAAATAGAAAGCCCAAATAAACCACACAAAATGCTATGCAGTAAGTCACAAAGTTTCCACATAGAGTTTAGGGCTCACAGTTCTTAGCCACTACCTGATTGTTATTCTCTAATTTCCGCTAATGCCCCACCTCCCCCTTGTACCCCATCCGTTATTTATATACACACATTCTTTCTCTCTCTCTCTCCTTTTTCTCCCTCTGTCCTTTTAACTATACCCCTTGCCCATCCTCTGGGCTTTTTCCCCCCTCCCCCTTTTCCTTCTCCCTGGGCCGCCTGTCCCATGATCCTCTCATATCCCTTTTGCCAATCACCTGTCCAGCTCTTGGCTCCATCCCTCCCCCTCCTGTCTTCTCCTATCATTTTGGATCTCCCCCTCCCCCTCCCACTTTTAAATCTCTTAGTAGCTCTTTCTTCAGTTAGTCCTGACGAAGGGTCTCGGCCTGAAACGTCGACTGTACCTCTTCCTAGAGATGCTGCCTGGCCTGCTGCGTTCACCAGCAACTTTGATGTGTGTTGCTTGAATTTCCAGCATCTGCAGAATTCCTTGTGTTTACCTTATTGTTGCTGTTGTCAGGGGATCGCCGAATTCTGAGTGAAACCACCCCTGTGTCCTAAGCACCAATCGCAATTTCTGGTCCTTGGTTAAAGTCCATCAAAACGATGAAAGGTACCCCAATAAATATGAATTTCACAAGCACAGGGTTATCACAGGACAGGCAAACTCTTTTTTCTTACATTAACTCAGCCTGATATATTTCACTCAAACACATGTTCATTAACAGAGTGTTCCACATACCCTCATAATTCAATTACACATCTTAATAGTTGCTCCCTGTTATCTCACAACACACAACATTCCTTTGGACTTACAAAAGAATATTAATGTCTACACACATAAACAATAAACACAAATGCAGACACTAAGAAAGAATTCATCAACCTCGCTCTCAAAGTGCCCACCAGACATTTAGTCACAAACAGACAGTGTTTACTCGGTACAGGCACTCTACAAACATTAACGACTAAAAGACATACAGATCTCACATGCTAAGATTTCAGAAAGAGGTAAATTGTCATTAGACCTTCCAGATATTCATCCAATGTTTTACAAAATTTAACATAATGGCTCTTGAATGTCTGGTAGATTAAACACACTTAGAACACTTCCTAAAACAAAAAAAACTGTAATATCCTTTAAGTGATTGAAACTAATATTATCACAATTTTTAAAATATGAAAAATTACAGTATACAGATCCAATGATTAACCTGAACATTCACTTTAAAATATTTGTGCTCATCTTTGGAGGTGGGAAGGGGTTAACAACATCTTGTTGACAATTCCCTCTGAATGAGTAAACTTTGCAAACACTACACTGTGATGGGAATGCAAGAGTCGAATTGCAGTCAATTTGGCACTTGTTTCACAGAAAACAGTTTGATGATGCCAATCTCTTTAGGTTTACACCATCCCTCACACTTATAGGCCCCCAATTAGCAGATATCACATAATGCACATCTTTTCCCAAAACAATAATATCATTTTCACCAATCAGCAGGTCATCAGTGGCTTGTTAGGACTCAACAGAAGTCTCATAGCCAACAAAACACAAGACAAGCATTAAAAGAGAACAAAGCAACATTCTGACAGGAACCTTTAAAAACAAAAGTGGATAGTTGGAGAGAAATGTTTTCATTCTCTCTTACTCAGTTTATCCTTATCCACACAGACAGGATGGGTCTGTCCTCGTATCACCACTGAGTATATATTTCCTTGTCTGTTGGCTATAATCTCACCCACCCTCCACTGACGAGGAAGATAGGTATGCCATCCATACTTTATCCCCCTTGCAGAACTGAAGTGGCTCCTTATCACCCTACTCAGTTGTGCCATCAGGAACAAAAGGAATAGATTGACCTGTTAGCAACAAAAAGGGACTGCTTCCTTTCAAGGGTGGTTGTTCAAATTATACAAAGCATGGGGAAGGACATGTAATCATCCAGATACGGAGTAAATACACAAATATGCTGTTTTAATAGACCATTCATTCTTTCAACCAGACCACTGGCTTAAGGATAATAGAGGACATGAAACGTACACCATTAGAGACAGCCCACTCTTACCATGGAACCAGAAAGTGCAAACCATTATCGGATTGTATTTCAAGCGGATTGCAGAAACAAGATGTTCTAATCACTGAAGGGTTAAAAAACTGATAAAAACATTTTAACAGTGTCCACCATAGTGAGAAGGTACTGAAATCACTTCTGTAAAGGAAGGGGGCTGACATAATCTATTTGCCAAATCTGCGCAGGGGCATGCCCATGGTGAATGGCAACCAAGGGTCATTTTTAAAGCTGTCAGTCCTTATTTTCTAAACATAGTCCACAATTCCCTACCACTGTATGAGCTATATCAATGGGAAGGAATCATCCCCACTGCCTAGATCACTCTACAGTACTCCATACCCCCAAATGACCAGAGAACTCATGGGCCCACCGAGCAAGTGGCAGTAACTCTATTTAATAGCTAGGGGCTAGATGTCACTGTACCAACACAAGTGAGTTGTTAAATCTTGTCATCAGCGAATCATCTTTCAAACGTGTGTCGATATGGTAAACGCTAATGATAACATGGGATGATCAGTTCTAAATGTCCTCTCATAACTCCGCTCCACATAAAGGACGCTCCACAATGGTGTAAGACTGTTGGTTCCACCTGGGCAACCAGACAGCAGTCAGTTAGCAACAGCCCAAGAATCGGTATAAATATGGGCTGCTTTGGTTTCATGCATAATGACAGTGTGCACTGCTCCAAGCTCTGCATATTTTCTTCTCCAGAATTGGTTGGGTGAGAGGGCTAAAGGCAGCCACCTTCCAACAATGAACTTTGTGAACCAGGGTTGCAGGAGTCAGAAGATCAAAGGGAACGCCCAACACAATGGGCGAGTCTTTGACTGGAGTAGCTTCAGGCATGGGTGACATAGCCTGAGGCGACGCAGCAGCCAGTTTTCGTATTTTATTAGTCCCATCCGGTCCCTTTGATGCTTGTTCAGAAATATACCATTTCCACTTGCACACCCTACCTCATGGGTGACAGTGTCAGAGAATACCCATCCCATAATGGGAAGATCGGGGTGGAGAGAGATGAGAGAATCTCCCATCTGTGTTTCAGTCTCTCTCAAAGCCCAGTAGCAGGCAAGAGGTTGTTTCTCAAATGCAGGGTACCTGGTAGCAGCACTAGGAAGCTTTCTGGACCGGAAACCCAGAGGCATATTCTTTCCTCCATAATTCTGCCATAGACTCCAGAGACACATAATCTTTAACAGAATCTTGCAGTTCAGAGGGGTGGCCCTCTCGATGAGGAGATGGGAGAGGCCACAGAGTCGGGGGTAACCCACTGTTTCCTGGGGCTCCATACAAAACTAAATTTCTTTCTGATCACAGCCTATAATGGTCAGAGTAGTATAGTCAAATGGGGTATATGATACCGCCAGTATCCCAAAAGGCCAACAAAGCCTTGGGCTTCTTGTTTTGTCATGGGGGGGTGCTATGTCCAGGATCTTATTTTTGACCTTATCAGGATAAATTTCAAGGTGTATAATTTATACATTCTTTGATAATAAATGTGCTTTGAATTATCCTATTGTCCTTAGTCCATCGTATTCCCAGAAAATGAATAGTTGTAACTGGGACCTGTACTTTATCGGGGTTAATTCCCCATCCCCTTGGTTGCATGTGATCAGACCAAGTATTATGTGCTGTCCAAGAGGATGCTGTCCAAGTTGCATGCCATCTTGGACAATGTCTCCCATCCACTACATAATGTACTGGAGTACATTCAGCCAGAAACTCGGAGAGCATCACAGAGCATCATAGGAAGTCATTCCTGCCTGTGGCCATCACACTTTACAACTCCTCCCTTGGAGGGTCAGACACCCTGAGCCAATAGGCTGGTCCTGGACTTATTTCCTTGCATAATTTACATATTGCTATTTAACTATTTATTGTTTTGTTACTATTTATTATTTATGGTGCAACTGTAACGAAAACCAATTTCCCCTGGGTTCAATAAATTATGACTATGACTATGACTTATGGGCTTTGGAAACCTCCACTTCAGAGGATCCCCACAATAGCACATAGTGAGCTACCTTAATGCTGGTGGATAGGACACATTCACACAAATCCTGTGCCACCACTCTACGGCAAGTATCAGGACTATAGATATATCCCTTTGGAAGCTGTGTAAAGGTATACTGAAGACTGTTCCATGTAAAAGCAAACTGAACTAATGACTGCTCAGCAATAGGGATGGAGAAGAAAGCATTAGCCAAATCAATAACTGTCAGTCCCAGAACAAAAAGGCCCTCAGTCAGGGTCACAACGTCTGTTACAGCTGCGGCCAGTGGAAGGGCAAACCAACTTAAACGGTGGTAATCAATGGTCATCAGGTATCCGAACTGGCTAAACAGGGGTATTACGCTGGACGAAGGACCCCAGGTTTAAACGGGACTCGACTGTCTCATCGATTCTGCATGCCCTCCTGGGATAGAATATTGCTTGGCAACTACTATTTGCGATGGCCAGAGTATAAAGACAGTTTCCCATTTGGTCTTTCCAACCAGAATAGACACTTTCCCTACACCAAAAGCAAATTTGCCAAAGGGTCTTGTGATAGAAGTTACCATTAATAAATCAATTCCAAAAATGTTCTCGGGTGGCTTGGAGACGAGCATGTGGGCAGACCGAGGAGGTCCATCACCAATAGCAAGATGGATTTTTGTTCATACAGCATCAGTAACTGATCCCCATATCCCTGAATACATACTCGCTCCCCTGTATATGGATCTGGATTCCCGCGTAATGAGGTAACCTCAGCCCCAGTGTCTACTGGAGCGATTCACTGCTGTTTATTACTATCAAAGGATAATAGGTACCTACAGCCTCAGGTCTCCTTCTGGGACGCTGGAAATATGAGTTGCCATAGCAACAGCAGCGGTCCGGGAGCCCTTGCCACACCTGAGGCGACAGGCTGAGTAATCTACCATCCAGGGTCCAATCCACCCATATAACGGGGGGACAACCTGCTTTTGGGGATTAAAGGTAACGTTTCAGTGTAGGAACTGGAAGGCCGACCTTTTTGTCTAGGCTATCGAATGCAACCACCTGGGTCACAATTCTCATGGTATAGCACATAAAGAACGCCATTAGGTACACTGTTGTTCCCCCCTGCCCCCACTTATCCAGCCCTGCCTTCAGATGGGGACAAAAACATTTCCTTTCTAGTAAGATGTGAAGAGGAGCTCTTTGATACTGACTGCTGAGGCACAGCCGTCGGCTGCTTCGGGACTTTCCTAGTTCTATTCATCATGCGCTCAGATTGCCCCTGCTGGTGCCAGGATTTTAAAGCGCCCGAACCTGTACCCGTTCCTGACCCCAATCTGACCCTTCAATGGACTGCTAGTCTCTGCAACAGTCCAACCCTCAGCTGGGCCTGACAGTGCCAGCAAGTACCTCTCCACTGTGAGGCTCAATCGAGTGCGCACATCAAGGGTAAAGGAGACAGCCTCCGGGCTACTGAAGCTGTTATTATTATTATTATTATTATTATAAAGGTCAGATTGTGTTGCCACCACGGAGGCATGAAATAGCCCGGGGGGGGGCGGGGAGGGGTCTAGAAATTTAGAAACACATCCAAAACCAAAGGGGCAGGGTAGCAAGCAGGAGAGCTTATATGACCACTGCCCACAGAGAGCATTCAGCTCCGTCAGCCTGACAGCCCGCAATTCAGCCAGGACCAATAGGTCTATCGTTAATGATCCTAATGGAATCAATTCAAGCATATTAAAAAGCGGTTGGAAAGCCCCTAAATACCATAGGTGGGCAAGTCAGCTGAGCAAGGATTCCCTTGGCTGCTGACAAAGCCGCCGGGCTAAACTCTGTAACTCGGTGGTAGTGTAGTTACGAATAATTGTCTCAGTGGTAAGTCGGGACAACCGCTGCAGCTTGATTTTGTTCATCAGCATTCCGGCGTTCTGCTTTAACTTTTACATGACAGCGCCTCGATTACATTGTTTTCATTCCCATTGGAATCACCATCATAACAGATATCCCCGTCAGCCACGTCAGTCTGTTCAAGCTCAGAAAGTTTAGTGTGCCTCGGCCCCACCCGCGGCATTTCACCTAAAATAGTGTTCTGAGCTCTCAAAGAGGCCAACACGCACTGCAGTCGCTTGTTTTCCTCAGAGAGTTTCGATGCTCAACTGACATGATGCAGTCATAAAAATCCACCTTACTTCAGGCAGAGAATCCGTCTTTGAGGCAAAGGCTATATGCTTAAGGCATTGTAATACTACACACGGAAGCTTAACGTTAGACAATTCAGCAAATATCTTTTAGGGACATCTGGGAGGACTTCATTCACTCCAAACATTAGCCAGCTATCCAAAACCCTCAGAGTTATTGGCCCATCCAGTGATCTGATAAGTCTGGGGTACAGTGAACGCTTGTTCATCTTCACATTTCCTGGGCCCTGCTCACAATGAAATAGGCTGGATTAATCAGACTGAAACTATTTGAACATCCAGGAGATGTGGTAATAAGTGTACAAACACAATAAAGTAACTTAAAATGTAATTTATTATTATAAAATAGAAAGCACACAAAGTACTATGTAGTAAATTGTGAAGATTTCCACAAAGACTTCAGGGCTCATGATTCTTCGTTACCACTTGATTGTTGCTGCTGTGGAGGGATCTTCACATTCTGCCTCAGTCCTGAAACCACTCTACATCTTAGGCATTGATCGCGATTTCCGGTACTTGGTTGAAGTCCAACAAAACCAGGAAAGGCACCCTAATAAGTATGAGTTTCATAAGTTCAAGGCAACCACAAGATAGACAAACTCTTTATTTAAATATTAACTCAGCTTGGTTTCTTTTATTCAAATAAGTGCTCATTGACACAGTATTCAGCATACCCTCAAATAAATATGAATTAATTAAGACACTTTGATGGTTACTCCCCATTATTTAGTAGCACACAACATTCCTTTGCACTTACAAAAGAACATTAATGTCTACACACATAAACAATAAGCTAGAATACAGACACTAAGAAAGAATCCATCAACCTCATTCTCAAAGTGACCAAAAGACACTTAGTCACTAACAGACATTGTATAGTGTTTACTCTGTACAGACATTCTGCAAACTTTACCCACTAACAGATGTACAGACCCCATCTGCTAAGAGTTCAGAATGAGTTAAAGTGTCATTTGATCATCCAATGTTTTACAAAATTTGGTAGGGGACAGAGGCCATTTGTCCCATTAGGTTCATGGTAGCTCTAAAGCAAGCAATTCCATTAGGCCAATTACTCCCCCCTTATTTCTCTGTATCCTCATAACGTATTCTCATTCATACTCTCTCATGATTCTTCCCTCCAGTAATCTACATAAAGAAGAATTTTTTTTGCCAGTTAGCTACCAGTATGTCTTTGTGTGACAAGGGAGGAAACTGGAAATCCAAATTGTCATGGAAAGAACACTGATAGCATCCAAGGTCAGAACTGAATGCAAGCCCTTCAAGATATGAACAATAACAATTATTACTGCACTGCCATGCCATCCATAGGGATAGTCAGAAAACAATGAGGGTAAGCTTTGTAGCGGCAGAGTACCAAAATACAATAAGTGTCAACGCACATCAAAGTTGCTGGTGAACGCAGCAGGCCAGGCATCATCTCTAGGAAGAGGTCAGTCGACGTTTCCACACAACAACACCTTATATTCCATCTGGGTAGCCTCTAACCTGATGGCATGAACATTGACTTCTCTAACTTCTGCTAATGCCCCACCTCCCCCTCGTACCCCAACCGTTATTTATTTATTTATATACACACATTCTTTCTCTCTCTCTCCTTTTTCTCCCTCTGTCCCTCTGACTATACCCCTTGCCCATCCTCTGGGTTCCCCCCCCCTTTTCCTTCTCCCTAGGCCTCCTGTCCCATGATCCTCTCATATCCCTTTTGCCAATCACCTGTCCAGCTCTCGGCTCCATCTCTCCCTCTCCTGTCTTCTCCTATCATTTTGGATCTCCTCCTCCCCATCCCACTTTCAAATCTCTTACTAGCTCTTCCTTCAGTTAGACCTAAGGAAGGGTCTCGGCCCGAAACGTCGACTGTACTTCTTCCTAGAGATGCTGCCTGGCCTGCTGCGTTCACCAGCAACTTTGATGTGTGTTGCTTGAATTTCCAGCATCTGCAGAATTCCTCATGTATAAGTGTCAACACACCCATTTTGGCTCATCAAAGTCATCAATTCAAGAGCTGATCTAAAACTCAGTGCTGGATCTTTAATATGATCCCTACACCATCTCTTTATATGTTACTTGCAAATTGATTTCAGATCCAGTCTGATTTTAAAGATTAATTAAAAAGATTAATAGACAAATAATCAGCAGGAATACATGTTTCTTTATAAATTTTCTAATATTTGGTGTATATATACAAACGTTTGTACTTTTAGTAATGTTTTTATTTAGGTCCTTAAAGGGGAATATAAAACTACAATTTAGACTCCAAGTTGACTATATTTATTTTTAATGAAAGTACTTCCATACACAGTCTCGCTTGTAAAAATAATTATGCAGATCTGAATATAGGAGCCAATGTTCCAAGTACTGTACTAGAGTGAATTTTGTTCTAAAGGCCACCAAACTATGACAGATCTTCATGTTCATATAGTGCCAGTGGACCTGATACATCCAGATGTCAATCAGACTTCTGTGTTTTCCACATCACATTGACTGATGGTGAGAACATGCTACAAGGCTAAGTGCCACACTTAAACACTCAGAAGGCTCAGCTATACCTCTTGAAATGTCCAAAATAGTTTCTGATCCCTTCTGGATTTGAAGAACTGTCATCAACAAAAATAACTGGCAGTCCTGCTAATAGCTGTGCAAATTACACCATCTGTCAATGCTTGAAAATAGCTTAGCTCTTCCATGAAGTTTTGTAGCCATCAAAACTTGCAGCATTGCCTGGAGTTAAAGCTGGACAACATTCTGCTGCAGTAGCAGCAGACACTTTCAAAGGCTTTGAGGTTGAAATTCTGCAAGGGTTCACTTTAATAGAAAAGTCACCATTGACAGTCAAACAAACCTTCAAGGTAACAATAGCTGCTCTTTACAACCACTAACTGTACATAGAATATAGAATGACGTAACACTGTACAGTACCCTTCGGCACATGGTGTTGTGCTGACCTTTTAACCTACTGTAAGATCAATCTAATGCTTCCCTACTGCTTTTTCCTCGATATTTTCTTTCTTCCTGTGCCAATTCAAGAGTCTCTGAGATGTCACTTTTGTATCAGCCTCTACCACTAGCCCTGGCAGTGCGTTCCACGCACCCACCACTCTCTGTGACTCCCCCTATGCTTTCCTCCAATCACCTTTAAATTATACTCTCTCATATTTGCCATCTCTGTCCTGGGAAAAAGGAGCTGGCTGTCCACTCTACCAATGCCTCTTATCATCGCATACACGTTTATCAAAGTCACCTCTCATCTTTGATCCAAGGAGAGAAGTTCTAGCTCATTCAACCTTCCCTAAGACATGCTCTCTAATCAAGGAAGCATCCAGGTAAATCTCCTATGCATCCTCTCTAAAGCTTCCACATGCTTCCTGTAATGAGGCAACCAGAGCAGAACACAATATATTTAAGTGTGGTCTAACTATAATTTTATAGAGCTGCAATATTACCTTGCAGCTCTTGAATTCTGACCTTTCAAAGTGTATCACATCACACTTTCCTGGATTGAACTCCATCGGTCATGTCTCAGCCCAGCTCCACACTCTGTCAATGTCCCATTGAAACCTTCTATGCTATACACACCACCGCCAACCATTGTGTCATTAAAAGTCACAAGGAGTAGGGCTCCTAGAACATCACTTGTCACTGACCTCCAGCAGAATACATTTCCTCTACGACCACCCTCTGCCTTCTTATGGGTAAGCTCATTCAGAATCCATGCAGTTAAGTTTCCCTGGATCCCAAGCCTCCTTCTTTCTAAATCAGCCTGCCATGGGGAACCTTGTCCAACACCACACTAAAACAAAAATACAACATAAAACATAAAACAGAACAGCACAGGAGCAGACCCTTTGATCCAATTAAATTAATCATCAGATGGCCAACTAAACTCATCTCTTCTGCCTTTACAATGTCCACATCCTTCCATTTCCTCACATCCATGTGCCTATCTAAACACCTCTTAAAAGTCCCTAATATTTCTGCCTCTACAACCACCCCAAGCACCCACCACTCTCTGTAAAAAATGTGCCTCTCACACCTCCTTTGAATTTACCCTCTTTTACATTAAATGCATGCTTTTGGGTATAAGACGTTTCAACTCTTGGAAAAAGATAGTGTATCTATGCTTCTCATAATCTTATAAACCTATATCAGATCTACTCCCAGCCTCTGCTGCTCCAGAGAAAACAAGTGAAATTTGTCCAACCTTTTATGATAGCACATGCCCTCTAATCCTGGTAATTTCATCCATCCTATAATGGGGCAATTAGAATTTTATGCAATACTCCAGAGGTGACCTAATGAGAGTTTTATAGAGCTGTAACATAACTTCCTGACCTTTAAATTCAATGCCTTGACTCAGAAAGGGAAGCATGGCATATGCCTTCTTGACCACCCTGTCAACCTGTGTAGCCACTTTCAGGGAACTATGAACTTGGACCCCAAGATCCCTCTGCTCATCAACACTGTTAAGGGTCTTGCCAAAGGTTCAAAGGTTCATTTATTATCAAAGTATACAACTCAGAAATTGTTCTTCTCCAGATAGCAGCCAAACCAAGAAAGAAAAGAATTGGAACATGATCACCAACCCCAAAATCCCCCTCCCCGCACAAAAAATGAACAAAAATGGAACAGGAACATTGACCCCCAAATCCCCCTACTCTGCAGAAGAAAAGAGAAAGATTGGGTGAACAACACAGAATATAGAAAACTACAAGAATGAAAAAAAAATTAATTGCTATAATCCATATCCACATCCAAAAAGCAGAAAAACTTGGGCGGAGCAGCAGGCCGCACAGTCTCCCCTCTCTGGTAGCAGAGCGATCCCACCAGCGATCAAAAGGAGGGCTGTGGGACAGGTGGCAGAGAAGGAGTGCCAGAGGCCGGTGATGGCGTGGGTGCAGACACACCCTGCCCTGAGACAGAAGGGAAGATCATTTGATTCCAGACAATTGGTTTATTGATCATTACAAAATAGATCTTTGGTGCTTCTCACTCTCACCCCTCTCCCTTCCCCTTTTCTCAACCATGATTCCCCTCCCCCTGCACTCTTCCTGCTCTCAGTCCACAACAGAAACCCTTAACACCATCAGGTTTATTATTACTCATACTTGTCATGAAATTTGTCCTTTCTTCTTTGCAGCAGCAGTACAGTGCAATACATAAAATTGCTACAGTACTGTGCAAATGTCTTAGGCACCCTAGCTATATATATGTGCCTAGGATTTCTGCACAGTACTGTATCTTAAAAGCTAAGGTGTGGTCTCTGTTCCCTAATTGCTCACTCACTGAAAGTTTGGTCACTTGGCCAGGCTCATTACCCAATACTAGGTCCAGCACAGCCTCTCCTCTTGACGGACTACCTACATATTGATTTAAGAAACCCTCCTGGATGCACCTAACACATTCTGCCCTAACTTGCATAAAGAATGTCCCAGTTTATATTAGAGAAGTGGAAGTTCCCCATGACAACAACCCTGTTGTTATTGCACCTTTCCTTAATCCGCCTGCATATCTGTTCCTCAATGTTCCTGTAGCTATTGGGGGTCTGTAGTACAATCTCATCAGAGAGATTACACCCTTCTTACTTTTGAGTTCTACTCATATAGACTCAGTAGACAAGCCCTCTATTATATACCACATCCACTGCTCTAATCTTCATTAAAGAAGGGAATAATTGTCACCAATTAATTTCTTGAAGTTATTATGATTTTAACTGCATGATTTCTAAATCCACTTACAGAGAACAGAGAACATTACAGGCCCTTTGGCCCATATTGTTCTGCCGACCTTTTACCCGCTTTAAGATCAATCTAACTCTTCCCTCCTAAGTGGCCCTCTATTCTTCCATCATCCATGTGGTTATCTAAGAGCGTCTTAAATGCCCCTAATGTATTTGCCTCTACTACCACCCCTGGCAGTGTATTCCTTGTACCCACCACTCATATGAGCCATTTTCACACTGGCTGTCCAATTGATCTACTGTATGGCTCATGTCATCCTCATCACTTGCTCCAGGAAGGTTTTTATGAAGCAGGAGTGTCCCCAAGCAAGGAAAGGCCGGGGGTATCTTAAGGTCAGAGTCATGTTACCAAATTTGCACTTCAGAAGTGTGGAAAAGGAGTGCATGGGGCTAGTTTTGCCCCATGAAGGTTTCTGGCAATTCCCATAAATTTACAAGGCATGGTACAGTCACGTAGCAGAGAAACAGACCCTTTAGCCTCACCCCTACATGTCATACTAGCCATTCAGTCATGATCTATATTAATCCCAGCTTTCCCCTCACCTCCCAATCAATTCACCAGCAAATGCCTTCTGATCCACAACAAATCCGCATGCTAGTTGATATTGGGGTAATTGAAATTCCTTATCATCTCTCTACATTTCTTGTGTCGTATATCTGAATCTTACAAGCAGATTTTCTCCTCTAATTCCCTCTGACTACTTATGGCCAAAAGAACACTCACTAAAAGCCTCTTAGAATGGTCTGTGCTTTTTAATCAATGCTCTTGACGAATCCACATCCTCTTATAGCCTGGACATGATCGCTGGCCAGCACGGTAATATCTTCCTTAAATGAATACTGCCACCTCTGTTTCCTGAACACCCTGTGCCAAGTGGCTAGTCTGTGGTCTTGATCTTCAAATACAATTCTTCTCAACTGGCCAACAACTATATTGATGTACTGAAGATGATGGGAATGTTACTACATTGTTCCCAACAGAATTATCAAGCACTCCCTCTGCAGCTGGAATGGGCAGCCATAAACACTGAACTGTGCAGCAAGTAAAATTGCTTCACGTCATCTAAACAAAACCAGTCATCGTTAAAACCTGTGCACTTGGTAGTACAGATCACCCAGAGATGAAGTGCAGCAGCTGGAATGTATCTCAGGAAATGTGGCTGCGACAGAGGACTGCAGGTAAAACTGAAACGCAGGGCCCTAAGGTCCACCCACCCCACTATTCTCCTGACTATTGTAGAGATTTCTGGAAAATAAAATTTAAACCTCAGAACAAGATTGCAGAGTGACATCAGGCACTGACGTGCTTCCGAGGAATGGCTCCAGAACACTGTACTCCAGTCTGAGGGCCTCACCTTCTACCACATGGACCAAATGGTGGCATCAAATAAAGGCAGAGGTGGTGGAGTTTGCTTCATTGTGGTATACAGACATGGCGGTTCAGTCTCATTGTCTGGTGCCACCTGATTTGTCTGCCGAGGGAGTTAGACCATAAGACCGTAAGACATAGGAGCAGAATTAGGTCATTCAGCCCATCGAGTCTGCTCCATCATTCTATCATGGCTGATACCGGATCACATTCACCTGCCTTCTCGCCATATCTTTTGATGCACTGACCGATCAAGAAGCGATCAACTTCTGCCTTAAATATACGCATAGACTTGGCCTCCACCGCAGTCTGTGGTAGAGCATGCCACAGATTCACTACTCTCTGTCTCCAATGATAACACGTTATTTAAGAGATATGAAGCCCAAAACTATCGATAATCCTCCAAGTGCAGCCTAACTAGTGTCTTATAAAGGCTCAGTGTTATCTCCTTGCTTTTATGTTCTATTCCTCTTGAAATAAATGCCAACATTGCATTTGCCTTCTTTACTGCAGACTCAACCTGTAAATTAACCTTCTGGGAGTCTTGCACGAGGACTTCTAAGTCCCGCTGCACCTCTGATATTTGAACCTTCTCCTCATTTAGATCAAAGTCGGCACTATTGTTTCTTTTACCAAAATGCATTATTGTACTATTCCCAGAACTGTATTCTATCTGCCACTTTTTTGCCCATTTTTCCAATTTGTCTAAGTCCTGCTGCAATCACTTTGCTTCCTCAGCACTACCTACCCCTCCATCGATCTTCATATCACCCACAAACTTTGCCACAAAGTCATCAATTCCATTATTTAAATCTTTGACAAACAATGTGAAAAGTACCGTTCCCAATAATGACCCCTGGGGAACATCACCAGTCACTGACAGCCCATCAGAAAAGGCCCCCTTTATTCCCACTCACTGCTTCTTGCCTGCCAGCCATTCCATTATCCACGCCAGTATCTTTTCTGTAATGCCACAGGATTTTATCTTGCTAAGCACCCTCACGTTTGGAACCTTATCAAATGCCTTCTGAAAATCCAAGTAAATCACAGCCATGGCTT
The DNA here is from genome assembly GCF_963921235.1 of Mobula hypostoma. NCBI lineage: Eukaryota > Metazoa > Chordata > Chondrichthyes > Myliobatiformes > Myliobatidae > Mobula > Mobula hypostoma. The sequence goes on from NC_086100.1 coordinate 119,785,633, forward strand.
CTCCTTTGTCCACCCTGCTTGTACTTCCTCAAAGAACTCCGACAGGTTTGTCAGGCAAGATTTCCCTTTACAGAAACCATGCTGACTTTGACTTATTTTATCATTAGTCTCCAAGCACCTTGAAACCTCATCTTTAATATAGACTCCAATACTTTCCCAACCACTGAGGTTAGGCTAACTGGCCTATAATTTCCTTTCATTTGCCTTCCTCCTTTCTTAAAGAGTTCTCCACCATCACCCTGTTGCCATGTATATTCCGCCAATGGTAAGTATCAGATGGAACTGCAGCAGCTGAGCACAGTGATCAACGAGATAACATACCCTGAACACTTCCTGATCAGCAGGTGGGACTTGACTTGAATCACATTGACTTTATTACTTATATCCTTCATATACATGAGGAGTAAACATCTTTACATTACATCTCCATCTAAGTGTGCAATGTGCAATTTATAGTAATTTATAATAAATAGAATATACAACAGGACAGTCAATATAACATAGAAATACAGTTATATCAGCATGAATTAATCAGTCTGATGGCCTGGTGGAAGAAGCTGTCCCAGAGCCTGTTGGTCATGGCTTTTATGCGGTACCGTTTCCCGGATGGTAGCAGCTGGAAAAGTTTGTGGTTGGGGTGACTCGGATCCCCAATGATCCTTTGGGCCCTTTTTACACACCAGACTAGCTTGAGGAAGTCTCTGACAAACCATTACCAAAATGGCACCAAGACACTTGATCACTGTTTAACTACCATCACGAATGCTTGCCACGCTATCTCATGCCCACACTTCGGCAAATCCCATCACCTGATTGAACTTCTACTTCTGGCGTACAGGCAGAGACTGGACCGCAGTACCAGTGGTGAGGACCACGGAGATGTGGTCAAGGATGGCGAGGAGAACCTCCTGGAGTCACACACACTCATTCACGCAGGTCTTGATGAAGTGGTTGATATTCAGTCAGTAAATACATATATATAATAGTTAAGTTAAGAAACTGTCAGGTTCTGCAGATAGTAAAAAAAGCATATAATTGATTAAAAGGGAATCTCCATCAGTTAGGGAAATGGACTGAGGAAAGTTAAATGTACTTCAGTATGAATAAGTATCAGGAAAGTCAGACCAGCATAGGACTTACATTCAATGGCCACTTTATTAGATATAGCTCCACACCTGCTCATTACTGCAAATATCTAATCAGCCAATCACGTGGAAGCAACTCAATATATAAAAGGGTGCAGACATGGTCAAGAGGTTCAGTTGTTCAGGTGGCCAGACATCAGGATGGGGAAGAAATATGTTTTTAGTGATCTTGGCCGTGGAATGATTGTCGGTGCCAGACAGGGTGGTTTGAGTATCTCAGAAACTGCTGATCACCTGGGATTTTCACGCATAGTCGATAGAGTTCACAGAGAGTGGTGTAAAAATCAACAGGACATCAAACCTTGAAGTGGTTGGGCTACAACAGCAGAAGACCAGGAACACTCACTCTTTATCCACTTTATTAGGTATAAGAGGTATCTAATAAAGTGGCCACTGAGTGTATTCTATGCATCATAGGGCACTAGGAAACGTAAAGGAACAGAGGGACAAATGCAGTTCATTGAAAGCAGCATCACAGGTAGAGAGGGTGGTGAAAAAGTTGTTTAGGGTGCTGGCCTTCATCAGTCAGGTCACCGTGTAAAGGATATTCACTGTTCAAGTCCAAGGGCCCTTTTACCAAGTTCAGATTTCTGCACAGCAGCTGCTAGTTCTCGAGATCAAAGAGTCGTTTTAGAGAAAGTTAAATTTCCAACCAATATTTTTTGTTCAGCTTCTTATTGCAAGCAAGAACCGGTCTTCAGTTCTTAGTGCAAATTCCAAGCAAGAAACAGTCTGAAGTTAAAAGGGAAGTTTTGCAAACAAACAGCACTGTCTATCGAATACAGACTATTGGTCCACTGCAAAAGACTGATTGTTCAAGAGATGCAGTGTAAAACAATAGGGTTATGTTAATTGGCTTGTATCAAACCAGACAACACTGGGTTCATTAATTAGTTCAAGGATGTTTTCAGACCAGATTGATACTAGCACTTAGCACATCAAATAGTTAATTTATAAATAATTATAAGATTTGTATACTCAAAGAGACAGTTTCACAGCATAATTAATGGGAACTCTGTCCCCAGAATCTTTTAGACCATCTGTGTGAAAAAGTGTCTGAAAAAATATAACATGCTTGTGAAGTCACCCAAGTAGCAGAAAAACAATACAAATGAGGTGTTAGGAATGGTCCAGAAAAATTGGGAAGAATGACAGAAAGATGGGGTGAATTAGAATGTATTCCTCTGCCTTCGATTTCTGCAACGTCAACTTGTTCATCTGTCACTTGTTGCATATCTTTATAGCTTACAGGAATTGTTCCTGTGTTTTGGAAAACCTTTGTGTTTTAGAAATCAATTGTAGTTTGGAAGTCTTTTATAACTTAGAAAAGCTCTATGAGTTTTAAATTTGTTTTAAGAATATTATCTAAATTTAAACATATATCATTGAAAATAAATGAACTGTGTTTAAACTTATTTGTTAGCTGGTAGTATCTTCTCCTTCATGGCGGGGGGGGGGGAACACTCAAATACTGGGTATCGGCAGCTAAACTCGCCATGGAGGATGAACAGGGAAGAGAATTCTCTTTGAGGAGTAGATAGCTATAGTATAACCTCTTTTTAGTGAAGATACCCATAGCTGTCTATAGCAGATATGGCTTCAGATCTTTGTTTGAGTTTAGAACCTGGCTGTCAGCAAAACCAATGCCATCAGAACTAAATATACGAGTTGGGATATTATGCTGCATGTAAATTGTTGGCGAGGCAGCATTTGGAGTACAGTACTGTGCACAGTTTTGGTCAGTTTATTACAGAAAAAACATGGTTAAACTGGAAAGAGTTTAGAAACTATTTATGAGAATGTTTCCAGGACTACAGGGTTTGAGTTATAGGGAGAAGTTGACCACGCTTGGTCTTTATTCCTTTGATCATGGGAGGATGATGGGTGACCATTTAGAAATATTTACAATTATGAATGGAATAGATAAGGTGGACAGCAGCAGTTTTCTCCCTAGCTTAAGGGAGTCCAAAAGTAGTGGGCATAGATTTAGGGTGAGAGGGGTATGATTTGAAAGGGACTCGAGAGGCAACTTTTTCACGCAAAGGCTGGTGAGTATATGGAATGATCTGCCAGAGCACGTAGTTGCAGCAGGTACAATAGTATTATTTAAGAACCACTTGGATGGGTACATGCAGGGGCGAAGCTTAGAGGTATATGGGGCGAATGTAGGAAATTGGGACTAGCAGGGTTGGCATGAACTGGTTGGGCTGAAGGTGCTGCCTCCGTGGTGTACAGCACTCTGACTCCATGACTCTAAAAGATGTCAGCTACAAATTCATGACTTGAGATACCTAATATTACTTTTCAATTCTTCTTAGAGATATTCCAATCTAATCTGATACTAAGTGTCGACCCAAAAAGCCAACTATCCCTATATATTTACAAATACTGGTGATCGCCTGAATTCTGCTTGCATTTTGAATTTTTTTTGCTGAATATTCTTGCAGCTGCAGTCCTTTGTGTCTCTAATCGAAATAAAAAACACTTTACCCAGGTTAAGCAAAAGCCTAAGTTAGATATTGGGACTTATTTCCCTCTGCATCAAATTCTAGTACTGACCAAATTCTAGAGGTTTACACCCTGTTTCATAAAGTCATGGAGAGGTACAACATAGAAAAAGTTCTTTCAGCCCATTGAGACCACACCAACTATCAACCACCCATTTGACATCAATGCTACATTAATCTCGTTCTTTTAAATTTCCCCCACATTTGCTCCAGATTCTACCATTCACCTACAGACTAGGGGCAATTTACAGTCACCAAACAACCAACTGACCATTACGGCTTTGGGATGTGGGGTTCAACTGGAGTATTTAGAGAAAAGGCTTGTGGTCCCAGGGAGAACATACAAACACCATGCACACAGCACCTGAGGTTGGGATTGAAGCCAGACCTCTAGCAACAGTGGGGCTGCAACTCTGTTAACTATGCACTCAGTTAGAATTTTCAATTGTGCTCTTTGATTCCTCTTTCTTATTTATGTTCTGGCTTGCTTTACGGAAATAAAAAGTGCTATCAAAAATCGGTGGGTAAACTGTCCTCGTTGGATCTTAACACCTTTCTCTGTAAGTGGATCCTGGATATTTTGACAGAAAAGCCACAGTCACTCTGTGTGGACAGAAACATATCTATCTCCATCACGCTGAGCATCGGTGCTTCCCAGGGCTGCATGCCCAGCCTGCTGTTGCTCATGCTGCTGACGCATGACTGCCTTGCTGGATCCAGTTCAAACCAAATCATCAAGTTCACCGATAACACATCATTGGTTGGCCACATCAACGACGATGACCAGGCAGCATAGAGAGGGGGGACAGAGCGGCTGGTAGAATGGTGCGACACAACAACTTGAGTCTCAACATGGACAAGACCAAAGAGATGATTGTGGACTGTAGAAAGGTGTGGGCTGACAACTCCTCACTGCACATACACAGCCTCTCTGTAGGGAGCATTTGGAGCACCAAGTTTCTGGGATGGCACATAATGGATCATCTCACCTAGTCAATCAACACCACTTTTTTGATCAAGAAAGCACAGCAGCATCTCCACTTCCTGAGGCTTCTTCCACACCCCTCCCTCCCCATTTAAGCCAATTTTTACGGGAGCACCACTGAGTCTGTCCTAACCAACTGCATTATCGTCTGGTTTGGGAATCACAAGGCATCTGACAAGTCCCTCCAAAGGATTACGAAGACTGCTGAGAGGAGTATGGGGTCTCTTTTCTACCCTTCAGTGATACTTCTCAGGAGTGCTGCGCATGAAGGGCCCTTAGCATTGTCAATGATCCCTCCCATTCATCCAACAATCTCTTCAACCCCCTACCATCAGGCAGAAGATACCACAGCATTAGGACAAGAACTATTAGATTAGGAAACAGCTTCTTCCCCCAGTCTGTAAGACTACTGAATTCCCTGCTACTACCAAGGACTCATTATGTATGAAGCACCAGCAGTGTTATACTGTTTATTTTTTAACTGGTGTTGTATATGTACCTTATTACTTGATAAGTTATTTGTGGTAATATAACCTTAAGTGATATATGTGTGAGTTATATGTACTGTGTTATGCACCTTGGTCAGGAGGAATATTGTTTCATTTGGAGGTTTACATGTGTATGATTGAATGACAATGAACTGAACCTGAACTTGAGTTGGGGCAATCTGAGGACAGCCATATCAGACAAAGGATATCAACTACAAATGTTTTTATTCATCATTGTCAATAGCAAGAATTTTACCGAAGTCTGCATCATGTGTTCTTGGAGCTGTCACAATGCATTCATGCTAGCATAATCCAATATTTTGAGACTTTATGTTTCCAGAGGTAGCTTTAAGGCCCAGAGTAGGAATCACAAAATGCTCCGTATGGAGTTGGCAGGATACTGAATCACATAGCCACCAGCTGAGGAATTAAACAAGGTACAAGACAGGAAGCTCTCTTTGGTATTTGCCAGTGAGAGCATCCAGAATCATTTGCTGTGTTCTATGCCCTGCTTAACACTGCATGGCAGAAAGGATTAGCGGCAAAAAATGTGAAGAAAGCACACATCACCCGTTCAGTTTTGTACATGGTCAACTGAGATATATTTATACTTCAAAAGATCAGTTAATTATCTGAACTGTTACAAAGAACAAATGAAAAGCTGGAGTGAAATAGTATCTCAAGAGATTTATGATCTACATGCGCAGAATACTTAAATACAAGACAAGTGCAAAAAAAAACCAAGGTTTTATGGCAGATTAACCTTTATAGCTTGTGAGCAAGACATAAAGGGGAAGGAGGTTTGTTGCAACCCTACAAATCCCCATGTGATGGACAGCCCTCGGTAAATGCGCGCGCGCACACACATGCACGCACGCACGCGCGCGCACACACACACACACACACACACACACCCTTGTCATTCTGCTGTCACTGCACTAAGTGTGCACATTTCAATGTCTTCCCCTGTATATTCTAATAATCGGTCCTAAAGGGTGTGGCTTTTTGGTGCCTTTTCCACCATACATGGGTGTGTAATTGTAATTGTTTAGTAATGGGGATGTGGAAATGTGTATATATTGTTTGTATACTGTATTTAAGTTAGATACTTTTGTTAATTTTGTAATATGATTGTAACTACATTGTGGTGTGCATCATATTCTGATTCATGTGCCGTCTTAATTTAACTTTGTGGGTAATTAAAGATGGAATGTCCTGTGCCTAAAAAACAGGGTGGTTCGCTCTCAGTAGGAGGGAGAAATTCACTCTCAGTAGGAGAGAGAGATCAAGCTGCCAGGAGTTCACATTGGACACAGTATGTAGCTATAATTGTGTTTTCTGGTAGATACTTTTTGTAAACATTAGCAGTTTTTGCTATTTTCACTCCTTTTTGTAAGTTTGATTTTCGATGCACTTAATAAATACACTTGCACGAAAGTGCTAAGCGACTCCAGCCATTTTTTTTTACTGTGGTCAAAATCCACGTATCATAACGCCCCAGTTAGCCAACTTCTGGAACACTGCCCACTGCATCTTATAAAGCATATGCTGCTCTTGGAACACACTTTTACTAAAGTAACGCTGGGTCTACAAGTGTTAGATTGCGAGGAGAAATGACGCAATTGACAAAAACATCAAAGACAACATGCGAAGAAAACTTTGGCGAATGGCAGAGCAGACTTGTGCTCCTACGTATTATGGTGTCATGGGCTAAAACTGTTTCACAAAGTGTGTATTTACAATCCAGAAGTAACTGACTGAAAGAGAAATGCAAGTAAGTTCAATCATCACTTTCATAAAATAAATCAGTATATCACCCGAAGAGAATTCCACAGATTCACCACTCTCTGTGTGAAGATGTTTTTCCTAATCTCGGTCCTAAAAGGCTTCCCCTTTATCCTCAAACTGTGACCCTTCGTTCTGGACTTCCCCAACATCGGGAACAATCTTCCTGCACCTAGCCTGTCCAATCCCTTTAGGATTTTATACATTTCAATCAGATCCCCCCTCAATCTTCTAAATTCCAACGAGTGCAAGCCCAGTTCATCCAGTCTTTCTTCATATGAAAGTCCTGCCATCCCAGGAATCAATCTGGTGAACCTTCTTTGTACTCCCTCTATGGCAAGGATGTCTTTCCTCAGGTTAGGGGACCAAAACTGCACACAATACTCCAAGTGTGGTCTCACCAAAGCCTTGTACAACTGCAGTAGTACCTCCCTGCTCCTGTACTCGAATCCTCTTGCTATAAATGCCAGCATACCATTCGCCTTTTTCACCGCCTGCTGTACCTGCATGCCCACTTTCAATGACTGGTGTATAATGCCACCCAGGTCTCGTTGCACCTCCCCTTTTCCTAATCGGCCACCATTCAGATAATAATCTGTTTTCCTATTTTTGCCACCAAAGTGGATAACTTCACATTTATCCACATTAAATTGCATCTGCCATGAATTTGCCCACTCACCCAACCTATCCAAGTCACTCTGCATCCTCTTAGCATCCTCCTCACAGCTAACACTGCCACCCAGCTTCGTGTCATCCGCAAACTTGGAGATGCTGCATTTAATTCCCTCATCCAAGTCATTAATATATATTGTAAACAACTGGGGTCCCAGCACTGAGCCTTGCGGTACCCCACTAGTCACCGCCTGCCATTCTGAAAAGGTCCCGTTTATTCCCAACTCTTTGCTTCCTGTCTGCTAACCAATTCTCTATCCACATCAATACCTTACCCCCAATACCGTGTGCTTTAAGTTTGCACACTAATCTCCTGTGTGGGACCTTGTCAAAAGCCTTTTGAAAATCCAAATATACCACATCCACTGGCTCTCCCCTATCCACTCTACTAGCTACATCCTCAAAAAATTCTATGAGATTTGTCAGACATGATTTTCCTTTCACAAATCCATGCTGACTTTGTCCGATGATTTCACCGCTTTCCAAATGTGCTGTTATCACATCTTTGATAACTCACTCCAGCAGTTTCCCCACCACCGACGTTAGGCTAACCGGTCTATAATTCCCCGGTTTCCCTCTCCTTCCTTTTTTAAAAAGTGGGGTTACATTAGCCACCCTCCAATCCTCAGTAACTAGTCAAGAATCTAACGAGTTTTGAAAAATTATCACTAATGCATCCACTACTTCTTGGGCTACTTCCTTAAGCACTCTGGGATGCAGACCATCTGGCCCTGGGGATTTATCTGCCTTCAATCCCTTCAATTTACCTAACACCACTTCCCTACTAACATGTATTTCGCTCAGTTCCTCCATCTCACTGGACCTTCTGTCCCCTACTATTTCTGGAAGATTATTTATGTCCTCCTTAGTGAAAACAGAACCAAAGTAATTATTCAATTGGTCTGCCATGTCCTTGCTCCCCATAATCAATTCACCTGTTTCTGTCTGTAGGGGACCTACATTTGTTTTTACCAGTCTTTTCCTTTTTACATATCTATAAAAGCTTTTACAGTCAGTTTTTATGTTCCCTGCCAGTTTTCTCTCATAATCTTTTTTCCCCTTCCTAATTAAGCCCTTTGTCCTCCTCTGCTGAACTCTGAATTTCTCCCAGTCCTCAGGTGAGCCACTTTCTCTGGCTAATTTGTATGCTTCTTCTTTGGAATTTATACTATCCCTAATTTCCCTTGTCAGCCACGGGTGCACTACCTTCCTTGATTTATTCTTTTGCCAAACTGGGATGAACAATTGTTGTAGTTCATCCATGCAATCTTTAAATGCTTGCCATTGCATATCCACCGTCAATCCTTTAAGTGTCATTTGCCAGTCTATCTTAGCTAATTCACGTCTCATACCTTCAAAGCATAGGCTCCTTCTGTCCAGCAATACTTGAATGGTTCTAGTCATGCATTTCCAGGAACATAGAAAGATAGAGGGTGCTTTGAAAGGGGCTAAACCAGAGAAGCAATGGGTGCAAGCTCAATAAATAATTCAAAATCAGACATTGATAGCTCTTCATTAGGCAAGGTTTCTACAATACAGAGCCTAGGTAAGTGGATGAAGTTGAGGTATGAACAAATCATTATCTCAGAGCAGGTTCATGGTTGAAGAGCCTACCAATGTTCCTGCATTTATAAAACATAGAAAATAGCACAGTGCAGCACAGGAAGAGGCCTTTTGACTCACTCAAATTGATGCCTATACTCCACTACCTATGCATGATCATGACTCTCAAAGTCCAGCCTTACATCACGGGAGGTGGAAATAGGTAAGGCCAGCCAGCAGGGCTCTGGTGAAACTGTACAGGCTAAAGTCCTGTACAGTGGATGCAATGGACTACAGGAGCATTGATGAACTCCAACCATACCATCGACTTCAGAGGATGATGAAGGCGGAAGCTAAAGGCCCAAGTAAGTACACATTATCCATATCCATCCATTCCCAGCATACTCATGTGTCTGTCTGACATTACTTCTAACATATTTGTTGTTTAAACATACAGTACATATGGTATGATTTGAATTTTCTGTTGCTTCCAAATTTAAGCATTTGCTGAACATTTGGAAGTTTTCTGTCTCCACTGGGTCTGTTTGACAGAGAGCTGAAGTAGAGTGGTCTGCACTGAAACTCTTCCCCACTCAGTGCTCCATCTAATTGAAGATTAAGCAAAGCCTGAGGAGATTTTATAAGCATATTGAAGGAAAGATAGAGAGAGCAGGGCCCTTGAAAGACAAAAGGGGTCACCTTTGTGTTTTGCCACAAGAGATGTTCAGCGTTCTAAATGAATATTTCTTCTCTTTTTACTGCAGAGAAAGATATGTTGATTCCAGAAAAATAATTGGGGAGGACTTGGGGATAGTCTGCACTCCAGTAGATGAGGTGCTGGATGACTTCAAAGGATGGCTAGACAGATCCCCAGGACCTGACCAGGTATATCCAAGAACACTATGGAAGACGAGAGAAGAAATTGAGGGCTGAGATATGTGCATCATCATTAGCCAAGGATGAGGTGCCAGTAGACTGTAAGGTAGCAAATGTTATGCCTTTATTTAAGAAGAGAGACCGAGAAAATCCTGGGAACTAAAAGCCAGTAGTTCCAAAATCAGTAGTAGCTAAGATATTGGAGGGATACTGAGGAATAAGAATATACTTACAACACAACTGGAAAGACTGGAATCGATTATGCGTAGCTCAGTTGTGTATGGGAAATCATGTTTTATAAATTTGATTTAATCTTTTGATGAGGTGACTGAGAACGTTGATGAGGATAGAAAGGCAGACATGGTTTATACGGACTTCAGTAAGGCCTTTGATAAGATTCTGCATGGTAGGCCGTTCTGGAAAGTTAGATCACATGGAATCCCGAGACAGCTGGTTAATAGGATACACAATTGACTTCATGGTTGAAATTGGACGGTGATGGTAGAAAGTTAGACTGGAAAACCTATGAATAATGGTGTGCCTCTGGGGTCAGTGCTGAGTCCACTGTTGTTTGTCATTTATATCAATATTTTTGATAAGAATGCACAAGGTATGGTTAGTAAGTTTGCAGATGACATTTCATTATGTGGTGCAGAAACTCTTCTGTTACACATTGGATGTAATCAATATGGAATCAGCCACTAGAGAAAGTGGTTCTGGCAGGTAGAATAACAAGTTTTAAAGATGGTTGGGCAGGTACATGGAATGGAAAGGTTTAGACGGTTTTGGGCCAAAGGCTGGCAAATGGGACTAGCTTGGATGAGGCTTCTTGGTTGGCATGGATGTTGGGCTGAAGGACCTGTTTTTGTGCTGTAGAACTCTATGACACTACACCCCCTTCAAATTTAATTTCCAGCCCTTGGGAGATTATACATAAAGGGACAGTGCGATGTCAATGGCAAGATGCTTAACAATGTTGATGTACAGAGGGATCTTGGGGAGAACATCCACAGCTCCATGAAGGTGTCTACACAGATTGATAGGGTGGTAATGAAAGCTTGCTATGCTTGCCATTATTAGTCGAGGTACTGAGTTTGAGTCAGGAGGTTATGTTGCAGATTTATAAAACTCTGGTTAGGTCACATCTGGAGTATTGCACTAAGTTCTGGTCGCCCCATTATAAGAAGGATGTGGAGGCTTTGGAGAAGCTGCAGAGGTTTACAGGATGCTGTCTGGCTGAGAGGGCATGTGCTGTAAAAAAAGGTTGGACAAACTTCGGTTGTTTTCTCCAGGTAGGCAGAGGCTCATGGGAAAACTGACTGATGTTCATGAGGTTATGAGAGGCATAAATAAAGTGGACCACCATTATCTTTTCCCAGGGTTGAAATGTCTAATATTAGAAGGCATGTATGTAAGGTGAGAGAGGGTTAAGTTCAAAGGAGATGTGCAAGGCAAGTGTTTTGAAAAGAGAGTGGTGGGTGCCTGGAATGCATTGCTGGGATGACATGGCATCAAATACAGTAGAGGCATTTAAGAAACTCTTGGATACTTAGGTACATGAAGGTGCAGAGAATGAAGGATATGAACATTGTGCAGGCACAACTGATTAATTTACAAACATTTGTAGTTAGGGGTTTAATTAATTCAGCACAACACCGTGGGCTGAAGGGCCTGATCTTGCTCTGTTCTGATCTATGTTCTATGTTCTAAGGAAATCCAGACCTAAAACGTTGTCTGACATCCGTGCACATACAATTGTAGTTAACTTAAGTTATACTGCTGATGTGATACAACCTCCGTGACTACCACAGAGGCAGGTGCATGCTGCTCGGTTTCTGCTGAGCACTTAAGTACTTTTACCCAGTGCCTTCTGCATTTGGGGCCCTGGAGAGTCCTGACAAAGGCCACACCTTCCGCATGTGTGCATTTGCACTTCTCTTTGTCATAGCTATTCGGTAGGCAATCTGAAATCATTCAGTTGGATCCCACTGTGATTTAATGTAATGTCTAGGTGATGTTCAAGTCTCCTGGAGAATTTAATATGTTGTCCTGGCAACTCTCACTACAATAGCTGGTGCATGGCTGACTGGCGCCCTGTTAAAGAGAATGCAGCTCTCAAATGATTAGTATCAAAGAACGTATGACTCACTTGTACTGAGTTAGGACTGTGTGGGATGGAAAATAAGCGTTGCCTTAGCCAACAAGACCCGTTGTGTTTTAACTTCCTACACTAGGCCATCCAAAGTAATGGATCAGACAATTAATGAAAATATATTTTGTTCTGTTCTCATTCATTTCTCATTTTACAGAGAAAACAAAACCTATATTTCAACTGATGAAGAGTTTTCACAGGAAAGTAAGATAAATATAAAAATGTCAGTGGTTATGTTCTGAGGTAATGTTTGTCTTTTTTCAGAAGCACGCTGTTCTTTTCCTGAAAAGATTGAGCTAGAGGCTCGCCATAAAATGAGCAAATTGCTCATTGGGTCCAGTCATGAAGAAAGGCTCATGGGAGGTCAGCCAGTTACCATTCCAGCAGTTAGCAACAGGTCATCAGTCAGCCAGTAGAGTGGGAAAAATTTAAAAAGAAGACTGCCATATCCAGCAGGCAGCGGAGTGAGAGGTAGCAGAGTGGTAGGGCTTTGGCTCAATGGGCTTAGGCGGTAACGAGGCAACGTAGGTTTACCTGTGTAAATTGCGGAAAGGAAGAATGTATGTGAGGCCAGTTTTCTGTGCTTGGTGTCAGATGTGGGAGGTCCTGGAGTCTCCCAGCCTCCCGGATGGTCACATCTGCACCAGGTATGTCGAGCTGCAGCTCCTAAGGGACCGTGTTAGGGAATTGGAGATGCAGCTCAATGACCTTCGTCTGGTCACGGAGACCGAGGAGGTGATAGAAAGGAGTTATAGGCAGGTGGTCACACCGGGGCCACGGGAGACAGACAAGTGGTTCACAGTCAGGAGGGGGAAGTGGAAGAGTCAGGTACTAGAGAGCACCCCTGTGGCTGTACCCCTTGACAATAAGTACTCCTGTTTGAGTACTGTTTGGGGGGACAGCCTACCTGGGGGAAGCAACAGTGGTTGTGCTTCTGGCACAGAGTCTGGCCCTGTGGCTCAGAAGAGTAGGGATAGGAAGAGGATGGCAGCAGTGATAGGGGACTCTATAGTTAGGGGGTCAGGCAGGTGATTCTGTGGATGCAGGAAAGAAACGTGGATGGTAGTTTGCCTCGCAGGTGCCAGGGTCTGGGATGTTTCAGATCGTGTCCAAGATATCCTGCAGTAGGAGGGAGAACAGCCAGAGGTCGTGGTACATATTGGTACTAATGACATAGGTAGGAAAACGGAAGAGATCCTGAAAAAAGACTACAGCGAGTTAGGAAGGAAGTTGAGAAGCAGGACCATAAAGGTAGTAATCTTGGGATTACTGCCTGTGCCACGTGACAGTGAGCATAGGAATAGAATGAGGTGGAGGATAAATGTGTGGCTGAGGGATTGGAGCAGGGGCCAGGGATTCAGATTTCGGAATCATTTGGACCTCGTCGGGGCAGGAGTGACCTGTACAAAAAGGACGGGTTGCACTTGAATCCCAGGGGACCAATATCCTGGCGGAGAGGTTTGCTAAGGCTACTGTGGGGGAGTTTAAACTAGAATTGTTGGGGGGGGGGTGGGAACCGAACTGAAGAAACTGGGGAAGAGGCGGTTGGCTCACAAATAGAGAAAGCTTGGAGACAGTGTGTGAGGGAGCATAGGCAGTTGATAGAGAAGGGATGCGCTCAGACCGATGGTTTGAGATGTGTCTATTTTAATGCAAGGAGTATTGTGAACAAAGCGGATGAGCTTAGAGCGTGGATCAGTACTTGGAGATATGATGTGATGGCCATTACAGAGACTTGGATGGCTCAGGGACGGGAATGGTTACTTCAAGTGCCGGGTTTTAGATGTTTCAGGAAGGACAGGGAGGGAGGCAAAAGAGGTGGGGGCATGGCACTGTTGATCAGAGATAGTGTCACGGCTGCAGAAAAGGTGGACGCCATGGAAGGATTGTCTACGGAGTCTCTATGGGTGGAGGTTAGGAACGGGAAGGGGTCAATAATTTTAATGGGTGTTTTTTATAGGCTGCACAATAGTAACAGGGATATCGAGGAGTAGATAGGTGTAATAATAACAGAGTTGTCGTGATGGGAGATTTTAATTTCCCAAATATCGACTGGCATCTCCCTAGAGCAAGGGGTTTAGATGGGGTGAAGTTTGTTAGGTATGTTCAGGAAGGTTTCTTGACACAATATGTAGATAAACCTACAAGAGGAGAGGCTGTACTTGATCTGGTATTGGGAAATGAACCTGGTCAGGTGTCAGATCTCTCAGTGGGAGAGAATTTTGGAGATAGTGATTGTAATTCTATCTCCTTTACAATAGCATTGAAGAGAGACAGGAACAGCCAAGTTAGAAACGCATTTAATTGGAATAAAGCGAATTGTGAGGCTATCAGGCAGGAAATTGGAAGCTTAAATTGGGAATAGATGTTCTCAAGGAAAAGTATGGAAGAAATGTGGCAAATGTTCAGGAGATATTTGTCTGGAGTTCTGCATAGGTGCGTTCCAATGAGACAGGGAAGTTATGGTAGGGTATAGGAACCGTGGTGTACAAAGGCTGTAATAAATCTAGTCAAGAAGAAAAGAAAAGCTTACAAAAGGTTCAGAGAGCTAGGTAATATTAGAGATCTAGAAGATTATCAGGTTAACATGAAGGAGCTTAAGAATGAAATTAGGAGAGCCAGGAGGGACGATGAGAAGGCCTTGGTGGGCAGGATTAAGGAAAACTCCGAGGTATTCTACAAGTATGTGAAGAGCAAGAGGATAAGATGTGAAAGAATAGGACCTATCAAGTGTGACAGTGGGAAAGTGTGTATGGAACCGGAGGAAATAGCAGAGGTGCTTAATGAATACTTTACTTCAGTATTCGCTATGGAAAAAGATCTTGGTGATTCTAATGATGACTTGCAGCAGACTGAAAAGCTTGAGCATGTGGATATTAAAAAGAGGATGTGCTGGAGCTTTTGGAAAGCATCAAGTTGGATAAGTCGCCGGGACTGGACGAGATGTACCCCAGGCTACTGTGGGAAGCGAGGGAGGAGATTGCTGAGACTCTGGTGATGATCTTTGCATCATCAATGGGGATGGGTGAGGTTCCGGAGGATTGGAGGGTTGCGGATGTTGTTCCCTTATTCAAGAAAGGGAGTAGAGATAGCCCAGGAAATTATAGACCAGTGAGTCTTACTTCAGTGGTTGGTAAGTTGATGGAGAAGATCCTGAGAGGCAGGATTTATGAACATTTGGAGAGATATAATACGATTAGGAATAGTCAGCATGACTTTGTCAAGCATAGGTTCTGCCTTACAAGCCTGATTGTATTTTTTGAGGATGTGACTAAACACATTGATGAAGGTAGAGCAGTAGATGTAGTGTATATGGATTTCAGCAAAGCATTTGATAAGGTACCCCATGCAAGGCTTAATGAGAAAGTAAGGAGGCATGGGATCCAAGGGGACATTGCTTTGTGGATCCAGAACTGGCTTGATGATCCAGAACTGGTTTGCTGATGACACAAAGGTTGGACGTGTTGTGGATAGTGTGAAGGGCTGTCAGAGGTTACAGCAGGACATTGATAGGATGCAAAACTGGGCTGAGAAGTGGCAGATGGAGTTCAACCCAGATAAGTGTGAAGTGGTTTATTTTGGTAGGTCAAATATGATGGCAGAATATAGTATTCATGGTAAGACTCTTTTCAATCTGGAGGATCAGGGGGATCTTGGGGTCCAAGTCCATAGGACGCTTAAAACAGCTGCGCAGATCGACTCTCTGGTTAAGAAGGCATATGGTGTATTGGCCTTCATCAATCATGGAATTGAACTTAGGAGTTGAGGGGTAATGTTGCAGCTATGTAGGACCCTGGTCAGACCCCACTTGGAGTACTGTGCTTAGTTCTGGTCACCTCACTACAGGAAGGATGTGGAAACCATGGAAAGGATGCAGAGGAGATTAACAAGGACGTTGCCTGGATTGGGGAACATGCCTTATGAGAGCATGTTGAATGAACTCAGCCTTTTCTCCTCGGAGCGACGGAGGATGAGAGGTGACCTGATCGAGGTGTATAAGATGATGAGAGGCATTGATCATGTGGATAGTCAGAGGTTTTTTCCCAGGGCTGAAATGGCTGCCACAAGAGGACACAGGTTTAAGATGCTTGGGAGTAGGTACAGAGGAGATGTCAGGGGTAAGTTTTTTACGCAGAGAGTGGTGAGTGCGTGGAATGGGCTGCCGGCAACGGTGGTGGAGGCGGATACGATAGGGTCTTTTAAGGGACTTTTGGATAGGTACATGGAGCTTAGAAAACTAGAGGGCTATGGGTAAGCCTAGTAATTTCTAAGGTAGTGACATGGTTAGCACAACTTCGTGGGCCGAAGGGCCTGGATTGTGCTGCAGGTTTTCTATGTTTCTATGTTTCTATGAAATGGAACAGTCATCTGTATTGTCAATGATATTCATAAAGTGCTGAGGGACTGGCTGTACATTCAGCAACTTAATGTTGGAACAGTCTTAATACAGGTGCAAGGCCTTAATCCATGCTTCAGACCCTGTGCTGGATACCTAGACTGCAGGCTGTGTTCAATACGCAATGTGAGCTTCAACGAATGTTCTATGTTCTAAAGAAATCCAGCAACATAACACTTTGACATCTTTGCACATACAGTTGTGGTTGCCAAATTATTACTTACAACATAAGATTAGTATCTACTCAATTGGGTATTTAGTTTTCCATTTTTAAGTTGCTCAGCTGAGCAGATAAGAAGCACGCTGATCCACAGTCAGTGTTCTCCTCTATGCTGTTTATTAGATCCTGGTCATCAGCACCTAGATGTAACCTTAACCCAACAGTCCTCTTGTGTCTTCCTAACCTGCAGACCAGCAGGAAACAAGACCAAGGACAGATGAAGCACATTAAAAGACAGCTCATTAAAAATGATCTTTATTCCCACCTCGGGTGTTCATAGAAGCTGGAATTCTCTTTTGAACTCCACAAGTAAAGCTCAAGACCTCCCTGTTATGCTGCATATTCTCTCCCGGATTTAAAGAGCCCTTTTGTTTCTGTGTTTATGTAGAAATACCTGGTGTATAATAGACACAAAAGATTCTGAAGATGCTGGAAATCCAGAGAAATATCTACAAATTCTGGAGGAACTCAGCAGGTCAGATATCATCTGTGGAGGGAAATAAATAGTTGATGTTTTGGGCCAAGACCCTTCATGAGGACTCAAAGGAAGTGGGCAGAATCCAGAGGAAGAGGGCAGGGGAAGGGGAGGAGCATAAACTAACAGGTGATAGGTTAGATAACATGAGGTGGAAGGTGGGTGAGTGGGGGACGGGATGAGGTAAGAAGTTGGAAGATGATATTTGGAAGAGGTGAAGGTCTGAAGAAAAAGGAATCTAATAGGAGAGGACAATGGACTAAGGAATAAAGGGAAGAAGTGGGGAATCAGGTGGAGGTGATGGATAGGTCATGAGACTGTGGGAGGAGAAAGGGTTAGAGGGTAACCAGAATGGGAATGGAAGAAGAAAGAAGAGAGTACGTGAAAAAGGAGAGGTGGGGGGGAAGTAATTACCAGAAGCTGGAGAAATCTATGTTCATGGTGTCACGCTGGAGGCTACCCAGATAGAATATGAGGTGATGCTTCTCCAACCTGAGTTTAGCTTCATCGTACTTGTAGAGCGGGCCATGGAGGACATATCAGTATAGAAATAGGACCACTGGGAAATCCCGCCTTTTGCAGTGGACAGAGCAAAGGTGTTTGTGGAGGGCGGAGTGAAAGATGAGCCTCATGGTAGGATTCCATTGAAAACCTTGGAAGCTGAGGAGGATGATCTGCTGGACATGGAGACTTGTGGAGTGGTAGGTAAGAGCAAGGGTAATGCGATCTTTGTTATGATGGTAGGAGGAAGGGGTGAAGGTAGATATATGATATATTCATGCCTCTTCCGATGAACCTCCTACATAGATCAGGTTTAGTATGAAAAATATCCCATACACTTGGACTAAGGATGAGCAGCATTCTGCATGGATAGAAAGAATAATGGTTTTCAACAACTTAAAACTGGTCCATTTTGGAATTGGATCTCAAGTATGATCATAGGTGAGGGGTTGGGATAGCAAAGTCGAGGTCTACATGGATCTCGAGTTGAGCATAGTTCACAGCCTCACCAAATGATTTCCATTCATTAAATCAACAGATTTGACACGCTGTTCCCAACAAATCATGAAGGCAGCCCTGTCAGCACTGGCAATAGTTGTCCCCCCAATTTATTTCCACAGTTGAAAACATACTCAGAAATTCAAACAGCAGAAACTATAAGCACTAAGCTGCGATGCCAGAAGTGGTATGTGACTGCAAGAGAGACAATTGAGTGGAAAGGGAAGAAAATCAGGCACATTTATCAAGTCTCACTTATTAGGGATAGGAGTCAGTTCTGGTTTAAAAATATATACATTGATGATTGTTGGTATGAAAGCCGAAAAGTGCAGTATTGTTTGCTTAAATGGTCTTACTACACTCTGCTTGCACTGGCAATGTTTAGCAAGACAGAAAAATAAAACTGAAGAATTAAAATCAGGTTTAATATCACTGGCAGATATCGTGAAGTTTGTTGTTTTGCAGTAGCAGTATATAATAATCAAAAAATGAATTAGAATCAGAAATATATACAGTATAAAAATTAAGTAAGTAGTGCAAAAAGAGTGTAAGATGATCAAGCAGCCCACCAGTAAAATGCAAGCCATTGTACTAAAGAGACAGTACTGGTCAGAATGTATCAGCGTTTATGTCCCGTTAACTTTCTCTTTGCATCTGCTAACGATAATTTTCTTTTACAGACACAAACGATACTGCAGATGCTGGAAATCTAGAGCAATACACACAGTGATCAGGAGGAGCTCAGCAGATTGACATTTTGGGCCAAGACCCTTCATCAGAACTGGAAAGGAAGGGGAAAAGAATCAGAATAAGAAGGTGGGGGAAGTGGGGGAAGACGTACAAGGTGGCGGGTGATTGGTGAAACCTGGAGAGGGGAAGGGGTTAAACGAAGGAGCTTTTCTTTTATTTGTTAATTCTAATGAAAATTTGATGCAAGGTAACGATCCTTGCTTGATATTTACCACTGCTCGTAGGCTGTGATTAACGGCTGAAGGAAAGTATACCTCCTTGGCTCATTCTCTGGTCTCCCATGGAGACAAAAGAGACTGCAGATGTTGGGTTCTGGAGCAAAAGAGCAGACTGATTTTTCGTGTGGTGAACCTGCAGCAGGTCTACACCCTCCCGGGTGAGGAGAGGGGTGAGACAGGAGCAGGCAAGCAATATGTGGATCCAGGCAAGGATATTTCACTTGGTAGATTAGACATCAAGACCACAAAATATAGGAGCAGATCTTGAGCATCTAGCCCATTGAATCTGCATTGCTATTCAATCATGGCTGATTTTTATTTCTCAGCTCCAATCTCCCGACTTCTCCCTGTAACATTTAAAACTTTTACCGATCAAAGACCGTCTAATTTCAGCTTTAAACACTCCAATGACTTGGCATCCATAGCCTTTTATGGAAATGAGTTCCACAGAATCACTACCTACCTGTTGAAGAGACTCTTCCATCTCAGTTCTAAAGGGGTGTCCCTTTATTTTGAGGCTGCATTCTCAATCCTACACACACATATCAATGGAAACATTCACTTCATGTTCACTCTAAACAGGCCTTTCCATATTCATTAGGTTTCAATGGTAATCCCTTTCATCTTTCTGAAATTCATTGAGTGCAGGTCAAAATCCATTTTATCCTCAGATAAAAAGCTTTCCATCCCCAGGGTCATTCTTGTGAACTTCCCTTAGACCTTTCCCAGGGCCAGCTCATCTTTTCTCAGATACAGACCTAAAATTGCTGACAATTAGGTGCAACTAAATGGGGTAAGCAGGGGTGGAGATAGTGATAGAGGGTAGTAGGTAATTAGTAGAAACAAAAAAATATATAGGATCTGCTAGGAAAGGAAAGTAATGAGTTTAACAAGATCAGGGAGAGTACAAAGTAAATGGCAGGATACTTGGTAGTATGGAGGATCAGAGGGATCTGGGGGTACATGTCCACAGATCCCTGAAAGTTGCCTCACAGGTGGATAGGGTAGTTAAGAAAGCTTATGGGGTGTTAACTTTCATAAATCGAGGGATAGAGTTTTAAGAGTCGCGATGTAATGATGCAGCCCTATAAAACTGTGGTTAGGCCACACTTGGAGTACTGTGACCAGTTCTGGTCGCCTCACTATAGGAAGGATGTGGAAGCATTGGAAAGGGTACCAAGGAGATTTACCAGGATGCTGCCTGGTTTAGAGAGTGTGCATTACGATCAGAGATTAAGGGAGCTAGGGCTTTACTCTTTGGAGAGAAGGAGGATGAGAGGAGACATGACAGAGTTATACAAGATATTAAGAGGAATAGATAGAGTGGATAGCCAGTGCCTCTTCTCCAGAGCACCACTGCTCAATACAAGAGGACATAGCTTTAAGGTAAGAGGTGGGAACTTCAAGGGGGACATTAGAGGAAGGTTTTTTACTCAGAGCATGGTTGGTGCATGGAATGCACTGCCTGAGTCAGTGGTGGAGGCAAATGCACTAGTGAAATTTAAGAGACTACTAGACAGGTATATGGAGGAATTTAAGTTGGGGGGTTATTTGGGAGACAGGGTTTGAGGGTCGGCACAACATTGTGGGCCGAAGGGCCTGTTATGTGCTGTACTATTCTATGTTCTATGTTCTAGGGAGGGATACTGGACAACTGGGAACAATTAGAAGGGGACAGGGGACCATGTGGCTCTCTCCCACCCCTACCTGGGCCCATCTGCTTATCGCCCCGCCTCACCTGTATTTAGCTAATGCTTGACATGTCTGGTCTCACCTTGCCCCTTCATCTCACTATGCTGACCAGTTTTAACAAGAGACTGAGCCTGTCTGGACTTGTCTGCGGAGTGGGAATTTATGAAGTGAGTTGGAGACAATTCCTTGTGCACTTTTGGCGCCACTTTTAAAAAGCCACTGGTGCCTGTCGGGACTTGTCTGCAGAGCTGGAGATTGCATGGGTTAATAGTAATAGATAAAGGGCCAATAAAATGAAATGATGTTTAGGCAGAGTGGCCATTGTTGGAGTGGTCAGGCTCTACAAGCTTGGATAGAACATAAGTTTGAGGAGTTAGCAGTATAACAGGTGTAGGCAGAATGGTAGTTCAGGCAGTAGAGTGCTCCTACTGTAAGATGTAGGGTTTCAGGGTACCTGATGGTCATCCTGATGACTAGATCTGCAATAAGTTCGCCGAACCTCAGCTCCTGACTGACAAGGTCAAGGTACTGGAACTGGAGCTGAGTGTACCCAGGACCATCTGGGAGGCTGAAACTCTCACCAGTGAGACTTTTACTGAGGCGCTCACACCCAGAATGCAGGATTCAGATAGTAGATGCTTATACTTTATACTTCATGGTCACCAAACAATTGGTACTAGAACGTACAATCATCACAGCGATATTTGATTCTGCGCTTCCCACTCCCTGGATTACAAATATTAAATATTAAAAATAGTAAATATTAGTAAATATTAAAAATTTAAATTACAAATCATAAATAGAAAATAGAAAAATGGAAAGTAAGGTAGTGCAAAAAAACTGAGCGGCAGGTCGGGATATTTGGAGGGTACAGCCCAGATCCGGGTCAGGATCCGTTCAGCAGTCTTATCACAGTTGGAAAGAAGCTGTTCCCAAATCTGGCCATACGAGTCTTCAAGCTCCTGAGCCTTCTCCCGGAGGGAAGAGGGATGAAAAGTGTGTTGCCTGGGTGGGTTGTGTCCTTGATTATCCTGGCAGCACTGCTCCGACAGCGTGCGGTGTAAAGTGAGTCCACGGACAGAAGATTGGTTTGTGTGATGTGCTGTGATGGGTGACCACCAGGAGAATAAAGGGAGTAGGTAGTCAGTGCAGGGTTTACGTATGGCCATCCTCTTCAGCAACAAGCATACTCCTTTGGATACTGCTGAGGGATAATCTATCAGGGTACAGCAGCAATGGGCAGGCCAGCAGCACTGTGTGTGGCTCTGAAGCTGAGCAGGGAAGAGTAAAGTCAGGCAGAGTGATAGTGATAGGAGACTCAGTAGCTAGGGGAATGGACAGCAGATTCTGTGGCCGTGAAAGAGCTGCTAGGATGGTGTGTTGCCTCTGAGGTGCTAGGGACCAGGATGTCTCAGAGGGGCTGTACAAAATTCTCAAGGTGGGGGGGGGGGGCGTGACCAGCCAGAGGTTGTGGTGCACATTGGCACCAATGACGTAGGTAGAAAGAGGGAAGAGGTCCTGCGCAGTGAGTATAGGGAGTTAAGGAAGAGGTTGAATAGCAGGACCTCTAAGGTAGCAATCGTTGGATTACTCTCAGCACGTCATGCTAGTCAGGGCAGGAATAGGATGATAGTACAGGTAAATGAGTGGCTGAGGAAGTGGTGCAGGATCAGGGTTTCAGATCTCTGGATCTCTTCTGGGAAAGGTATGACCTGTACAAAAAGGACAGATTGAAATTGAAGTATTTCAGAGTGTATACTTTGATAATGAAATGAAACTTTGAACCTTTGGCCTTTGAGATTATATCTGAACCCAAGGGGAACAATATCCTTGCTGGCAGGTTTGGTAGAGCTGTTAGGGAGGGTATAAGCTGAGTTGGCAGGGGGATGAGAACTGGTATGATAGGGCCAAGGATGGGGCAATTGGTAAGCAAATTAATGGAGTGTGCAGTGAGACGTGAGGAAGGACAGTAAGATGATAGGGCAAAATTGCAGTCGATGAGATAAGTTGAAGTGTAACATGGGGACAATATAGAAAAGGGTGATGAATACAGGGCTGAAGGTTTTCATATTTGAATGCACACAGTATAGAAAATAAACTATAGATAATCTGTAGTGGAGTTACAGATTGACAGGTATGACATTGTGGGCATCACTGAGTTGTGGCTAAAACAATTTCATAGTTGGGAGCTTAACTTACAAGGATACATCTTGTATCAAAAGGATAGGCAGGTAGGCAGAGAAGGTGGAGTGGCTCTGTTAGTAAAAACAAAATCAAATTCTCAGAAAGAGGTTACATAACATTCGAAGATGTAGAATCCTTGTGGGCAGAGCTAAGAAACTGAAAGGCTAAAAAGATCCTAATGCAAATTATATCCAGACCATTGAACAGTAACCAGGATCTGGGATATAAACTTCATTGGGAGATAGAAAAGGCTTGGAATAGATAGTCATGATAGTCATGTGGGACTTCAATGTGCAGGTACATTGGGAAAATCAGGTTGGTGCTGGATCTCAAGACAGGGAATTTGTAGAACACCAATGAAATGGTTTTTAACATCAGCTTGTGATTGAGCTCAGTAGGGTAAAAGCAATTCCGGACTGGGTGTTATGTAATGAATCATATTTGATTTGGGGAACTTAAAAAAAAAACAAAGGAATCCTGTGGAAGCAGTGATCATACTATGATAGAATTCACCCTGTAGTTTGTGAGAGAAAAGATAAAGTCAGATGTATCAGTATTACAATGGAGTAAAGGGAATTACAGAAGCATGAGAATGGAGCTGGTCAGAGTTGTCTGAAAGGGGACACAAGTAGGGTTGACGGCAGGACAGCAATGGCTGGAGTTTCTGGGAGCAACTTGGAAGGTGCAGGATAGATACATCCCAAAGATGAAAAAGTATTATAAAGGGAGAATGAGGTAATCATGGATGGCATGGGAAGTCAAAGACAGCATAAAAGCCAAAATTATTGGGAAGTTAGAGAATAGGGAAACTTTTTAAAACCAACAGAAGGCAACTAATAAAAACATAGGGAGAGAAAGGATATAATATGAAGGTAAGCTTGCCAATAATATAAAATGGGATACCAAAAGTTCTTATTCAGATATATAAAGATTAGAAGAACATAAGAAATAGGAGCAGGAGTAGGCTATCTGGCCCGTCGAGCCTGCCCCGCCATTCAATAAGATCATGTCTGATCTGGCCATGGACCTACCTGCCTTTCCCCCATAACCCTTAATTCCCCTACTATGCAAAAATCTATCCAACCTTGTCTTAAATCTACTTACTGAGGTAGCCTCCACTGCTTCATTGGGCAGAGAATTCCATAGATTCACCACCCTCTGGGAAAAACAGTTCCTCCTAATCTCCATCCTAAATCTGCTCCCCTGAAGCTTGAGTCTATGTCCCCTAGTTCTAGGCTCACCTACCAGTGGAAAAAACTTTCTTGCCTCTATCTTATCTATCCTGTCCATAATTTTATGTTTCTATAAGATCTCCTCGCACTCTTCTGAATTCCAGTGAGTACAGTCCCAGGCGACTCAATCTCTCCTCATAGTCTAACCCCCTCATCTCTGGAATCAACCTGGTGAACCTCCTCTGCACCTCCTCCAAAGCCAGTTTATCCTTCCTCAAGTAAGGACACCAGAACTGCGTGCAGGTGCGGCCTCACCAGTACCCTGCGCAAAACCTCTTTTGGTCTTAAATTCAATCCTTCTAGCAATGAAGGCCAACATTCCGCTTGTCTTCTTGACAGCCTGCTGCACCTGCAAACCAACCTTTTGTGATTCATGCACAAAAGAGAGATAGGAGTTGATACTGGATGCTGGAAAATGATGCTAGAGGTAGTAATGGGGGAAAAGAAATGGCAAATGAACTTAATAAGGTCTTTGCGTCAGTCCACTGTGGAAGACACTAGCAGTGTGCTAGACATTTGAGAGTATCAGGGTGAAGAAGTGAGTGTAGTTGGTATTACAAGTAAAAGGTGCCTGGGGAGCTGAAAAGTCTCAAGTTAGGCAAGTCACTTGGACCAGATAGACTACACCCTAGAGTTCTGAGCGATTAGCGGAAGGGATTGTGGAGACATTAGTAATTAGACATTAGACATTCTTGATCTTTCAAGAATAACTGGATTCTGGAATGGTCACAGAGGACTGGGAAATTGGAAGTGTCAATCCACTCTTTAAGAAGGGAGGGAGGCAGATAAAAGAAGCTATAGGCCAGTTAGTCTGATTTCTATGGTTGGGAAGATGTTAGAGTCCATTTGCAAGGATGAGGTTTTTTGGGGTAGTGATACATGATGAAGTGGGCTAATGTCAGCATGGTTCCATTAACAGAATATTTTGCCTGACAAATCTGTTGAAATTCTTTGAAGAAGTTACACGAAGGATTGACAAAGGAGAGTCGGTGGATGTTGTCTACTTGGATTTTCAGAAGCCCTTTGTCAAGATGATGTCCATGAGGCTGCTTAAGAAGATAGGAGCCCATGGTATTATAGGAAAGATATCAGCATTGATAGAAGATTGGCTGATTGGCAAGAGGCTAAGAGTTGGAATAAAAGCAGCCCATTCTAGTGGTGTTCTGTGGAGGTCAGTATTGGGACCACTTCTTTTCATGTTAAACCTCAATAATTTGGATGATGGAATTGATGGCTTAATGTCCAAGTTTGCAGATGATGCAGATAGGTGGAGGGGTGGGGAGTGTTGAGGAAGCAGGGAGCCTGTAGAAGGATGTTGGTGGATTGAGAGAATGGGCAAATAAGTGGCAGATGGAATATAGTGTACGAAAGTGTATGGTCATGCACTTTGGTAGAAAGGATAAAGTTCACAGACTGTTTACTAAATGGGAGAACATTCAAACATCAGAGCTGCAAAGGACCTTCGAAGCCCTTCTCCAGGATTCCCTAAAGGTTATCTTGAGGGTTCAGTTGATTGTAAGGAAGGCAGATGCAATGTTGGCATTCAAATTGAGAGGAGTGGAATGTAAAAGTGATGCCGAGCCTTTATAAGGCATTGGTCAGACTGCATGTGGAGTATCGTGAGCAGTTGTGGGCCATTTATCGAAGCAAAGTTGTGCTGGCATTGGAGAGGGTTCAGAAGAGGTTCACAAGAACGATTCTGAGAATGAAAGGACTAATGTATGAGCAGCGCTTGATGGCTTCGGGCCTGTACTTGCTGGAGTTTAGAAGAATGAAGGGCGATTTCATTGAAACTATCAAATATTGCAAGGACTAGATAGAGTGGATATGAGGAGAATGTTTCCTGTAATGGGTAGGTCTAGGACCAGAGGGCATAGCTGATGGAGTCCAAGTCTTTAGGTATATTTAATGTGGAGGTTGATAGATTCTTGGTTAGACAGGGTGCCGAAGGTTACAGGGAGAAAGCAGGAGAATGGGGTTGAGAGGGATAATAAATCAGCCATAACAGAATGGCAGTGCAGACCAGATGGGCCGAAAGGTCTACTTCTGCTCATATGTCTTATAGTCTTAATTCCTCTTTACTCTCCCATCCTAACTGAGAGTCTTGACCACTTCGCCTGTACAGATGATGCCTGATCTGCTAAGTTCCTCCAGCAACAGGCTTGTTTGCTCTGTTCATTTATTTTCATTCCTTCTTAGCCAAAAGATAAAAATGAGCTTCATCTGAGGTAAAGTAAACATACATGAAAGCACACAGTGAGATGCGTCAAATCAAATCAGTGACGATTGTGCTGGGCAGCCTGCACATACTGCCACTCTTCCAGCACTAACGTAGCATGCCCACAACTAACAGGCCGTAAACATATGTTTTTGGAATGTGGGAGGGAACTGAAGGACCCAGAGGAAACCCACATGGTCATAGGCAAAATGTACAAACTCGTTACAGACAGAAGCTGGAATTAAATCCTGATCTTCCAGCTGGCATGCTGTAAGGCATTACGCTCACAACTACACTACAGAGCTATTTCCCAGTCCATAAACCTCTGGCTTAGAAGCTTTAACATATAACACTGATTCTTGAAGCCCCTGTGCACAGAAACTCATTTTTTTTTTTGTTAACGAGCACTTAATTGCAGTTATTTCAATATTAAATCACCACTTCTGAACCAGGACAGGGCTCCGATTAATCTTTGCTCAGGTGATTTGAAATTAAATCCCAACACTTAACTCTGATGCTTTGGCTGATTGAAGCAAGTTAGAAGTTCCAATATCCATCTCCCCTCACCTCCACTGACCTCACCCCAGCTGCCAAACTGATTGTCAAATCCTTTTCACCTGTACTGGCCCTGGATTTGCTATCTTCTTGCTCACTGACCGCCTTCGTGACTGTCCCTTGCTTGCTTCACTGCATCAGACCAGACCTCTCACTCTCACTTGGACTCAGCCGACTTTCAAAAAAGCTTAAGTGCAATCCCTTCCAAAGCTGCCTGCGAATTGTGGACTGTATTACTAGCAACTCCATCCTAGTGCACAGTAGGATCTGTTCATATCTTTATAGTGTGTCTGCTTTCATCTGATTAGATTGGTTTGTCTTTTCTCAATGACATTTGACTTCCTTTCACCCACTCTTAAATTCTTGCAAAAGGCAGTCAGGATCAAAAGCGAGAAAGAGATTACAAAGAAGTCTTTATTGGCAAACTGAGGTGAAGTGCCCTTGGATATCCTTCTTTACACTGGAAGATTATCTCTGAAGAGGGCATACAATAAGTCAATGGAGGCCTGCAATTATTAATATTGATAGTGGCTCTGTATCACTGCCTCTTGGGTTCTTGACCTGTTTTCATCATACTGACACCCTTCCTCTGCTCTTATCAATAATGAGGCTCTGCTATCTGTACATCATTCCTTTCTCATTGAAAGCAGATGACACTTTATGGTAGGTAATCATGATTAAAGAATGCTCTGTCTGAAACAAAGGAAGTGACTTTCAAATGTCTTTTGCAATTCCCAAAAAAGAAATATGTTCAATTTAGCCTTGTACTACATCCAAAATGTCATTTCCATAAACAGTTCCTAAGACACACATGAGTGCAAGCCACTAGTTTTGGCCTATCATCCTGATGAACAAGCTGTCCTGGAAATTTTCAAACAACCAACTAGACAACCTAAGTAATTTTGTCTTGGTATTTGTTTTGAATCTTGAAATGGAGGCATTGGATTAAAAGCCCATTAATGCTTTTAACCAACTCTAGTTAGCAGCAAAGAAACCATCTGCATTTCTATGTGGAACTCATCCTTGCCCTCCTACAAAGTTTTTAAAATTTGGCATACGATTACAAAACCTAAAAAAGCTATTTATTTATTTATTTATGCAGATACAGCGTGGAATTAGGCCTTCGAGCCACACTGCCCAGCAGTCACCAGATTTAATCCTATCCTAATGACGGGGCATTTTACAATAATCAATTAACCTACCAATCAGTAGGTCTTTGGACGGTGGGAGGAAACCATGTGGTCGAGGGAAGAACATGCAAACTCCTTACAAGCAGCAGTGGGAACTGAACCCAGATCGCCTGTACTGTACAGTCAAAGCTCAATTACAGATGATTAGAACAATGTATGTGAGACAATTACAAAACTCACTGGATGGTGTGGCTGGGCACAGCTCAAAAGCCATCTATAAATTTGCCGATGAGGAGGCACATGGTAATGAGATAGATCAGCTGGTTGAGTGGTTGCGGCAATATCCTTACACTCAGTTTCAGTAAGACCAGGGAATTGATTGTAGGCTTCAGGACGGGGAAGTCGAGGGAACACACACCAGTCCTCTTCAAGGGATCGAATTGGAAAGGGTGAGCAGTTTTAGGATTCTGGGTGTCAACATGCCAGAGGATCTATCCAGGACCCAGCACATTGATGCAATTACAAAAGAAGTATGGCAGTGACTATGTTTCAGTAGCAATCCGAGGAGAATTGGTATGTCACCAAGGACATTCACAAATTTCTATAGATAAACCATAGAGAGCATCCCAGCTGGTCGCATCACTGACTGATGTGGAGGGGCCACAGCACAGAATGAGAAAAAGCTGCAGAAAGTAGTAAACCCAGCCAGATCCAACATGAACACTAGCCTCCCCAGCATTCAGGACACTTTCAAAAGGCAATATCTAAAAAAAATCCCATCATTAAGGACCCCCATCACACAGGGCATGTCCTCTTCTCGGTGGAGGTACAGGAGCCTGAAGACACACACTCAGTATTTCAGGAACAGCTTCTTCCCTTCCACCATCAGATTTCTGAATGGACAATAAACCCATAACCACCATCTCAGTATTTTCCTTTTCTCCTTTTGCACTACTTATTGACTTTAATTTTAATTTTTATATAGATTTCTTATTGTCATTTATAGTTTTTACTATTATGTATTGCATTGTACTGTTACTGCAAAACAATAAACTTCAGCACATTTTTTTTTACGTTACATCCGGAATTTTTCCAGTTAGTGGACAACTTCCTCCCACGCCACTCTGACATAGTTGGGAATCGCGTACGAGGCAAGTTACAGCAGTGGTTTGCTATTGCCTTCTACCGGGTGAGTTTTTCCAAAGAGAACACCAGCTCTTAACCCAGCACGGATGAAAGGCGTGCAGGGGAGCCGGCTGGCTTTGAACTCGGGACCTCCCGCCCCACAGTCCTGCGCTGATGCCACTATGTCACCAGCCGGGTTCACCACATATGCCAGTGATATTAAACCTGATTCTGATTCTGAAATTCAGGAACATGCTATCATGGGCCCAAGCTGAAAAGCAAACCAGTTATGTGCTGTACTGAGAAGAGAAGATTGACTTATCGTATGTGAGGTAATGCATCTCTCTAAAACTCTAAAACTTGGAATACTGTGTTCAGTTTTGGTCATCTCATTATAGGAAGGACGTGGAGACTTTAGAGAGGGTGCGGAGAATATTCACCAGGATGCTGCCTGGATGAGAGAGCATGTCTAATGAGTAAAAGCTGAGTGAACTAAGGCTTTCCCCTTTAGAGCGGAAGAGTATGAGAGGTGACTTGAGAGAGGTGTACAAGATGGTAAGAAGCATAAATTGAGTGGACAGCCAAAGACATTTTCCTAGTGCAGAAATTGCTAATCTGAAGGGGCATACATCATTTTAAGGAGATTGGAAGAAAGTATTTGGGTATACCGGAGCTAAGTAGTTTGCACAGAGGGTAGTGGCTACATGGAAAGCAGTTGATAGAGGGATTTATATTAGGAATATTTAAGAACCTCATAGAAAGGCATATGGATGACAGGAAAGTGGATGGTTATGTAGGAGGGAAGACGTAGATCTATCTTAGAGCAGGTTAAAAAGTTGGCACAACATCATGAGCCAAGTGGCTGGTACTGTGCTGTAATCTTCTCTGTTCTATGCACTGTACAAAGGAAGCCCCCTTCAATCACATTATCACTAACATTTCAGCAGAACACCTAATACACTTCACAAAATCCTGGGGGTTAATTTCCTTTTGACTTTTCTACTTCCATTGTCAAGCCAATGTCCTCCAATGGGATGTGAAGTTTGTTTTTTGTTGATGATCAGAGGCCAAACTCCATTCAACTACTTTGCCAACTGACTTACTTCTAGGCAACAAACTTCTACAAGATTAAAATTGAGCCCATGAGTGATGGATGGTTTCGGGTGACTTGTGGTTTAATGTTTGCAAATCAAGTGCTTATGCTTTCCACAACAACCCATCTGAGTAATTAGGAAATTCGGCCTGATTTTAACCATATAACCATCTAACAATTACAGCATGGAAACAGGCCATCTCGGCCCTTCTAGTCCGTGCCGAACTCTTACTCTCACCTAGTCCCACCGACCTGCACTCAGCCCATAACCCTCCATTCCTTTCCTGTCCATATAGCTGTCCAATTTAACTTTAAATGACAACATCGAACCTGCCTCAACCACTTCTGCTGGAAGCTCATTCCACACAGCTACCACTCTCTGAGTCATTATTTTGTCATTAGAGATCTCTCATTTCCATGGCCATTTAGTAGCTCAATATTTTCCACTCTTTGTAAAATCTTGTAACAAAATAAATGTGAATTGAAATAGTATAATACTCAGAAAACCAGAAGTCTTTTTTGTGTTTAATATTGATCTGATATTCTGAGGAATTGCAAAAGGCAAATCTAAACACATTCATAAAAAATTAGCAAAAAATCTCAAATCAGTTAAATTCAGTTTTCGTTGTCATTCAAGCATACATGAGTATTCATGAAAACAACCAATCGAGACAGTGTTATTATGGGGTCAAGGTGCTAAAACACATTACCAACAGAACATATTTATGGAATAAAAGAATCCAGAACCTTCCCCCCACCCCCACCCCACCCCGCGACACCATGACTTGATGCCCAGTCCTCACACGTACAACGCAACAAACTCATACAGAGTATCAGTAAATATCCAGCTTTGGGTGGCAAAAAAACTGATTCTTAAGTATCCCTCAGTATGATGCCCTGAGAATCTGATAGAGGGAGGGACAAGGAGCCTTCACATAATGGAAGAAGTGGGCTTACTAGGTAGTTTGTTTGGGCTAACTGGAAACACTTCTGCTCTTTCTAATCCACAAGGATTTCTGTAAAGGCACTTAACTCACAGATACAACCTCTCATGGTTCATTTCAGCTGTCAGTTTCCTTAGGTCCTGGAATCCTGGCCAATTGTGATGAAAAATAAAATGAAAGCATACAACCTTGTTAAAAAATTAAGCGACCTTTTGCAACTTGTGGACACATTGGTTGGCAATCACTTGCTCTTTCTCCGCAAAAGAGGAAGTAAGAGTGTTCATGCTGGTTGGTTTCCTGTTCGTTTAACATGCTTTGCCTTTATCAAACCCATACCTGTTGTAATTTATTAATCAATAATTTTCCAGTTGATAACTTTGTCCTTGATTACTTTCGGCAAAATTTTCTCACCACTTTGATTATTAAGTTGACTTTGCAGGAGTCACTCAGCTTCCCCAGTTGTTGAACAGAGGTGTATCAGTTACAGTCCTCCACTCCTCTGGTACCACTCCCATAATATTATGAATTTTTAACTCACTGCACCCTTGCCCATGCGTGCCTGCATTATTTTTATGGTTGGAAGAATGTAAAATTTCGGTATTATTAAAATTACATTCAAGTTGTTTAAGTGCTGAAGCATCTTTACCCTGCTTACTAGAAACATACTGAAGTTCATTGCTACCCTTTCATTAGATCAACAAAATCAGGAATCATACATTTCAGAATCACATGATTTCAGAAACTTTAACACTAAACTAAAATCAAGCATCTCCTGGTCCTTTTAGATGTCAGGAAACATAAGGCCTATTTTAATTCTTTCATTTGAAACCCTGCTTCTCCTTTACTAAGATCTATTGATAAGGATAAATGATTTCATGAAACCATAACTCAACTAATCTATGGTTTTTGCTAATTGCTGTAGTAACTCAGAGGCAATTTCCACAACGAATCATGACCTAAGCTTCTAAATACTCCCTGATGGGTGTAGAAACAACAATGTTCCGAAAGGATTTATTATAATGCTAAGCTGCACTGTAACTCAAAATGACTTGTTCCAGCATCACCAAGAAAAAGGCTTCTAAGCCTTCAAATGAGTACATTCAGTCAGTTTAAAATATATCAGATGGAGCTCAAGTGAACTGGCAGCATTTTGCTAAGCAAGCAAATACTATAATAAAAATCCTGTGAAGTAATTAACTGTATCCATTTTGCCAATTGATGACATGGAAGAGTCTACTGGTCAAAGTAGCACCCTGCAACCCTATTTACACAAGATTACGAAGCAGTATTTTTACTCTTTTAACTGAATCAAGTTAATACAATTTTTTTTAAAAGGATGTTTCTCCCAAACTCAATACCACTAATACACATGGAACTGGCAAACATTTGTCACAAGCAGAACCTGCTGACTTTCCATGGTTTATAGTATAGTTACTTAATAACAGTCGCCCTGAAGGTCAAAGTGGTTTCTTAAGATTTTTATAGCTGGGAGTGGTAATGGGGACAAGCTCTCACTACCTATTAAATGCTCTCAATGGCATGCACCTCACATAGCCTCTGACAACCAAGTCTAGCTCCTGGCCTTCATGTGTGGCTTAGCTACTAAAGCCGGTGTAACCACTTCTATTGACAGAAAACGGGGCAAAGGTGGGTAACTGGCACCTTAAAACCAGTTGCTTTGGGCAGATGGGGCTCATTAGTAGTGGTTGGCAGCTCATCTAGGAGAAGGAAAACTCTGATCTCAAACCTCCGCTGCCTTGCAGCTGTGCCCACTCGCGGGGTAGGCTTCAGGAGTAAACCCCAAGGGAAAATCTGGAGCTGGAGTTCCTAAGGCAGTCCAACTTTAAGTTCAATACTGACTGGCAACTCCTGCAATACTGCTGGTGCCAAACAGTATCGGTCTCTGCCATTCCTTTGGGTTCATCAGATGTGTGGAGAGGGGCAGTCTGCTACATGGGCAACAGCCTGCTCTCCATTTCATACTGCCTTAGCTTGTGTATCTATACAGTGAGGACGCAACACCGATGGAGGCCTCAAGAAGGCCAACTTGATTGACCACTTCAATAAACTTCAATATACATGATATTATATTGGCTGTAACCAATTAATAGATTGATGCCTGTTAACTTCATTATACAAGGAATTAGATTTTTCAAACAGTAACCAACAGCACATTTGTGACTGGACAAAATTTTCATTTACATGAATGAAGAGGTCAAAAAAATAAGACCCTGCCTTCGTATATTTGATCTTTGTATATCTGTAAAAATATATTTTAAATCCCCAAAATGTATGATGATGAATAGTACGTTTTTCACAAAGGCAGGACATTTTACATAAAAAGTGCACAAATTTTAATGAAAATAGCCATACATAACCTACATCAAAACACATCAGAGCGTAATTTGTGCATCACATCATCTTGATGGCTGTTCCAGCTGTTCTACAGAGAAAATATTTACCTACCATTTATTTCTGCCTCTGTAGAGATAATATCCCTTTAATGCTGTTCTTTCGTTAGTACATGATAAACAGAACCTATAGAAAGCTTGACTTAACTCTTTAAGTCTGCAATTTGTAGAATACAATTTTCCCTTTCTATCCATTTTGAGAATCTTAAGATAAATAATACAGAAGGGAAAACAAGAAGCGTTGTTACCTGCACACATACCTCCAGCCCTGCACTCCCACCTGACAGCACGTTGCTGCATTCACTTTCAGCCTTCATTAAGCCTCCACGTCTTACAGCCACATTGTTTCTTTCTGTCCCACTTTTTAGCTCAGTATCCTCCTGCAGCCATAGCGTCTCCCTCACATCTGCTTTCAGGGGAAGTTAGGAAAAGAAAGGTCACCGGGAATGATGTATTGTAGTGAGGGCAGGGCATGCAAAAGAGAGGCTGGATTACCTTGGCCTGATCAGGCAGACAGCCAGTGTGCATAATTCATGACCCAGATGAAAGTCTTCTTGCCTTCCCGTATTCGAGCACCAGTCACTTGCAGCATTAAAGCAAGAAGTAACAGACTGCTTGAGACCACGTCCTTTTCAAAAAAAAAAGGGCCTACTCCAGAGAGCCTGTATTCCATGGAGATGTAGTTAGAAGGCTGGTTTTTACAGAGAGTGTCAGGTCTCTGTGAAAATAGGTTGAAATAATCCAGCAGTTTTCAATTACTTTTGTCTGGATGGCTATCTTTGAGACACAGAACTAGTGTTGCCAAATGAGCAGCAAAGCAAGAATGGAGTTATTCATTCTTGAGCTAACAAACAGAACCATTCACAAAGTTAAATTAAAAATGGACCCCCCCCCCCGGACCTTTATGATGATGGTTCACATTTACTATCGAGTTACAAAGAAATAGTTCAAGAATGCAATTACTTTTTCATTGTCAATGCTGCTACTCCACAGGCTGTTGTTATGCTAAGATAATTGCAAAATAATTACATTTAAAACCTTGGATTCCAAGAAACAAAGTCACAAATCATTCAAGTACAATAGTTGAAATTAGTTGGAATGAAGATTTATGCTAAGAACTGGAAAAACACAAAAGGGTAATTTTTAGTTCTCCACAGTGGAAAGAAGCAAAGAGGGGAATCAGTTCAAATGCTGCAAATGAATACCACTCTTTTCTGCCAATTTCCAATCTTAGAGCTGCTCCTTTGACAGCTGACAAAATATCTATTAAATCCTGGGGAAATTTTCCTCCACCCTGAGGGGTATCCTGATCTCATGGCCGCAGAGCCCCCAGTGGAGCCAGGTCATACAGGACTAATTATCCTGGACTGCAAGAAATGCTAAGGTCCTCAGTGCAATAGCCCAACCCCTGACCAATGAGTATAGATGCATAGCCTCCTTCGGGGCAGTACAGTAGCACAGCAGTTAGTGTAACACTATTTCAGTGCCAATGACCTGGGTTCAATTCCACCGCTATTTGTCAGGAGTTTGTACATTCTCCCCATGATCTCATGGGATTTCTCCAGGTCGTGTCTCCTCCCACATTCCAAAGTCGCACGGGTTAATAGGTTAATTGGTCACATTGGTAAGATGAGCATCCTGGGCCCAGCACATAAGT
The DNA here is from genome assembly GCF_963921235.1 of Mobula hypostoma. Classification (NCBI taxonomy): domain Eukaryota; kingdom Metazoa; phylum Chordata; class Chondrichthyes; order Myliobatiformes; family Myliobatidae; genus Mobula; species Mobula hypostoma. Next base: position 119,821,084 of record NC_086100.1, read on the forward strand.
GCAATTCTGAAGAAAGCATGGCAGCGCCTCTATTTCCTTCGGAGTTTGTGTAGATTTGGCATGACATCTAAAACTTTGAAAGACTACTATAGATGTGTGCTGGAGAGTATATTGACTGGCTGCATCACAGCCTGGTATGGAAACACCAATGCCCTGAATGGAAAATCCTCTAAAAAGTTGTGGATACTGCCCACTAGGCTCAGGGCCAGTTATTATCCCTCAACCATCATGTTCGTCACTCAATTTCAGTTGCCCCATCATTGAAGTGTTCCCACAACCTTCAAGGACTATTGATCTCATATTCTCGATATTTATTGCTTATTTATTTATTATTATTATCATTTTTGTATTTGTACAGTTGTCTTTTGCACATTGGTTGAACACCCAAATTGGCATGGTCTTCTATTGATTCTATTATGATTATTATTCTATTATGAACTGGTGGCATGGTGCGAAGACCTATCCCTCAACGTCAGCAAGATGAGGGAATTGGTTGTTGACTTCAGAAGGAGCAGTGGACCGCACGACCCCATTTACATCGGTGGTGCACAAGTGGAACAGGTCAAAAGCTATAAGTTCCTCGGGGTCAATATCACAAATGACCTGACTTTGTCCAACCAAGCAGAGTTCACTGCCAAGAAGGCCCACCAGCACCATTACTTCCTGAGAAAGCTAAAGAAATTTGGCCTGTCCCCTGAAACCCTCACTAATTTTTACAGATGCACCGTAGAAAGCATTCTTCTAGGGTGCATCACAACCTGGTATGGAAGTTGTCCTGTCCAAGACTGGAGGAAGCTGCAGAAGATCATGAATACAGCCCAGCACATCACACAAACCAATCTTCTGTCCTTGGACTCACTTGACACTGCACGCTGTCGGAGCAGTTCTGCCAGGATAATCAAGGACACGACCCACCCAGCCAACAGACTTTTCATCCCTCTTCCCTCCGGGAGAAGGCTCCGGAGCTTGAAGACTCGTACGGCCAGATTTGGGAACAGTTTCTTTCCAACTGTGGTAAGACTGCTGAACGGATCCTGACCCGGATCTGGGCTGTACCCTCCAAATAAATGGACCTGTCTTTCATTTTTTTTGCACAACCTTACTTTCCATTTTCCATTTTCTATTTATGATTTATAATTTAAATTTTTAATATTTACTATTGTTACGTACCCCGTAACTGGGTTGCCAAACCAGCAGAAATGGATCACTCAGTTGGAGTCTGGATTACTAGAACTAAGAAAGTTTTATTAAAGAAACAAGCAACACAGTACTCTAATCAAAAGGATAATGAATGCAACAGTTCAGCAATGATAAACATACATGTACACAGAATTAAGATAACAGGATCAATCAAGCTCTATCGTTGTCTAGGGGTAAATGACCAGTTTCAAAGTGACGCAAAGTTCAGTTCAATTTAGTTCAGTTCAGTTTGCAGTAATCGCTGCCGTGGCGATGGACAGTGGGGGGGAGGAGAGAGAGAGCAAAACGAATGAATATTCAAAAACAGCTTCCACACACAGACCTTCGCAGTCAGCTTTCGGGCGAGTCCTTTGTGATGTCATCTGAGGTCACCGACCGTGACCTCCTCCGTTTCCAGATATGACCATTTCTCTGCGGTGAACCTGGCACCCAGGCAAGGGTGGACACACACCAGGTTCCCGCCGATCGTGCCTTTCCACCCTGAGCGTCTATGGCTTGATCCCGTGATCAGCCATCCAAGAACATCCCACTGGCTTGTGGGAGACGCACCCTGTGGGAGACGCACCGCTTCCAGGGTCCCGTTACCTCGGGGTGTCGTGTGTGTCCTGCCTTAGCGAACCTGTCCCTTTTTATCCCCCTGCTGGAGTATCGCCTGTCCATCACTTCAAACAGTTCAGGGTTCAAAGGGGGAGCCGATCTTGACAGCTCTCTCCTTCTGTTACTCTCTCTCCCGTCCCTTCATTAACATCTCCAAATGCTGCTCCATTGTTTTCCTTATCTCTCTCTCTCCTGAAGACAGGTGGCAGACCAACTGCTGATCCCACTGGTGCCAGCACAGGACAGCTACATCTTAATCTATGTGTATTCTTGTCACACTATTGATTTGTACTCCAGGGAGCGGGAAGTGCAGAATCAAATATTTCTGTGACAATTGTACGTTCTAGTATCAATTGTTTGGCGACAATAAAGTATAAAGTATAAAGTATTGCTGCGGTAAGAAGGGCCACTTCGCCAAGGTCTGTAAGTCAAAACCGCGAGCGGGATCGAGCAGTGCTGTGTGCGAGATGTGGGGGTCGCCATCTTGCCTGCCGCCATCTTCCCTGCACGCCGCCGCCACGTGCGAGATATGGGGGCGACCATCTTGGCCGGCGCCACCTCCCACCGCCTACGACCAACGGGTGCTCACGGGGCACCCCACCGCGCCGGACCAAGACAGCGACTCAACCCTGGCCTCCGTGACCCTCGACCAAAGCGCTCCCCACCAGCTCGCAAGGTCAATGATGGACATCCTGGTGGAGGGGCGCAGGACAAGCTGCCTGTTTGACACAGGCAGCACGGACAGTTTTATCCACCCGGATACGGTGCAGCATTGCGGACTCGTGATACGGCCGGTAAGTCAGGGGGTCACCATGGCTTCCGGGTCGCATACAACAGACATCCGGGGGAGTTGTGTAGCGACACTAGTGGTGCAGGGCACAGAATATCGAGACTTTATGTTACTGGTCTTGCCTCAACTGTGTGCCCCTGTGCTATTGGGGCTTGACTTCCAGAGCCACCTGGAAAGTGTGACAATGAAGTATGATGGACCCCTCCCACCAATTACTGTCGTAAATCCCCAGTTTTGTAGGGATACGTCACATACCCCGCTACTGACCACACCCACACACCGACCCGCACATCCCACCCAACACCATGCCAACTGCCGCACTACCGACACCACTTGCGGCCTCTCCACCCTCAGGATCCCTCCCCCACCGCTGTTCGCCAACCTGACCCCCGACTGTAAACCTGTGGCAACTAAAAGCAGGAGGTACAGCGCGGGGGACAGAGCTTTCATTAAGTCGGAGGTACAGCGGCTGCTCAGGGAGGGGGTCATTGAGGCAAGCACAAGTCCTTGGAGGGCCCAGGTGGTGGTTGTTCGGAACGGGGAGAAGAATAGGATGGTCGTGGACTATAGCCAGACCATCAATAGGTTCACGCAGCTCGACGCGTACCCTCTACCCTGCATCACGGATATGGTCAATCAGATAGCACAGTACAAGGTGTACTTGACCATAGACTTAAAATCCGCTTACTATCAGCTCCCCATCCGCCCGGAGGACCGCCCTTACACTGCCTTCGAGGCGGACGGCAGGCTTTATCACTTCCTGCGCGTGCCCTTCGGTGTCACAAATGGTGTATCTGTCTTCCAGAGGGCAATGGACCAGATGATGGACCAGTGCCAACTGAAGGCCATGTTCCCATATTTGGATAACATCACCATCTGCGGTCACGACCAGCAGGATCACGATAATAACCTCCAAAAATGTCTCCAAGCGGCCAAAGCTCTCAATCTCACCTATAACAAGGACAAGTGTATATTTGGGACCACCCAAATTGCTATCCTTGGGTGTGTCGTGGAGAATGGAATCATTGGCCCTGACCCCGACCGTATGCGCCCCCTGTTGGAACTCCCTCTTCCCAACACCCTCAGAGCCCTCAAAAGGTGCCTGGGCTTCTTTTCATATTATGCCCAATGGGTCTCTAACTACGCAGACAAGGCCCGCCCCCTGGTTAAGTCCACCACATTCCCCCTCTCAGCCGAGGCCCGCGCGGCCTTCAGCCGCATAAAAGGGGACATTGCCAAAGCAGCAATGCATGCGGTGGATGAGGCCATTCCCTTCCAAGTAGAGAGTGACCCCTCCGACTTTGCGCTGGCTGCTACCCTCAACCAGGCAGGGAGACCAGTGGCGTTCTTCTCCTGTACTCTTCAAGGCCCTGAACTTCGGCACTCCGCAGTGGAGAAAGAGGCCCAGGCCATAGTGGAAGCTATTAGGCACTGGAGGCACTATCTTGCCGGCAAAAGGTTCACCCTGCTAACTGACCAGCAGTCAGTCGCATTCATGTTTAATAACCAACAGCGGAGCAAAATCAAAAATGATAAAATTCTGAGGTGGAGAATCGAACTCTCCACCTACAACTATGACATCATGTACAGGCCTGGGAAGCTCAATGAGCCCGCTGATGCCCTATCCCGGGGAACATGCGCCAGCGCACAGATGGACCGGCTATATGCCCTGCATGTAGATCTTTGCCACCCGGGGGTCACCTGGCTTTTCCACTTCGTGAAAGCCCAGAACCTGCCTTACTCCCTTGAGGAGATCAGGACGATGACCAGGAGCTGCCAAATCTGCGCAGAGTGCAAACCGCACTTCTACCGACCCAAAAAGGCACAACTCATCAAGGCCACCCGCCCCTTTGAGCAACTGAGTGTTGACTTTAAGGGCTCCCTTCCCTCCACTGACCACAATGTGTACTTTCTTAACGTTATCGACGAGTACTCGAGCTTCCCCTTCGCCATCCCCTGCCCCGACACCACTACCACGTCAGTTATAAAAGCCCTGCGCAAGCTCTTCACTCTGTTCGGATACCCATGCTATATCCACAGTGACAGAGGGTTTATGAGTGACGAACTGCGCCAATACCTACTGGCTAGGGGAATTGCAACTAGTAGGACCACGAGCTATAATCCCCGGGGGAATGGACAGATGGAGAAGGAGAATCGCACAGTGTGGAAGGCCACACTCTTAGCCCTCAGGTCAAAGGGACTGCCGCTCTCTCGCTGGCAGGAGGTCCTTCCCGAGGCACTCCACTCTATCCGCTCCCTGTTATGCATGGCCACCAATGCCACCCCTCATGAGCGGCTCTTTTCATTTCCCAGAAAGTCGACCACTGGGACCACCCTACCAACTTGGCTGACGTCCCCGGGGCCAGTGCTGCTCCGGAAACATGTAAGGAGCAATAAATACTCCCCGATGGTCGAAAGGGTTCACTTACTTCATGCGAACCCTCAGTATGCCTACGTGGTTTTACCTGATGGGCGGGAGGACACGGCCTCCATCCGCGACCTGGCGCCCGCAGGAGCACCGGGCCCCTACCCTGAGCACTCCGTGGTGACTATTGACCCTGTACCCACCGCTGTATGTACCCACGAGGCACTGCGCACTCCAAACCCTACACAGACACCACACGACACTCCCATACCGGGTGCGACGCACACGCACGAAGGATTAACAACACCTAAAGTGCTGACACCTCAAGTCAGGCCGGAGCCAGTACAACCACCATCGCCGGTGCAATCACCACCGGTGCTACGTAGATCACAGTGACGGACTCGACCGCCTGATAGACTTGACCTATAAATATACTTGTTGTAAATATTGTCAGTCACTTCACCCCTTTCAGTAAAAGCCTTTCAGTATTTTACCCAACCTCAGTCTTTTGGAGTTATTGAAGGTGCTTCAATTTTATTCGCTGTACAATACGACCTCCATGGTTAGTGTCTGCCCCCGGACTGAGGGGGAGGGGCAAGGTGAACACCTTTATACAGGAATCTGCGGGAGGAGCCACAGGGGCAGTCAGCAGAGGGGCGTGTCCAGACAGTTAACCCAGTTACACAAATATATGGTTTACCACAGGCCAGATTTGGGAACAGCTTCTTTCCAACTGTGATAAGACTGCTGAACGGATCCTGACCTGGATCTGGGCTGTACCCTCCAAATATCCGGACCTGTCTCTCATTTTTTTCACTACCTTACGTTCCATTTTCTATTTTCTATTTATGATTTATAATTTAAATTTTTAATATTTACTATCGATTTGTACTCCAGGGTGCGGGAAGTGCAGAATCAAATATCGCTGTGACGATTGTACGTTCTAGTATCAATTGTTTGGCGACAATAAAGTATAAAGTATTAATATTGGGCAAGAAAATGAATCTCAAGGTTGTATATAATGACATATATGTATTTTGATAATAAATTTACTTTGAACTTTGAAATGGCTGGCTCATTGGGCCAGAACACCGTTTACAGTGCTGTATCTCTAAACAAAATAATCTAATATCATGTCAGTGAGCCTAACCGCCACTGTGTGCTCCTGTTGTTCCTGCTGGCTAGTGTGTTCTTTTCTGTCTGTTTCAGGCTCCTAACTAACGTAAGTTCCCTTCTAAATGTCTAGCATCGCAATTATGAAATTTATGACAGTGTGGAGTCCTAGAATTCCTATCCATCTAATTCAACCTGCCCAAAGCCCACCCAGGCTTAACATTCAGGCCTAGAAACCTGCACAGTGCTCATTCAGTACTTCGTATTACTTTTACCATAGAACCTTTTTGGGAGGAACATGAGCTTTGCATTCCTGATGGTCTAGAGCAGGGGTTCCCAACCTGGGTTCCACAGACCCCTCGATTAGAGGTAGAGGTCCATGACTCAAAAGAAATTTGGGAACCCCTGCTCCAGAGCATACCATTCTGAGTGTATCCAGAGTTTTGCTTGCTGCTTTTACAGCCCACTATGTCTATATAAAGGTGAGATCTTCCCATGTGTCATATGTGAAAACTCTAATTTGTTCGACCTCCTGAACTTCCAACTTACTGAACAGCAGCAGAGTTACAAAAAGAGGTATCCATAAGAAAAAGTGTTTCAGACATAACTTTAAGAGAAGCCTAAGATAACATTAAATCAAAGAAAATGCTCATAATGTTGTAATCAAAAGTACTGGGTAAATTTCAGCTTTCATTGAATGAGAATTGAAGTATTGAAGAGGAAAGTGAGTGTCAAACACGAAAGTTTGCCAAAATGAAACACTAATTTAGACTGCTGACAATTCGATAAATATGGAACAAGGAAAATAGTCATGGTCATAGTCATAGTCATAGTCATACTTTATTGATCCTGGGGGAAATTGGTTATTGATTAGCTATTGGTTTCCTTACAGACCAACACAGGAGAAATTATATTGGAAGTAAGGAAATGACAGTGAAATTAAACAAATATTTTGTGTCTTGCTTCACAGGAGAAGGCTGAAGAAGTGGGGGACTTCAGGTCTGGAGTTCAGCTCAGAGAAACCGACATCAGTGGAAAATCAGTATTAGCTGAAATAATGATCAGAAAGCAGATAAGTCCCCAGGTACTAGGATTTTGAAGGAGGTGAGTATAGAGATAGCAAATGCATTGGTTATCATCTTTATATATTACATAGTTGTAGTTGTACTAGTGTGATCCAACACTATCGGTGGGTCCTCAGGTGGCTGTAGAGGCTGATCAGGGATCCACATATTCTGGTGGAGTGTGGGTAGGAGTAGGTAGTGGCTGTGTGTTGTAGCATGGATGAAATTACCGGAGAGACAGAGTCACTGGTAGATACAAAGCAGCTTCTTTATTCGACACAACAAAGTACAGCAGGCATCTCGAAACGCTTTCCGCAGAAAGGTCTGTTAGCTCAATGTGGGCTTGATATTTATATGTTAAACACAAAGGCAATTGCTACTGAAAAGTTACAGACAATGCAACAGCAGTTATGAACCAGAGCCCCTCACTGTTAAACTGTATCGTTGCACTTGCCCATCTTTATCGCTGACATCCTTCACCTCATTGGTTAAGACTTATCACAGGGAACCTCAATCGTATATGGAATAGATTTCAGGCTTTTCAACTTCAACAGGACCAAGAACAAGGTCAGCATCACTACTATCAAGGAGTTTCCGTACGCGGATGACGCCACCATTGCAAAGCACTGTTACGAAAAGCTTCAATGTATTCTGAATGTCTTTGCCAAGGCACAGATCCCTGGGTCTTGTCTTGAATACAGAATATAAAAACAACAGGTCCTATATCAGCTACTGCCCAACCAGCCATTTATCCAGCCCTCCATAAAAGGTGACAATATCACCCTTGAGAATGTAGACCACATTCCCTACCTTGGCGGCACTCTTTCCCCGAAAGCAGACCGACTCAGGGATCAGCTGCCACCTGAGAAGTGCCGGTGGAGCCTATGCAAGATTAAGGAAATTGTCTTTGAAGACAGCGACCTACAGGTCCAAACAAAACTATAGAAAAATCATCTTTCCTCCATTACTGTTTGGAGCTAGATCATTGACCACCTACAGCAGGCACTTAGAAGCCTGGAAAAATATCTCCAAAGGTCCTTATGAGAGATTTTGAGGATCAGACGGAAGGACAGACACACTAACACCAGCGTATTGGAGAAGGCCAACACAAACACATCTCCACCATGATTACATAGATTCATAAGTGATTCCCACACTAGTAAATCTAACCTCACATCTAAGAAAGAAAGAGAAAACTGTAAGTACAACTTTGGAAAATAAAAATCCAATTGAGCAGAGTCAACGTGAATTTATGAAAGAATAATTATTTTGGTAAATTTGTTGAAATGTTTGTGCTTATAGTGAGCAGAATGGATAAGGATGAACACATTGGTCATAAGATCTGGAGCTGTAGGAGCAGAAGTAGGCCATTTGGCCCATTGAGTCTGCTCCACCATTTCATCATGGCAGATCCATTTTCTGTCTCAGCTTCAATATCTTACCTTCCCACCACCCCCATCTCATTTTATGTCCTGACTAATCAAGAATATATCATCCCCTGCCTTAAATATACCCAATGACTTGGTTTGTACAGCCGCCTGTGGCAAAGAATTCCACACATTCCCCATCCTCTGGCTAAAGAAATTCCTCCTCATCTCCATTCTAAAAGGATGTCCCTCTATTCTGAGGCTGTGTCCTCTGGTCTTAGACTCTCCCACCATAGGAAGCATCCTCTCCACATCCATCACATCCATTCTATTGAGGCCTTTCAACGTTCAATAGGTCTCAATGAGATCCCCCAGTGTAGTATACTTGTACAATGATATGGAAGCACATAAGATGTCTCAAAAGTATACAATGCATTAGGGTTATACACTCAAGAAATGTGATCTAAGTAACTTTGACCGTGGAATGAATGATTGTTGGTGCCAGATTGGGTGGCTTGAGCATCTCAGAAATATTTATTTCATTTTATTTAGATATGCAGTTCAGATACGGATATTAGATTAGATTAGATTAGATTATGAGGACACTCAGTCCTCGTTTATTGTCATTTAGAAATGCATGCATTAAAAAATGATACAATGTTCCTCCAGAATGATATCACACGAAAACACAGGACAAACCAAGACTAAAACTGACAAAACCACATAATTATAACATGTAGTTACAACAGTGCAAAGCAATACTGTAATTTGATAAAGAGCAGACCATTGGCACGGTAAAAAAAAGTCTCAAAGTCCCGATAGCCTCATCATCTCACGCAGACGGTAGAAGGGAGGAACTCTCCCCGCCATGAACCTCCAAGCGCCGCAAACTCACCGATGCAGCACCATTGGAAGTACCCGACCACAGCAGACTCTGAGTCCATCCGAAAACTTCGACCCTCCAACTAGCCCCTCCGACACAGCCTCTCCGAGCACCCTCCTCTGCCAAGCGCTTCGACCCTGCCCCGGCCACCGAGCAGCAAGCAAAGCCGAGGACTCGGGGCCTTCCCCTCCGGACCACACAGTAGCAGCAGCAGCAAAGCAGGCATTTCAGAAGTTTCACCAGATGTTCCCCCATGCTCTCATATCCGTCTCCATCAAATCAGGATTGTGCACAGCACCCTACTTGACAAATAACAGACATCACCACCGGAGTGGCCGCTGCGAGCTGCGTCGCGCCGCCATCTTCTTCTCCTGCTTTATCCCGGTATTCAGATATAGGCCCTTCCGGTCATTTGAGCTGCACCAACAGCAACCCACCAACTTAACCCTAGCCTAATCACAGAACGCTTTGCAATGACTAACTAACCTACTAATTGGTATGTCTTTGGATGTGTGAGGAACCTGGAGCACCTGGAGGAAACCCACGCATTTACAAGAAGGGAGCACAGATGGTGATGTCAGAATTGAACTCCGAACTCCGACACCCTGTGTTGGAATAGTGTTGCGCTAACCACTCCATAACTATAGCACCCGACTGTAAACCTCCTGGGACTTTCATGCACACCAGCCTTTTGAGTTTACAGAGAATGGTGTGAAAAGCAAAAGAAAATAAACATCCAGTGAGCGGCAGTTCTGTGGGCGAAAATGCCTTGTTAATGACAGAGGTAAGAGGAAAATGGCCAGACTGGTTCAAGCTGACAGAAAGGTGACAGTAACAAATCATCACGTGTTACAACAGTGATGTGCTGAGGAGCATCTCTGAATGCACAACTCATTGAACCTTAAAGTGGATGGGCTACAGTAGCGGAAGACCATGAATGTATACTTTATTACGTACAGAAGGTATTTATTGTGAGTATTTATTGGTTTAAATTGAGGACTGGTTAACATTCAGAAAACAGAATAAGATTATACTGTATATGTTAAGGAACTTAGAGATCAGTGTTATGACACCAGCTGATCAAAATCTGTATCATATTTTGAATGAGGGCACAGCATTAGCAGTTGGTACAAACCTAGAGGCACTCTGGCCTAAGGGGGAGAATATGGAAGGATTTCATGGGAATGTTGTCAGTTTTATTGAATGGACAAAGACATGGTGGATGGAATATGATGTGGTAAAATATAAAGACATCCACTTTGATAAAATTATGTAATTTTATTTAAGTAGTGAGAGATTAAAAAGGACTTCCATTTCATTTCATTGAACACAAATCACTGGAAGTTATTACGGAGGAAACAGCAAGCAATTAATGAAACAGATAATAGATTGGTCTTTATTGCAAGGTGATTTGAGTATTTGAGTAGAGACATTGTTTTCAATTATATACAGCCCCAGTGAAATCACAGCTAGAATAATGTGTACAGGGTACAATTTCCCTACGTAAAAAAAATACAGTTGTGATGGAAGGAATATAGTGAAGGTTCATTCGGATTATTCATGGCTTGTTGTATGAGCAAAGACTAGGCAGACTGGCCTGATGCCTTCCTGAGTTTCAAAGAATGAGAACTAGCCTCACAGGAGTTAGCAAATCTGTTATAGAATTCAGTGGGGTTGATGCAGATCTTTGCACAGACAAAATAAACTACAGGTTCTGTAATTTAGGACACAAGCTGAGCACTGGAAGAGTGAGGAGGTGATGAATCTGATTAATAAATGTAGAGTTGTGGATGCTGTCTGCATGAAATTTGAGAAGGTCCCTCACGGGAGGCTCATTCAGAAGATTAAGACACAATGGTGAACTGGCCATTTAGATTCAGAATTGCTCGTAGAAGAATGAGATCAATAAGTCTTATTCTAGTTCTGCAGGGATCTGTACTGGGACCTCTGCTGTTTGTCTGTGATATATATAAGCAACTTGGATGAAAATGTGATGGGCGAATTAGTAAGTCTGCAGATGATATGAAGATAGTTGGTATTGTGGATAGCGTGTCAGACTGGTAAAGAATACAGAAGGATATGAATCAGTTGCTGATATCTATTGAGAAATGGCAGACAGAGGTTAATCTGGTCTTTGAGAAAGCTACACTTTGGGAGATCAAATGTTTAAAAAAAGTGCATTGCTAATGACAAAACCCTTAATAATGTTGATGCGCAGAGAAATCCTGGGTCCAAGTTCATAGCTCCCTGAAAGTGACTACGTAGTTTGGTAGGATGATAATAATTGTCTTTATTGATCGAAGAAATGTGCTCAAGAGTCAGGAAGTTATGTTTTATAAAGCTCTTGTAAGGCCACATCTGGAGTATTACATACAGTTCTAGTTTTTCCTTTGATGGAAGGATGTGGAAGCTTTGGAGATGGGGCAGAAGAGATTTACCAGGATGCTGTCTGGACTAGCAGATATCTGCAATAAGGAGATATTAGACAAATGTAGGTTCTTTTCTCCAAAGTGGCAGAGGCGAAGGGGAGATCGGATATTGGTTATCAGATTTATAGAGGTTTATGAGAAGCATACATGGAGTAGGCAGTCAGTATTTTTCCCCCAGGGTTTAAATGTCTAATACATGCATTTAAGGTGAGAGTGGGTAAGTTCAAAGGAGATAATTAGGGTACGTGTTTTTGCACAGAGTCCTGGGTATCTGGAATGCATGGCCTGGGCTGTGGTGGAGGTAGATATTAGATAGGCATATGAATGTGCAGGAAATGAAGGATATGGACAGAAGGGATTAGTTTAATTGAGCATTTGATTACAGTTTAATGAGCTCGGTATAACATGGTGGGCTGAAGGGCCTGTATTCATGCTGTACTATGCTGCAGTGGCCCAAGCAGCTGGTTCATGGAGACAAAACGTCTCAGGCGGTGCTTTGGGTTGAGATCCTGCACCAAGACTCTGTTTGGCCCATTGAATTCTTCCAGTTTTCCGATTTTGTTATTGTCCTGGGCTGGGTTTGTAGAACCAAACTGAGAGGTTAACTATTTAGGACAGATAAGAAATTCATTCATCCAATGAGTAACTGAAATTCTCACTCCAAGAGGGCAGTCTGAGCTCAGACACTGAGTATATCCAAGGCAGAGGTCGTTAGAGGGGAATGGAAGAAAACAGAAGTAAGTTAAAATCAGTATGTAATCTTATGGCAAAGCCTTCAGTGATCTACCTATTTCTTAGATGCTCGAGGTGTGAATGCACAATACATTTTATTTTAGCAGCACTGTGACCCATAAAGGCCTGGGACCCTCTGAAACCAGATTTTAAGTAAACAATGTTGGCTCTCTTCTAAAGAGAACTGAATGTCTTTGCAGCTGGACACCACTTACTAAAAGGAAACACTTTTTGCAATTGTTTTGTATGAAACTTGGAAGTGGCTCACTTTTAACTAAATTTCTATGACCACGTGTTTGCTGCGTACTTAGATAGAATATCCATGGCAACGAGGGAATCTGGTGGTAATGTTTTCAGCATATGGGCATACAGACAGTAGTAGCTTAGTAAACATATTTTTCCACATTTGCTTGAACGATCATTTTTCACTGAAAGCACACAGTTGAAAAATTATCACAACAAGTAATTTCACTTTATTAGGTCCTAAAATCCGTGGCAATATGATCAAGTATTGCTGGTGAGAGTGATAACAGGAAATTATTTCCAGATGGTGGGAAGTCGAATAAAATCTAACAGGATGAAACTCCCCATGCAGTCTTTATTTACAATACCGCGATTTGGTTTGTGCATCTATAATGATGTTCAAACCAAATCTAATTCAGTGACTGCTGGATTGTCATCAAAGTAGCTTGGCTTTATGAAATACAGAATAAGTAATGATCAAGCCATAAGCATTCATTGTTTAGTTTAAAAATAATTGCAACATGTAGAGTTACCAACAAAACGGCAGTTGCTACCCATCCTGAATTGCCCTTGAGAAGGGGGTAATGAGTGCCCTGAATTAACCAGTGCAGTCACTCTGATGCTATCGGGTAGGGAGTTCTAGGATCTAGACCCAATAAGGATGAAGCTACAGATACATATTTCCAAATTAGGAGGCTGTGATACTTAGAGTGGAATCTGTAGGTGATGGCTATGGTTATCTTTTTCAAGGTTCAAGGTACATTTATTATCAAAATATGTATGCAGTACAGTATACAACCCTGAGATTCATCTTCTCCAGACAGCCACGAAACAAAGAAACACCATGGAAGCCAATCAAAGAAAAACATCAATCCCCTCCAAGCACAATAAAAAACACAAACTGCACAAAAGGCAACAAGAATATCAACCCCCACCCCAACCACAAGAAACAAATGGTGTAGACTAGAACAAGAACATCAACCCCCAAATGCCCAACTCGTGCAAAAAAACAAACAAATCGTGCAAACAGCAACAATAACATCAAACCTGAAATCCCAAACACCCCTTCTCGTGCACAAATGGCAGCAAGAACATCAAACCCCAAAGCCCCCCTCACTCAAATAACAAATCATGCAAATAGCAACAAAAACATGAAAACCCCTAGTCACACCCTGCCCCCCCCGCACAAAAGAACCCCGAACAAATCAGACAAGCGGCAAGAAGAAAGAACAGGTGAAACCACAGAATATAAGTCATCCACAGTGCAAGCACAATCCTTTAGTATTGGGGGGCAGAAGATATTTAGTGCAATGGATGGAGTCAATCAAGCTGAATGTTTTGCCCTGGCTGGAGTGGAACATGAGAATTAGGAGCTGCACTCATCCAGGGAAGTCCATCATATCTTGACTGGCAACTGTAGATAATTAGAATCAGGATTGTTATCACCAACTGAGATGACCTGAAACTTGTTGTTTTGCAGCAGTAGTATGGTTCAAACTGATACAATTTCCAGAAAATAGTGAGATAGTGAGGATAGTGAGATCAGTGTGGGGTATGCTAAGACGCCAAGGATTTTCAGCATTAAAACAGAGTTATAGATAAGTGTCTCGATAAACAATAAGGTGGATGTCCCCAGGGCCTGATGGGACATCCCCAGGTTATTGAGAAAGGCAAGTGATAAGATCGCAAGAGTCATGACCAAGATCTTCGTATAAAGTTTTATTATCACTGTTTTGTATGACATAAAATTTGTTTTTTGTAGCATCAGCTATGAATTAGACATAAAATTAGAAACATAGAAAACCTACAGCACAATACAGGCCCTTTGGCCCACAATGCTGTGCGAACATGTCCTTACTTTAGAAATTATCTAGGGTTATCCAGTAGCCCCCTATTTTTCTAAGCTCCATGTACCTATCCGGGAGTCTCTTAAAAGACCCTATCATATCTGCCTCCACCACCATCACTGGCAGCCCACTGCATGCACTCACCACTCTCTGCATAAAAAACTTACCCCTGACATCTCTTCCTGTAGTGAGGTGACCAGAACTGAGCACAGTACTCCAAGTGGGGACTGACCAGGGTCCTATATAGCTGCAAAATTACCTGTCGGCTCCTAAACTCAATCCCATGGTTGATGAAGGCCAATGCACCATATGCCTTCTTAACCACAGAGTCAACCTGTGCAGCAGCTTTGAGCGTCCTATGGACTCAGATCCTAAGATCCCTCTGATTCTCCACACTGCCAAGAGTCTTACCATTAATACTATATTCTGCTGTTTTTGACCTACCCAAATGAACTACCTCACACTTATCTGGTTTGAACTCCATCTGTCACTTCTCAGCCCAGTTTTGCATCCTATCGATATCCCGCTGTAACCTCTGACAACCCTCCGTACTATCCACAGCTCCCCAAATTTGTGTCATCAGCAAATTTACTAACCCATCCCTCCACTTCCTCATCCAGGTCATTTATATAAGTCATGAAGAGAAGGGGTCCCAGAATAGATCCCTGCGGAACAACACTGGTCACCGACCACCATGCAGACTATGACCCGTCTACAACCACTCTTCGCCTTCTGTGATAAGCCAATTCTGAATCCACAAAGCAATGTCCCCTTGGATCCCATGCCTCCTTACTTTTTCAATAAGCCTTGCATGGGGTAACTTATGAAATGCCTTGCTGAAATCCATATACAATATATCTACTGCTCTTTCTTCATTGGTATCAGCTTCCTCAAAAAATTCAATCAGGCTCATAAGGCACGATCTGCCTTTGACAATACCATGCTGACTATTCCTAATCATATTATGCCTCTCCAAATGTTCATAAATCCTGCCTCTCAGGATCTTTTCCATCAACTTACCAGTCACTGAAGTAAGACTCACTAATCTATAATTTCCTGGGCTATCTCTACTCCCTTCCTTGAATAAGGGAACAACATCCGCAACCCTCCAATCCTCCAGAACCTCTCCTGTCCCCATTGCTGATTCAAAGATCATCGCCAGGGGCTCAGGAATCTCCTCCCTCACCTCCCACAGTAGCCAGGGGTACATCTCGTCCAGTCCCAGTGACTTATCCAACTTGATGCTTTCCAAAAGCTCCAGTACATCCTCTTTCTTAATGTCTATATGCTCAAGCTTTTCAATCTGCTGCAAGTCATCCCTACAATCGCTAAGATCCTTTTCCGTAGTGAATACTGAGGCAAAGTATTCATTAAGTACCTCTGCTATCTCATCCGGTTCCATACACACTTTTCCACTGTCACACTTGATTGGTCCTATTCTTTCATGTCTTATCCTCTTGCTCTTCACATTCTTGTAGAATGCCTTGGGGTTTTCCTTAATCCTGTCTGCTAAGGCCTTCTCATGGCCCCTTCTGGCTCTTCTAATTTCATTCTTAAGCTCCCTCCTGCTAGCCTTATAATCTTCTAGAGCTCTATCATTACCTACTTTTTTGAACCTTTCATAAGCTTTTCTTTTTGACTTGATTTACAATGGCCTTTGTACACCATGGTTCCTGTACCCTATCTTCCTTTCCCTGTCTCATTGGAACATACCTATGCAGAACTCCACGCAAATATCCACTGAACATTTGCCGTATTTCTGCCGTACATTTCCCTGAGAACATCTGTTCCCAATTTATGCTTCCAAGTTCCTGCCTGATAGCCTCATATTTCCCCTTAGTCCAATTAAATACTTTCTTAAATTGCCTGTTCCTATCCCTCTCCAATGCTACGGTAAAGGAGATAGAATTGCGATCATTATCTCCAAAATTCTTCTCCCACTGAGAGGTCTGACACCTGACCAGGTTCATTTCCCAATACCAGATCAAGTACAGCCTCTCCTCTTGTAGGTTTGTTTATCAAGAAACCTTCCTGAACACACCTAACAAACTCCACCCGATCTAAACCCCTTGCTTTAGGGAGATGCCAATCAATATTTGGGAAATCAAAATCTCCCACCATGACAACCCTGTTATTATTACACCTTTCCAGGATCTGTCTCCCTATCCGCTCCTCGATGTCCCTGTTACTATTGGGTAGTCTAAAAAAACACCCAGTAGAGTTATTGACCCCTTCCTGTTCCTAACTTCCACCCACAGAGACTCCGTGGACAATCCCTCCATGACTTCCTCTTTTTCTGCAGCCATGACACTATCTCTGATCAACAGTTCCACACCCTCACCTCTTTTGCCTCCCTCCCTGTTCTTCCTGAAGCTGTCACACTGCCTCCACACTTTCTCTATTTGTGAGCCAACTGCCCCTTCCTCCTTCTCTTCATTTCGGTTCCTAGCCCCAGCAATTCTAGTTTAAACTCTCCCCAATAACCATCGTAAACTCCCTGCCAGGATATTTGTCCCCTTGGGATTCGGGGGTGGGGGGGGTGGGTTATTATATAGTATAAAGTCAATAAATTTTGCAATAGACAATAGACAATAGGTGCAGGAGTAGGCCATTCGGCCTTTCGAGCCAGTACCGCCATTCACTGTGATCATGGTGATCATCCACAATCAGTATCCAGTTCCTGCCTTATCCCCATAACCTTTGATTCCGCTATCTTTAAGAGCTCTATCCATCTCTTTCTTGAAAGCATCCAGAGACTTGGCCTCCACAGCCTTCAGGGGCAGAGCATTCCATATATCCACCACTCTCTGGGTGAAAAAGTTTTTCCTCAACTCTGTTCTAAATGACCTACCCCTTATTCTTAAACTGTGGCCTCTCGTTCTGGACTCACCCATCAGCGGGAACATGCTTCCTGCCTCCAGCGTGTCCAATCCCTTACTAATCTTATATGTTTCAATAAGATCCCCTATCAGCCTTCTAAATTCCAGAGTATACAAGCCCAGTCGCTCCAATCTTTCGACATATGACAGTCCCGCCATCCCAGGAATTAACCTTGTGAACCTACGCTGCACTCCCTCAATAGAAAGAATGTCCTTCCTCCAATCTGGAGACCAAAACTGCACACAGTACTCCAGGTGTGGTCTCACCAGGGCCCTGTACAGCTGCGGAAGGACCTCTTTGCTCTTATACTCAATTCCCCTTGTTATGAAGGCCAGCATGCCATTAGCTTTCTTCACTGCCTGCTGTACTTGCATGCTTGCTTTCAGTGACTGATGTACAAGACCTAGATCTCGTTGTACTTCCCCTTTTCCTAACTTGACTCCATTTAGATAATAATTTGCCTTCCTGTTCTTACCACCAAAATGGATAACCTCACGTTTATCCACATTAAACTGCATCTGCCCACTCACCCAGCCTGTCCAAGTCACCCTGCATTCTCATATCATCCTCCCCACATTTCACATTGCCACCCAGCTTTGTGTCATCGGCAAATTTGCTAATGTTACTTTTAATTCCCTCATCTAAATCATTGATATATATTGTAAACAGCTGCGGTCCCAGCACTGAACCCTGCAGTAGCCCATTGGTCACCGCCTGCCATTCCGAAAGGGACCCGTTAATCGCTACTCTTTGTTTTCTGTCAGCCAGCCAATTTTCAATCCATGTCAGTACTCTGCCCCTAGTACCATGTGCCCTAATTTTGCCCACTAATCTCCTATGTTGGACTTTATCAAAGGCTTTCTGAAAGTCCAGGTACACTACATCCACTGGCTCTCCCTTGTCCATTTTCATAGTTACATCCTCAAAAAATTAGATTAGTCAAGCACGATTTCCCCTTCATAAATTCATGCTGACTCGGACCAATCCTGTTACTGCTATCCAGATGTGTCGTAATTTCATCTTTTATAATTGACTCCAGCATCTTTCCCACCACCGATGTCAGGCTAACCGGTCTATAATTCCCTGTTTTCTCTCCTCCTCTCTTCTTGAAGAGAGGGATAACATTATCTACCCTCCAATCCACACGAACTGATCCTGAATCTATAGAACATTGGAAAATGATTACCAATGCGTCCATGATTTCTAAAGCCACCTCCTTAAGTACCCTGGGATGTAGGGCATTGATTGTGGGTTTCAAGAAGGGGAAGTTGGAAGAAGATGTACTAGTCCTCATTGAAAGGTGGTGGAAGGGTGAGGAGCCTGAAGTTCCTGGGTGTAAATATCTCAAAGGATCTACAGTATCTTGGGCTTGGCACACTGATGCAATCAGTAAGAAGGCACACAAGTAGCTTTACTTCAATAGGAGTTTGAGATTTGGTATACTATCAGAGACACTAGAAAAGTTCTATAGATGCACAGTGGAGAGCATTCTGATTGGTTACAACACCGACTCTTCTGGAGGCTCCAATACACAAAACAAGCCGTAGACTCAGCCAGCTACCTCACAGGCAACCTCTACCCTCCCCTCCCCCCCGCCCCCAATCACTGAGGACATCTTCAATAGGCATGACTCAAAAATGCAGCATTCATCATTAAGGACCCTCACCACCCAGGACATGCCCTCTTCTCATTGCTACCATCAGGAAGGAGGTACAGGAGCTTGAAGAACCTGCACCAGTGTTAGAGGGACAACATTATCCCCTCTGCCATCAAATTTCTGAACAATACATGAACACTAACTCATTATTCATCTTTTGCAGCATTTTTTTTTGTAACTTAGAGCAATTTTACGTAGTGCACTGTATTGCTGCTGCTAAACAACACATTTCGTGACATGTGTCATGATAATAAACCTAATTCTGATTCTGAAGAAACTGCCTTCAAATTTCTTCCAATGAATATATTAATATTTACAAGCAGTGATCTGTTTTGAAATCAGAGTAGCGATGTAAACAAAGACGATTCTCCAGTAGAACAGCAGCTATGATCTAACACAATAGGCAGCCACTTGATATAAGTGCCCTTGAAACTGATGGCAGCATTCAGATATTGACTGGTTCCTCAACATTTATATGTACAGAGATACATTTGTTCAATATTAGGACAGAGTAAATATAACTTTACAGCAGTATTCTGGCAATGGAATCTCTAATAGGGGTCATCCAACTGGACAAGTTACAAGAAGAGTTGGAAGGATAAAATCTGTAGAAGCAGAGTCCAGAAAAAGAGATACGGTATTATAAGCAACATACATCAAAGTTGCTGGTGAACGCAGCAGGCCAAGCAGCATCCGTAGGAAGAGGTGCAGTCGACGTTTCAGGCCGAGACCCTTCGTCAGGACTAACTGAAAGAAGAGTGAGTAAGGGATTTGAAAGTTGGAGGGGGAGGGGGAGATCCAAAATGATAGGAGAAGACAGGAGGGGGAGGGATAGAGCCAAGAGCTGGACAGGTGATAGGCAAAAGGGGATACGAGAGGATCATGGGACAGGAGTTCCGGGAAGAAAGACAAGGGGGGGGTGGTGACCCAGAGTATGGGCAAGAGGTATATTCAGAGGGACAGAGGGAGAAAAGGGAGAGTGAGAGAAAGAATGTGTGCATAAAAATGAGTAACAGATGGGGTACGAGGGGGAGGTGGGGCCTTAGCGGAAGTTAGAGAAGTCGATGTTCATGCCATCAGGTTGGAGGCTACCCAGACGGAATATAAGGTGTTGTTCCTCCAACCTGAGTGTGGCTTCATCTTTACAGTAGAGGAGGCTGTGGATAGACATGTCAGAATGGGAATGGGATGTGGAATTAAAATGTGTGGCCACTGGGAGATCCTGCTTTCTCTGGCGGACAGAGCGTAGATGTTCAGCAAAGCGGTCTCCCAGTCTGCGTCGGGTCTCGCCAATATATAAAAGGCCACATCGGGAGCACCGGACGCAGTATATCACCCCAGTCGACTCACAGGTGAAGTGATGCCTCACCTGGAAGGACTGTTTGGGGCCCTGAATGGTGGTAAGGGAGGAAGTGTAAGGGCATGTGTAGCACTTGTTCTGCTTACACGGATAAGTGCCAGGAGGGAGATCAGTGGGGAGGGATGGGGGGGACGAATGGACAAGGGAGTTGTGTAGGGAGCAATCCCTGCGGAATCCAGAGAGAGGGGGGGAGGGAAAGATGTGCTTAGTGATGGGATCCCGTTGGAGGTGGCGGAAGTTACGGAGAATAATATGTTGGACCCGGAGGCTGGTGGGGTGGTAGGTGAGGACCAGGGGAACCCTATTCCTAGTGGGGTGGCGGGAGGATGGAGTGAGAGCAGATGTACGTGAAATGGGGGAGATGCGTTTAAGAGCAGAGTTGATAGTGGAGGAAGGGAAGCCCCTTTCTTTAAAAAAGGAAGACATCTCCCTCATCCTAGAATGAAAAGCCTCATCCTGAGAGCAGATGCGGCGGAGACGGAGGAATTGCCAGAAGGGGATGGCGTTTTTTCAAGAGACAGGGTGAGAAGAGGAATAGTCCAGATAGCTGTGAGAGTCAGTAGGCTTATAGTAGACATCAGTGGATAAGCTGTCTCCAGAGACAGAGACAGAAAGATCTAGAAAGGAGAAAGGGGAGGGAGGTGTCGGAAATAGACCAGGTAAACTTGAGGGCAGGGTGAAAGTTGGAGGCAAAGTTAATAAAGTCAACGAGTTCTGCATGCGTGCAGGAAGCAGCGCCAATGCAGTCGTCGATGTAGCGAAGGAAAAGTGGGGGACAGGTACCAGAATAGGCACGGAACATAGATTGTTCCACAAACCCAACAAAAAGGCAGGCATAGCTAGGACCCATACGGGTGCCCATAGCTACACCTTTAGTTTGGAGGAAGTGGGAGGAGCCAAAGGAGAAATTATTAAGAGTAAGGACTAATTCCGCTAGACGGAGCAGACTGGTGGTAGAGGGGAACTGATTACGTCTGGAATCCAAAAAGAAGCGTAGAGCTTTGAGACCTTCCTGATGGGGGATGGAAGTATATAAGGAGTGGATATTCATGGTGAAAATAAAGCGGTGGGGGCCAGGGAACTTAAAATCGTCGAAAAGTTTAAGAGCGTGAGAAGTGTCACGAACATCGGTCGGAAGGGGTTGAACAAGGGGTGATAAAACAGTGTCGAGGTATGCAGAAATGAGTTCGGTGGGGCAGGAGCAAGCTGAGACAATAGGTCGGCCAGGACAGGCAGGTTTGTGGATCTTGGGTAGGAGGTAGAAACGGGAAGTGCGGGGTGTGGGAACTATAAGGTTGGTATCAGCGGATGGGAGATCCCCTGAGCGGATAAAGTCGGTGATGGTGTGGGAGACAATGGCCTGGTGCTCCTTAGTGGGGTCGCGATCGAGGGGTAAATAAGAGGAGGTATTGCATGTATCTTTCTCTCTCACAGAGGCTTACAATTACTGTAAGCCCAGCACATGTTCAATTTCTGTGCCTCAAGCATTTAATGTGGAGCTAATGTACATTGTTAAATTGGTTTATTATTGTCACATATACTGAGGTACAGTGAAAAAATTGTTCTGCATACCATTCATTCAGATCAATTCAGGTTGTATGAGGTTGTATGAGTTAAAACAAATACAGAGATCAGAACGAAGTGTTAATTACAGAGAACTGACGTGTATGTGAATAATAAGGTGTAAGGTCATAATGAAATAGACTGTGAGGTCGAGAGTCCATAGTAGAGAACCTTCTATAGTCTAATAACAACAGGACAGAAGGTGCCCTTGAGTCTGGTGGTACATTCTTTCAGACTTTTATACCTTCTTCCCAGTGGGAGGGGGAGAAGGGAGAATGTCCAGGGAAGGTGGAGGTGGAAAATGAGCTTCAAACACTGCGACACATCAGGGAGATGGAGAGATAAGTGGATGCTTTGTCTCAGGAGGTAGGCACACCTATTAGATTAGCTGCCTCAAATTTGGTCTGTGGTCAGGGATAAGAGGGTGTGACTGTGAGTGAGGCAGGTCGTGGGATCCAAGAGACAGTGCTGGAGGAGCCTCAGGCCTTGAGCTTGTCCAACAGGTCTGAGATTCTTGCTCCCTGTGTGGATGAGAATGGGGGCTGTAGGAAGGATGAGCAATTTAATTATGACACCATGGTTCAGGAAGCCATTCAAGGGGGTGAGGGGGGGAAGAAGAGAAGTGTAGGTGGTAATCGGGGATAGTATAGTCAAGGGAATAGACAGAGTTCTCTGTTGCAGGGATGGACCGAAGGCTGTGTTGCCTGCCTGGTGCCTGGGATCGGGACATCTTATCTGACCTACAGAGGAATTTGCAGTGGGAGGGGAAAGATCCAGTTGTCATGGGCCATGTGGGTACCAATGACATAGGTAGAATGAGGAAAGAGTTTCTGCCGAGGGAATCTGATCAGCTAGGGACTAAAGAAAAAAGCAGAACCAAAAAGGTGGTAATCTCTGGATTACTAA
Source organism: Mobula hypostoma (assembly GCF_963921235.1). Classification (NCBI taxonomy): domain Eukaryota; kingdom Metazoa; phylum Chordata; class Chondrichthyes; order Myliobatiformes; family Myliobatidae; genus Mobula; species Mobula hypostoma. Next base: position 119,844,080 of record NC_086100.1, read on the forward strand.
CTGAGCCACATGCAAATTGGCACAGGGTTAAGAAGATTAGAGAGCTAAATGTGTGGTTCAAGGATTGGTATGGGAGAAGTGGGTTTGAACTCACGGGAAACTGGAACCAGGATTGAGGAAGGAGGGAGCTATAGCAATGGGACGGGCTCCACCTGAACCGTGATGGGACCTGGATCCTAGCAAATCGCAAAACTAGGGTTGTGGATAGGACTTTAAATTAAATAGCAGGGCGTGGGTTCAACTGATTGGAGAAATATAGATAAAGTAATAGAGAAAAGTGCGGATAAAGATAAAGTTTAAAAAAGAGAAAAGTAAGACTTTAACTTGAATATAGACTGGGTGAATCAAGTTGGTCAAGTCAGTCTTGAGGAGGACTTCGTAGAGTGCATATTTGATAGCTCTCTTGAACAGCATGTTACTGAACCTACAAGGGAGATGCAGCATGGGGCAAAGGCAGGTGTTGTTTGACCAACTTACTGGAGTTTGAGGATATAATGAGCACAGTGGATAGAGGGAACAGATGGACGTTATTTACTTGGGTTTCCAGATGGTGTTCGATAAGGTACCGCATAAAAGACTTATCCGTAGGATAAGGATGCATGGAATTTGGGGTGATGTATTAGCATGGATAGAGAATTGGTTAATCAATAGAAAGCAGAGGGTTGGGATACATGGGGGTTTCTCTGCTTGGCAATCAGTGGTGAACGGCGTGCCGCAGGGGTCGGTGCTGGGCCCACAACTGTTCACAAGATATATATTAATGATCTGGAAGAGGGAACTGAGTGTAGTGTATCTGTGTTTGCTGATGACGCTAAATTGACTGGAAAAGCAAATTGTTCAGAGGATACGGAGAGTCTGCAGAGAGATATAGATAGGTTAAGTGAGTTTGCAGGTGCAGCAGGCTATCAAAAAGGCAAATGGAATGTTGGTCTTCATTGCTAGAGTGATTGAAGTTAAGAGCAGGGAAGTTATGCCGCATCTGTACAGGGTACTAGTGAGGCCACATCTGGAGTACTGTGTGCAGTTCTGGTCTCCTTGCTTGAGGAAGGATATACTGGCTTTGGAGGCAGTGCAAAGGAGGTTCATCAGGTTGATTCCAGAGATGAGGGGGGTTAGACTACGAGGAGAGATTGAGTCGCCTGGGATTCAGAAGGACAAGGGGAGATCTTATAGAAACATATAAAATTACAAAAGGAATAGATAAGGTAGAAGCAGAAAAGTTGTTTCTGCTGGTAGATGACACTAGAACTAGGAGACATAGTCTCAAAGATTCAGGGGAGTAAATTTAAGATGGAGATGAGGAGAAACTGCTTTTCCCAGAGAGTGGTGAATCTGTGGAATTCTCTGCCCAATGAAGCAGTGGAGGCTACCTCAGTAAATATATTTCAGACAAGGTTGGATAGAGCTTTGCATAGTAGGGGAATTAAAGGTATGGGGAAAAGGCAGGTAGGTGGAGATGAGTCCATGGTCAGATCAGCCATGATCTTATTGAATGGCGGAACAGGCTCAATGGGCCAGATGGCCGACTCCTGCTCCTATTTCTTACGTTCTCATGTCTTTGATTATGTTGACTACTTTACTGAGGAAGGAAGAAGTGTAGGCAAACTGTGTGGAGGGGAGTTTTTCTGATGTGCTGAGCTGTGTCCACCACTCTCTGTAGTTTATTACAATCACAGGCAGAGCAATTCCCATATGAAGCTGTGATGAATCTGGATAGGATGTGCTCTATGTTACATTGATAAAAATTGTTGAAGATTAAAGGAAAGATTCCAAGTTTATTTGTCCTCTCTAGGAAATGGATGGACGAGGACAGGCTATTGATGATGGTCATTCCTAGGGACTTGAAGCTCTCAACCCACTGAGGCTCAGCATTTAAAATCCCATTCCAGTATATTGCCTATCTTGACTACACACCTTCCCACTGCGTCACTAGAAAGAATCCCAATCCTTTCTCTCAGTTTCTCTATCTCTGCCACGTCTGTTCTCATGATGAGACTTTCCATTCCAGGACATCCAAGTGATCCCCTTTTTTCTGAAAGTGGTACTTCTTCCCCTTCTTTGCTATCAATGCAGCCCTCACCTGCATCTTCTCTATTTCTAATACATCCATCCTCACCCCATCCACCCTCCTACATAACAGGGATAAGCTTCCCCTTGTCCTCACCGACCACCACATAAGCCTCCATAGCTGATATATCATCCTCTCTAACTTGGCGCCATTTCCTATTGATTGCCACTGTTCGGCACATCTTCCTCTCTTCGCTCTGATTTCCATAGAGATTGTGCTCTCTGCAACTCACTTGTCTGGTCTACCCTGCTCACTGCTCACCCTCCAGATACTTATCCCTACAGTCAGATTAAGGGTTACACTATCCCCTACACCTCTTCTCTCCCTACCACTCAATGCCCTAAATAGTCCTTCCAGGTGAGGCAGCACTTCACATGTAAATCTATCTGTGTCATTTATTGCATCCAGCGCTCCCAATTTGGCCTTCTCTACATCAGTGAGACCTGACAGAGATTCGTGGATCACTTCATTGAGGACCTTCACTCTGTTTTACCACAATAGCCAGACACTCCTGGTGGCCAGCCATTTTACTATTTTAATTCCTCTTTCCATGGCTTTGTCCACTGCCATGAAGAAGCCAGCTGGAATTTGGAGGAGCAAACCCTCATAACCCTCCAACATCAATTATCTAATTTTCAGTAACTACCCCAGTTCTCTTATTTTCTCTTGTCCTTGTGGTCCTCTTACCCCTCCCCACCCTCATGTCTTGCCCATCACTTGCACCTTTCTTCCTCTATTTCTACACGTCCCTTTATCTCATGGTCTACTGTCTTTTCCTATCACACACCTTCTTCTTCAACCGTTTGCCTTCCCCACCTACAGTATCACCTACCAGCTTCTCACATTATCCCCTTTCTCCTCACCCTCCCCTTTCACCTGGCCTCACCTATCAGCACATGCTCCTTCCCCTCCCCTTCTTTTTATTCTGGCTTCTGCCCCCTTCCTTTCCAATCCCGATGAAGGGTCTCAGCACAAAGCATTGACTGTTTGTGTTACTCCACAGATGCCGCCTGACCCGTTGAGTTCCTGCAACATTTTTTGTTCGCTGATCTAGATTTCCAGCATCTACAGTCTCTTGTGTCTTGGTGTGTTGCTGTCTAGAGAGCAACAACATCCTGCTGGAAGGAAGTCAGTGTGTGTGAGAAAGAAAGTTTGTGGAAGGCAAAGCACAGAAAAGAGAAGCAAAGAGATTTTCCACCCTACCAATTGTTTCCTCTGTTCTACTTAAATAAAGCCAGACCATCAGCCAGACAGACTCCATATCTGCTGTCTGTGCTTCACATCATAATTAACCCTCTATCATTGCCCTTTTATAAGAACAAAAACATCATTCAGAAAACATCATTGCAAGAAAAAGTAATTCCATCTCTCTGAAAGGACATGAAAAATCAGCCTCTTGTTAAACGTGCTGAATGACAGTGTATACTTTCTCACAGATACTTCCTTTTAGGCTCTTAGTAACAGCTAATGCCAATGCTACTGTAATATTAATGCATGTTTACAATCCTGTCAACTCTAATGCAAGATAAATGAAGCAGATGAAGGCAAGGAGAGAATGCATTTACAAGTCATGGGCTATAATTAGATATGTATTACTACACATCAGTTTAGGAGAGTGGGTTGATAATCAAGTGTTTAGAAACCAATAAACTGTGTTGTGGTCATTTTTCTTTGGAGCAGTTGCACAAAGTTTATTGGAATATAATTCATTCTCCATCTTAGTTTTCCTGGATGACGTGAGCATTATTCCAATTTACACTGAGGTCTTCATGAAAGCATATGGAAACAAAGCAGAAGGTGCTGGAAATGAGTATTGATGGGGAAAGAAAGCCAAGTTACTTTTTTTAAGAACAGACCTTTCATAAGAGCGTTCAGAGATTCCACATTTCTTCAATCAATTAATTTCCTTCTTTTCAATCGGTTAATTGATGTGATTTAATTACTTTCTGATAGCCATCAAATGCCTCATTTTTAATAAGAAACTACACACCTCAAATATCTTCCATTACAATGGAAACTTTATAAACATGAACTTGATCCTACTATTTGAATTTCCTTGGAACTCTGCCCGTCAGCACAACTAAACAGGACTCCTGAGCTTGGCCTCTTGGGCGTGATGTGGTACAATTATTAAAAGGAAGCTGACAGATAATGATACTATTATTTTAACTGTGAAGACGGCATCCTTGCTTATTCAGGACACTCTTCTGACACTTTCAGAACTGCACTGTGACGCAGTGCCAGAGACCCCGGTTCATTTCTAATCTTGCGTGCTGTCTGTGTGGAGTTTGCACATTCTCCCTGTAACTGTGTGGCTTTCCTCAGGTTGTTCTGCTTTCCTCCCAGATCCCACAGACATGCAGGCTGCTAAGCTAATTATGCAAAAATGCAATTTCTGTTGAAAAGGAACTTATTATTCATACTGTATATTGGGTTACAAAATCTTCCATCTCAACCAGCACAAACCTTTATGAGTGGGCAGGTAAAACTATGGAAGGAAAATAAATTGACCCTAGTACGAAGGCGTGAAATTACCTGGGGCAGTTGACGCAAATGTGGGAAGAATAGACGAAAATAGGATTCATTTAGGATTGGTGTGAATGGGTGATTGACGATTGGTGTACAGTTGAGGGCCTATTTCTCTGCTACACCTCTCTGTGACTCTATGGCATCTAGATCTCCTCATCATAGTTTGTCCACCTCCTTCCAGGTACCTTGGCTTGCACAGTAAGACGACCAGCCACTGAGTAATTGTGACATTTGGATAGCAAGTGGAAAGGAGGCAGAGGGAGATATTTTTTAATTTAATTAAAACACTATTTACTCACCACAATGCTCACTGGATTACACAGTCATTGCGTAGGCATATTGCACTGACATTGGAAACTGTAACCGGCAATGGCGATGATATTTTCTTTCCTTAATTGTGTCTGCCAACTCATAATTGTATTCTGTGCTGTGGTGCTGATATGGGAGATTTTTCTAACCTGATACTGTGTCAGGGCTAAAAAATAGAGGGGAGACAGCCGGTATGAAGAGTGGAAGGACCTTTCCATGTATCACCTACTATTTCTTTGCAAATGCAATGTTAGCATGCATTTCAAGAAGACTAGAACACAAAAGCAAGGATGCAATGCAAAGGCTTTATGAAGCATTGGTCAGACTGCACTTGGAGTATTGTGAGCAGTTTTGGGCTCCTTATCTAAGAAAAGATGTGCTGGCATTGGAGAGGGACCAGTGGAGGTTCACAAGAACGATACTAAGAAGAAAAGGGTTAACATACTGTATGACGAGCGTTTGAGGGTTCTGGGTATGCACTCGCTGGATTTTAGAAGACTGGGTGGGGGAGATCTCATTGAAACCATTTGAATATTAAAAGGTGAGATGGAGGTGGATGTTGAGAGGATGTTTCCTGTAGGAGGGAGTCTAGGACCAGAGGGCACAGCCTCAGAATTGAGGGATGTCCATTTAGAACAGAGATGTGGAAGAATTTCTTTAGCCGGAGGGTAGTGAATGTGTGGAATTCATTGCCACAGACTACTGTGCAGCCAGTTTATTGGGAATATTTAAGGTGGAGGTTGATAGATTCTTGATTAATTAGGGCATCAAAGGTTATGGGAAGAATGCAGAAGAATGGGGTTGAGAGGGATAATAAATCAGCTATTATGACAGACTCGATGGGCTGTATGTCCTAATTCTGCTCCTATGTCTTATGGTCTTACGATATCCTGCTCTACCCCTTCCCTCTGGAGATCTATTTTGATGGAATTGCTTCCTCTACCTTGTCTCTCCTAGGAATACTGCCCCTTGCCCTGGGCTTCCTCATTTCAGCTGCATCTATTCTTGAGAGAAGGCTTTCTGTTCCAGGATATATAAAACGTTCTCCTTTTTCAGGAAACCTGTCTTTCCTTTACAATGATCTTTGGAGCCCTCACCCTACCTCCTCCATCCTTCCTCCCGCCAGGCAGAATAGAGATAAAGTTCCCTTGGTCCTGAATTTTCAGCCTATCAATCAGCCTGCCCACCCAGCACACATCATTCTTCTTCATCTCCACCAGCCGCAGTGTGATCTCAGCACTAATCACATCTTATCCTCTCCACCCCTTTCTGCTTTCCACAGGGACCATTCCCTGTATGAGAGCCTGGTCTCCCCCCCACCCCACTCCTCCTCTAGGCACTTTCCCCTGCAATGGTAAGAGGCGAATCACAGTCCTTACACCTCCTCTCTTACCACCATCCAGGGTCCTAAAGGTAAAGTTAAAGTCTGTCCCGAGCCTTATAGAAACATAGAAACATAGAAAATAGGTGCAGGAGTAGGCCATTCAGCCCTTCGAGCCTGCACCGCCATTTATTATGATCATGGCTGATCATCCAACTCAGAACCCCGCCCCAGCCTTCCCTCCATACCCCCTGACCCCTGTAGCCACAAGGGCCATATCTAACTCCCTCTTAAACATAGCCAATGAACTGGCCTCAACAGTTTCCTGTGGCAGAGAATTCCACAGATTCACCACTCTCTGTGTGAAGAAGTTTTTCCTAATCTCGGTCCTAAAAGGCTTCCCCTCTATCCTCAAACTGTGACCCCTCGTTCTGGACTTCCCCAACATCGGGAACATTCTTCCTGCATCGAGCCTGTCCAATCCCTTTAGGATCTTATACATTTCAATCAGATCCCCCCTCAATCTTCTAAATTCCAACGAGTACAAGCCCAGTTCATCCAGTCTTTCTTCATATGAAAGTCCTGCCATCCCAGGAATCAATCTGGTGAACCTTCTTTGTACTCCCTCTATGGCAAAGATGTCTTTCCTCAGATTAGGGGACCAAAACTGCACACAATACTCCAGGTGTGGTCTCACCAAGGCCTTGTACAACTGCAGTAGTACCTCCCTGCTCCTGTACTCGAATCCTCTCGCTATAAATGCCAGCATACCATTTGCCTTTTTCACCGCCTGCTGTACCTGCATGCCCACTTTCAATGACTGGTGTATAACGACACCCAGGTCTCGTTGCACCTCCCCTTTTCCTAATCGGCCACCATTCAGATAATAATCTGTTTTCCTATTTTTGCCACCAAAGTGGATAACTTCACATTTATCCACATTAAATTGCATCTGCCATGAGTTTGCCCACTCACCCAACCTATCCAAGTCACCCTGCATCCTCTTAGCATCCTCCTCACTGCTAACACTGCCACCCAGCTTCGTGTCATCCGCAAACTTGGAGATGCTGCATTTAATTCCCTCATCCAAGTCATTAATATATATTGTAAACAACTGGGGTCCCAGCACTGAGCCTTGCGGTACCCCACTAGTCACCGCCTGCCATTCTGAAAAGGTCCCGTTTATTCCCACTCTTTGCTTCCTGTCTGCTAACCAATTCTCCACCCACACCAATACCTTACCCCCAATACCGTGTGCTTTAAGTTTGCACACTAATCTCCTGTGTGGGACCTTGTCAAAAGCCTTTTGAAAATCCAAATATACCACATCCACTGGTTCTCCCCTATCCACTCTACTAGTTACATCCTCAAAAAATTCTATGAGATTCGTCAGACATGATTTTCCTTTCACAAATCCATGCTGACTTTGTCCGATCATTTCATTTTTTATAGGCTCATTAGGCCGGTGCTTATGCCAGTTTCCGTGGCGTGAAGCAACTGAGAGTATGAGACTCCCCCCGGATAGGATGCAAGGTTAACCCCCAGCATTTTGCTGGTACCCATTTTCAGCTGGGTGAACTGGAGCAGTGTGTGGTTAAGTGCCTTGCTCAAGGACACAACACACTGCCTCAGCTGGGGCTCGAACTCAAGACTTTCAGATCGCTCGTCCAACGCCTTAACCACTTGGCCACATGCCACACAGGGTCCTAAAACACCGTTTCATAACCTCGTCAACTACACTATCTCAAGCAATGACAATTACACACAGTAACTTCTATATCAGATCTTTTTTAAGATTAGCTTTATTAAAATTAAGATTAGCTTTATCTGTCACATGTGTATTTCAACATGCTGTGAAATGCATCAAATCAAATCAGTAGGCATGCTTCCGGCGCCTACATTGCATGTCTACAACTTACTAACCCTAACCCTAATGCCCTTGGAATGTGGGAGGAAACCCGAGCAAGTTGAGGAAACCCATGCGGTCACGGGGAAAATGTACACAGTCCTTACAGTCAGTGGCAGGTATCGAACACCAACCTTATACTTCCAGTTTAAGATGGTGCTGTGGATGCTCAGTGATTACTTCTCGGTGGCAAAACACGAAAGAAAGAAAGCTACCAACCACCTTATTAATGGCACTTTATTAATAATGATCACGACTAATGATGGAAAGGTGAGCAGAGGCAAGGCTAGGTAATTAGAGGTGGAGGTGCAGGCGAGGCATGGCGGAGCGAGAAACAACTCAATGTTTGGATGATTTAGGTGCCTGACCAGATTGATAAGGACAGGCTGTTGGGACAGGAGGCAAGGGGTGGGCTGGTTCTGCCCAGTTCTGCTCGCTGCTCGGCGGCATTTACTTAGCTCCGCGCTGGGATGACGCTGCGGTCTTCTCCAGCTGCAGAGGTGCCTGGCTTCGCGTCTGTGGTTCGGTAACGATAACCGAGGCTTCAGCTGCAGAGGTGCCTGGCTTCGCATCTCTGGTCCTGTGACATTTGCTTGCCTGTGAGATGAACTGAGGCTCCACCCGCAGTGATGCCAGGCTTTGTGTCTTTTGTAAAACTTCTGCTCTGAATGCTATTTGCTTACTTTTATTGTTCGCACGATTTGTGTTTTTTTCCCCTCTCTGCTCATTGGGTGATTGACAGTCTTTTTTTATGAATGGGCTCTTTTGAGGTTTCTTTGTTTTGCAGCTGCCTGTAAGGAGACGAATCTCTAGCATGTATAATGTATGCATACTTTGATTATAAATGTACATTGAATATTGAACTGTTATACAGCTGGCATTGTGAAGCATTGCAGCAACCTCTATACGGCAGCTCTGCTCCTTTAAAAGCTGACTTTTCATCTTCATCAAGCAAAGTCATCAGTGAAGGAATGGGAATGCCTCCCCTGTGCCCTCTAGTCCGAAGAAGCTCAGAACTGACAGTGAAATGGCACTGGATGTGAAGGCTGATGGAGTCGGATTAAACGGTAACTGTCCACAGATTTTGCCAGACTCCTGTGGATTTCCAGTATTTTCTAATGTTATTTCAGGCTTCCTGCATCCAGAAATCTGAAACAAATAGTCTCCAATGAGATTATAAACAATTTTGTAGGGAACTGGCTGATGCATTCTCATTCCTTTAAATATTATAATATGAAGAGGCAGCATTTTTATAGAAATCACTCAAATAGGATTCCTCGTGCCTGAAGGGTAGGAGGAGATGAAATCTCCTTTAAGTCTTTAATTTTAGACTCTAGAGATTAAAATAAATACAATTTTTTTTGTGCTTCACGGGGAATGTTGGGCTGTTTTTTTCTTTCTGCTTGCTTCTCTGAAAATTATGGCCATTCATTCCTATTTTAAAGGTCAAACATCTCACATAATTGCCTTGTACCAGTTTGTAAGCATTTTTGCCCATTGCTAAACTGGGACCCTGGGCCCCAATTCATTCCAGCATTGAAGCCACTTTCCTCTCACTCACAGTGGCCTGAGATCACTCATATCAAAGGGTGCGATTACAGCGCTGCATAACAAGGAGGTGGGGATATTGTGCTCATCTAGACACCACATGCTGTCACCAACTCTGCTTTTGCCACTCCCTCTGACAGGGTATTCCAAATTCTCACCATTCTCTGAGTGTAAAAGATCCTCTCTCAATCTATTACCACTCACTCTAAGTCAATGTCCTCCAGTTTTATTCACTTACGTATGCTAAGGGGAAATAATTCCTGCAGTTTTCCCTATCTACATCCCTCATAAATTTATATTACTCAATCATGTCCTTTCTTAAGATCTCCTCTCTCTATTGCCCATTATTCCACTGAAGTTTAGGGCAGCAGCAAAGGTCTTCCATTTTTGGTGGTGTACAGGGCTTCCTTTATCGTGTCAGTAGCTCTGTTTTCACCACTGTCAGTCATGCACGTTCCGGGTGGAGACTCAGGAATACCGTTGCACTCAGAGGTAGAAGAATTCTTCATTCTGTTTCTGTAACAATTTTGTTTTACCAGTCAGGGTTGTTAGCCCTGAGCTGAACCCTTGAACCTAGAGGACCAATGGACCACTCTTAGTCTGGCCCCTAACCTTTTGACCCCTTTGGCATGGGTGACCCTACCAAGAAAAGGCATAATGCTCTGGCTCCAGCCAATGTAGCTCTCCAGGTCATTGAGGCACGCAAGTCTTCAAACCACAACAAGTTTGTGGTCCTCTTGGAGGGTGAGATCCCCTGCTCCAGGAAAAACAGATCTAACATCTCTAATCTCTTGTCACAACTAAAATGCCCCATAAGATCCTGGTGAATTTGCTCTCCACCCTCTCCATCATGATTACTTCCTTCCCAAAGTTTGGTGACCAGAACTCAATGCAGTACTGAAGCTAAGTTTTTGACCAATGTTTTATAAAGACATCTTTCTTCTTGCATTCAGAGCCCCAATAAATAAAGGGCAACGTCCCAAATGTCTTCTTAACCACATTATCCATCTTCATGGACCTTTAGACTTGCATAACAAGATCCTTTGGTTCCTCAATGTATTCCCAAGGACACTACCATTCACAGTGTGTCGCAGTCTCATTACTCTCAAAATACAACAGCGTCCGTTAACTAGGATTACACTCCACCTTCCATTTCTCAGCCCATTTCACCAACATCACCTGTAGCCGAAGATTGCCCTCTATACTGTTAACAACTTCTCCAGTCTTAGCACTGTCTGTGAACTTACTGATCATGCCACATATAACCACACCCATATCATTCACATATATTACAAACAAGAGCTGCAGCACTGATCTCTGTTGAACCAGGCTGGTCACAGGCATCCAATCATTTAAACATCCCTCTATCATCATATAGAAAATACTGTTGACACTCAGTGGGTCAGGTGTCATTTATGGAGAGGAATAAAGAATCGACATTTTCGACAGAGCCCCTTTATCTGGACTGGAAAGGAAGTGGGTGGAAGCCCAAGTAAGAAGGTGAGGGGAGGGGAAGGAGGACAAGTTGGAAGGTGATTGGTAAAGCCAGGTGAGAGGGTAGGTGTGTTGGGGAGGAGGGGATGAAGTGAGAAGCTGGGGGGTGATTGGAGAAAGAGGTAAAGGGCTGAGTAAGGAGGAATCTGATAGGGGAGGAGTATGGGCCATGGGGGAAAGAGAAGGAGAAGGGGCACCAGAGGGAGATGATGGTCTGGCAAGAACAGAAAGTATAAGAAGGAAGCCAAAATGGGGGATGGAAAAAGAGAAAAGGTGAGGGTGAAGAAATCACCATAGGTTCGAGAAATTGATGTTCATTCCATCAGGTTAGAGGCTACCTATACAATACATGAGGTGCTGCTTCTTAAACCAGAAAGTGGCTTCATCATGGCAGTAGCCTCATCAATGAGATCGGGAGCCTACTTTGTTGAGCACCTTCACTCCGTCCACAACAGGGAGGACTTCCTGCCAGCTATTTTAATTCCATTCCCCACTCCCAATCCAACATGCCAGTCAGTCCATGGCCTCCTCTACTGCTATAATGAGGTCCCAAGTGTCAAAGTTTCAGATGTCATGCCAAATTTACGCAAACTCCTAAGAAAGTAGAGGCTCTGCGTGCTTTCTTCATAATTGTCGGGTCCACAGGTCTTCTGAAATAATAACACTGAGGAATTTAAAATTGCTGACCCTCTCCACCTCTGATCCTCTGACGCGGACTTGCTCATGGTGCTCTGATTTCCTTCTCCTGAAGACAATAATCAGCTCCTTGGTCTTGCTGACACTGAGTGTATATGTACTCTAATTATATCTCCAATTAAAGGCCTCATAATTCCTACCAAAATATATAGCCTGCATTCATCTATATAAAAGTGCCAATTATGTGCCCATTCTCAAAGTTTAATCATATCTTCCTGTATTTTTATCAGGGTGCTTCTTAGTATTAACTATATCCTCATTGTGTTGTCTGCAAATTGTTTCTGCTTTCCAAATTCTGATTACTTAGTAAACAGTAATTACTGGTAGGCTCACCACCAATTCATGTGGAAAACAGATTCACATTCTTGCCAATTTGAATAATTCTCTTTGAGCCCTACTTGTCACTTTTTGTTTTACAGCCAGCTTTCTGATCACTATTTTCTTTGATCCCAGTTTTGTGAGTTTTCACCATAGTTGTGAGTCTACGATGTGCCATCTCATTAAAAGCCTTTTCGAGGTCTCATTAACCTTGTCCACCCTTAATGTGATTTTTTTTCAAAAATAAAAACTCATGTTTGTCAATGTGTTCAATTACTGGAAGAGAACTCCCTAAATTTTCTTATGCCTGATATTGCTATTATGTTTCATAGAATTGTCCTATTGCCATTTTAAATAAAGGTATCACATTAGCTCTCCGTTAGTCCTCCGACAGCTTTTCATTCCTTAATTACATTACATAAAATAGCATTACTGCTATCTTTGCTTCACTGTTATTTAATATGTGTGGATCCCATCCATCTGGATCAGCGAGTTTACTCTCTCTTAAATTAGGTTAATTTATAACTTCATACCCTTTTTAATCTCTTCAGATTAAAAAAGAAAAATCTTTTTCTCATGCACATCCAAAATGCTATTTCTCTCAGTAAATTCCAAAGCAATAAAATAGTGTCTCTTCCTGTTTATTATAGCCTGTGAGATCGCGGAGGCCTTTATCATTCCTTCCTGAATTTTCTTTTGATGTTTCAGTCTTATTATTTTTCTATTTAATTGTAACATCAGTTTCACTATGAAGTCATTGTGGATTCCTGACAAGGTGAACAAGATGAATTTCTTCTGGCATGAACAGCAATAAAGAGGTGTTGCAGTCAATGTCTTTTATTTGAAAATGAAATATTATTAGGCTGTGTTATCAGGGTAGCTATTATCCTTAGTCCTCATAATATTGCTAATAATATTATGGGAAATAAATTCTCTCAGGGAAAATTAAGTCTCTTCAGATTGACCCAATACTATATTAAGGGACAAGATGAGAAGTTATTGCTCATGATATACAAGTTTAAGTGAGTTACCCAATGTGCGTGACTATAGCAAATGCATTTTAAAGGGAAAACAGGGCAATTCTGAATAACACACCATTGGCTGCTGTCAGAGCCCGGTGCGTTGGAGATGATGGTTAATGCAATTACTCAGTTTTGAGCAGGGTCAAATTATTTGAACCAAATGAACAGGCTACTTTGAGAGGGGTAAACTTGGAAACGATGTACACACACAATCTGTGTATATTGTATAAAGGGTAATTAAGCAAGCAGAGAAGGATTGAAATGACCTTTCCTTAAGTGAGGTTTAAGACTGAAGAGAGATAAAACAGTTCAGAAGGGAAAAAAAACTAGTAACAATGGCAGCTATCATTGGGATTTTGAAGGATCTTAACGCTAAGGCTGTGCCAAAACAGACGATAAAAGGAATAATGTCAAGTAGAACTAAGAAGTGAAGAGGATATGTGACAGACATTGAAGAAAACCTTAAATTGCATGGTGTGTACCTAATATGTCAAGGAAGAACCTTGAGCAGGGATTAGCATGGAACAACGCACTTCAGATTAAAAAGAAATTTTGCAAATCAGATTGCTTGTTAGCCTTAACCCTCTAAACTGATTGCAAATCTATCAATGTGCTGAAAATTGATGTTGTTTTTGAGTCTGAGGACTGTTTTGAAAGAGTTACATATAATTAACTGGCTGGCAATCACAACATTGAGACTGAAATAGATTGCACTTTTGAACATGACAAGAAATAATCAAAAATTAACACTGATATGCATAACATATTTTGATCCCCATTGCAACCTATCTGAAGTTTTGAAACTGAGAGTTGTTATTAATTAGGAGCAAATCGATTGCGATCAGCTTCAAATAATGAGATGCCTCAGATGAGCTGGGAAAATAAAGATTACTGAAACCTCAAAAAAGCTGAAGTTTGTATCTTGACAATGGCTTGATAGATCTCTCCAGGTCAAGGTAGCCTTTCCACCTACTGCTGGTATTCAATTGCATTATCACTGCCCAGTTCCCTATTGTCAAAGTCCTAGGGGTCACCATTAATCATTTGAATTGAGTAGCAAGATGATGGGGGAGTTAAAACAGACATTCTTTCTGCATGGGTTATGAAGACTTCACAAAATTGCAATTTAAATAACTGCAAAGCTAAACCACTGAAGCAGAGCAGAGAAATTCAGAATTTGTCAATTTGTAATAATTAACTATTGTTACCTCCATGGAATCATGTATTTCCTGCAGGTACCCAAAACTACTTTAGGTAAACCTCAGCCCTTACTGTTTCCTGTAATCTAATCTTATTCTACAGATTTCTCCAGTACTGTTGTGGCTGTTGTAATTACCACACCCTTCATACCATTGCATCTGGGACGATTCTCAGTTTTTTCTAAACTGTACTTTGCTCTTCACCATCATTGACAGGACTCTCAACCTTGCCTGTTCCAGTTACTACATTCCTGCTCAAACCTCCTCTCCTCCCACCGAGAACAAGGAAGTTTTTCTTCTCACTTCCAACCCACCACACGCTACTCCTAACAGACTGTAAGTTCTGCCACTTTCAGCATGATTCCATTGTCAGATTCATCTTCCCCTCCCTACCACTTTTGTTCTTTTAAAGAGCCACTCCTTTCATCAGCTTGAAATGTTAGCTCTTGCTCCACAGATGCTGTTTGACCTACTGAGTATTTTTAGCACACTCTCTTTTTTAATTCTGAGCTCCAGCATCTGCAGTGCTGTCTCACACTTCCAGGATTTCCTTTTTTTGCTCTTCTCTTATCTGCCTTAATTTATCTCGTTCGATTTAAATCTCTTCTAGATCATCTTCAATTAGACCTCCATCCTCCCCTAATCGGCAACACCCACCACTAGTGTCATCTTATCTCTCTTGGCATCCACATTAGCATTGAAATTACTTTGTTTTCTGCAATTTAATACATGCATGATTTCTAATTTTTCCTGTCCCAATGAGAAGTCACTGACGTGAAGTACTAAGTCCATTTCCCTCTGCATGGATCCGGCTGAGTGGCTGAGTTGTGTCAGCATTTTCAAATTTCATTTCAGATTTCCAGCATTTGCAGAGTTTCACTAGATATAACACCATAAAGCCTTTATAAAGAATGGCCTTCCATTCAAATGTAATTTGTCAGTTTGCACTTGAGAGACTGGGTAAATGAGTGGAATCCTTGCTATCTTCAATGCTGTGTTTAAAGGTGATCCATCAACAGCTCTTCTCGAGTAAAGGCACACTGAGATCTGACTATTCTCTGAGGAGAAAGCCATGATAATTACACATTGTTGGAGTTGAACACACACTGAAAACTTATGGATGAATAATTCGTAGGAGTTCAGGTCTATAAGTACCTTTTTCTGGTGTTAAGGAAATTTGGTGAGTTATGACGTGGATTCTCTCTTTTTGTGAGGACAGGCATGCCAATCTTCAATCTTCATTGAAGACAGAGGCAAGGGCTAGGGGCAATTTCTGTAAACTTGTAAATGTCACTAGGTTCTACTTGGAAGTAAGTTAATTTCAGAGCTACTGCAAACATTGCTTTCTACTTATTTATCCTCAATCAGTTCTGGGGAGTTTGGATTTGGAATGCCTTGTTTTAATATTGTGTGCTTTTGTATTCTAATCTAGAAATTTAGAATTGGTTTACCTGAGATGATCATAGTCTATGTAGCTTCTCAGGCAACCAGAGAAGATGTAACACTTGTCTTTTCTTCCCTCCCCACTGTCCAAATTCTCAATTCTCCTTCCAGATGCTCAGGCACAGCTGGGGTATTGCATACAATTCTGATCGCCCCTCTCTAGGAAGGATGTTGAGGCTTTGCAGAGGATGCAGAAGAGGTTTACCAGATGCTGCCTGATAGAGGATATGTGCTATGATGAGAGGCTGGACAAACTTGAGTTGTAAGATTACGAGAGGCATAGAAAGAGCAAACAGGGAGCATCTTTATCCCAGGGTAGAAATGGTCTAATACCAGAGGGCATGCATTGAAGGTGAAGGGAGTAGGTTCAAAGGGGATGTGAGGGGGAAGTTTTTTTACTCAGAGACTGGTGGATGCCTGGAATGTGCTGCCTGGTATGGTGGTAGAGGCAAATCCATTATAAGCTTTTAAGAGACGTTTAGATAGGCACGTGAATTTGAGGAATATGAAGGGATATGGGCGTTGTGCAGTAGGAGGGATTAGTTTTTGTTTTTTTTAACTTACCTTTTACCTGGTTTGGCATAATATTGTGGGTCAAAGGGCCTGTTCCTGAGCTGTACTGTTCTATGAAGAAGTGAATTACTTGCATTTCTTCCAATCTAGTGTATTGCTTATGCTGTAAATGTGGTACCCCCCAACAGTTGGTGAAACCAACACAAATTAGGCAATTACTTTAAAGAAGACCTGTGTTTTGTTTGTGTCAGTGGCCGAGTTTCCGCATGCCTGGTGCTTGAATTCACCATCCCACTGTCACTCTGACCTTCCTGTCTGTGGTTTACTGCACTGTCATAATGAAACTTAGAAACATAGAAAACCTACAGCACAATACAGGCCCTTTGGCCCACAATGTTGTGTAGAACATGTCCTTACTTTAGAAATTACCTAGGGTTACCCATCGCCCTCTATTTTTCTAAGTTCCATGTACCTATCCAGGAGTCTCTTAAAAGACCCTATCGTGTCCGCCTCCACCACCGTTGCCGGCAGCCCATTCCACGCACTCACCACTTTTTGCATAAAAAACTTACCCCTGACATCCCCTCTGTACCTACTTTTAAGGTGTTAAAACTGTGCCCTCTCGGGTTAGCCATTTCAGCCCCGGGAAAAAGCCTTTGACAATCCACACGATCAATGCCTCTCATCATCTCATACACATCTATCAGGTCACCTCTCATTCTCTGTTGCTCCAAGGCAAAAAGGTCGAGTTCATTCAACCTATTCTCATAAGGCATGCTCTTCAATCCAGGCAACATTCTTGTAAATCTCCTCTGCACCCTTTCTATGGTTTCCACATCCTTCCTGTAGTGAGGCGACCAGCAATGAGCACAGTACTCCAAGTGGGGTCTGACCAAGGTCCTATATAGCTGCAACATTACCTCTTGGCTCCTAAACTCAATCCCACGGTTGATCAGACCAATGCACCGTATGCCTTCTTAACCACAAAGTCAACCTGCGCAGCAGCTTTGAGTGTCCTATGGACTCGAACCCCAAGATCACTCTGATCCTCAACACTGGCAAGAGTCTTACCATTGGTACTATATTCTGCCATCATATTTGACCTACCAACGTGAACCACCTCAGACATCTGGGTTGAACTCCATTTGCCACTTCTCAGCCCAGTTTTGCATCCTATCAATGTCCCGCTGTAACCTCTGACAAACCTCCACACTATCCACAACACCCCCAACCTTTGTGTCATCAGCAAATTTACTAACCCATCCATTCACTTCCTAATCCAGGTCACTTATAAAAATCACAAAGAGAAGGGGTCCTAAAACAGATCCCTGAGGCACGCCACTGGTCACCGACTTCCATGCAGAATATGACCCGTCTACAACCACACTTTGCCTTCTGTGGGCAAGCCAATTCTGAATCCACAAAGCAATGTACCCTTGGATCCCATGCCTCCTTACTTTCTCAATAAGTCTTGCATGGGGTACCTTATCAAATGCCTTACTGAAATCCATATACACTACATCTACTGCTCTACCTTCATCAATATGTTTAATCACATCGTCAAAAAATACAATCAGGCTCGTAAGGCACGACCTACCTTTGACAAAGCCGTGCTGACTATTCCTATTTGTATTATGCCTCTCCAGATGTTCATAAATCCTGCCTCTCAGGATCTTCTCCATCAACTTACCAACCACTGAAGTAAGACTCACTGGTCTATAATTTCCTGGGCTATCTCTACTCCCTTTCTTGAATAAGGGAACAACATCTGCAACCCTTCAATCCTCCAAAACCTCTCCCGTCCCCATTGATGATGCAAAGACCATCGCCAGAGGCTCCTCCCTTGCCTCCCACAGTAGCCTGGAGTACATCTCATTTGGTCCCAGTGAGTTATCCAGCTTGATGCTTTCCAAAAGTGCTAGCACATCTTCTTTCTTAGTAACTATATGCTCAAGCTTTTCAGTACATTGTAAGTCATCCTTACAATCACCAAGATCCTCTTTCGTAGTGAATACTGAAGCAAAATATTCATTAAGTACTTCTGCTATCTTCTCTGGTTCCATACACACTTTTCCACAGTCACACTTGATTGGTCCTATTCTCTCACGTCTTATCCTCTTGTTTTTCACATACTTGTAGAATGCCTTGGGGCTTTCCTTAGTCCTGCCCACCAAGGCCTTCTCATGGCCCCTTCTGGCTCCTAATTCCACTCTTAGTCTCCTTCCTGCTAGTTTTATAATCTTCTAGATCTCTATCATTACCAAGTTTTTTAAATCTTTCAGAAGCTTTGCTTTTCTTCTTGACTAGATTTACAACAGCCTTTGTACACCATGGTTCTTGTACCTTAACATCCTTTCCCTGTCTCATTGGAACATACCTATGTAGAACTCCACGCAAATATCCACTGAACATTTGCCACATTTCTGCCGTACATTTCTCTGAGGACATCTGTTCCCAATTCATGCTTCCAAGTTCCTGCCTGATAGCCTTATAGTTCCCCTTACTCCAATTAAACGCCTTCCTAACTTGTCTGTTTTTATCCCTCTCCAATGTTATGGTAAAGGAGACAGAATTGTGATCACTATCTCCCAAATGCTCTCCTACTGAAAGACCTGACACCTGAACAGGTTCATTTCCCAATACCCAAAGAAATACAGCCTCTCCTCTTGTAGGCTTGTCTACATATTGTGTCAAGAAACATTCCTGAACACACCTAACAAATTCCACCCCATCTAAGCCCCTTGATCTAGGGAGATTTCAATCGATATTTTGGAAATTAGAATCTCCCACCACTACAACCCTGTTATTACAAGACCTTTCCAGAATCTGTCTCCCTATCTGCTCCTCGATGTCCGTTTTACTATTGGGTGGTCTATAAAAAACACCCAGTAGAGTTATTAACCCCTTCATATATGGCTGAGGAGCAGAACTTCATTCTCCCTCTAGCATGTTGAAGTCTTCCAGATTCAATAATTTCAGCTGACTCACTTTCACTATATATTCCAGAACAGACCAGTTCTGCTGTGGCCCATCCACCTGTAATATAGCCATTTCGACTTCTTCATTAACACAACCTGATCCGTTAGAATTTTTCCATAATTCTCCATTTCACAGCTTCTACATGTTTATATTCTCTTTCTCTGAAACCTCCTTCATTAACTTGTCAACAAAATCGTGTTGTTAGCAACTCATCACCATGGCAACCCTGGCCTTAGCCTTCCAGAGATATTACTTACAGTATTCATCGCTCCCTATCCAATCTGCAACTAACTAGAAAACAGAGAATCAGTTTTATTACCACTGACATATGTAGTGAAATTTATTGTCTTGTGGGAGCAGTACAGTGCAGGTTACAATTCCAAATTAAAATAAATAAATATTGAAGAAGAGGAATAGTGAGGTAGTATTCATGGGTTCAGATATGAAATGTTCAGAAAGCTGATGGTGGAGAGAAAGAAGCTCTAACCACTGAATGTGAGTCTTCAAACTCCTGTACTTCCTCCCTAATGGTAGTAATCAGAAGAGGGCATGATCCGGATGTTGTGGGTCCTGAATGATGGATGCTGCCGTCTTGGGGCACCACTTGATGAAGATATGCTCGATGGTGGGGAGGATTGTACCCTAGGTGGAGCCCTCTGTGTCTACAATACTCTGCAGCCTCTTTTGATACTGTGCATTGGAGTATCATACTAGGCAGTGATACCACCAGTAAGAATGTTCACCGTGGTGTATCTGTAGAAATGTTATAGTTCCTTTGTAGAAACTTTAGAGTCTTGGTAGAGTTCTTAGAGGATGGATTTGCTTAGCAGGTCAGATCATGTCCATGGGAAGAGAAACAGAGATGTAGAGATATTGTTAGAACTGGTGAGTGTGGGTGAGAGGGCTGATTCTGATAGGGTCAGATGTATGAGGATAAGCTGTAAACAAGGTTTGGTCAATGAGTCCTTAGGAGCAACTCTGAGCCTGTCACTTTAAATCTACATCCCACTGCTACTTACACATATTATCCAGTGACCTCTTGCACTATTGCCATGAAGCCTAACTCCAGCATGAGGAATGATACCTCATTTACTGTTTGACGATATTGCAACCTTCTGGAGTTAATTTCAGGTTCTAACTTTAAGTAACTAGATTTCCGCCTGTATTAGTTGTCCATCTGTATTATTGACTCAGTTTATTTGTTGGTTTTTACCCCCTTTGATTGCTCTGGGAGTGGAGAACATGACCATCCCGACCCGCTAGACCTGACCTACCTTCCTGTTCTGTATTTTGCAGCTCCTGCATTCTTTTGTCAATATTTCCACTTTCTAAGTGCTCCCATTCACTCATTGACCAGATAATCTTGCTTACAGTTTATCCCCATTGTGACCCTGGTTTTACCAGAGACATCTCCCTCTTCTGTCCTCCCTGGAGCTTAACAAGCTTCTTTTTGCTCCTTCCTGGTTCCATGAGGGGTCTTGTAGCCTGAGATATTGACTCTGTTTCTATTCCCAAAGATGTGGCCTGACCTGCTGACTATTTACAGCAATATCTGGTTTGACTCCAGCTGTTGAAGTCTTCTTGATTTTCTGTCTAGTTTCAACTTAGTAATCATTATATGCATTTCCTCATTGAGAGGAAAATCTGAATCATATTACAGTTATTCTTTGTTATAGAATTGTACAGCAGATCAAACCCCTTTGACCCATTGCTTCTATACCTATCCATACCAATCCCATTTGCTTGTATTAATACACTATCTCTCTATATCTTGCTCATTCAAGTACCTATTCAAATGCCTCTTAGATGCTTCCTGCCGCTCAATCCACATTCCAACTCTCCTTGTGTGAAAAATTTACCCCTCAGTTCCCTCCTACCTCTCGCATTAGAATTTCTTATATGCTAGTTTTCTAATACCATTATTAGCAATGTAGCTTCTACAATTGGTTAGGTCCTGGAACTCACTGCTCCTGAGGCTGATGGGTACAAAGATCAATCAGGATTTTCAAAGGAGAGGAGGATAAGCCTTTGAGGAAAATCAGTCTGCAGGGCTGGAGAAAAAGACAGGTGTGCAAGCCAACAAAGGACTAGCACAGAATCAGTCATCTTGGTAGTGCTGCTTTAACTCTATGCTTTTATCATTCTGTGCTGGGAATTTGAAATAAAAACACGATCTGTCAGTAACACTCTATGGATCAAGTAATATCTGTGGAAAGAGAAACTTAAGATTTTCAGACATCCCACCTCTCCCGGAAGTTCCAGGAGTCTCCTGCATATTGATAGTGGTTCCCTGATGCCTGCAAATTATATACAATATCCTGGAAATTGATCTTTTTTGAGAGCGAGCGAGAGAGAGCGCGCTAGAGAGCGAGAGATAGCGAGGAAGAGCGTGCGAGAGAGAGAGACAGCATGAGAGAGAGAGAGCAAGAGAGAGCATGAGAGAGAGCGAGTGAGAGCGATAGAGAGAGTGAGCGCCATGGCAAAGTGTTCCAAAAAAAAATATATAAAATGTACTTCACCCCAGACTACACTAAAGTGTACCCCTGCCTAATAGGGGTCAAAAATAATGACAGTGTTGCTTGCTGCACTGTTTGCAACAGTGACTTTTCTATTGCCCATGGTGGGTTAAGACTGTAAAAGACATGTTGAGGTGAGTTTAACAGGTGTCATTCATTCATTAGCATAGCTAACATTATTTAAACTAGCTGGCTAGCTGCTAAGGAGCTACTCTATTGCAGGCATCCCACCTCTCCCGGAAGTTCTGGGAGTCTCATGCAAATTGATGGTGCTACCTCCCTGAAATGAGTTTTTGCAGGGTGGGATGTCTGGATTTCAGTTTTGGAAATTCTAATAAAGAGTCATGAAATTGAAATGTAATGAGTCTTTCCTTTGATTTTTGTTTGGCTTTGGCCATTTGTAAATCAGAATCTGCAGCCTGAAATTATATCTGAGGCTTCAGTCACATCTTAAGTTTAAGGATTTTGAAAAGCTCAGTGATACCATTGAAGAGAAAGTACTTTACATATCTAATACCATGTTCATTCTATTCAGTCAGACTGGAATGTCTAATCAAGTGGTTAGAACCACAAACCCCGTAAAGTAAAAAGATTTTATTCTGAGACTATTTAGATTGAATATCCAAATCTTAAGTGGCCAACTGAAGTGTAATGTTGATAACAAAATACCAGGTGAGGTTATTCCAAGATATCATGACATTCATTGTCTTGTTTTTAAAATTTAACAATCTTCAAGGGTGTTGAATCTTAAGAGAAATGACTATTGGTTCTTTATGGGGAAAAAGAAGGAATTCAGATATCTTATCAGAGCATAATCACAACAGAATTTGTGCGCTATGGCAGATGACTTTTCCACAATGATTTGTTCTGCATTTCATACAAATACCTCTTATGAAACCAGTTCATATTTTCTTTCTTAACCATTTTGTGGTTGTGTTCATTGGTAATATTCGTTGACCATCCCTAGTTGCTTTTGTGATGAAGAGGGTGAGCCACCTTCTTCGACCACTTCAGTCCTGCTCCTGAAGGTACTCCCACACTGCTGTTGTGGAAAGACTTTTAGGATTTAGATCTGGTGGCTATGACGGAATAAAGATTTACAGTGAAATCTGGTTGTCAATTAAGGTAGTCCATTATCTACACTAGATGTCTGCATTGATTTTGTTCATTTACAGTCAAATCAAAAGAATATGGCAGCATACACTATGAATTCCTCTGTCCATGACTATTAGGAACTAATACAGTTTTATTGTACTGTAGTAGTATTGGTAGTGTTCTAATTTGTTCTGTATTTCATTTAAATACATAACTTGTTACTCAGTTAAAACAGCAGTTTGTTTTTTTATTCCTTTTTAACTATTTCCATGAAACTTCAGCTAATTGGGACAGCTGTTTAATTGGGCCAAAGTGTACTGGTCCTGATGTGTTTTAATTAACCAGAATCCATTGTACTTCAAATAGAGCCTCACCAGTGTCTTGTACAACTTCAATATGACATTCCAACACCTATACTTAGTACCCTGATTTATGAAGGCCAATATGCCAAGAGCTCTCTTTATGGCCCTACCAATGTGTGATGCCACTTTCAAAGATTTATGGACTTGTATTTCCAGGTCCCTTTGTTCTTACACACACCTCAGAGCCCTACCAGTCAAAGTGTTAAGTCCTCCGAAAGTGCAATACCTCACACTTGTCAACAGTAAATTCTACCTGCTATTTTTCAGCCCATTTTCTCAGTTGGTCAAGACTACACTGCAAGCTTTGATAGCCTTCCTTGCTGTCCACCATGCCCCCATTTTGGTGCCACTGTAGTGTAGCAGTTAGTGCGACACTGTTACAGCTTGGGGTGTCAGAGTTTGCAGTAACATTCCGGCGTCCTCTATAAGAAAGTTTGTACGTTCTTCCTGTGTGCATGTGGGTTTTCTCTGGGTGCTCCTGTTTCCTCCTACAGTCCAAAGACATATGGGTTAGTAGACTCATAGCTTATTGTAAATTGTCCTGTGATTAAGTAGGGTTAAATAGGTGGGTTGTTGGGTGGTGCAGCTTGTTGAGCAGGAAAGACCTGTTCCAGACTGTATCTCTAAATAAAATAAATAAATAAAAATAATATGCTGATACAATTTACCACATTATCAGCTAAACCATTAACCTGGATGATAAGAAACAATGAAGCCAGCACAGATCCCTGTGTCACACCACTAATCAAAGACCTCCCTTCTAAAAGACACTCTCTGGCTTCTCCCACTAAGCCAAGGTTGGATCCAGTTGGCTACATCACCATGAATGCCAAGTGATTTAATCTCCTGGACCAGTTGTGAGGGTAAGCAGAAGACACCTATGATATCAGTGTTTATGTAGACATTTCTCCCACTTTCTCCCACTCAGGTTTGGAGTATGTAACCGAAGAAAATGTCTCGAGTTGATAATACACTTTCACAAACAACAAAGTATTTTTAACATACATTCACTCAAAAATGTAGGAAAGACAGTGGTTAAAATTGGCAAGGAATGTTCTGACAGAAGAGATGCTGGGAAATCTTGAGCAACACACACAAAGTGTTGGAGGAATGCAGCAGGTTAAGTAGCATCTATAGAGTGACATGACGACCAACATTTCAGGCTGAGACCCTTCATCGGGACTCTGACCAAGAACAATGTAATGATGATGTGATAGCCTGCCTTTAATCCATCAATAATTACAGTCTATGGAACTATGGAGTTCCCTTGCCTCTCTTCAAACCATGACATGGAATCTCTTACGTTTACTTGAAAAACCAGACGATAGTTGAATGTATCGGCTGATGTTCAGCAGCTATGACGGTACAACATTCTCTCTAAACTACACAGCAAAATCATCGTGAGTTTTTGATTTTGTCTCTGGAATGAGATTCGAACCCATAATCTTCTGGCTCTGAAGGCAGTCACAGCTATGCCAAAGGTACAGCTTTGGGAGTGGGTTAAAGACAAGTAAACAGAAAGAACAGTGGAAGAAGAGGTGATGGTGAAGGAACAATGGAAGAGCTACTGTATATGGAAAATGATAGATGTACAATGTGAATCTTTTACCCTTCATTTGATTCAGAATGAAAAACCGGGTCAGCGAATTATGAAAGTTAAGATTCAATCCATTTTTATCCTAGGTCCTACAAGAGTCGGTTCATCCAAAATCATGTTTGATTGTCTATTATAAGCAATGTAATTATTCAACACTTAAGAGAGAACATGAGCAGAATTAGACGAAGTCAGCAAAGATTTCTGTAGTCTACCAGTGATTTTGAGGGCACAACTGGTTGAATGGATAAGGAAGAACTGATGAGTATTGTACAATTGGATTTTCAGGAGGGCTTTGATAAAATCCTACATAAGATGTTATGATGCGAGATCACTTTCTGACCTTAGTTTGGCAGAGGTATGGGAACCAGAGTACCAAGTCAGAAAGTGGAAGGATGGAGAGGAAGATAGAAGTCAGGACCAGTAAAAACAGGCAGGAACAAAGTAAAAGATACAACGGAATAGACAGTTTGAAGTGTGCACATTGAATGTAAGGAATATTAAGGAGAAAAGTGTTAAACTTAGGCTGTGGATCAGTACATGGAACTATGATGTTGTTGTTATTGTTACAGAGACTTAGTTGAGAGGGGACAGGAATGGGTACTTAAAGTCCCAGGGTTTTGATGTTTTAGAGAAGACAGAGAGGGAGGTAAAAGAGGTGGGGGAGTTGCACTGTTAGTCAGGGACCATGTCTCAAAAGCACTCAGAGGAGTCATAATAGAGCACTTGTCCACTGAGTCTATCTGAGTAGAACTCAAAAAGAGGGGAAGGGTGCAATCACTCTGATGGGATTGTATTGCAGACTCCGCACCCCCAACAGCCACCAGACATCGAGGGGCAGGAATGCAGGCAGATTAAGGAAAGGTGTAAAAACAATAGAGTTGTTGTCTTGGAGGACTCCAACTTCACTAATATAAACTAGGACCTTTTGCGTATAAGAAGTTTAGATAGGCTGAATTTGTTAGGTGCATCCAGGAAGATTTCTTAAATCAATATGCAGACAGTCCAACAAGAAGGGGGGGGGGGTGCTGTATGAACTGGGGTTGGGTAATAAGACTGGCTATGTGACCAACCTTTCAGTGGGTGAACAGTTAGGGAACACTGTCCATCGTTCCTTACATTTTAAGATAACTATAGATAAGGATAAGTATGGACCTTGTGGGAGACTATTAATTTGAAGCAGGGAAAACTTTGTGAAAATTAGGCAGGAACAGCTGTTTTTGGACAAGTCCACATCTGGTATGTGGAGGGTATTTAAAGACCAACTGCATAGAGTGCAGGACAGGTATGTTCGAGTCAGAAGGAAGGACAAAGTGGCAAGGTAGGAGAACCTTGGACGTTGACAGAGGCGATGAATTTAGTCAAGAAGACATGTAAAGTTTAGGAAGATAGAATCAAACAGAACCCTTAAGAATTATAAAGAAGCCAGAAAAGAAATCAAGAAGAGAATTAGGAAAGCCAGAAGAAGCCATGAAAAATCTTGGCAAGTAAGATTGAAGAAAATCCCAAGGCATTCTCTATATACATCAATAGCAAGAGGATAACTAGGGAAAGGGTAGGCCCATTTGCTTGAATGCAGAGGATGTGGGTGAGTGCTTAATGAGGACTTTATATCGGTATTTACCAAGGAGAAGGGAGAGCCAGCATTGCTTTGTGTGGGGCAAGCCATGTCTTACTAATTTGCAAACAACAGGAATTCTGCAGATGCTGGAAATTCAAGCAACACACATAAAAGCTGCTGGTGAACGCATCTCTAGGAAGATGCTGCCCGGCCTGCTGCGTTCACCAGCAACTTTTATTTGTGTTGCTCTTACTAATTTGATTGAGTTTTTTGACGAAGTGATGAGGGTGATTGATGAAGGTAGAACTGTGGATGTTGTATAGATGGACAAGGGCCCTCATGGGAGACTCATTGAGAAGATAAAGATGGATGGGATTAATGGTGCATTGGCCATTTGGATTCAAAACTGCCAAGCCCATAAATGGTGGTAGAAAGGACTTAAATTCTAGCTGAAGGTCTGGGATTAGTGGTGTTCTGCAGGAATCTGTACTGGGACTTCTGTTTGTGATGTACTGTATATGGAAACGTAGATGGGTGGATTAGTAAAATTGCAGATGATATGAAGATCACTAATGTTGTGGATAGCATAGAAGATTGGCAAAGTATAGAACAGGATATGGATGAATTGCAGATGGAGTTTAACTGGGCTAAGTGTGATATGTTGCACCTTGGTAGACCAAATGTAAAGCAACAGTACGCTGTTGAGGGCAAGATCATAAACAGTGTTTCTGAGCAGAGTGATCTTGGGGCCCAAGTTCATAACTCCCTAAAAGTGGCTACATGCTTTGCCTTTATTAGTCGAGGTGTTGGAGTTCAAAAGTCAGCAAGTTATGTTGCAGCTTTATTAAACTCTGGTCAGGCCGCATCTGGAGTATTCCATACATTTCTGGTCGCCCCAGGCTTTGGAGAGGGTGCAGAAGAGATTTACCAGGATGCTGCCTGGATTACAGGGCATGTGCTATAACAAGAAATTAGGCAAACTTCTTAGAGTTGACAGACAAAATATTTTTCCATGGGTTGAAATGGAGGGCATAAATTAAAGTGAGAGGAGGTAATTTCAAAAGAGGTGTGAAGGGCAGGATTTTACACAGAAATTGGTGGTGCTTGGAATACGCTGCCTGGGGCAAGAGCAGAAGCAGAAATATTAGAGACTTCTATGAGACCTTTAGATAGAATATTGACATTGTGTAGGCAGAAGAGAAAAGTTTAGTTAAACACTCAATTACTGATTTAAATGCTTTGGTACAGCATTGTGGGCTGAAGGGCCTGTTTCTGTGGGGCACTGTGTTCTAAAACACATTGAGCTCAGTATTCTGACTTGAATCGAGAATTAGTTGACAGAAAGGAAACAGAGTACAAATACTACATATGGGACTTCTACAGTGTAAAAGACATGACTAGAAGAGTACTTGATCAGTGCTTGGGCTCCTTCTTGTCACAATACACATCATAGACAAAAAATAAGATGTAATACTGTATGCCGAAGCTTCCCAACAACAGGGAAGTGGCAGGGGTTGATTTATGAAGAGGGTGCAAAGAGACTTCAAAGCAATTTGAAAAAGTGGAATGAGTTGCCAAATGTATGACAGCTGGATAAATGTGAAGATTATACCTTTGAGTAGGAAGGTAGAACATTGTTTAAATGATGAGAGTTTGGGAAATGTGAATGTAAAAAGGGTCCGGGCTGTCCTTGTAAACCAGCCACTGACCACAAACATAAAGGTGCAGCTTGTAAATAATACATTGGCCTTCACTGCAAAAGATTTTGAGTATGGATCAAAGGCTGTACTGATACAGATTTATAGGGCTTTGATGAAACCACATCTTAAGTATCATAGCAACACAGAGAGAATGCTGGAGGAACTCAGCAGGCCAGGCAACATCTACGGAAAAAACTACAGAACTACAGTCAATGTTTTGGGCCAAGACCCTTCAGCAGGACTGAAGAAAAAAGGTGAGGGGTAGGTTTAAAAGATGGTGGGGGCGGGGGAGAGAGACAGAAACACGAGATGATAGGTGAAACCAGGAGGGGGAGGGATGAAGAAAAGAGCTGGAAAATTGATTGCTGAAAGCGATACAGGGCTGGAGAAGGGAGAGTCTGATGAGAGAGGACAGAAGGCTATGGAAGAAAGAAGAGGGGGGAGGGGCACCAGAAGGAGGTGATGGGCAGGTAAGGAGATAAGGAGAGAGAGGGAAAAGGGGATAGGGAATAGTGAAGTGGGTGGGGCATTACTGGATGTTCGAGAAATCAATGTTCACGCCATCAGGTTGGAAGCTACCCAGACAGAATATAAAGTGTTGTTCCTCCAACCTGAGTGTGGTCTCATCGTGACAGTAGAGGAGGCCATGGATTGACATATCAGAATAGGAATGGGAAGTGGAATTAAAATGGGTGGTGGGTGGCCATTGGGAGAATCCGCTTCTTCTGGTGGATAGAGCATAAGTGCTTGGTGAAGCGGTCTCCCAATCTATGTCGGATCTCACTGATTTACAGGACACCACACTGAGAGCACTGGAGACAGTAGATGACCCCAACAAATTCACAGGTGAAGTGTCGCCTCACCTGGAAGAACTGTTTAGAGTCCTGGATGATAGTGAGTGAGGAGGTGTAGCATTTGTTTCGCTTGCAAGGATAAGCGCCAGAAGGGAGATCAGTGGGGAGGGATGAATGGACAAGGGAGTTGCGTAGGGAGCGATCCGTGTGGAAAGCAGAAAGTGGGGGGGGGGGAGGAAAGATGTGCTTGGTGGTGGGATCCCGTTGCAGATAGCAAAAGTGACAGAGAATTACATGCTGGACGTGGAGGCTGGTGGGGTGGTAGGTGAGGACAAGAGGAACCCTATCCCTGGTAGGGTGGCGGGAGGATGGGGTGAAAGCAGACTTGCGTGAGATGGAAGGGATGTGGTTGAGGGCAGCGTTGATGGTGGAGGACAGTATCAGAAGCTTTGAACTCTTTGCCACAGAGTGAGTATTGCTAAGGTTCATTATGTTATGTTTGTTCTTTGTAAAATCAAACAGCACGGGTAAAAATGCTAGAACTAATGGCTTTTGTTCCATCCCGAGCATGTGGAATGAGCTCACCCGTGTCATTTCCATTTTTGAGTGAACCACCCACATTGCACAATTCTTTATTATGCAGAAACATATAACAAATCTTCATCTTTAAAGAAAAACAAACACAATACCATGTCCTCATCAATTTTCCAACACAGATATTTGCATCAACCAATTGTAATGAGCTAATACCGTCCCTTATTCACTCACTGAACTCTCAATGTCTCTAAGGTAATTTGATGATCCTGTTTGGTCTGCTATTTGTCTCCACGTATGCAATGCTTTCACTAGCTGTGTTAATATTAGTGTCTTTCTGAGAACTCTGCTCAGCATGTTCATTTCTTTCACATCCTTCTGCCAAGTTCCTCGGCATAAACATCACCAAGGATCTCATGTGGTCTGTACATATTGGCTGTGTGGTGAAAAGGTGGCTCTTTCACCTCAGACGGTGGAAGACATTTGGTATGGGGCCCCCGAATCCAAAGAATTTTCTATAGGGGCACAATTGAGAGCATCCTGCCTAGCTATATCACTGCCTGGTAGGGGAATTGTACTTCCTCCAATCGCAGGACTGTGCAGAGAGTGGTGTGGACAGCCCAGCGCATCTGTTGATGTGAACTTCCCACTATTCAGGACACTTACAAAGACAAGTGTGTAAAAAGGGCCTGAAGGATCACTGGGGACCTGAGTCACCCCAGCCACAAACTGTTCCAGCTGCTACCATCCGGGAAGCAGTACCGCAGCATAAAAGCCAGGCCCTGGGACAGCTTCTTCCACCAGGCTGTCAAACTGCCTAACTCATGCTGACACAACTGTATTTCTATGTTATATTGACTATCCAGTTGTACATACTATTTATTATAAATTACTATAAATTGCACATTGCACATTTAGACGGAGACGTAACATAAAGATTTTTATTCCTCCTGTATATGAAGGAAGTAAGTAATAAAGTCAATTCAATTTATTTCAAATTCTATCTGTTCATTCCCGTTCTTCTCTTGCTGTGTGACCATTAATCGCTCCAGGTGCCTCATAATGGAGCCCTGGACTATATCCATGTGATCAGTAAGTCTTTGCATGAATTCCAACTGATTCTGTCTCAACGCACAGAACTCCTTCTATTGTCTGTGTATCAGAGATACCAACTCCTCCTGTTGGTTTGTGTTGAACTGTTGCTGTTATTCTGACCTTTGGGTCTGTGTGGTCTCTCTATTTTCCTTTATATTTTTCCTCTTCAACTTCAGAGGGCAATGTAGAGATATTTTTGATTTTCAGTCTTTAACTGGAAGTCAATGAGATACAGATTTTGAATCATAGCTGCGTGATGTGGAAGCAAGACTGGTGACTTCTTCATCATGATCACTCTGTTCAGCACTGGCATCCGGACTGTCATGCTGGTATAGCTGGTGTGGATGTGTATGAAGGTGGACTTCTTGTGCTTCTCTTGCATAACTTCTCTGGAGCTCTCATGGATTCTGTTATGAGTTTCTCGAGTTACTTCAGGTAAACATCTGAGCCCCTGAAAGATGTCTGCATACTCTTCTCTGAGTGTTGCATGGTCATCTTTGGTCTGTGAAGACATGATGAAAACTCTTTCCAGCAAGTTGAGCTTTTCTCATGCACTCAAACCCAGTACTGGCTGTACTCTCTTTTCAACAATCAGTAGCTGTGCCTTTAGGTGCTGCCCTTGTGCTTGAAGGACACTATACAGCCTCCTTTTACTGGAACGCTCTCTGAAGTAGCCTGTCCTTTTAACTTCAATGGGTAAATATCGCTCTTTACTTTGAGAGTCTTGTAATCATCCATGGATAACAGATTCACCTGGGCTCTGCTGTCCAGCTTGAATGGAATTACTTCCTCATTCACAGTCACTGGAACAATCTATTCTGTTTTACCAGCACCCATAGTCTGTGGAGAATTTGCAAAGACTTCCTCCATTTCCTCTGCAACCATAAGCTCCTTTCTCTTGGCAGCCCCAGCTTTGTAGCACTTTGCTAAATAATTCTTCCTCTCACACTTCTTGCCGGACTTTCCAAAGTAGTACATGTCTTTGGTATGTGCCTAACTCCATATTTGCTGTTTGAGCATATTGCTTTGCTGTTGCTTTGGGAAATGCCTTGTGCTCTTCCTTTCTGTTTTTGTGGCATACACTGTTGTTTCTTCTCTGTGCAGCTCCTTAGTTTATGCTTGTGTGATCTCTGCTGCCCTACACCGATTCACAGCAGTTTCTAGTGTCAAATCTTTTTCATGGAGCAAATCTTCAAACTCACAGGACTTACCCAGTGTGAAAAGCTCAGCTAAGTATTGGTCGAAGCTAACACCTTGTCCCTGGTCACATGAAAAGAACTAGTATCTCTCAAACGTGACGCTTTTACTTGGGACAAATTTCTCAAATTCTGTCATCAGAGTGTCCAAAGTCAAAACTACTTCATCAATTTGAAAACTGTTGCATATGTCTAAAGCATTTTCACCAATTATACGTAGAAAGCTAGATGTATTCAATTTTCATCTGCACCTCCAGCTCTACTGGCCGCTAAATAAATATTGAATCGCTGTTGGAAGCATTTCCAGTTAAATTGTCAATAAAATTCATAGGTGCAGGAGGACTTAGGTTATCCATCACAGAATTTTTGGCATCTCTCACCTTAATCTTTTGGTGAATTTCTGGACAAAATATGCTGCTGTGGTATTTCGCCTCGTTGGCCAGGTTCTTCATCACGAGTGCCTCTTAGTCCCTCACTGTATTCATTTATGCTCCATATTTAGATCTCAAGCCGACTTCTGGCACCATGTTCTTGATAAAATATAAACTGAGCATGGGGTTTAAATGCGAGCACATTTATAAAAATCACGGCTTCAGCTCAACACCAGTGCACTCCAGCGTCCCAACATCACTTCTAGTTTCGGGTGAACCACTCGCATTGCCCACTGGGAGCTGTAGTTCTTTATTATGTACACACATAATAACACACACCAGACTGATTCCTGGGACGTCTGGAGTGTTGTACAAGGAAGGAGTCCATGAACTGGATATAAAATCATTAGATTTTAGAACAATGAGAGGGCATGTCATTGCAACATAAGAACTTCAACAGGGTTCAACAGGCTGGTTGAAGGAAGGATGTCTCCCCTGGCTGAGGGGAACTGAACCAAAGTTCACAGTCTCAGGATATGAGATTGGTCTTGGCCCGAAACATCAACTGTTTATTCATTTCCATAGGTGCTGCCTGGCATGCTGAGTTCCTCCAGCATTTTGTGTGTGTGTGTGAATTCTCTACCTCTGAAGACTGTGCAGGATGTGACAGAATATAGATAACTTGCCTCAAAAATGTATTTGGAAATATGGGGAGAGATCAAGAGTATGGTCCATAGATAGATGATTAACTGTCATCATACTGAATAATGTAGCAGGCTAAAAGAGCTGAATGCCCTATTCACATTTGCTTTTTCTTATGGTTTTGCTTTTTATCAAGTTTTTGAAGTTATTATTACTGTTGGACATTTTATGTACTCTATTTACAGTCTGTCTAAGTTTCCAGCAACATTAAACAAATATATTTTAATCTAATTGAAAACACAAATAAAACCCCTATAAAACATAGTTTCCCTATAACTGAGTAATTCCAAAACCTTTTAGCTTTTGTGTTGGTATATTAGCTGATGTTATGTCACTATTCACTGTCAGTAACAAGCATAGTTTCATCTAATTTTGCAAGTAACATTCGAGCCATGCAAGTGCCAGGCAATGACCATCCCCAACAAGAGAGGCTCTCATCATCAGTCCTTGACATTCGGCGGCATCACCATCACTGAGTCCCCTACTATCAACATCCTGGGTGTTACCATTGACAGGAAACTGAGATGGTCTTGCCATATAAACACTGTAGCTACCAGAGCAGGTCAAAGGCTAGGAAACCAGTGGCCCATAACTCATCTCCTGACTCCCCAAGGCCTGTCCACTATCTACAAGGCTCAGATCAGGAGTGTAATGGAATACTCGCTACTCACCTGGATGAGTGCAACTCTGTCAAGCTTGACACATTCCAGTACAAGGCAGCCCACTTGATTGGTACCCCTTCCACAAGCATCCAATCCTTCCTCCATCATCGACAAACAGCTGCAGCAGTGTGTACTATCTACAAGATGCACTGCAACAACACACCAAATTTCCTAAGGCAGCACCTTCCTTTCCCACAACCACGACAGAAGTACGAGAACAACAGATACCTGGGAACACTACCACCTGGAAATCCCCCTCCAAGTCACTCACCATCCTGACTTGGAAACATATCGCTGTTCCTTCATTGTCACTGGGTCAAAATCATGGAATTCCCTCCCTAACAGCACTGTGGGTGTACCTACACCTCAGGGACTGCAGCGGTTCAAGAAGGCAGCTCATCACCATCTTCTCAAGGGCAACTAGGCATGGGCAATAAATGCTGGCTTAGCTGGTGATGCCCACATCCTATAAATGAATAAATAAAAATAGATTCGGCTGCAAAGAATTATCCACTTCAGCATGTTCCAAATTAAAATTCTTTAAATGTTTGTTGGAGAAGTTACATCAACAAAATTTGCATTTCAAAGAAGCCATGAATACATCATCTGCATACACATTTAACCACAGCAGGTATATCAAAAAAAGTTCATTTATTTGTGGCTATTATCTTTTTCTCTTCCTTCACTGAACATACCTTGAATTAGAGCTGTAACAGATGCAACATTCATATGCTTGTCTTGATAAATTTTAAATCAAAATAAGAACCAAAAGAAACAATCTAAATTCAAAGAGGTGACTGAAAAGAGAAAATAATTGATTTGGGTTAGTTTTGTTTTTAAATTGAAGTTTCATTTTTTTCTGTTTTGGAAAAGCAGTAACGAATAAAAGCTTTGGTATTAACGTGCAGTCACGAAGTGAATTTTTATGATCTATAATGGTTGAAGAAACTAGTAGGATTACAGGCACACAAGTTTTGGCAAATGGTAGGGCCTCACGGATATTTTTATCTCTGTTTTCTATTCAGCACATGGACTTACTGGAAACCAGCCTTGGTAGGATTTTAGATTGAAATTACAGTGAAATCAAAATTGATATTCTGTTCATGTAAACAGTCTTGCTTCTTCCAGTTTAATAGGCACCTCTTAAAGGAAATTGTTACGTATCATGTTTTTCTAATATAAAGCAGTCAGCAAAGAATCCTGCCCTTCTGTGATGTCCAGTTTCCAAACTGTGCTCTAACACTGAATCAAGTTTCCCTTGTTTGGACATGTGTGGAGAAAGGTCAAAAATTCCACTGCCCCCTAATGGTGACTGCAGCAGCAGTGCTCCTATGGTGTTAGTTGTAGGTCCAAGCATGAAGACTCCAGGGGCTTCTGAGGGCCAAGGGCTTGGGCCCAGAGTAATCAGACTTCACTTGTAAACAATAACGAAAATGTGTTGCCTGTTGATCCTTTGACAGGCTGGATTGATCAGACTTCTGGAGTGACCATAGAGGGGCATGGGCATCTGAACTCAGCCCTTCAGGGGTGGCTCGGTAGAAACTGGCAATAGGATTAGGGGTTGGCATTACTGACAAGGATTGTGGATCAGCAACTGGCAGATGGATCAGAGACAGCATTAAGCTGAGGGTGGGAGACAGTTTTTTAAACTAGTGTTTAAAATGCAAGATCACGGTTTGGGGCTGGCAAATCAGAGCGCACCCAGAAAATAGTGTTGTGTATTTAATATTTCAATAATATTCAAGTAATCTTGTATATATATATGTTGATTAAGTATTTTTGTTTGTTCGTTTAAATAATTAATTATGGATTATTTGTAAAAATATGTTAATTGCATATATCCTCACTCTACCAAGTGATACATGCATGCCTTGCTTAAAGTAAACTCAAATACATCAGTATTCCTGGACTCCCATGTTTCCTATGAATTAATTTAATATTTTGAAGTTACAAAACATGACACTGCTGATGAAGTATTTTTGAAATGAACCCAAAATGGCCATTGGCCTGTTAAAGTGGAGTAAGCCATTTGAATTTTAAAAAACGCTGTGTGAGTGGTTGAGTCCAACAGAAACAGTCCAGCATATGGAGAGACGGTCGAAATAAAACAAAAGCATGTTCTTCGGAGGAGAAGACATGATCGAGCTTTTTTAAAAAGGGCCGTAAATCAAAGAATTCAGGGTGTATAAAGAGTGAGCACTGGGTGATAATAATCATAAATAAAAACAGAAATGTCTGACTACAGTGGAAAAAATTGGCTCATGTATACTGAGCTATTAAAGCAGCATTTTGAAGCAAATGAAATAGCCAATGAGAAATGAGCACCTATTTTACTGAGTTCATTGGGTTTAAAAGCATACAGCTTGCTTCCAAGTTTGACTGCTCCATCCAAACCATCAGAAATGAACTTTGATGCTATTGTAAAAGTAATGCAGGAAAACTTAGAACCAAAGCCATTGTTGATTGTAGAATGCTTTAGGTTTCATAAGCAGAATCAAAAGGAAGGGGAGTCCATTTCAACGTATGTGGTTGATTTGTAGCTATTGTCTGAACTTTGTCATTTTGATAAAGGTCTTAATGATACAGTGAGAGATCATCTAGTTTGTGGAATCTTAAAAGAAAGCATTCAAAAACGGCTCCTAACTGAAGCACAGCTTACATTCAAATAAACAGCTGAAATCACTGTTTTAATGGAAACTGCAGGCAAAGATGCAATTGAGTTGCAGTCAGGACTGCAAATGAGTGAGAACAAAATTGCGTCTTCTAAGAAGAAACTGGCCTGGCCAAACAAATTGTGTTACCATTGTGGCAGGGGCTCACATACACCAAACAAATGCTAATTTAAAGGGAAACTTTAAGTTTCTGCAAACCGTTCTCAGTAATATGCAACCAAGTAAGTCACATACAAAGAGCATGTCGGGAAGACAAAAACAAAATGGACTGCACAAGGTAAAGCAAAAGATAAAAAGTCAAGATGCCATTTCAAAAATATCACTAATCTGCACGCTGTTGATAAAAAAACTGATAATGATGACAGCGACACAGAACGGATATCCTTTAGATTTACAGTGTGAAAACTAGCAATAGATAAGCAAAATGGCTTACACCAGAAGTGAATGACAAATAATTACAATGGAATTGGACAGTGGTTCAGCTGTTTCAGTCATTCCACAAAATAAGCTTGAATAGCAGTTTAGTGACACTAAACTGAAGCCTGCAGATATCGAAATGAAACCCACTGCTTTCCTTGGCTGCGTAAGTCTAGGGAATACACATTCCATTCCCACCAAACCTGTGGGATTGATATGGCTCTCCCACCCTAAACCCTGTGTAATTTGCTGCCCTGTCACAAATTAGTGCCATGAAATAACAGAGAGCACACTGCATATGATTAAAGGAATTGCATTTATGAATCTTAACTTAATGAAAGGGTTAGTAAAGGAAAAAAAAACAAAAAAAAGGGTCCATTATAATTAAACCGTCAAATGTGCACAAGTTGGAGCTCAATGCTTTACTGATATTCACCGATACTCAGTTGATCTCAGCACCTGACTCCATCAAATCACAGTCCCCCACCAGGTTGAATCCTACAACCAGTTCTCTCCTGCATCTTCTCTCTTCATCTCCCGCCAAACAAAGACCCAAGACCAGCCTTAGTGACCTTCACAAAGCCTCCCAGTTCCACCATCCTAACAGGGTAACACACATTCCTCAGTGTCCTTTTTCTTTAACAATAACCCAAACAGGCTGAAAGCAGAACAGACTGCTCTAACAGAACTGCTAAAAAGAAATACCTACAGCAGAGCAATAAAAATGTGAACCAAGGCGTTGCACAACTAAGCACTTATACAGGGGAAAAGTTCATTCCTGCGCGAGTGACATGTGTAACAGTGAGATACAACAAACAGCAAGCCACATTGAGCTTGTACATGATAAAAACAGGAGGATTAGCAAACTGGGGATGTGAGTGGCTGAGACAACTACAGCTTCATTAGAGATCCATTCACCATTTGCATGCTACATGCTCTGCGATGAAACCATCTGAAAGCAAATTAAAGAAGGTACTGGATGATGACACAACTGTCTCCATGTTGAGTATCATGAACTGTTGCTGAACAGAGGACAACCAGGTGTTGAAGCCAACCTCTGTGTCTTCAATTGGAGAGCATATTGAATCAAGAAAGGACCATGCTGC
Organism: Mobula hypostoma; assembly: GCF_963921235.1. Classification (NCBI taxonomy): domain Eukaryota; kingdom Metazoa; phylum Chordata; class Chondrichthyes; order Myliobatiformes; family Myliobatidae; genus Mobula; species Mobula hypostoma. The sequence continues at coordinate 119,881,802 of NC_086100.1, forward strand.
TAAAGGAAGCATGAAAATGATGAAATCAGCCGTCCAACTAGAACAGTTTTTGTCGTCAACCTATCTGAGAAAGTTTCTGATATACTTATCAAGCAGTTATTTGCAAAATGTGGCTATGTTTTAAGCCGGAAGAGGTCAAGGAGCTTCAGGAAAGTTGCAAGCATTTGGCTTTTGTGAGTATAAATAATGAGAATCTACTGCGTGCATCAAGATTATTAAATGAACATCAAGTGAGAGACCAAAAACTGCTTTAAAAAGTAGATGCAAGACCAAAGCCCAGCTGGATGCATGGAAGACCAGAAAGAATGGAGTCAAAGGAGATACAAAAACAGAGGATTCGTCAGATGAGGTTGTGGAATCGGAAACTAAGAGGGGAGATCAAATCATAAAGGGAGCAATAATAAGAGAATACTCCAGTGAACTAAATGCACTTTCCCAAGATCAAGATGGACAAACTAGACAAAGAAAAGGAAAAGAAGAGATGGAGAGAAAGAATGTGAACATGAAAGAGAAAGGTGTGAAAGAGAGAAGGAACATAAGAAAGAAAAAGAAAGGGATCGAAGTAGATCCAGAGAAAGAAAAGGAGAAGAAAGTTATCCAGAGCTGTCAGAACCATTTCCTGCAGTCTCAGAGGCCACTTTTACAACCACCATGGAGGATGCACCAGAACCTGAGACCATTCACAGCCACATGCCTCACCAGCCACGCAGAATGAGCTTCTTGTGAGGAAAGACATTATCCCACAAGAGTAAGAAATTCTCCACGACTGTTAAATCTTTAGGGCTGAATGGGACAATTTAAAACTTACTATGCTGTGGATGTCTCTGTATAGTAATTGTATTATATAGTATATTGTGCATATGGTTGAGATGCATTCTGTATTGAGTTGGAGTTTGTAGCTAAGCAGAGAGGAGTGTTGTTCATCTAGTATTTCAATAATATTTGAGCAATTCTGTATATATATATAGGTTGATAAAGCATTTGAAGAAGAAGAAGAAAGCCCTTAACTCCAAGTGGAGTCACTAGGATGCCGTCGTGATGGCGTTTTTTTTTAGCAGGCTTTCTTATTTTCATGAGGCCGAGTTGCTAGCTCGACGTTCAACCCAGCATGGATGGAAAGTGTTGCAAGGGAGCCGGCTGGATTTGAACTCAGGAGCCTTCGCTCCAAAGTCCGGCGCTGATGCTACTATGCCACCAGCCGGCTATAAAGCATTTGTGTTTGCTTAATTAATTCATTACAGGTTATAATTAAAAATACTATAATTGCACATATCATCATGCTACCAGGTGATAGGTGTGCGCCTCACTTAAAGTAATCCATCCATATTCCCTAACACCCGTGCTTCCTTTGAATTAATTTAATGTTTTGAAATTACAAAGCATAAGAAATAGAAGTCAGGAAGCTAAAGGGGCGAGGAGATGTTGGTGCCATACAATTTGAGTTGTGACAAAATAAGGGACTCACTGACTCCCTCACCTAGGACCATTCCAGTTTGGCACTGTACTGTGGAGATTTCAAGGCCCTGACAGTGTTTATTGATGATCATTCCTGGGAAAATAGGGTTCAAATTCTTCTTTAATGCTCAGAAAGGCACATTGCAGAGAAAGTGATATCATTCTGGGTGCCTCAGATACAGAATTGGTTGCCAACATATTTTGATTTGGAAAGATTGATTTTCAGTTTATTACACTGTAATAAGTATCATAAGGCAAGGGAATTTCTGGGCACTCATGCTTGTGTTAACTCTCTGTGATCCTGGATAACGGGTGGCAAAATTAGCTTTCATTGCTCCCATTTCACTTTTGCATGACAAGTGTTATACCATCATAAAATCTCTTCCTGTACCTTACATGCTACAGACTTGAAATTTTATGATGCAATTATTTTTAAGTGAAAATAACAAAAGCCATTACATGACAGTAATTAAATGCTACAACATCACTAGGCCCAAATCCAAATAAAAGAAATACATTCATTAGATGGAGTCCACAGCAAAAATGAGGTAAGTGTAAAGGCAAGATGCATAACTATGTGATCACTCACCCACACCCCCTCACCCGCATCTAGATCTGCCACTTGACACACAATCACTTGGGTGATGCACTTTAACACCTAACACTCCTTTTCTCTGGTGATTCCAATGCTAGGTAACTAATGCCGGCTTTTTCCTTCCTCCATGCTGCAGATGCCCTGATTCTTCCATATACTTACCTTTTATCTGCAAAATTTAGTGATCTGAGAAACAGCATGTGAATTTCCTCAGAAAAAAAATATTTGGAGATAATGCTTAAAAACACCGCCATTCATGGTGCTTAAGATGAAGACAAGCAAGGGAAAAGTTATCTGACAAAGCAAGAGTCAGATTCCAAGCAGCCATGACAACTGTGTCACATGTCTCTGGTGAACACCACATGACCTAATATATACATGAGAAAGTCTGCCGATGCTGGAAATAAAAGTATAAAAAGATGGGGGAAGGGGAAGGAGGCCCAGCTGGAAGGTGATAGGTGAAGCCAGATGGGTGGGTAAGGTCAAGGGCTGGAGAGGAAATAATCTCACAGGAGAGAGGAGTGGACCATAGGAGAAATGGAAGGAGGAAGGGACCCAGGGGAAAGTAATAGGCAGGTGAGAAGAGGTAAGAGGTCAGACTGGGGAACGGAGGAAGGGAGGGGGGAAAGTTGTTTACCAGAACTCGAAATCAATATTCATACCATCAGGTTGGAGGGTACCCAGATGGAATATATAGTGCTGCTCCTCCACCCTGATGCTGGCCTTATCTTGGCATTAGAGGAGGCCATGGACTGACAAGGCAGAATGGGAATGGGAATTGAAATGTTTGGCCACCGGGAAGTCCCACTTGTGGCGGACAGAGTGGAGGTGCTTGACAAAGCAATCTCCTAATTTACGATAGGTCTCACCAATGTCGAGGAGGCTACATCAGGAGCACCGGGCACGATGGACAACCCCAGTATACAGTATTCGCAGGTGAAGTGCTATATATCCAGTTGACTCATCAGAAAATAATTTTTAAAAAACAGCATTGTATACCCCATATTTCATAAGAAGGAATCTCAAGCCTACCTGTCTGAAATCAAGGAGTACACATAAGCATAAGGATAAAAGAATAGCAGCCATGATCACATTAATTGGAGGGGTCCCTCAAATCTGCCCTTCCACTTATACGATCATGGCTGATCAATGTCAGGCCTCAACTCTTCTTCTGTGCCCAAACCCTTAACTCTCAATTCCCAGGTCGTTCAAAAATCTATCTACTCTACTTCTTATGAACTAGCTCTTTAAGGTCCTTGGGGCAGAGAATTCCAGAGAAACACCACACTCTGCAGGAATTTCTATATGCCTCAGTTTTAAATAGCCAGTCCTTTGTATATCAATACAATGAAGTTCTAGCTTATTTATGGTGAGGAAGCTTATCTGAATTTGGCAAGGGTTATTCACAGCAGAAAGTTTTGGGAGGGAGGGCAGAGGATAAAACTTCTCACAATATTCCAAGTATGGACTGACAATGCCTTATAAAGCCTCAGCATCGCATCCTTACTCTTATATTCTAATCCTTTAGAAATGAATGCTAACATTGCATTTACTTCCTTATCACTGGCTCAACCTGCAAGTTAACCTTTAGGGAATCCTACACAAGGACTCCCAAGCCCCTTTGCAATTTGATTTCTGAATTTTGTCCCCATTTAGAAAATAGTGCCGTCCGGTGGTGTAGATGCATCCGCACTGAACTTCGAGGCAAGTGGTCTGGGTTCAAATCCGGTGGCACCTTGCACTCATTCCATTCGTGCTAGGTTGAGCATTGATCTAGCAAGTCAGCGTTATGAAAAAACACAGACAAAAAGTCTAAGAAACGGTAATGTGTTACAAGGCGTGGAAAGGAACAACTAATCAACAATCAGAGAATAGTCTACCCTTTAATTCCTTTTACCAAAGTGCATGACCATACAGTTCCCTACACAATATTCCATCTGCCATTTCATTGCCCATTCTACTGACATTGAAGTCCTTCTGTCAGCTCCCTGCTTCCTATTTGCTCCTCCACCTACCTTTGTATTGTCTGCAAACTTGGCCACAAATACATGGTTTCTGTCATCCAAATTCAAGTTCAAAGTTCAAAATAAATTTATTTTCAAAGTTGGGATATGTCACCATTTATTACCCTGAGATTAATTTTCTTGCAGGTATAATGGTAATAGAAGGAAACATAAAAGAATCAATAAAAAATTGCACATGACAGAGATAGACAGACAACCAAAGTGCAAGAGAAAACAAACTGTGCTAATACAAAATAACAATAATAATAATCATAATGTATTTAATAGATATAGCCATTCCAGACACATATAACATACAGAAATCAGTAAGTGAAAAGTACCAACATTAGGTAGAATTAAAAGAGGAAATTGGAAGACCATAGATTATGAACAGAGTATAGATTGCCCGATAGTAATATCTACCACTGGCATCATCCCAAAGTCACTACACAATAGCTTTAAGCAATTAGGCCTACACGGCAATGTGTAGGTAAATCTCCATAAAGCCACAATACTAAACACCATTGTCTCGCTTGGTGCCACAATAACATCAGCGCCTGACACCGGAGCGAGGGTTCCCAAGTTCGAATCCAAGTCAGGTTGAGCGTCGAGCTAGCAACTCGGCCTCAGAAAAACAAGAATAGCTTGCTACAGAAACACCGTCATGATGGTGCCCTGATAACTCCACTGCCGAGTTAAGGGCTATTCTCTTCTTCTCTCTACTAAACACCATTAGAATAGTTCGAAAGTTCCTAGCAATTGAGAAATGTGCATGCTTGGCAAAAAAAAACAATAATAACCCATGAGAGATATTTATTCTGTCTCCTATTAGGTGCATCCCTAGATGGTAGACTGGGGACAGCTGTGCAGATATACAAGGTAAGTGGGAAAAAACAGAAATAAATCTAGGCATGTCAGTACCCAGATTGGGCAGTGCTATGGTCAGTGTTTGTTTTCCATGGCAGGACAGCTGAAACCAAAGTCTGGCTGTAGGCACAATAGACAATACCCTTTCACTTTAGAAAAGGAAATGGAATGGAGTGATATGACTGCTGCCTGGGGATCACCAGGGCATGCCTGGAGCTGGCATTGGGCATGACAGTCAGCGAACCACTAGTGGTGCACTGCTGAGTAAGTGGGCAGGTACCGGAAAACTCGAAACAGTTACAGCCAGCACTTTAAGTAGTCTATCAACATCGCGGGCTGCAGTTGCTGTGGGTGTTTCTCAGGGCAGCAGTCCACTTATAACTGAGCGCATTCAAATAGTTAAGAGAAGAAAGACACACATGAAATGGCCATTAGAAGTCAACACATTCATAATGTGTGTATGTTATTGAGTAATGGAACTTGAGGTGGACTTGACAGCATACAGAGACAAACTTCATCAGCAGATTATACTACAATATTCCTTCATGCAAGTAAATGCAAATGAATATCAGATCAATGTAGAGGGATAGTAAAAACTAACTTCATCCCTGTAGACATGCTAAACCAGATAGAACATGAAGTTGCACAAAAGTTAGAAAGAAGCCAATCTAAAGACCACAACAATGGTATGCAAGAAAATAATGAAGATGCCACCACCTGAAGTGCTGATGAAAATAGAACTGCTTCAACAACTGTTCCATAACCTGACTGTAATAGCAACAACACTGATATAGAGCCTCTACAGAATGCTGATAACGAAGCTGAGCTTACAAAGTTATCCTAACATTTAACATCACACTAACAGAATACATGGGCACTGACCTAACAAAAAGACCCTACATTCCAAAACAAAATACATCATCAAAATTTGCAAAAGTTGTTAATACTCGTAACAATATTATATTACCACAATATTTAGGAAAACTTGAAACATTTGAAGAGCTACACACAGTAACAACTGTGCAGTATTAAAAGCAATGCAGTGCAATAGCTCCAAAATAGAGGCATTCATTAATAGAAACCCACAATGAGTAATGAAATGAGAATACCAAAATGGCAGAAGAGATTAAGAAACAAAATTGAAACCTTAAGGGCAGAAATAACCCACCTAATGGGGTATGAAATGGATAGATTGAGCACGAAAGCTAAGAGAAAAGCTAAAGAAATAAAAAGTCCGTAAGATTTGATCAACCCAACAAAAGTGTTGTAGAATTTCTTGATACACTAAAACAAAAGCTTGGTGCATACAAAGTCAGACTAAATAGGTACATGAAATGTGCCAGATGAAGAAAACAATTATCAGTTCAGGAACAAAAAAAAAGTTTCTACAGGATATTGAAATTAAATTTGACATACCAAAATGTCACCAACCCTGGCAAAGAATTATCAACAAACACAGAGATAATGAACTTTTGGTCTAATATCTGGTCAAACAGGGTGACACACAATCAAGGAGCAAGTTGATTAGGGAGGAAAAAGAGCACACGCACACAATTGAAGACATGCAAACACCAAAAATTACAATCAATATGCTAAAAATGGTTATAAAATTACCCACAACTGGAAAGGTACTGGCAGTGATAATATTCATAATTATTGGTATAAAAATTTACTTGTCTTCATCCGCATATTAATACAAATAAAAAAATTCTTAAAAATCATGAATAAGTGTCCAAATTTTTGACAGAAGGTAAAACATATCTCTTACCTAAAGGATAAATCAGAAATGACCCATCAAAATAATGTCCTATCACTTAATTACAAACTATATATAAACTTGTAAAATCATGCATGTCGCAACTAATCAACACTCAAGCAGATAACCACAATGTATTTGCAGCAGAGCGGAAAGGATGACATAAGGGCATGAAAGGGTGTGAAGAACTGATAATAGATTCCATAATTCTAAATCAAGCCCAGAAGAAAAGCAGAAATCTTTCACGTTGTTATATTGACTACCAAAAAGCGTTTGATTCTGTCCCACACACATGGTGAATGTAACTCTTAATATATATAAACTGCACCCAATATTTCTGAAATTCTGACAACTTCGGATGAAGCATTTTGTGTAATATAATCACACTGTCTATTAACAATCAAGAAAGAACACCTACCATTATCAAAATAAACCAAGGCATTTTCCAGGGTGACTCTCTAAGCCCTCCACGCAAGTACAGTATATGCAATTCTGATATGAATTTACACCTCTAAATATAAAGGAAAACACAATCCAAAAAATAAAGAAAATATCACTACTGAAGAAAAAATTAACCAACAGAAGAGCATGACTCTCCATGGAAGACATCCCCATGATCTGATCAGACTAGATGTTGACAAGGGAGTATCAATGCCTGACTCAGAGTTGGAGTAGTAGAATAGTCCAAATGTTCCTAGCAATTAAGAAATGGGTGCTAGACTATGTCCATACCTCAGGCTTTACCAGCTTGAGCTGAGAAAGAATAAATCTATAATAAATGTACCACCCTGGGAAAGGTTTCATTGCTAATGTAATGGTTTTTCTGTAGAAGCACTGTTGATGTAATGGTTTTTCTCTAGCAGCAGTGTTTGGGTTATGGCGAGAGATAACGGGAGGTTTGGAATATGGGCTGTCCAATGAAGGGAGTGTTTCTCTGGTTGTGTGCCTGAGACCGAGGTGATCTGGGTCTTTTGTTTGGTGGAAGATGGGGAGAGAAGGTGCTTGAAAGGAGAGGTCATAGACACCAGAAAGGAGTGGACTTGGAGTGGGGCTGGGAGTTGACAAAGCCCGGGGAAATCGATGGAGGACCAGTGGAAGGGAAACCATGAGTTCCAACTTGTGCACATTAGACTGTCTCATTAAAATGGGTCCTTTTCTTTTTGTTTTACTTTACTAACCCTTCAGTCAAATTAAGAATTATAAAGCTAAATCGTTCAATTGCATATGGTGTTCAGTCTGATATTTCGTGGCACTGATTTGTAACAGGGAGCAGCATCCATCCAAACAGGAGGTTTTGCACCTCAATCACATGCTTGGTGGGACCAGGGATTGTCTTCCCTAGACTTACACAGCCGGCAGAACCTGAATAAGCAATGGATATCAAGAACACGAGTCTCAGTGTGAGTCCATCGGTTGTGTAACCAATTCAGTGCTGGGGTAGGTGAAGTTACCGCTCTGCTCAGGAGCCTGATGGCTGAGGTGTAATAGCTTCCTGAACCTGGTGGTGTGGAACTTCAGGCTTCAGTTGCTCCTTCCTGATGGCATCAGTGAGAAGAATGCATGCACAGGATGTTCAGGGTCCTTGATGATGGATGGATGCTTCTTTCCTGAGACAGTGCTCCTTGTAAATGTGCTCAATGGTGGGGAGGGCTTTAGCTGTGATAAAATGGGCTGTATCCACTACTTTTTGTAGTTTTTTTTCATTCAAGGGCATTGGTGTTCCCATATCAAGCTGTGATGTAATCAGTCATACACTCTCCAACCTGCCTTTATAGAAGCTTATCAAAGATTTAGATGACATGCTGAATCTGTGTAAAGTTCTAAGAAGGTGGAGGTGCTATTGGGCTGTCAAGCTGAACTGAGGACAGATCATCCGAAATGATAATGCTGAGGAATTTACAGTTCCTAGCTCTCGTCACCTCTGATTCCCTGATGGAGACTGGATCCTGGACCTCCAGTTTCCACTTCCTGTAGTCAATACTGTTTTGCTGACATTGTGTGAGTGGCCATTTTGGCACTATTCAGCCAGATTCTCAATCTCCCTGCTATATGCTGATTCATCACCATGGTTGATTTGGCCTACAACAGTGGTGTCATCAGCAAACTTAAAAGATAGTGTTGGAACTGTACTTAGCCTCACAGCTATAAGTGTGAAGTGAGTAGAGCAGGGGGCTAAGTGCACAGCTTTGTCGTGTATCTGCGCTGATGGTGATTGTGACGGAGATGTTGCCAATCCAAAATGACTGGGGTCTACAAGTGAGGAATTTGAATATCCAGTTGCACAAGGAAGTATTGACGTCAAGGTCTTGAAGCTTGTTGATTAGGTTTGGGATGATGTTACTATTGAATGCAGAGCTGCAGTTAATAAGGAGCATCCTAATGTATGCATCTTCACTGTCCGTATGATCCAGAGCTGAATGGCATCTGATGTTGACCTGTTGTGACTGTAGGCAAATTGGATTGGATCCAAGTCTCTCTTGGCAGGAATTGATGTGCTTCATCACCAACCTCCAAGCACTTCATCACTGTGGATGCAAGTGCAATTGGACGATAGTCTTTGAGGCACTTTGTCATATTTCTCTTCGGCACTGGTATAATTTAAGCCTGCTCAAAGCAGGTGGGTACCTCAGACTGCTGAAGCAAGAAGTTAAAGATATCAGGGAATACTCTATCCAGTAGAATAGCACAAGTCTCCAGTACTTGGCCAGATACCTCGTCTAGGTCAGATACTTTCTGTGGGTGCACCCTCCTGATTGATGCTTTCACACAGCCTCAGAGACTGAAATCACAGAGTCGTCAGGGGCTGTGGAAGTTTGTGAAGGTGCCTCCATATTTTGACAGTCAAAATGAGCATAAAAGACATTAAGCTCATCTGGCAGTGAAACCTTGCTGTCACCTATGTTGCTTGTTTACACTTTGTAGGAGCTGATAGCATTTAAGCCCTGCCATAGCTGTTGAGCACCCTTCAGTGATTCAAGTTTGGTTCAGAGGTCATCGCAGGACCTCTTTATTTTACTTGGTCACCAGACCAGAGCACCACTGATTTGGCCCTCAGCAGATTGCAGATCTCTTGGTTTATCCAAAGGTTCTTGTTGGGGGAATGATTTTGTGGGGACACACTTGCCTACAACTGTATTCATAAAGTCCATGATAACCATGGCGTCGTTGTTCAGATCCTCTGATGAGTCCTTGAACATGGGCCAGTCCACCAACTCAAAGCAATCCCATAGCTGTTCCTTTGCCTCCTGTGACCACCTCTTTGTTCCCCTTTTCTCTGGAGCCATAGTCCTTAGCCGCTGCCTGTATGCAGGTATGGGGAGGAGAGCCAGATGATCAGATATCCTAAAGTGCAGTCTAGGGATCGAACTGTAGGCATTCCTAGAATAGTAGAGTAGTGGTCAGGCGTGTTGGGACCACAGGTTGTTGCTGGTAATTGGACATATAATGTGAAACGCAGCAGTCTCAAAGCCTTTCGCTGTGGAACACCAGTAGTCACCAGCAGCCAACCAGAAAAGGTCCCCTTTATTCTCACTCTTTGCCTCCTGCCAGTTAGCTGATCTTCTATCCATTTTGTACCATTCCTGTAAGACCATGGGCTTTTAACTTGTTCAGCAGTCTCATGTGTGGCACCTTTGCAAAGGCCTTCTGATAATCCAGGTAAACACTATCCACTGAGTCTCCTTTGTCTATCTTGCCTGTTACTTTATCAAAGAATTCCAACAGATTTGTCAGGCAAGATTTCCCTTTAAGGAAAGAATGCCTCCAAGTATCCTGAAACCTTACCCTTAATAATTGTCTCCAACATCTTCCTGACTCTGGAATCAGGCTAACTGGCCTATAATTTCCTATCTTTTACTTCCCTCCTTTTTTAAAGAGTGAAGTGACATTTACGATTTTCCAGTCCTTTGGAACCATTCCAGGTTCTAGTGATCATATTAATGCCTCCAGAATCTCTTCAGATACTTATTTTAGAACCCGGAATTGTAATCTGGATTGTCTAGGTGACTTACCTGCCTTCAGACCTTTCAGTCTCCCAAGCACCTTCTCCTTAGTTACAGCGACTTCACTCACTCACTCTGAAGGGTTCCTTTACCTTAAGTTCTCTAATCAAATTACATAGCACCCAATTCAGAACTGCCTTTTCCCTTGTGGGCTTCACCACAAGTTGTTCCAAAAAGCCACCTTGTAGGCATTCTTCAAATTCCTTCCCTTTGGATTCAGCACCAACTTGAATTTCCCCAATATAGCTGCATATTGAAATCCCCCATGATCATTGGAACATTGCCCTTTTTACATGCGTTTTCTGTTTCCTGTCAAAATTTGTACCTCACATCCTGGCTATTGTTTGGACACTTGTATGCAATTCTCCATCAGGGTATTTTTACCCTTGAGTTTCATAATTCTACCCACAATTTTATTCATCTTGTAATTGTGCAACTTCTTTCTAAGTATTTGTTTGAATGTTTTACTATAAATGAGGAACATCACTGTATCTCAGGGACAAGTTACCCCATGAAGGTCACCTGCTGGTTTTATCATATTGTTGTTCAGCCATTGACCAGCCTCAGGTAAATAAGATTCACTCTCACTGATTCACAAGTGCTAACTGTGGAGGGTTCAATCCCAGCTTCCTCTTCAGGATAATAACTTGGTGAGTCCCAGAACCTCTGGGACAAAGCAACATTTCTGATTTCAAGGCTCCAGTTCAAGGCACATTTCTTCTCTGCACGGTTTTCAGGAAGCTATTGGACTGAATTCTATTTTTATGTCCAGATATATTGCTTTATCAGTGAATGCAGGCTGTGCTGAGTGGGGGAGGGGGGAATACACCATCAGGCACTTCACTGCTGCAGCCTTTTGAATTACCGCGGTGATGAACTGTTAGGCTGTTTCATCCAAATTGCTAGGAGCTGCCTGCTGCAGGCTTCCCACAGGTAATTCTATTTGGCTCCTGTTTGAAAGATCCAATTGACAATTGGTTTATTATTGTTTTATGTACCAAGGTACAGAGAAAAATAGTTTTGCATGCCATCCATACAAATCATGTCATTACAACAGTGCACTGAGGTGATACAAGGGAAAAGCAATAACCGAATGCAGAATTATGTGGTATTGTTACAGTGGAACTGCTGACAAGGCAGTCAGTATATGCAAGGCCACAACAAGTTAGATTGCAAAGTCTAGGGTTCATATTATTGTATAGGAGGTCCATTCTATTTAGTCGACTCCATCTTGGGTATCGTTCTACAAAGTACCCAGGTCATCTTCAAGGAGCACTGTTTTAGAACGGCAGCGTCCATTATTAAGAACCTCCAGCACCCAGGACATGCCCTTTTCTCACTGTTACCATCAGGCAGGAAGTACAGAAGCCTGAAGGGACACACTCAGCGATTCAGGAACAGCTTCTTCCCCTCTGCCATCAGATTCCTAAATGGACGTTGAACCCTTGGACACTACCTCACTTCTTTATACTGTAACTGATTGATTGATTTTTTCTTCTATATTACGTACTGCATTGAGCTGCTGCCACTAAGTTAACAAATTTCACAACACATGCTAGTGATAATAAACCTGATTCTGATTCTAAAGTCTGATGACAGCAGGATTAATGCAATCCTTGAATCTGGTGGTACGTGTTTTCAGGTGTTTGCATTTTCTGCCCGATGAGGTGGGGGGGGGGTAGGAGAGAATGCTTGGAATAGGGGATTTCTTTTGGTTATGTTGGCTGCTTTAGTGAGGCAGCACGAAGTGTGGACAGAGACTATGGAGTGAAAGCTATTTTTTTATTAACACAAGAGGTTCTGCAGATGCTGGAAATCTAGTGCAACACACAAAATGCTGGAGAAACTCAGCAGGTCTGGCAGCGTCTATGGAAAGGAATACAGAGTCAATGTTTTGGATCAAGATCCTTCATCTGGACTGGAAAGGAAGTAGTGAAAAACCAGAAGTTTTTTTGGGTGGGGGGGGGAGAGGGAAGGAATATAAGCTGGCAGGTGATTGGTGAAACCAGGTGAGGGGAAGGTGGGTGGGCGGGCTGAAGTGAGAAGCTGAGACGTGATAGGGAGAAGCGGTAAAGGGCTGAAGAAGAAGGGATCTCATAGGACAGGACCGTGGGAAAAAGAAAGGGAAGAGGTGCCCCCAAAGGAGGTTATGGGCAGGTGAGGGGAAGAGAAGGGTAAAGAGGGGACCTAGAATGGTGAAAGGAAAAAGAGAGAAGGGGAAGGGGAGAGTAATTACTGGAAGTTATAAAAATCAATGCTCATGCCATCATATTGGGCTTACCAGACCCAAAATGAGGTGTTGCTCTGCCAACGTGAGGGTGGCCTCATTGTGACCACTGAGGTGGCCATGGGCTAACATATCAAAATGGGAATGGGAAGTAGAATTAAAATGGATGGCCACCAGGAAATCCTGCCTTTTGTGGCAGATGGAGCAAAGGTGTGCGACAAAGTAGTCCCCCAATCTATGTTGGGCCTCACCACTGCAGAGGAGGTCGCACCAGGAGCACAAGATACAGTAGACAACTCCAACAGACTCACACGTGATGTGTTGCCTCAGCCTGAATAACTGCCTGGGGCTCTGATTAATAGTGAAGGAGTAGTTCTAGGGCATGTGTAGCACCTGCCCCACTTGCAGGGATAATCGCTCAGAGAAAGGCCAGAGTGAAGGATCGAGAGGACAAGGGAGATGTGGAAAGACATCCCTATGGAAAGCAGAGAGTTGGGGTGTGTGGAAATGTGTTTAGTATCCCATTAGAGATGGATGAAGATACTGAGAATGATGTGCTGAATGTGGAGGCTTGTGAGGTGATAGGTAAGGACAAGGGGAAGTATGTGGATAGGGTGAGGGTGGATGACTGGGAAATGGAGGAAATGCAATTGACAGCAGCATTGATGGCAGACAGAGGATAACCCTGTTCTTTGAAGAAGGAGGACATCTCAGATGTTCTGGAATAGAGAGTCTCATCCTGAGAAAAGATGCAGCAGAGCAGAGGAACTGACAAGGGGAATCGTACTTTTTTACAAGTGACAGGGTGGGAAGAGGTATACTAAAAATATCTGTGAGAGTCCATAGGTTTATAAAAGATACCAGTAGCTAGTCTGTCTCCAAAGAAAGAGACAGAAAGATTGGTGGAAGCTGGAGGCAAAGTTGAAGAAATTGAAAAGGTCAGCATGGGAGCATGAAGCAGCACCAAGCAGTCATCGATGTCGTGTGAAAAGAGTTGGGGAGCACCATTGTCAGTGTAGATTTCACCCTTCCACGTAACCAACGGTTCACCTACCATCCACTGACACCAGTTTAATTTACAGTTGTCAATTAGCATACCCACCAGCAGGTTTGGGTTGTGAGACAGAAACTAGAACACCCTGAGGAAGCCCGTGCAGACTCAGGGCGAACGTGCAGGTCACACAGAGAGCACCAGGGGTCAGCTTTGAACTGGTGTCACTGAAGCCCTGACACACTCGCACTACCCGCAGCACCACTGTGCCGTCCTTTAGCTGCAGGCATTGGGCTTTTACTATGCAGATGGAATGTGGTTTAATACTGTAGCAGTCAATGCAGAAATATAGTTAAGTTTGACAAATGAACAGCAGTTTCACTTCATAATTGAAGAACCCGACATTCCACACATCGTTTATGCACTGCAACTGGCATATGAGTGTTATATTTGTTAAGAGGAATGTAATATTTGAGAAAATAGAAGAATCCTGCATCTGACAACTGCACTCACGGTGACAGAGGAAGCATCCATTTCGAGTGTGAATATGTCTGCACACATAATAACTGAGTAGTTGGTTCAAAGGATATCAGGAGCTTAGACATGGATATTTGCATTTACCCATGTATTCAGTTACCTACAGCTTGGATTACAGCCGCGTAATCGTAAGTATACATGACGGTGCTCCTGCTGTGAAACACACTGCTGATTTCCAAAAGAAGAGCTTCTAACATGATAAAAATAATTCATTTCCAGCCCAGTGGTGTTGCTATTACTGGCAAGCACAGAATAGACAAATTCTTATGAGCCATGGCAAATCAACACAACTGTTTGATTCCCTGATCTGACGCGTAGCTTAACTACCTCAGACTCATTTAGTTAAACAAGGTATCCCCACATTTCTCATTCTGCATTTGTGATTCTTGGTGTGTGCCTCAACTGCTGAGAAAGGAAGGCAGTTTGAGACTTATATAGTGAGGCGTGGTACTTATGCACAAACATATTCTTCTGAATTTTCCTGAAATTTGGTGGGATACATCTGTTTTCTTTTTACCTTGTATTAATTATATATAAAGAAGTGATTCAATTCAATCTGAATTCAATTATGGCAAAAAAGCCATCCGTTAAAATACTTTAAAGTGTAGCCACTTCTGCGCTGTAGGTAATGATGCAGAGTAACTTGTGCGCAGTTAAGTTCCTGCTAAACAATAAACAAGTAATGATGGTCTGTTTTTGTAGTGATAAATTAGTGGTAAATGCTAGTCAGAATACCAAACAGTAATTCGCCAGCTCTGTTTAAAATATTAACATAAAATCATTTTACATCCAGCAAAGAAAGCAGGAAGTACCTGTTTCATGTCTTGACTGAAAGTTAGTACCACTTAAGTGCAGTGCACCCTTACTACAGCAAGTCACAGGCAGCAGAGTGACAAAACACGTCAAGCTTCTGCCCCAGAGCTCCAGTGAGGCAGTTCTCTCCAGTGCCGTCTATGTGGAGTTTGCATGCTGTCCTTGTCACTGCCTGCGTTTCTCCTGGCTGTTCCCGTTTTCTTTAACATCCCAAAGACTTGTCCACTGATAGGCTGATTGGTCACTGTAAGTTGTCTCTACTTATTTAATGGCATACAGCATGGAATAGGCCTTCCTGGTCCTTCAAGCCACGCTGCCCAGCAACCCTCTGATTTAATCCCAGCCTAATCTTGGAATAACTCAGAATGACGGTGGTCATTATAACCAACTGGTACACCTCTGGGCTGTGGGACGAAACCGGAACACTCGGAGAAAACACACACAGTCACGGGGAGAAGGTACTTAACTCCTTACAAGCAACGGCTGGAATTGAACCTGGGTCATTGGTACTGTAAAGTGTTGTGACAGCCACTTTGCTACCATGGGCGGGCAGCCTCAAGTGCGGAGGCAAGTGGAAGCACTTGAGAGTAGTAGTAAGTGATATTATTGTAATACCATTTGGTAATACTGTGTTATTTTATTCATTTTATAATTTTATTTAATACTTTATTTTTGTAGATTTATAATTCTAATTACCATAAGTAGTAGTAATAATAGAGATTAAATGGTAGAGTATGGGAATGCGAGAATAAAGTAACACACACAAAATGCTGGAGGAACTTAGTGGTCAGGCAGCATCGATGGAAATTAATAGATAGTCATCTTTTCAGGCCAAGACCCTTCTTCAGGACTCACAAGAGAATAAAATACAATGTGAAAACAAATGAATAAATAAATGCTTGGTGGTCAGCACAGAGCGAATCAAAGGACCTGATTCACGTTTTATAACTGTATATAATAGTGCATCTAGAATCAGCCAAAAGAATCCTGTAAATTCTTCAAGATGGCCCTGTATATGATGCTACCCACGTCAATCATATCAAGCAAGAAAACACAAGCAGAAAGGGTTGACTAATGCTTTAACACGTGTTGGAGTCTGCACAAACTGTAAATCTGAAATAAAAGTAGAAAGTACTGATAAAGTTCAGCAGATGTGATAGTGCCGAGGGGTTGAGTACCTTAATCTCTGATACCTTAGAGATTCACATGAAAAATTGAAAGAAAGAAGGGAAAGAGTTTGCAAAGATGAGCAGGGTGCAAGGAAGAAACCTGTATCTAGCTGAGGCATGGAACAGGATGAAGTCTATACTTGCTCCTGGTCACTTACAACAAACAAGCAGAGAAATAACAATATGTAATCGTCTCTGTCAAAGGCTTCCTGTGATTCTTAACATGACAGAAATGATGGAAAGTGGAGTCCAGTACTGGATCCTTTAGCTTCCTATTACTGTGTTCTGATGTAATGTCTCCTGTATTCTTTCCTCTTGCTGTGCATGTTGGTTCAGCATTAATGTCTCATCAATGTATTAAAACTGTTGTCACATAAACATAAGAATTAGGGACAGAAGTAAACCACATGCACTTGGCCTGTTAAACTTGCTCTACCAGTCAATAAAATTGTGGCTAATTTAATCATAATCACAACTCCACATTCTTACCTCCCCAAATTCACTCCTTACTTATCAAATGTTTACTTCTGCCTTAAAAAAAATCCAAAACTCTGCTTCCACTACTCCACTACTCTTTGAGGAAGAGAATTCCAAAGACTCCCCACCCTCTTATAGGATAAAAAAAACAAATCACCTAATCTCTGTAACACACACAAAATGCTGGAGGAACTCAGCAGGCCAGGCAGTATCTATGGAAAAAAGTACAGTACCTCGCTGAGGGTTTCAGCCCGAAACATCGACCGTACTTTTTTCAGTAGAAGCTGCCTGGCCTGCTGAGTTTCTTCAGCATTTTGTGTGTGACTCTCAGATTTCCAGCATCTGCAGACTTTCTCTTGTTTGTCACCTAATCTCTGTTTTAAGTAGGTGGCCCCATAGTTTTGAACAGAGGTGGTACGTTGGTCTGGATTTTCCCATCTAGGAAACATCCTTTCTACAGGGTCAAGATCCCTCAGGATCTTTTATGATTTCATCAAGTCCCCTCTTTCTCTTCTAAACTTCAATAGACACAAGCCCAGCTGATCAAACATTTCCCCAAAAGATACTCGTCCAGCAAATCTTTTCTGAACTGCTTCCAAGATGTTAGCTCCTAATGTTAAATGGAGAGCCCTACACTGTCCATATCATTGTAGATATGCTCTCCCCAGGGCCCTATATAACGGAACCTTAGACTGACTACCTTCACATTCAATTTTCCTCCTTGTAACCAACACTGTCTAGTTAGCTTTCTAATTACTTGTCTACCTGCAGGCTAGCATTTGCAAATCAAGCATCTGACACCCAAATCCCTCTGCATTTCAGAATTCTGCCATCTCTCACCCATTAAAAATATACACTTTTGTATTTCTCTTCACAAAATGGATTTTTGCACATTATACGCCATCTGCCAGACTGTTGGCCACTCACTTAACCTGCATTTCCTATCCTCACTGCTTACTTTCTTAACCAGCTTTGTGCCATCAGCAAATTGAACAGCCATACTCCCAGTGAAATTTAAGAGAACCCTTGACAGGTATATGGAGGAATTTAAGGTGGGGGTTATGTGGGAGGTAGGGTTTAAGGGTCGGCACAACATTGTGGGCCAAAGGGCCTGTACTGTGCTGTACTTTTCTATGTTCTATGTTCTATATGTTCAGTCCAAGTTATTTAGATAAATAGTGAAAACTTGAGGACCCAGCACTGAACACTATGGCACATTACTCGTTAGGTCTTGCAAGTCAGGAAAAAAATCCATTTAAACCTCCTCTCCTGTTTATTGTTATCCAGCTGATCTTCTATCATGCCAAGAACTAAACTGCTGGAGGAAATCAATGGATTCTGTAGCACCTGTGGAAGCAGAGGTATAGTCAATGTTTCTGTTGCACGGGGCGACTGAGGAGAACCCAAGTGCAGGACACCGGCACATCGATTGAGTTGGGGATGATGGCATGGACGTGAACGTAGAACAGCAAACCGGAGGAATTTTGACAAGGAGGCGGGATTTACAGAGATTATCTTGAAACTAGAGTTGAACTTAGAACTAACAGTTCTAATCAGACAAGAGAACAAAGTATCACATGAGAATAGACCAACAAACTGGCAACCCGGGCTAGTGAGGCCATCGTACTTATCTCACAGTCTCTGATGAAAACCAGGTGTACTGTAATTAAATAAACTAGCAGCAATTAGAAATCTAATGACTGAAATTAGGGCATAATCAGGGAGAAAGGAGCGTTAAAGGGGAACAGCCAAACAGAACCATGACAGTTTCAGGTGAAAACCCTGCATCAGGACCAAGATTCTGGAGGGAAGATAGCCAGGATAAAGAGGTTAGAGGGAGGGATGGAACCAGGGGAAGAAGGGAATGGTAAGCAGATGGAGC
Source organism: Mobula hypostoma (assembly GCF_963921235.1). Classification (NCBI taxonomy): domain Eukaryota; kingdom Metazoa; phylum Chordata; class Chondrichthyes; order Myliobatiformes; family Myliobatidae; genus Mobula; species Mobula hypostoma. The sequence goes on from NC_086100.1 coordinate 119,900,575, forward strand.
CAAGTAAGTGAGGTAGAGGTTGAAATTGGGAGACAGCTAGAGCCAGATAAGGTTGGAAATGGAAAAGGGGAAGATGGTGTCAGGTGGCCACAGGGCAGGATGGAGATAGAGCCAGAACCAGATGGAGACACAAGAGCTGCAGATTCCAGATTCTGGGACCTGATAAATGTGGAAGGAGATAAGTGAAACCAGATAGGGGAGGAGGGATAGTGAGCAGTTGGAGGAGTGGTTAAGAGACTCAGTGGGTAAAGTGTCTGGGTGTTTGGCAGATGGATCCAAGTGGGGGAAGGTGGATCAGAAAGAGAAAAGAGCAAAATGGGGGGGGGGTGGTGGTATAGATTAGCTGAAACTGGAAAAATTCGATGTTCATACCATTGGGCTGTAGACTATGCAGGCATTAATTAGACATGCTGTACTTCAAATTTGCAATTGGCCTCACACAGGCAGTACAGAAAGCTGAGAATGAACAGATTGGTTTGCGAATGGAAAGGAGAATTGAAACAGCATGCAACAGGGAACTCACAGTTCAAAGTACATTTATTATCAAAATATGTATACAGTATTGCCGGCTGGTGGTGTAGTGGTATCAGTAGCAGACTTCGGAGTGAAGGCTCCCGAGTTCGAATCCAGCTGGCTTCCTTGCACGCTTTCCATCTATGCTGGGTTGAGCGTCGAGCTAGCAACTTGGCCTCGTAAAAATAAGAAAGCCTGCTAAAAAAAATGCCGTCATGACGGCGTCCCGATGACTCCACCCGGAGTTAAGGGCTTTCTTCTTCTATGTATACAGTATACATCCTTGTGATTCGTCTCCTTACAGGCAGCCATAAAACAAATAAACCCAAAAGAACATATAAAAGTAAAGAAGACCTATGAGCTCCCATCATGCAGACAGAAAAAAACCAAAGAAACAAAACAAGTAAAAGTAAGCAAACAGCATTCAGAACAAAAGTGAGTCCATAGACACGAGGTCCAGAGCAGGCCACGGCCTCAGCCTCAGCCTCAGTTCAGCACAGAGCTGAATAATTGTCCCGGGGCAATAAGCAGAACTGGCCTGACCCTTGCCTTTTGTCCCAACACCCTGCCTTTTCAATCCATCTGGCTTTGTGTTCCCTGAACCCTGGCATCACATTTCAACTTTTCCAAATCGGGATGGGTATTGCAGAGAAAACACAAGTGTTCTAGAGAACGGTCGCCTTGTCTACTCTCCATCTTGCCAATGTAGAGACCCAACATGCCAATATATTAATTCTTATTTTCCACAGTAAATGTTGACGTCACCTTGACAATTGTCTTCTAGAAGTCTTTCTTCAAATAGAAAGCGATGGTATGATGATTTATGTAAAGTCAAATATGTTTTCATCATGATGAAATCTTATTGTCAAGGCATGTCAGGGAAATAGTTTGTTCCCTACATTCAACACAATTAAGTCTTCAGACAGCCTGGGATTTCTTTGCTGAGGTAAACTTCATGACAATGGTTGGAGCAGATTATGGTGAGATAGGACAGGGGAGGTGGAAGAGGAATTGCTTTTTAACACTTGCATATCAAGAAACCATCCCTGTTTAAAAGTTTGTAGGCTTCATGAACATCTGCTAGTTACTTATTCCTGAAAGCAAATAAACTAAACTCTAAAAACAACACTCCACACCACTCCAAAAAATAAGAGCTAAGAGTTCTTTCAGGGTTTACTCACCTTGTCTAGTCCCTGTTCCTGAAACAAAGCCCTGATGTCCTGGCCCATTCTGGGTGCCTGGGCTCAACATCATTTGGGCCCCAACAGGACAAAGATCCTACAGGTTAAGAAGCTGTGGCTGTCCTTGGGATTCCAACCCCAATGGAAAAAAATTGTGCCCTGTATCAATATGTTTTGAGAGAGAAAATATTCCTTTCAGATACTGTAAGTCCACACTATGAGCAACTGTGCAGTTTATGTTCTGCACATGAGCTTTGAGCATTAATCGTACCAATTTCTTCCTCTCTGTACTTAAACATTTTTCAACATTCCTTTGGAAAACTGAAAAGCACAGTCTCAGAATGCCCTTCTCAGCCGAGACAAGTGATCACTCTATTTGCTTTTGTTTCTGAGAATCTCATGGGAAAGTAAGAAAAATGAAGCCACAGCATGATCTGTCGTTAGTTGGGATGTTATGTTGAAGTTGTATAAGACATTGGTAAGGTCGAATCTTGAAAGGGTGCAAAGAAAATTGACAAAGATGTCGGTGAGAACTGAGAACATGAGTTATAGGAAAAGATTGAATAAGTTACGACATTATTCACTTGAGCACAGAAGAATGAGGGGTGAACTTACAGTATATAGGTGAACAAAATTATAAAGGGTATTGATCGGGCAAATGCTTGCACTCTTTTTTTCCCTCAGGTTGGGTGAGAGTAGAACTGGAGATCATGGGCTTAGAGTGAAAAGTGAAATATTTAAGAGGAATCTGAGGAGAACTTCTTCACTCAGAGGGTAGTGCAAGTGTGGAAAAAACAGTCAGCGTAACTGCTAGGTATGAGTTCATTTATAATATTTAAGAGAATTATTGCTAGGTAATGGATGAGAGAGGTGTGGAGGGCTATGGTCTGGGAGCAGGTAGATCGTACTAGGCAGACCAAGCTGGCATGGACTTGATGGACCAAAGGGCCTGTTTCTGTTCTGTAGTGCTCTATGACTTACTGACTTTTTCCTGTGGCATGCACTATCCCATCACACCTCATGAAATAGGTCCCAATGTGGAAACATGAAAGAATTTAAAAAAACGCTTTTTGCTGTCAGGCGAAATTCAAAGAAGCCACGAAGAACAATCACTTCAATTGTGCCAGCAAAATTAAATTTATTTCTGAATTCTCTCAACCTTTCTTTTAACTTTGTACTTTATTCAGAGGACAACCGCTTGCCTTTGATGGCAGGTCATAAATCAAGGCAAGTAGTTCAGTTCAAAGTGAAAAAGAGCTGCACTGTCAGAGTTACTGTCTTTCACCTGACATATCAAACAACATTCACCTCCGTAGTCTTGCAGAAAAAAAAAGGCAAGATCTATGGAGCTGGGGTGTTCCACTGTGGTCTAGGTTAAAATTAACCAGTCAGCGCAAGTACTGAATCAAATCATATATTCGGCTATGTCTCTGCTGATTTGTGGGAACATTTAGACTGGCCATTGTATTGCAGCAATGCAATAAAAAAGAATTCCCCTGGTAAAGTAAGGCTTTGTCAAAATATATAGGCTGCGGATTGTCTGTACCCATTGTCATTTGCTGTCAGCTGCCATCTCTCATGATTAAAATCAGTGATGTCATCAAGGCTAAGTGGCCAATCCTAATGAAGAGTTCTCATAGCAATAGAAATAAAAATGACTTTTCTGTTTCCTAGAAAAGATCGATGGTGGGACCTAAGATATTATAAACAAACTTCAAACAATAGACATTTAAACATTTCAAACAGGTATTGAACACGTAAATATTTATGTGTCTGAGTACCAGCCAGATGTATAAGAATAAATACTGGGGCCAGGGAAGCTAAACAATATTTTACATGAATACATAGCAACATTTAATTATTTCTATATATTATAAGCATGTGACATCCCCAGGTACAATAAGATCTTTTAAAGGACAGTTGAACAGGTAAGTGGATTGGATTGGTTTATAAAGTTATGGACGAAATGATGGCAAATTGGATTCGCTTGGATAGGGCATCTTATTCAACACAGATGAGCTGGGTCAAAGGAGCCTGTCTCTGTTTGATAAAACTTTATGACTCTATGACAGAATTTTAAAAAATAGACCTCATGCAAAAAGGCACAACATTTCAGGATTATTTTAACAGGGTCTGAGGACATAAAATTGTTATCAAATCACTGATCTTTTGCAAAATACTGTCATAGATGGAAGAGCAAGGATTAAGTCATAATGTGCATGGATAGACTGACCTGCTAAGAGACACAACTAAGACACTGGCACCATGATGGTAGAATCTACTTTAGTGAGGCACACTTCATAGGGAGAAGCATCTGGTAATAGAGGGGTGGAGGTTATAAAGAAGTGACTATAGCAGTTTGTCGAAGAGTGATACCACACGAATGCACCTGCTCACAGGATTTAGATGAGTTGGCATGAGGAAATCGTTCAGGAGAAGGATGGCAGGGACACACAGTAAAATATTTGTTACATTATCTGGACTGTCAAACTTGACTTGACCAGGAACAGCCCATATCACACAACTCACAGAGTACTGTGAGGAATGAAGAGATCCTCACCTTTTCTAAGGGTGGGGTGAATTCTGAATTGTGCCGGACATCTTTGGTACGTTGGCACCACAGAGGCAGATGGGTCTTGGCTCAGCTTCGATAGGGGCACAGGTCACAGTCGTCAAAGCCGACAACCAGTCAGACAGCTGAAAGTCAGCTTCAAGCACGAGCAGATCAGAAAGCGGCAGGAACAAAAACAGGCAGCTTTCACTGCGGCACTGACAGGCAGACTGTGATTTTGCAGGAGCTGCTTTTTGCCCAAGGATCCAAAAGCTTTCAATCATGTCATAAAACCATGGAGTTACATGGCAGAGAAATTGGCCTTTCAACCCACAACGTCCATGCTCAGAGTACAGGAACAGGCTCTTTCGACAGCTCAGTCCATGCTGACTATTAAGCATCCATGCGCATTAGCCCTTTTTACTCCTCCGTAGCCTTCTGTGCCTTGGCGATTTAAGTGCTCATACAGATACTGCTTAAGTTTTATGAGAATTGCTAGGTTGACCCACCCTCATAGGATGTGCATTCCAAACTCCAACCATCACCTAGGTGAAGAACAGTCTTCCTTATCTTCCCACTAAACCTCTTCCACCTTACCTTAAATCTACAACCTCTAGAGCAGGGCTTCTCGATCGGGGCTCCGTAAGAGGCCGCTAGGGGTTCCGCAAGAGATTGCGATTATAAAGAAATAAACATTGCTTTTTGAATTTTGCGCAGTGTGGGATGCTAGCGCTCATAGTGGGAAGCAGTGATTGAGCAGCCCAGTTAGCAATCTCGTTTGGGATCTCTCCGCCCTGTATGGCAGTGCGCAGTAGAACTGCGTTTATTTGGTTGAGTCCATTCTCGGTTTTTGACACTGGGTAGGGGAAGTCCTTGATAATTGGTGAGTGCTGTATTACACAAGGACATGAGGGGAGGGGAGGAGGATGGTAGGCTGATAATTGGTGAGTGCTGAATTGCACGAAGGGGAGGACAATAGGCTGATAATTGATGAGCACTGTATTGCTTGGAGGGGGGACGGTAGGCAGGTAATTGCTGAGTGCTGTGTTGCATGGGGGGGCAGGACGGTAGGCTGATAATTGTTGAGTGCTATATTGCGCAGACGGGAGGATGATAGGCTAATGAGGAGCATGAGGAGCATTTTCTGAGCATTGAATGGATTCACCAAATTGGGCTGTGACACCCGCCTCTCCCTCCTGAATTACCTCCCCCAACTTGTGCTTACGCGCTGCAGACTGACTTATGGGAGTGAACAAACTCTACTGGTGTAGTATAAAATTGAAGGGAAATTTTCATTCTAAAGATAATACAGAGTGGCGATTTTTGAAGAGGAGGATTCTAGTCCAAGGCCTACAGGCATTTCTGATAAGGTTAATGATGGAGAATCACAATCTTCTGAGTCATTTCACTGCATTAGTGCAACAATGGACACAAAACTATAAAAATTTATGTACACAACAGATATGCAGTACAGACTTTAAGTATTTATAAGACAGTGAATAAATTGAAATTAAAATATGGCTCCTACTGCCTATTAAACAGTCAATTCCCTCGGGTGCCCACCCCACTGGGAAATCCCCCCCTGCACCCATTGTGACCACATGCTACCTCTCCAAGGACAGCCAGACACGAATGTATCCTTGGAAGAGGGGCAGGCGGTCGGCCCTGGCTGAGTCCTTTACTTTTTGCCGCCTAGACCTGTGAATGGCCATCTTGGCCAGGCCAAGGAGCTTGGGACTGAAATGCAACCAGAACCTGAGCAACAGCCCCCTTCACATACTCAAACGGGGGCTGCAATCTCTCACACTCTGTCTATGCATGGTACACTGACTCCTCCCAGCCACAGAATGGACATGTGAACTGGGTGTCAGTGAACCTGCTTACAGATCTATTGCACAGAACTGCCCTATTCAACACCTTCCATCCCAGGTGCCACATGTACAGGGGAAGGACCTCCTCCACTGCTGGATGGTAAAACAGACCGCCAAGGCAAGTCTGGTCAGCAGAAGGTAAGGAAATGAAAGGCGAGCAAGAGCAGCCCAGGCAAGAGCATCATGAAAGGGCACAGTGGCGACCCCCGCGAGATGGCTCACGTTTTGCAGGACACTCTCTGGTGTGGTATCTCGAGGCCTGGGTCTGACAAGCACTTCTAGGCTGTCATGTGGTGGTGCAGTCAGAACCTCTCCACTTCCCCAAACCCACTTGATACCCACTGTGACCAGTCCCCTCACAGCCAGAGCACCGTCCCCCACCACAGGAGCACCCTGTCTGGGTCAGACTAGACCCCATACCCTCAACAGCTTTCAGTAAAGTGAGCCAGTTTCCTCAAAGTGGCATGGCAGATGCTGCCTGCTGGAAGCCCCGTGCCCTCCTGCAGGCAATGTCACTGGCAGGGAAATTGCGTTGCCCACGAATGCAATCTTGGAGGGCGGTCACTGTACAGGTATCTCTGCAGGGTCCTGAAGCAGAGAGCCACCAGCTGGGTGCACACACACACTCACCAATGACTGACCACCCTCCGCGATTAGAAGACTCAGGACTGCAGTGTAAACCCAATCACTCCTGTTGCCCCAGAAGACGCCCCCGAGCCTCTTCTGGGTCTAGGAGACAAAAACAGTGGGCAGGACTAAAGTAATCAGCTAGTACCATATCTTTACAATGAAAGTTACTTATCAATGGGTTTTACATGGACTGGTGATCCATGTTGTCCTATCCCACTGTGCCTTGTCTGTGGCAAACAACTTACAAATGTAGCAATGGCTCCAGCAAAATTGATAAGACACTTAACTACAAATCACAACCATAAGACATGTAAAAGAACTGATTATTTTAAATGACTATGGGATCCAAGCCAAACATATTAAAGCTTTTGAAAATAAAGTCACAGTCAGTAAATGGACTCAGGAAGCAAGTTTTAAGACTAGTTCATTTGAGAATATATAACCATATAACCATATAACAATTACAGCACAGAAACAGGCCATCTCGGCCCTTCTAGTCCGTGCCGAACTCTTACCCTATCCTAGTCCCACTGACCTGCACTCAGCCCATAACCCTCCATTCCTTTCCTGTCCATATATCTACCCAATTTAACTTGAAATGACAACATAGAACCTGCCTCAACCACTTCTGCTGGAAGCTCGTTCCACACAGCTACCACTCTCTGAGTAAAGAAGTTCCCCCTCATGTTACCCCTAAACTTTTGTCCTCTAATTCTCAACCCATACCCTCTTGTTTGAATCTTCCCCACTCTCAATGGAAAAAGTCTAACCACGTCAACTCTATCAATCCCCCTCATAATTTTAAACACCTCTATCAAGTACCCCCTTAACCTTCTACACTCCAAAGAATAAAGACCTAACTTGTTCAACCTTTCTCTGTAACTTTGGAGATGAAACCCAGGCAACATTTTAGTAAACCTCCTCTATACTCTCTCAATTTTATTGACATCTTTCCTATAATTCAGTGACCAGAACTGTACACAATAATCCAGATTTGGCCTTACCAATGCCTTATAAAATTCAACATTACATCCCAACTCCTATACTCAATGCTCTGATTAATAAAGGCCAGCAAACCAAAAGCTTTCTTCACCACCCTATCCACATGAGATTCCATCTTCAGGGAACTCTGCACCATTATTCCTAGATCCCTCTGTTCTAAAGCATTCTTTAATATCCAACCATTTACCATGTATGTCCTATTTTGATTAGTTCTACCAAAATGTAGCACCTCACATTTTTCAGCATTAAACTCCATCTGCCATCTTTCAGCCCACTCTTCTAACTGGCCTATACCTCTCTGCAAGTTTTGAAAACCTACCTCATCATCCACAACACCACCTATCTTAGTATCATCTGCATACTTACTAATCCAATTTACCATCCCATCATCCAGATCATTAATATATATTACAAACAACATTGGACCCAGTACAGATCCCTGAGGCACATCGCTACACACCGTCCTCCAATCTGAGACACAGTTATCCACCACTACTCTCTGGCGTCTCCCATCGAGCCACTGCTGAATCCATTTTACTACTTCCATATTAATGCCTAACGATTGAATCTTCCTAACTAACCTTCCATGTCGAACCTTGTCAAAGGCCTTACTGAAGTCCATATAGACAACATCCACCATTTTACCCTCATCAACTTTCTTAGTAACCTCATCAAAAAATTCAGTAAGATTTGTCAAACATGACCTTCCACGCACAAATCCATGTTGACTGTTCCTAATCAGACTCTGTCTATCCAGAAAATTATATATACCATCTCTAAGAATACTTTCCATCAATTTACCCACCACTGACATCAAACTCACAGGCCAATAATTGCCAGGTTTACTCTTAGAACCCTTATTAAACAATGGAACCACATGAGCAATATGCCAATCCTCCGGCACCATCCCTGTTTCTAATGACATCTGAAATATTTCTGTCAGAGTCCCTGTTATTTCTACACTACCTTCAAAGTCCTAGGGAATATCTTGTCTGGACCTGGAGACTTAACCTCTTTTATATTCCTTAAAAGTGCCAGTACTTCCTCTTCTTTAATTGTCATACTTTCCATAACTACCCTACCTGTTTCCTTTACCTTACACAATTCAATATCCTTCTCCTTAGTGAATACCGAAGAAAAGAAATTGTTCAAAATCTCCCCTATCTCTCTTGGCTCCGCACACAGCCGTCCACTCTTATTCTTCAAGGGACCAATTTTATCCCTCACTATCCTTTTGCCACTAACATAACAGTAGAAACCCTTTGGATTTATTTTCATCTTACTTGCCAAAGCAGCCTCGTATCTTCTTTTAACTTTTCTAATTTTTTTCTGAAGATTCTTTTTACATTCTTTATATTCCTCGAGCACCTCATTAACTCCAAGCTGCTTATATTTATTGAAGATCCCTCTCTTTTTCTGAACCAAGTTTCTAATATCTCTTGAAAACCATGGCTCTCTCAAACTTTTAACCTTTCCTTTCAACCTAACAGAAACATAAAGGTCCTGTACCCTCAAAATTTCACCTTTAAATGACCTCCAAATTGTGTGAAAATGTGGACAAACAGCACTCCAATTTCCTGCTACATACAGGAATTCGGTGGCTTAGCAGAGGAATAATTCTCAACAGGGTGTTTGAGATGAAAGGTGAATTGCAGGAATACTTTCAAGAAAATAGTAAGCCAGATTTTGCTAAGTGTTTTGAAGATGAAGAATGGCTGCAAAAACTAGCTTCCTTGTCAGACACTTTTCATCATATGAACCAATTGAACAAGTCTCTGCAAGGCCCTGGAGAAAATGTTTTGCCTTCAAGTGAAAAGACTTTTGGATTTAAAAGGAAACTGAACCTTTGGAAAAAAATCATGCTGCAAAAGGAAATCTTGGAATGTTTTTGTTTGAAAGAGTGCTTGGTATAGGAATTCCTCACAGGAGTGAGGTTTCTCCCAGTCTCTCCTCATAACATGAGCAGGAAGCCAGTCAAATATAACTGTTGCATATTTGATATTTCAGTGGTATTTGAGCAGTATTGTGGAAGTGTTGTTTGATTGGGCATTCTTTGTTTAAATAATTCACTACTGGTTATATGTAATAGTTCATGAAAGGCATATGTCATTAAGGCACCATGTCATATATGTGCCTCACATAAGGTAATAATGAAGTTAGATATGTATTCTGAACGCGATTGTTTATTTTTAAAATAGTTTTGTGGTTTGGAGTTACAAAACGTAACAGTGGCAATGAGTAAGTTTTAAAACAAACCCGAGACAACTATCTCCTGTTTGACCACAGCGAGATGTTTGAGTTAAAAAACAAAGTGCAAAGAGTTGTTCGAATTTAAAAAAAAACAGTATGGCATGTGTCTCTTTGGAAGTGAGAGAGAGGAGATAGTTGAGTTAAAAAAGGCAGACAATAGATAAATCCATGAGTTCATAAGCAGTGAATACAAGATAATAATAACCATAAATATTAAACAAAAACAGAAATGGCTGGCTACATTGGAAAGATAAACATGTTTGATTGCGCAAAGAAAACTGCATTTTGTTTACTGAGCAAATTGAGCAGTACTTTGAAGCAAATGAAACAGCTAATGAGAAGCGAGTGCCAGTTTTGCTGAGTCCTATTGGTGCATGGGCATACAGTTTGCTTAGATGTTTGACTGCCCCAACCAAACTAGCTGAAGTGGGCTTTTCTGATATCATGAAAGTAATGCAGGAAGATTTAGAGCCAAGACGATTGTTGACTGCACAGATGTTTCAGGTTTCATAAGCAGAAACAAAGGGAAGGAAGTTATTCCATTGAATAAAGCTGAATTGAAGAAGTTGTCTGAATGTTGTCAGTTCAGTGGTAGGCTTAATGATGCAATGAGAGATAGTTAAGCTTCTGGAATCTTTTAAGAAAGCATTCATAATGACTCCTAACTGAACCACAACTTACATTTAAAAGAACAGCTGAAATGGCAGTATCAATGGAAACATCAGAGGCACAATTGAGTTACAGACAGGAATGAAAGTGAGTGTGGACAAAATTGCAACATCCAAAAGTAAACTTACCTGGCTGGACAAATTGTGTTACCATTTTGATAGGAGCTCACATACACCAGACCAATACAGGTTTAAAGGTGAAATTTGCAGAAAATGCAACAAAGTAGGGCACATACAAACAGCATGTTGAGCAGACAAAAATAAATGGATTGCACAAAGTAGAGAAAAAGATAAAAGGTCAAGTTGCCATTTCAAATAGAGCACTAGTCTGCATGGTGTTGATGAAAAATCTAATAATGATGACAGTGACACAGGAATGGGTACAGTTGATATTTACAATATGAAAACTAACAATAGACAAGCAATATGGCTTATACCACAACTGAAGAGCAAATTAACTAAAGTGGAACTGGGCAATGGCTTAACTGTTTCAGTCATTTGACAAATGAATGGCATTTCAAAGATACTAAACTAAATCTGCAGATATCCAACTAAAAACTAATATTGGAGAAAAGATAACACCTGTGGGAATAATGTTCGAAACAGTGAAATGCAACAACCAACACACCACACTGGGCTTACATATGGTAAAACCAGGAAGGCCAGCATTATAGGGACGTGATTGGCTGAGACAACTACAATTTGATTAGAGATCCATCTACCATCTGCATGCCACATCCTCTGCAATAGAGTCAATTAAAAGCAAATTAAGACAGGTACGGGATGATACCACAACAGTGTACAAGGATGGGATTGGAAAACTCAAACATATCAAGTGTAAAATAGTGCTTAATGAAAATGCCACACCCAAGTTTCACAAAGCCCGTCCGGTTCCTTATACCATTCATGATAAAACAGCCAGTGAGAGAGATTGCATGGAGGCTGAGGGAATTATTTCCAAGGTTGAGTGGAGCTCATGGGCAATGCCAGTGGTCCCAGTAGCCAAGAAGAATGGGTCTGTCAGGATCTGTGGTGATTTTAAGGTCACCCTCAACCCAGTACTGAATGTAGATCAATACCTTCTGCCCAGAATAGAGGACATCTTTGCAAACCTTTCTGGAGGAAAACACTTCAGCAAAGTGCACTTAGCTGAAGCCCACCTACAGAAGGAAGTGGAAGAAGAGTTGAAGTGCTTCTCACCATAAACACTGACAAAGTATGTTATCGCTATAGCAGACTTATTTTTGGAGTAGTGTCTGCATCTGCACTCTGGCAGAAAGCAATGGACCAGGTGCTGTAAGACTGTCCGGGCACTTATTGTTACCTGGAGGACATCATTGTTATCAGTGAGGGTGACAACAAATATCTACAAAATACCCTGACAGTGTTAAAAAGAAGGTTCTTTAAACTAAGCATCACTTACTGTGGTCACACCATTGACACCCAAGGTTTACATAAATGTGCTGAGAAAATTTAAGCAGTGGTGATTTCCCTCAAGGCCAAAGGATGTGTCATAGTTGTGGTGTCCTTCTTAGGTTTTGTCAATTACTATTACAGGTTCCTGCCAAACCTGGCTACTGTGCTCCATCCCTTGAACTCTCCAATACAGATCAGGAAGAAATGGTCATGGACAAAGCAGTGTGAGCTGGCTTTCAAAAAGGTAAAGGAAATGGTGATGTCAGACACTGTATCCACACATTGTGACCACATCGTCTACTTCACCTTATGATATAGGTACAGTCCTACCACATGTTATGAGTGATGTAAGTGAATGCTCATAGCCTTTGCATCATGTTCCTTTCCACTCATAGAAAAATTACAGAGAGGCCTTGAGTTTGGTTTGGGGCGTAAAACATTTGAACCAGTGCTTGCGTGCGAAAGAGTCTGTCCTCTTTAATGATCAATCACCACTCGTGTCCATTTTCAACCCATTATATTAACAGCAGCAGCATGAATTCAGAGATGGGCTCTGTTTCTTGTAGGACACAATTATGAGACTGAATTCAAGAGGACAACTAATGATGGAAACACTGATGGATTGTCCTGTTTACCCTTGGAAAAGGAAATAACTGAAAAATTTACAAAAGAGGACATTTCTCTTGATGTATTCTTCCTAATGCAAATTGAGTCTCCCTATTATGGCAAAGATAACCATAAAAGACCCAACACTATCTCAGGTCTAATTGCCAACCAAAATAGATGGAATATATAGCAGAAATTCCAGTTTCCCCATTTTCACCAGAGCCAGAATGAACTTGCCCTTGACAGGGGTTGTCTTATGTGGAGATTTAGAGTTGTATCATCCAAGCTGAGAGCTGAAGTGTTGGACGAGCTACATGCTGGTCATCTAGGTGTAGCCAAAATGAAAGTGTTGGCTCAAAACTTTGTGTAGTGGTCTGGGATAGATCAGCAGATATATACAGTGGCATGCAAAAGTTTGGGCACCCTGGTCAAAATTTCTGTTACTATGAGTAGTTAAGTGAGTAGAAGATGAACTGAACTCCAAAAGTCATGAAGTTAAAGACAAAACACTCTTTTCAACATGTTAAGCAAAATTATTGTATTATTTTTGTTCTGTACAATTTTAGAGTGAAAAAAAGGAAAGGAGCACCATGCAAAGGTTTGGGCACCCCAAGAGATTTGAGCTCTCCGATAACTTTTACCAAGGTCTCAGACGTTAATTAGCTTGTTAGGGCTATGGCTTGTTCACAGTCATCATTAGGAAAGGCCAGGTGATGCAAATTTCAAAGCTTTATAAATACCCTGATTCTTCAAACCTTGTCCCAACAATCAGCAGCCATGGGCTCCTCTAAGCAGCTGCCTATCACTCTGAAAATTAAAATAAATGATGCCCACAAAGCAGGAGAAAACTATAAGAAGATAGCAAAGCGTTTTCAGGTAGCCATTTCCTCAGTTCGTAATGTAATTAAGAAATGGCAGTTAATGGTGGAGGTCAAGTTGAGGTCTGGAAGACCAAGAAAAGTTTCCGAGAGAACTGCTTGTAGGATTGCTAGAAAGGCAAATCAAAACCCCTGTTTGACTGCAAAAGACCTTCAGGAAGATTTAGCAGACTCTGGAGTGGTGGTGCACTGTTCTACTGTGCAGCGACACCTGCACAAATATGACCTTCATAGAAGAGTCATCAGAAGAAAACCTTTCCTGCGTCCTCACCACAAAACTCAATGTGAGAAGTTTGCAAAGGAACATCTAAACAAGTCTCATGCATTTTGGAAACGTCCTGTGGACTGATGAAGTTAAAATAGAACATTTTGGCTGCAATGAGCAAAGGTACGTTTGGAGAAAAAAGGGTGCAGAATTTCATGAAAGGAACACCTCCCCAACTGTTAAGCACGAGTGTGGACTGATCATGCTTTGGGCTTGTGTTGCAGCCAGTGGCACGGGGAACATTTCACTGATAGAGGGAAGAATGAATTCAATTAAATACCAGCAAATTCTGGAAGCAAATATCACACCATCTGTAAAAAAGCTGAAAATGAAAAGAGGATGGCTTCTACAACAGGATAATGATCCTAAACACACCTCAAAATCCACAATGGACTACCTCAAGAGGCGCAAGCTGAAGGTTCTGCCATAGCCTTCACAGTCCCCCGGCCTAAACATCATCAAAAATCTGTGGGTAGACCTCAAAAGCGCAGTGCATGTAAGACAGCCCAAGAATCTCACAGAACTAGAAGCCTTTTGCAAGGAAGAATGGGCAAAAATCCCCCAAACAAGAATTGAAAGACTCTTAACTGGCTACAGAAAGCATCTACAAGCTGTGATACTTGCCAAAGGGGGTGTTACTAAGTACTGACCATGCAGGGTGCCCAAACTTTTGCTTTGGGCCCTTCTCTTTTTTAATTATTTTGAAACTGTAAAAGATGGAAATAAAAAAGAATAATCTTGCTTAAAACATTAAAGAAATGTGTCATCTTTAACTTTATGCCTTTTGGAAATCAGGTCATCTTTTACTCACTTAGCTATTCACAGTAACAGAAATTTTGACCACGGGTGCCCAAACTTTTGCATGCCACTGTATATTCCAAGTTGAGATGCACTCAATATTGAGTTGGAGTTTATAGCTAAGCAGGGAGGTGTTGTTGTGCATTTGATATTTCAGTGGTATTTGAGCAGTCTTGTGGATATGTTGTTTGACTGGACATTCTAAGTTTAAGTAATTCATTATGGGCTAACTGTCATAGTAGATGAATGGCATATATCATCACACTAGTATGTCACATGGGGGTACCTTGTTTCAAGTAAAACCAAAGTGAGACATGCATTCCAGACTCCCATGTTTTCCTTTCAATCAGTTTTATGTTCTGGTGTTGCAATACATAACAATAATGTCGAACAATAAACACGTTCTTGTGGTTTTGCCAACTTCCCTCTGTAACCATAATCTGAGCTAGCTTTGAAAGAACTGCAGGATCATAACAATAAATCCACCGATCTTTTGCTTTTGACTTGATTGGAATCACTAAAGTGTTCTGCTAGTCTCATTTTATTTACCTGGGATATAGTCTGAATGCTGTACACCTTCTCCAGAGAAACAGCTTCACATGAAATGAAGTCTGAAGTCAAAGCCCTTTTGCTTGCCTTTCATTAGCTTTTCCAACACATGTTCCTTACTATTTACAATAATTTCATAACCCCTCTAACTGCCCCAGTCCCACACTTTCACCATTGGCTGCACACATTCATTATCATGGTTCATTGCTTTGTTAAAGCAATTAAGAGGTGATTATATCCCTGACTGTTGGCCTCCCCGCTGATTTAACCAATAGGTTCAACAGCAGTTACTAACAGTTTTTCAAAACACATTTTTTTTCCTGGGTGGCACCTGTGAGTTAGAAATTAGCCTTTAATGCTTGGAGACTCCAGGGCAATTCTTCAGGGTGGATCAGCATGGGTTTCATTAACAGACCTCAATTAAAAACAGGAGTAACCTGTTATGATATTTTTGATCCTTGGTTTCATGCCAGATATCTTTGGTTATATGCTAAATATCTTCAGCTTTCTTTTTACCTTTGATTTTCTGCTTCTTTAAGCTCTGGAAGTGAAAACAGGAAAGTGCTTTTTGATTTGAAAGCAAGTGAGTGTGATTTGGAAAATATTACATCTAAAGAGACTGTAAGCTCTAAATATTTTGAATGTTTCAGTAATGTGTGGAACTATAATTATTACGTTTTGTAACAATTCTGAAGGATTGAAGACAACTATCCTTTGGCTTGAATTGTAAAACTTCGTATTACACAGGCACTGAAGGAGTTTGTGGCATTCTATGAATAAGATGCTTGTAGAACATTCAGTTTAATAAAGATATGAACTATGAAAGTATACAGTTTTGAATTAAATAATACAAGTTTTAATAAAGAAGGCTTTTGGCATCCTGGCATTCATAAATCAAAGTATTGAGTATAGGAGTTGGGATGTTATGGTGAGGTTGTACAAGACATTGGTGAGGCCAAATTTGGAGTATTGTGTGCAGTTCTGGTCACCTAACTGTAGGAAGGACTAGACAATGGGGTGACCCATTGGGGCACCCTTTGAGAGAAGGTTAGTGCAGTCTGATGTGGCCAGAATAAAAATCAAGTTTTCCTGAATACTATTGGTATCGCTTTGCTTTGGAAACTGAAGTAGAAAAGCTCAGATTATTAAAGAAGAATGACACGTAGCAAAGCAAATATAACTGCTCCTTATTTAATGAAGGATACTTTTGATGGCATCACTTCTAGTTTATCTGCCACCCTTGTGCCTCTCGTTGTCATTCTGGAGATGTGCAGTCCTTTCATTCCCGTCTCTTCATCCCTTCTGCTGTTTGTTGTTTGTCTCTGATCCTGGAGACGTGCATGCCTCTCCTCCTCTGTCTCTTCTTCTCTCATCTTTTTTTGTCCTGACTCTTTGATCCTGGAGTCATGCAGCCCCGGCCTCATCCGATTCTTGTTCTCTCACTCTCCTTGCCACTTCCCGACGGCGTTTGGCGTCATCTCTTGACCGTAATGTCCCCCTTCCCTTTCTACGTGGCATAATTAGGCTGACCATTTTTTTTTACCCTAATGCTGGATAGAAGATACGAAGCAGTAACACCAAAGGATGCTGATTATTCTTGATGATGTGGTTGGCGCTCTCCTAAATGGACGTGATATAGTCACCGCTGTCCTTTGACTGCAGCAAAGGGTTGATGGGTGTCTCAAAGTACATCATTACAATAAGATTTAATTATCTCCTATTGATGGGTGGCAGTTAGATCTGTCCCAATCCTGCACATGCTGCTGGTGATTAGCAGAATGTGACCCCTCGAAATAGTGCTGCCCTGCCCTTTTGCTGTGGTAGGTGTCGCTGTTGAGGCTGGCCGTATGCATGCGTCAGGCTGTCGCGTCCCGATTTCCATGATGGCTGATCAGCTCTTGGGTTAAAAGGGAGCCTGTTGATTTTTGCGAATGAGCAATTTTATATGAATATATAATCCTGAATTTTGTCTGCATTCTGTAAGTTAGCACATTTTATTTCGATTGAGCCAAAAAAAAGTGCCACTGTAATGCATCGTTTGCGCTAATTGGAGGTCACAAACAGACAAACAGACAGACAGAGCATGAGAGTTTTAGTAGTATATAGATATCAGTAAGATCAAAAGAGTGCAGAGAAGATTTACTAGGATGTTGCCGGGTCTTCAGGAGTTGAGTTACAGGGAAAGATTGAACAGGTTAGGACTTTATTCCTTGGAGCGTAGAAGAACGAGGGGAGATTTGATAGAGGTTTACAAAACCACGAGGGTATAGACAGAGTAAATGCGAGTAGGCTCTTTCCACTTAGATTAGGAGAGATAAATATGAGAGGACATGGCTTTAGGGTGAAAGGGGAAAGTTTTAGGGGGAACATTAGGGGGCACTTCTTCACTCAGAGAGTGGTGGGAGTGTGGAATGAGCTGCCATCTGACGTGGTAAATGTGGGCTCACTCAAGTTTTAAGAATAAATTGGATAGATGCATGGATGGGAGAGGTCTGGAAGGTCATGGACTGGGTGCAAGTCAATGGGACTAGTGGAATAAAGTTTCGGCACAGACTAGAAGGGCCGAATGGCCTGTTTTCTGTGCTGTAGTGTTCTGTGGTTCTATGGTTCTAATGATGATACATAATTAAATTTACAACAACAAAGCAGAGATGGCATTACGAGTCTTAATCTTGCTAGGCAGGTGTCTCAGAATTGTTGACTTGCTATGACTCGGGTTCTGTGTTATCTGAGGTGACAAATGAGAGAAATCTGGTTCCTATGGACTCTATCAGCGTTGGAGCTGCAGATGTCTTACAGAACAGGTGGTGATGTTCTCCTTGTATTACTAATTCTGGGCTTACATGTACTCTCAATGCATGGGCAGGACACAAAGTTCTCAATACTTTCCAAGAAAGTCTTTTTTCACCTTGAGGCCAGCAGTTTCTAGAATCAATAGGTCTGTTTTACGTACTTTTCCACAAATCTTGTGGCAACGTTTCTGTTCATGCTGGTGGTTTAGTGCCAGGAGAATGGAGATAACATAAAGGATTAGCAAATCTGGGGTTTGCTAATCCACTAGATTAGAACATCGTTGTACTGCTCTCCATTATTGTGCTGCCCGTTATTGATGCAGGGGAGTCAAATCCACCGCAGAGAGCAAGTTCAAGCAGTAATTTCAATCAATCTCTATTAGAAATTACCATCAGTAAAGAAGTATAAGAAACTGCTGGATTATCAGAAAAACATACCTAGTCTTGTTCAAGAAAAGAAATAATTAATTCTTAGCAGGTCCGGCCCAAACACATGTCCAGAACAATCAATATAGTTAGATTAGATTATTAGATTATGAGGACACACAGTCCTCTTTTATTGTCATTTAGTAATGCATGCATTAAGAAATGATACAATGTTCCTCCAGTGTGAGATCACAGAAACACAAGACAGACCAAGACCGAAAAACTGACAAAAGCCACATAATTATAACATATAGTTACAACAGTGCAAGCAATACCGTAATTTGATAGCGAACAGACCATGGGCACGGTAAAATAAAGTCTCAAAGTCTCTCGAAAGTCCCATTATCTCACGCAGGCGGTGGAAGGAAGAAAACTCTCCTTGCCATGAGCTTCCAGCGCCACAAACTTGCCGATGCAGCATCCTGGAAGCACCTGACCACAGTCCGACTCTGAGTCCGTCTGAAAACTTTGAGCCTCCGACCAGCCCTCTGACACTGAGCACCAAGCACCATCTCTGCTGAGTGCTTCGACCCCACCCCGGACACCAGCAACAAGCATAGCCAAGGATTTGGGGCCTTCCCCTCCAGAGATTCTCGATCGCACAGTAGCAGTGGCAGCAAACCAGGCATTTCAGAAGTTACTCCAGATGTTCCTCCGTGCTTCTCATGTCTGTCTCCATCAAATCAGAATTGTGCATGGCATCCTACTTACAAATACCGCTATCATTCACTGGAGAGGCCGTGCGCGTTGCGTCGCACTGCCATCTTCTCCTCCCTCCCAGTTTACTTCTTAAATGACCTCTGAAATGTTTTGAGGGGAATTACAGACAAAAATTGATGCTGACCCTTTCAGCAATGTTTACATCCTGTGAATAAGTAAATAACTGAGAGTTCTTTTAAATTTTATTGATGTTGTGGTGTTCATTTCAGCACTGCCATAAATTAGCTGCATTAAATTCTGTTCATTATTAATTAAGTTCAAAGTTTAATATTCAAATTATAATAAGGATAAAATAATTTCAATTATGTTCCAGAGTTTAACCATTTTCTTTAACTATATATCGACTTCTGGTGTTGTAACACCACAAAGAGGAAATTCATTTGATCTTGCAGTTTGAAATGGCTTTCAGCATCTGTAACTTATTGATTTAAGTTTATTATGATGGCTTTTCCAGAGTATTTAAATAAAGCTGTACCATCAAGCATCATACCCCAACTGTATTAACAGAAAGTGTGGATATGAATGACAAGGAGAATTTATACTAAAATCAAAAGTGATATTTTAAAAAGATAAATAATATACCGTAGCGGCAGCTTGAACAAACCAATGCCGCTGCTGGCCCCATAGCAAGGTTGTTATCCTATATCCGATAATTGATATTCTGATCAATTATCAAATGTTTGATAATTAACAACGTTCCACAAAGTCAAATAAATGGAATTGATCCTTTACGAGGGGTGATTGATAAGTTCGTGACCTAAGGTAGAAGGAGTCAATTTTAGAAAACCTAGCACATTTATTTTTCAACATAGTCCCCTCCTACATGTACACACACAGTCCAGCGGTCGTGGAGCATACGGATCCCTTCTTTGTAGAAGTGGTCCACAGCGGGGTGATTGATAAGTTTGTGGCCTAAGGTAGAAGGAGATGAGTTATTAACTTCAAACTTTCTGCATTATCACTCAAAGAATTGAACTGCACGTGCAGGTAACGAGAGCGTCTTGGACCTCCAGTTGGTCCACAGCAGGGGTGATTGATAAATTCGTGACCTAAGTAGAAGGAGATGAGCTCTCATTACATGCACGTGCAGTTCAATTCTTTGAGTGAAAATGCAGAAAATTTGAAATTAATAACTCATCTCCTTCTACTTTAGGCCACAAACTTATCAATCACACCTGCTGTGGCCCATTTTCTGGAGGTCCAAGATGCCGACTTCCACAAAGAAGGGATCTGTATGTTCCACGACCACTGGACTAAGTGTGTAAATGTAGGAAAAATAAATGTGCTAGGTTTTCTAAAATTGACTCCTCCTACCTTAGGCCACAAACTTATCAATTACCCCTCGTATTTGCAACTAACAAAACATACAATCTAGAAATGATGAAACTTATAAAAGTAAGACTAGTGATATCAGATGTAAAGTGGACTTAAGCAAAGTTAAGCATAATTAAGCACTGTTAAATGAAGTTAAACGATCAACAAAAGATATGGCACCTAGAGGTTCCCAGCTCTAAACTGCCCAGAACAAACCATGAATACATAGCTAAACCCTTCCATTGTACAACACCACCCCCACCCCTACCCACAGGACCATTCACCACAAGAAGCATAAGAATGTGCAACAAAGAATAGAAAGCAGATAGAGAACAGATGCATGGATCCTACATGTATAACACAGTTTATTTACCGTAAACCTAGAAACCACCCCCATTATCCTCAGGGCATCAGACAGACACAGAGGCTTTGCTGATATATTTTTCCAAAACTTTTCTTTATAGAATTGTGAGCTCATGCCATTATTTATGAGCATAGGGTGCTTACTGGTTTTGGCTGGAAGGAAACAAAAATGATGCAAAACAATTACTTGACACCCAGTTCTCTCCTCAAACCTTAAAAGCGTGTCCTCTTACTTTGGGGTAAAGGCAAGATGGTGGTGCATAAGGTCACAGCAGCCACTTCAGGTCCTACGAAAGGTGCAATTGTTCATCCTTTACACCTTTCTCATGATCACAAGACACTGATGGCTATCAAGAACATCAAGTACTGCAGATCTTCCCCACTAGTGAGTTGCTCGAGTGGAGTGGAGCTGGATTGGTCCGGACCGTTTTGTTGTCTGTGACAGGAAGTCGTTGGAGTTGATGGGCAAAGTGGTGTGCAGTCTAGCAAATGAAGCAAGTGATTGTTTTTAAAGCTCAAGTTTGAAGTACATTTATTTTCAAAGTATATACATGTCACCATAAACAACACTGAGATTCAATTTTTTGTGGGCATTCATAGTGAATTCAAGAAACACAATAGAATCAGTGAAAGACCTCACCCAACAGGATGGTCAAAAACCAAAGTGCAAAATAAACAGTAAACTGTGCAGATACAGTAAGAAAGAGAAAGATAAATAATAATAAGTCAGATAAAACTTCGAAGGATTTACTTTCATCAGTGCAAACAGGATTGAGCACTCCATGCAAGCATATGCAATCCTTCTTTCAATATTTTTCTTGATATTATATAAAATGCCAGAATACAAATATAAAATTCATGATACAAGTAAATAATACAAATTACATTACATTTAAACCACAGAATCCCATACTCCAAATCAATCATGTAGAAAAAAGATTGAATTTTGATCTTAATCAATTCGGGTTAGCGATTCCTATTTTAGGTAACATATTTTTTCCTCCCTCTTTTACGGATCGCGCTTTTCAAACTTGGAAGACTAAGGGTATTTTACGGTTTTTGGATTTATTTTTAGATGGTTCCCTTATGTCTTTTGAACAATTATCTAATAAATATAACTTATCAAGAATACATTTTTTTAGATATTTACAAGTTAGAAATTTCCTAAGTACTATACTTACTTCCTTTCCAATGCTTCCTCCTATATATATTTTAGATTCGATAATTAACCTTAATCCATGTCAGAAAGGTGCATCGGCTATGATTTATAATATTATTATGAAACTTAGGAAAGCTCCATTTGATAAGATTAGGGTAGATTGGGAACAGGAATTGGGGCTTACCATTTCTGTGGATGATTGGGGGCAGATTTTACAATTAGTTAATACTTCCTCTATTTGTGCTAAACATTCCCTAATTCAATTTAAAGTGGTTCATAGAGCACATATGTCCAAAGATAAGTTAGCGCGTTTTTACTCGCATATTAATCCTTTCTGTGATAGATGTTCGGGGCAGATAGCCTCTTTAACTCATATGTTTTGGTCTTGCCCTACTTTGGAAACTTTTTGGAGAGATATTTTCAATATTATTTCTAACGTATTAAATATAGATATCTCTCCTCACCCTATTACTGCTATCTTTGGACTACCTAAAATTTCTAGTAATCTTTCCCCTTCAGCCCGTAGAATGATTGCATTTCTTACTTTAATGGCGAAAAGATGTATTTTACAACATTGGAAAGAGCTTAATGCTCCAACTACCTTTTTTTGGTTTTCTCAGACGATTTTATGTTTGAATCTGGAGAAAATTAGAAGTAACCTTTATGATTCTTCATTTAAATTTGAACAGATTTGGGGACCTTTTATTCGATATTTTCATTTAATGTAATATTTACCCTTCTTGTTTTTTCTTCACTGTTTTAATGGAGGTCGGGATTGAGGACGTGATTTTAAGTTTAACTCTGTTTGGTTTCAAGTTAGCCCATTGCTTTGCTTTGCTTTTAGTTAGTTGCACGGTGGGTTTTTTTTTTGGGGTTTTTTTTAAAAAAAAATAAAAAAAAAAAAAATAAATAAAAAAAAAGAAAAAAGATTGAATTGTGAAATGAAATAAAATAAAATAATTGTATTTTATTTTTAAAAAATCTACCCCCCACTACCAAAATGTGCTGCTTGGTAAAAAAGAAGAAAAAAGAAAAATACCTTACCATGTGATATTATAATAATAATAATGGCTCAGATTCATACTTTAATAACAATTCAAAGATTGTGAAAATAATTCAGAAAGGGTCCCCATAGCATTAGAAAATCATGTTTAGAATCAGAAATTGAACAACGCATCTTTTCTAGATCAAGGCACAACATAACATCAGATAGCCATTGAACATGAGTGGGTGGGCAGCCTCCTTCCACTTCAGCAAGATCACCCTCCTGGCCTTAAGAGACATAAAGGCCAATACCCGCAAATTAGATGGCTTCAATTTTGTAGCACTATCCTCAACAATACCAAACAAGGCAGTCAAAGGATTGGGCTTGAAGCTGATATTGAAAAGTGCAGAAAAAGTTTGAAATACATCTTTCCAGAATTTTTCAAGGCTCGGACATGCCCAAAACATATGAATGAGTGTGGCCACTCCATTAGTATATCTATCACAGTAAGGGGAAATATCTGCGTAGAAACAGCAGAGCTTGTCTTTAGACATATGAACTCTATGTACTACTTTGAATTGTAATAAAGAATGATGAGCACATAATGATGAAGAATTAATCAATTTTAAAATAATCTTCCAGCTCTCTTCAGATATGAAAATCTGTAAATCCTTTTCCCAATCTCCTTTAATTTTATCTAAAGAGGCTTTTTTCAGTCCCAACAGTAGACCATAAATGTAAGATATTGAACCGCTATCAAAGGGTTTCAGATTAAAAATTGTATCTATTATATTCTTATCTGGACTTGTAGGAAATGTATGTATTTGAGATCTTAAAAAATCTCTAATCTGTAAGTATCAAAAAAAGTGAGTGTTGGAAAGGTTAAATTTCGTTGAAAGTTGCACAAAAGAAGAGAGATTCCTTCCATCAAACAAATTCTGAAATCGTTTCATATCCAATCTATCCCATTCTTTAAAAGATAAGTCAATTAAAATCACTTTCTAATTGGTTGCCTCTTTCTTTATCACTGATTGGCTGAATCAATTCTATGAAAATGAATATCTTACCTAAATTCATATACTTTTTTCAAGCTGTGCCTGTTTTTATTCCTAAATCTTTTTTTTGACTCTTTGGATTCAATTCTTTAGTCTGGCCTACCTGGGAAGTTTAAAGCCTGGGTGTATCAGCATGGCATTCTTCCCAGAATCCTGTGGCCCCTTCTCGTCTATGCAGTTCCGATCTCGACAGTCGAAACCTTAGAGAGGAGGGTTAGCAACCACCTCAGGAGATGGCTGGGGCTGCCAAAGATCCTGAGCAGCATCGCAATCTATGGACACCACAACAAACTGCAACTGCCCTTCAAATCCTTGGAGGAAGAATTCAAGGTAACAAGAGCCAGAGAAGTGCTACAGTATAGGGACTCAAGTGACCTGAAGGTGGTTAGAGCAGGGATCCACGTAAGTACTGGCAGGAAGTGGAGGGCAGAGGAAGCTGTTCAGGAGGCAGAGGCGAGGCTGCGTCACAGGAGGCTGGTGGGAGTGGTCACACAAGGCCGAGCTGGGCTAGGATCCTTTCCAACTCCCCAAATGGACACCAGAGGGAAGGAAAGGTGTTGTCTAGTTCAGGAGGAGGTGAGAGCAGTAGTGGAGGAGCAAGTGAGAGCCTGCAAGGCGGTGGGAATGAAGCAACAGGGAGCTTGGACAAGATGGGAGAATGCGGTAGAGAGGAAAGTGACCTGGGCTGCGCTTTGGGAAGCTGAACCACACCGCATCCAATTTCTCATCCAGGCAGTGTACAATGTGCTTCCAAGCCCATCAAACCTGCACACATGGGGCAAGGCAGAGTCATCTGTGTGCCCACTGTGCTCCAAGCGAGGAACCCTGGAGCACATCCTCAGCGGCTGCGCAAGGGCACTTGGTGAGGGACGGTACAGGTGGAGACATGATCAGGTCCTGAAGACCATCGCTGAAGCCGTCAGTGCAGGAGTTGAGTGGGCGAAGCGGTCCCGACCCTCCAAGCAGACCATTGCCTTTGTCAGAGCTGGGGAGCAGCCAATACCTGCCAAAAGAACATCTGCAGGCATTCTGACCTCTGCAAGGGACTGGCAGCTGTTGGTGGACCTCGAAGGGCAGCTGAAGTTCCCCAACCATATCGCAGCCACCACCCTGCGACCAGACATTGTCCTAGTGTCTGAGTCGACTAAGCAAGTGGTACTGCTGGAGCTGACAGTCCCATGGGAAGATAGCTTGGAGGAGGCCTTTGAAAGGAAGCTCTCCAAGTATGCAGGACTGGTCAGCAACTGTCAGCAGGCTGGATGGAGAGTGAGGTGTCTCCCAGTGGAGGTTGGTTGTAGGGGATTCATAGCCCGTTCTTTAGTTAGAGCCTTCAGCATTTTGGGCATCGAGGGAGAGAGGAATAGGAGAGCCATCCGCAGTACCACCGATGGGGCAGAGAGGGCCTCAAGATGGCTGTGGCTCAAAAGAGGGGAGCAATGGAGTCATAAGTAGCTAGCCATCTGGACACAAGCTGGGGTCTGATCAGCCCCGGCTGGGTCACCTGGAGGAGGTTGTATGATGTTGAAAGACCCGAAACACCCGATGATTCCAGGAACATCACTGAAGATGTGTCCAGAAGCATCAATAGATGTATGTACACAGCTTTCTTCCTATATATGGAAGAATAAAAAACCTCGTATAAATAAAGCTCACCTTCAAAACACCAAACAGAACGGAGGATTTACCTTATCCAATTTTAGGTTATATTTTTGGGCAGTTAACATACGAAATATTACATTCTGGATAAATTACATTAACCATGAGAATTGCCCTACATGGGTTTCTTTGGAAGTCAACTCCGTTATAAAATTTTCCATTATCGCTTTACTTGGATCCTCGCTTCCTTTGTCTTTAAATAAACTAATTGACAATGTGGTGGTTAAGCATACATTGAGGATTTGGTTACAGTTTAGAAAACATTTTGGTTTATTGAGTGTCTCCCTCTCAAGTCCCATATTTGCTATTTGTTTTTTTAAACCATCTTTAATTGACTTATCTTTTAGAGCATATGAAATTCTGATAAGAAGTATAGACCACTAATCTTAAATAAGAGCACAACCCAGAAAAATGAAGCCATTATCACTATTGAAGAAAGAAGTTAACCAGTGGAAGAGCATTACCCTCCATGGAAGGTATCCCCATGATCTGAGCAGACTAGATGTGGACAAGGAATCATCGAACACCTGGCTCAGAGCTGGAGATCTCTTCCCAGAAACAGAAAGATTCCTTGAGGCAATACAGGACCAAGTGGTTAACACAAAAAAATATCAAAAATACATAATAAACAGTCAACAAATTTGAGATGGTAAATGTAGAAAATGCCAAGAAAAACCAGAAATAATCCAACACTTTACAGGATCCTGTAGCAGTTTAACACAATCTGGTTACTTACACAGGTACAATCAAGTGACAAACATCTTTCATCAAAATCATGCTTAAAAATACAAACTCATTAATGAAATCATGCCTTACTATAAATAGAAGCCTGATCCAGTTTTAGAGTCAGAATACTACAAATTATATTATGCAGTTATTACACTTAGGACAATCCATAAAAACTGTCTGGATATAATAACACAGGATAAATAAGCAACAGCAACGTTTTTTTTATAGATATAGCCATTCTAAATACATATAACTTACAGAAATCAATAAGTGAAGAACACCAGAAATACACTGATTTAAAAGAGGAAATTGAAAAATGTTGTAACATGGACAAGATATACACTGTCCTGATAGTAATATTTACAACTGCTGTCTTCTCAAAGGCACTGTACAATAGCATTAAACAATTAGGCCTACACAGTAATATGTATGTAGATCTTCAGAAAGCCACAATACGAAGCATCACTAGAATAGTCTGAAAGTTCCCAGCAATTGAGAAATGAGTGGCTTGGTATGCCTATACCACAGATTTTACCAGCTTAATCTGAGAAAAAAAATAATAATAAACAAATGAGCATGCTTGAGCTGAGAAAAAAATTTAGAAAGTAATAATAAAAAATAAGCAATAAATATCGAGAACATGAGATGAAGATTCCTTGAAAATGAATCCGTACATTGTGGGAATAGTTCAGTGATGGGGCGAGTGAAGTGATCCCATCTGGTTCAAGAGCCTGATTGTTGAAGGGTAATAACTGTTCCTGAATCTGATGGTGCAGCACCTGAGGCTCCGGTACCTTCTTCCCGATGGCAGCAGGGATAAGACAGTATGACCTAGATAGAGGGAATCTTTGATGGTGAATGCTGCTTTCCTGTGACAGTGCTCTCTCTAGATGTGCTTTACCTATCATGGACTGTGCTGTATTCACTACTTTTTGTACGCTTTTCCATCGAAGGGTATTGGTGCTTCCATACCAAGATGTGAATATACTCTAACCAGTCAATATACTCTATACCACATATCTATAGAGGTTTGTCAAAGTTTTAGATAACAGCTGAATTTTTGCAAACTTCTAAGAAAGTAGAGGCGCTGCCATGCTTTGCGATCGTGTAATCGTAAGACTCTGTTGGACACTGGTAATGTAGAATGCTGCAGTCTTGTGCATCGGTTCATTAGTGAGACTGATGGCTGGGGAGCTGCATGGTCTTGGTTGCAGCGTGGACTGGGCCTGTTGCAGCCATCCGGGGAGGGAAGCTGAAGGTGTGGGAGAGAGCAGAGACTCAGCGGGCACGCTGGAAACCACGCTGGTTGGGACTGGTCACTCTTGTCGCTACGGCCCTCGAGTGTTCGTGTGGTGGAAGAGAAGCTGGACAGCTGTGGACTGGCACCTCCCAACAACATCCAGGTACCATCAATCTACAGTCACTAAGGCTATATTATACTTTTTGTGAATGACTGCATGTTGACTGCTATCTGCTGTAAGTGCTTTAAGCCCTGTGCTGTGTATGACTGTTGGTACTATGTTTTACACCTTGACTCCGGAGAAACTTTGTTTCATTTGACTACATTCACGAGTGTTAATGTATGCTTGAACTTGAAGATTCTGTCCATCCTATCTGGGCCTCTTATAAATTTAAAAGCCTCTATCAGGTCTCCCATCAGCCTCCTGCTGACATGAGGCTCACTAGCCAATCGTTACCTAGATTATCCCTATTTCTTTTGTTTTACAAAGGCACAACATTTGCTAGTCTCCAATCTTCCAGGACCTAGCCTGTTGCTGGTGAGGACACAAGGAACATTGTCAAAGCCCCAGCAATCTCCTCACTTTCTTCTTTTAATATCCTAAGATATATGCCATCATGCCCTGTGAACTTATCCACATTATTGCTTTTCTGAATTCTCAGCACTACATCCTCCTTCATCTCAAGATGCCCAGCACATTAGCATGCCCCAGTTACACTGCTTGCTGTCTGAAGTGACATCCACTCACTCTCCTAGGTGGAATCACCAAGAAAACAACATGATTCAGCATTCACATCAACAATATGATTACAGCAGTTATTCAATCGTGAGGAACTGACTCTATACAACAAAGTCAGACCAACCCCAAGTATTTGTATACATTAGTTATTGTGACCTGAACATGCACATTAGATTCTGATGTAACATTTATTACATCATTACTACTAGTAACATTTATTACTAGCACATTTATTATTTCTATATATATTTAATATATATTATTGTTTTAAAGCCGTGTTCACAACCGGCAGACCTCTTGATTCTATGGAATAAATGACAACTAAAACAGCCAGCCACAACAATTAAATACAAGAAGAGATACAAACTGTTTGTCTCTGCTGATACAGAGCTAAATTCTGCCCCAAAAAGACAGATTGCACAACACATTGCCACTGGATGTACAGTACATTGAGTGATACTGTACATTGTTGAGTGATAACTTCACTCAGCTTCACTGAACTAATTCCATAACTATGGACTCACTTTCAAAGACTCTATAACTCATGTCCTTGATCTTTATTGCTTAGTTATTTATTATTATGATTCTGTTTCATTTCTCTCACTTTGTATTTGCACAGTTTGTTGTCTTTTGCACACTGGTAGATAGCCTGCCTTTGTTATGTGTGGTTTTTCATTGATTGTATTGTGTTTCTTTTTATTTACTGTGAATGCCCGCATGAAAATGAATCCCGTGGTAGTATATGGTGACAAATACGTACTCTGATAATAAATTTTACTTTAAACTTTGAACTCTGAACATGCCCAGTAAAGGGAAAATGCTATATGTCTTCTTTATCACCTTGACACAAATATATAAAATTACGAGAGACACACAGTGCCAGTATTCCAATGTAGGAGTGCATAAAACAAGAGGGCAGAGAGTGAAAATAGGAGGGAGGATTCTCGAAAAGAATCTGAGGAGTAAACTTTTCACACAGCTCTGGAATGAGCTACCAAATGAGGTAGTGGACACAGCAACAGTAATAACATTTAAGACAGGTACTTGAAAGAGCAAAGCACAGAGGCACATGGAATTAATACAGACAAGTAACATTAGTATAGATAGCTGGCATCGTTGTAGCTAAAGGGCCTGTTGCTAAATTCTACAGCTCACTGACTGTATGACACCAGGAAAGGATTTTGATAGACATATGGATGTTTCATCCCTTTATGTAGTGACAACGCTTTATATTTCCTTGGGATGTGTTATTTTCAATGTCATGAGAAGTGAAATCAAGAATTCTCGACAAATTATTACCTACAAGTGTTGTCACTTTGTTGTTGACTGGGCCACCATCTGTTGGTTTATTTCATCAGCACTGCAGCTGCATCAACTTAATTAGCATCTATTTAAAGACAAATCATCTGTGAAGGTCAGGAAAATCTACCTCCAGGACTATTACCTAGCGCACTTCCATCTTTACCTCAGATCCTCTGCTGCCGAGAACTTTCCCAATGTCTTCTGCCTTTGTTAGTTTTGTTGTTCTGACTTATCCCACCAATACCTGTCCTGACTTATCCCACCAATACCTGTCCTGACTTATCCCACCAATATCTGTCCTGACTTATCCCACCAATATCTGTCCTGACATCCCATCAATACCTATCCTGACTTATCCCACCAATACCTGTCCTGACTTATCCCACCAATACCTGTCCTGACTTATCCCATCAATACCTGTCCTGACTTATCCCACCAATACCTGTCCTGACTTATCCCACCAATATCTGTCCTGACTTATCCCACCAATATCTGTTTTGAATGGAAACTCATTCCAATCTGCGCACTCAGGTTTATGACCACACACACACCCATTATAGCCTCCAGTCCCACAGACCCCAAACACTGCAATGGCAATTTCTACCTCCCCTCAAATATTCAAACAGCTGTGTCCTGATAGAGCCAACAGTTAAGCCTGCTCTTGCCCCACAAAACCTGTTTCTTATCTTGACTCTATTTTTTTCTCCTATTATCTAGTCCCTTCCCATTTACATCTAAGACACCTCTGACACTCTTCAACACCTTGGCATTTCCTGTTTCTGAGTCTCACTGTCTCACTCTCATCATGGGTGTCCAACCCCTCTAAACTTTCCATCCTATACCAGGAGGGTGCGAGGGCCCTTGTCTTCTTCCTTGGCCACAGGGCCAACCAGTCCCCTTCAATCATCCAGCTTCTTTTGCTTGCCTAAACTTATTCTGACAATAAACAACTTTTCCTTTAACTGCACTCATTTACTCGATATGACAACTGGCACTACACCCATCTTTTATTGAATGCATAGAACTTTCTTTGTTTAAGTGCTAATCGGGTCTTTTGCCTCATTGCATTTCCCATTATGGTAATGTCTGTAATGGTGATGCTTCCTACTCTTGTGCAGCGTGAAGAAATTTCATTTAATTTCGTGTCAATCTCCACCCCATTCTCACTTCCACATGGCTCACCTCTGACTCTATCTTTCCCTTTCATGTTGTATTCTGAGATATAGTTTAGTTACCAATATCCATTATATCCATCTCTCTCACAGCCATCTTGACTACAGCTCCATTCCTCCAACGCCTTTATATTCGGTCTGATGACATTCTTCCATGCCAGTTCACTTAATGTCTCCTTCCTCTCTACCATGATCAACAGGTTTTCAACTGCTTCTCTGTTATTTTTCTCACTTCTGCTCACATTTGCTCCCCTCTAGCCGTGGTAAAGATAGGGTTCCCATCATCCTCAGCTTAACCAATGCGCTGCCCAATGTAAGTTGGAGTAATAGCCCTCATTTCCTGTCTGAGTCTGTTGCAACATTTGCTATTGTTATCCTGCTAAATTTGGTGCATGGCCTATCATAGACATCCCTATGTTTTCTCCAACCCTCCCTGTCTTTAAACATACTTGTATTCTCACTTTTCAGTTCACATAAAAGGTTTTTGACTCCAAACATAGACTCTGCTTCTCTCACCACTGATCCTGTCCAACCTGCTGAGTGATTCCAGCATTCTCTCTTTTTGTTCCGGATTTCCACTACTTGCGATTTTTGATTCCACCGCTGATCTTGTCCAAATACCTTCTCTTAAATCTAACAACCTCTCCAACAAGGCCTCAGCTCTCTGCTCTGCTTTCATTTCCAATTCTGAACATTTACATCCCCCAACTTCCATCACACCAACACTGATGCAAATACCTTCAAATGTTTCATCATAAATATCAGAAAACCCTTCATAATGTAACCAGGTGACCATTGAATATCCTTTTTCTTTCATTGTTAAATTGCCACTTATGTATTCACTTTGGTAATGCTAAAATAGCTGCCTGTGCCTTTGAGAGAAAACGGTGATGTCATTTTGCATGGGTGGAGTGGAACAAAGAGTTGCCATGTCCTAGAAAGGACGACGTTGAAATGCTTTTCCCAGGTTTGGTGAGAGAAGGTGAATAATACTTGATAATACCCATGTAAATTTGTTTATATTTGTTTGTAAATCTACAACATCAGTAATATGATGTGTTTTACATGTGGATGCTTTAGATTTTCGTGAGTAAATGGATCAGCGCTGGATAGCGTAATTGCGAAGTTCCTTAATTGGCCTACTAGTTTAGTCATTTTAGTAATTCAACTACAAGGCAATATATTGTAAAAGTTTATATGTCTTTCTTTATTGTTTCATGGCCAAATCTGAATGTAACAGAGCAATGTGAATGTGTTAATCTCTGTTCACATAGCGTGAGTGAGGAGAACTCATTTCAAGGTCTAGCCTATATGTGTTTGGAAGTTAAGCACGTGTGTTCCAAATGTGAGTATATCTCTTAGTTGAGATGAGATGAATTTATTCATATTTTTGACGTTGTGTATAAGATACAGGGTTAGTGGGATTCTAATGTTGTTTGTATTTTTTTTTAAATTGCAATTACCCTATTGGTTTTGTATATTTTGTTTTAGTTATTTTCATACTGCATACGTAACAAGGGTGTGGTCTGAAGCTAAACTGAAATTGTAATGGTGGGAAATGTTTGTAAAAAAAATCTTGTCGTTTTTATTTTGATACCCTCTTTCTGTAATAAAACATCTAAAACTGATTAAGGAATTTAAGATCTGAAACATTATTTGTTGTCCTGTGTGTGTATTTTTCCCCAAGCTACAAAATTAAAATATGTTTGTGTTTTTTGTATCTTTCTGCTCCTTGGAGACAGCCTGTAAGGTTGGAATGTGAAAAGGTATGATCTTAGCAGGTTGACAAAAAAAATGCAATATCCTGGAAATTCATTTGTATAGTGTTGCGTTATCAGTGTTACACAATTGAAAATCAAATTCTCTGTGAGAGAAATATTTCCCTTTAGGAGATAATAGGAAATGTTGACATGGTTATTTGGCAAAATCGGGTGATTTTATTAAAACATAAATATCTCTGAGAAGGACTGACGGAGTACACGGAGATATGGTGTTCCTTAAGCTGGAGACTAATCGCAAGATAAATATTGGCCATTTAGGACTGAGGTGAGCAGAATTACTTTTCACTGACTTACTTTCACTTCATTAGAATTCTCTATCTCTGAGTGATTCCAAATGATCAGTCAACAAATATATTCAAGGCACTGACTGAAAATCTTCAGAAAACCTAAGGATTAAGGTAATATCACACAGAAAAGTGGAATTGAAGTGGAGGATCAGTAAATATCTTATTGAATGAAGCAGCAGGATAAAGGGGTCACATGGTCTACTTCCAAATCTTTTTTTTCATTTTGCTCTTCTAAGACCAAAATGTTTCATGAGGACTAGAGAGCATTTCTTATGAGGACAGGCTGGGCGAACAAGGGCTTTTTTCTTTGGAAAAAAGGAGAATGACAGGTGACTTGATAGAGGTGTACAAGATAAGAGGCATAGAGGCAAATAGACAGCCAGAGACTTTTTCCCAAGGCAGAAATGGCTAACGTGATGGGGCATAATTTTAATGTTATTGGAGGAATGTAAAGGGGGGATGTGAGAGGAAGTTCTTTTTGATACATTGAGTGGTAAATATGTGGAAGTTGTTGCCAGCGGTTAAGGAAGAGGCAAATACATTAGGAACATTTATGAGATTCTTAGAGAGATGCATGGATGGTATAAAAAATGGAGGGCTATATAGGGAGGAACAGATTTGATTAATCTTGGTGTAGGTTAAAAGGTCAGCACAACATCATGGGCTGAAGGCCCTGTGCTATGCTGTAATGTTCTATGTTCTATGAAAATATTCAGCCCATGATGATAACATCAGAACTAAGGTTCCCGTCCATCTCGAAATTGAGATAAAGTATGCAGATAATGTTTGTGTGCATATGGGGGTTGACCTCCAAGCCATTGCTAACTTGCTCACTGAAGCATATGGGCCTTATACTCATTTTTCGTAGGAGAAGGATGCTCTACTGTATTACATCACCCATTGAAAATAAACATACAGGGCAAGACCCCAAATAATATGGATTACTTTCCATATCCCTGAAAAAGTCTCTCAACAAAGGTAGATATTAGTGAGGAAATTCACCACCACTTTCAATGCACTAACAAAACCTTTGGTCAGTTGAGGAAAAGAGTATTTGAAGATCAAGACCTCAGTCCTGACACAAAACAGTGATCCTTGCCTTCCTTTTTGCTTTTGAACATGATAAGCATTGGCCATACACTCATACTGGGCATTGACATTATGCTCCTCAAGGCACTGGGAAGCTATCTTCCAACCAAGTGGGAATTCCACAAGGTCATCTTCATTGGGGAACCATGCTATCTGTGCACCTGACATTAGCCTAGCAAATTGAATTCATATTCTAAGCTCTGCTCTTGGTCCAACCACATATCCACCTCAGTCAGGAAAGCTCACCAGACCCTCTACTTCCTCAGGAGGCTAAAGAAATTTGGCATATCCTGATCAACTCTTATCAATGCACCATGAAAAGTATCCTATCTAGGTACTTAGTGGCTTGGTATAGCAACAGTTCTGCACATCACTTCAAGGAATTAGAGAGTGGTAGACACTCAAGCTATATTTTTTGCTACCTCAGTAAAGAAGCTAACATAATCAAAGACCCTATCCACCTTGTATGTTCTCTCTTCTCCCCTCTTCCATTGGGCAGAAGATATAAAAGATTGAAAGCACATACAACAGGCTCAAGGATAGCTTTTATCCCACTGTTATAGGACTATTAAGTAGTTCCTTAGTACAAGATGTTGGTCGTATGACCTCACAGTTTACGTCATTATCATCTCGTACCTTATTGTTTGCCTGCAAATGCACCTTCTCTGTAGTTATGGAGCTTTATTCTGCACCGTCACTGTTTGACCTTGTTCTATCTTCATGCACTGTTTAATGATCTGATCAGTATGAACAATATGTAAGACAAAGCAACATACACAAAATGCTGGAGGAACTCAGCAGGCCAGGCAGCATCTGTGGAAGAGTGTAAACAGTCAATGTTTTGGGCCCAGACCTTTCATCAGTCCTGAATAAGGGTCTCGGCCCGAAATGTCAACTGTTTTCTCTTTTGCATAGATAACTGCCCTGGCCTGAGGAGTTCCTCCAGCATTTTCTGTGTGTGTTGCTTTGAATCCCCAGCATCTGCAGGTCTTCTAAAGTACGTAAGACATGCTTTTCAGTGTATCTCAGTCACTGTTCCCTCTAAGCTGCCTGGCTGCACAGCCAAGGTGTAACTGAAATGCTCCCACGCACATAGCCGTTGTTGCAGCACAGCTGAAATTTTCTTTTATCTAATATTTTATTAAAGTACCATGCAGATTTCAGGCCATGCAAAAATTTCCTACTTGGAGCAGTGGTTGGGCCATGCAGATGTAAAAAAAATTAGAGCGAACATTGATCTCAGTCGATGTGACAATAATAAAACAAAATTAAAAGAAGCAAGTCATTGCCAATTGGACAGTACAAAGGTATATCAATGTGCTCAAAGCCATCTTGGAAATTTACAACAACCAAGATATCTTCTGTGAATCCCAGGCCCATGATGGAGAGCATTCTGACAGGCTGCATCACTGTCCAGTATGGGGAGGGGAGGGGGATACTGCACAGGACCGAAAGTAGCTGCAGGGGGTTGTAAATTTAGCTGCTCCATCTTGGGTGCTAGCCTACAAAGTACCCAGGACATCTTCAAGGAGCTGTGCCTCAGAAAGGTAGAGTCCATTATTAAGGACCCCCAACATCCAGGGCATGCCCTTTTCTCACTGTTATCATCAGGTAGGAGATACAGAAGCCTGAAGGCACACACTCAGCGATTCAGGAACAACTTCTTCCCCTCTGCCATCTGATTCCTAATTGGACTTTGAACCCATGAACATTACCTCACTTTTAAAAAAATATAGTTTTCCTGTTTTTGCACGATTTTTAATCTATTCAATATACACATACCATAATTTATTTATTCATTTTTCTTCTATATTATGTATTGCATTGAACTGCTGCTGCTAAGTTAACAAATTTCACGACACATTCCAGCTGCTTAGGTGTGCTTTCCACATCAGTCACCAAATCTTCAAAACTGCAATGGAAACAAATCAAGGGAAGAAGAAGAAGGAGATTTTGAAGAAAATAGAATGGTGAAGAGAGCCCAGCTATTGTGTGCAATTTCTCAGATTGGGGCGAAGAGCACTGCTCAGATAGTGAACCAAAGGCTGCACTACAATGAGTACCTGGGAATCATGTCTAGGAGATGATCAGGGACATTGACAAATGCACAAATGCACATGAGGGAGGCAACTGAAGTTACAGATGAAGTTCTAGGATCCATGCGAAGAGGCAGGGCCCAAGTATTGGTGGGTGAGAGGATTGGCTGAGGGCTTTGTGTCAATGAAAACTCGTTGGCAGTGGCAGAGGCTGTGAGCAGGAGGAATGACTTGAGAAAGCAGTAGTTAGTAAATGAAGTTACCTTAGGTTTTACTTCAGCCAATCCCTAATGCTCAGGTAGGATCTGCCCGATGATCAGTCTATCCCTGAATCACATGAACACCGTTGCCCAAGAATATTCCATGGGTAATGATGTTACACTTCACAACCATGTATGCCTGGTGTAATTTCCAGACTAGCAAAATGTGATGTGGAAAGGTTTAGAATCTTTTTCCTTCTAGAAAAGGAATTTTATTTTCATATGTATATTGTTAAAAAAACAGAAGTTCTAGACTTCTGACATAGAAATCATAGAAAGGAAATGCCTGTGTCATTGAGGGAAGATGTTGGGGAGGATACATACCTATGAACTTAGTGGTGATTCAACATCTACTTATTGAAACCAGTGGGGTTTCTGTCATATTTCCTTTTTCCTCCTATGTGGCGTATTCTCTCTTTCCTCAAACCATTCTTCCTACTGTGTGGCATCAAATCATTCAATTCCTCTTTTCCATCACCATCTTCAGCATCAGGGATGTTTCACCTTGGTGTGACACTGTGCAGAACGTGCTAATTGAAGATTCTTTAAAGCACTCACTGGGCTTCATTTGATTTGGGCTTTGAGATCTCTCTGTTCTGCTTTAAATTATAACTTGTAGTGACATAAGCTTTATTTACCTCATTGGGCCATTCTTAATGGCATCAGAATCAGGTTTAATATCACTGGCATACAGCATGAATTTTGTTGTTTTGCAGCAGCAGTGCATTGCAATACATAAAAATGTTACAAAAACTATAAATTACAATAAGATACATATATAAATTAAACCAAGTAGTGCAAAAAGAGAGCAAAAAGTAGTGAGATAGTGTTGATGGGTTCATTGTCCATTTGGAAATATGATGGTAGTTGTGGGGTGTATATCAAAGTTGTTCCTGATTGTCTTCAGGATGCTGTACCTCCTGCTTGATGGTAGCAATGAAGGGAGCATATGATGGGTGAGTGGGGTCCTTAATCATGGGTGCCGTCTTGAGGACGGCATGGGTCACAGTTTGAGGATAAAGGGGAAGCCTTTTAGGACCGAGATTAGGAAAAACTTCTTCACAGAGAGAGTGGTGAATCTGTGGGATTCTCTGCCACAGGAAACAGTTGAGGCCAGCTCATTGGCTATATTTAAGAGGGAGTTAGATATGGCCCTTGTGGCTACGGGGATCAGGGGGTATGGAGGGAAGGCTGGGGCGGGGTTCTGAGTTGGATGATCAGACATGATCATAATAAATGGCGGTGCAGGCTCAAAGGGCCGAATGGCCTACTCCTGCACCTATTTTCTATGTTTCTATGTTTCTTGAGGTGTCGCCTTTTGAAGGTGCTCTTGATGCTAGGAGGCTAGTGCCCATGATGGAGCTGGCTGAGTTTGCAACTTTCTACAGCGATTCTGTGCACTGGCCCTTCCATTGTAGACAGTGATTCAACCAGTTAGAATGCTCACCACAGTACACCTGTAGAAATTTGTGAGAGTCTTTGGTGACAAACCGAGTCTCCTCAAGATCCTAATGAAGCCTAGCCACTATCGTGTCTTCTTTGTAATTGCACTGATATGTTGGGCCCAGGACAGATCTTCGGAGATGTTGATACTCAGGAACTTGAAACTGCTCACCCTTTCCACTGCTGATCCCTCGATGAGGACTGGCGTGTGTTCCCTCGACTTCCCCTTCCTGAAATCTTTGGTCTTACTGACATCGAGTGCAAGGTTGTTGTTACGACACCACTCAACCAGCTGATATAACTTGCCCCAGTACTCCTCCTCGCCACCACCTGAAATTCTGCCAATGATAGTTATGTCATCAGCAAATTTATAGATGGCATTTGAGCTGTACCTAGCCACACAGTCATGGGTGTAGAGAGAGTAGAGCAGTGGGCTAAGCCTGCATCCTTGTGGTGTGCTAGTGCTGAATGTTAGCAAGAGCGGATGTTATTTTTTATTTGCACTGACTGTGATCTCCCAGCGAGGAAGTCAAGGATCCAGTTGCAAAGGGAGCTATGGAGGCCCAGGCTTTGGAGCTTATTGATTAGAACTGAGGTTATGACTGTGTTGAACTCTGAGCTGTAATCAATAAACATTTGTACAACTGTAACAGCATAAAAACTATAGCACTTGCTTGGGTGGATTGTGCAGAATGCCCAGTGAAACGTGCATCCAGATGAAACAGTACTCCATGCAGAATTAGGCAACCTGTAGTGATTCGAGTGATCACCTGTAGACACCAGCCTTAGCAAGCATAAGTAAAGCACCTCTAATCTATCAGTAGCTGATGATTCCTTAGTGCCAGTCGATTCCCCCTTGTTGCTGCTGATTGCATGAAACATTAAGCTAGGCTGTTTCCTGTAGTGGCAGGGTGGCAGTGCTACTGTCCAATCAGCAATATACCCCACAATCTCCATAATCTACATACTTCAGCCAGGCAATCAGTGCATACACGGTAGTGCTGCCGTGCATCTCTAGTGTCACTCACTACACAAATCTGCACGTGCTTTGCAAACACAATGCTGGGACAACGGACAATCTGGGGGGACATAGTGGTGCAGCTAGTAGCCCTGCTGCCTCTCAGCCTGAGGACGGGGTTCAATACTGACTTCAGGTGTTGCCTATGTGGAGTTTGCATTTCCTGTGACTGCACGGGTTTCCCTTCACCACTTGTTCTGGTTTCCTCCCACATTCCAAAGTTAATTGGCCATTGTAAATCTCACTTCTGTAGGTGAGCAGGATAAAATCTGGGGTCAAAGGAGTAAGGAGTTGTTGTGGAGAATATAAAAGAGAATAAAATGGGGATGAATGTCAGATCAGTATGAGTAGGTGGTTTCAGGAACCCATGACTCTGAAGCATGGAATTCTGAAATGCGCCCAGGTAATCATTAGGTTTGCCCTAACCCATCATGCCCATATTTTCATCGCTGTCAAAAAATTGTTGTTGTTATCATGTAATGTTGCTTGCATGTTTTTGCAAGATATATTAGAATGAAAAAGCAATCTTTCCTTTTTTCTATGGAGCAGGAATAAATAAGTTTTCATTAATGTAGTCTTATATGCATTTTAATTATTGACTACTTAGGAGACCTGCCTCTGAGTAACTCATACTGAAAGAGAATGACTTAACACTGACAGATTTCTCAGTGTACAGAATATTTCTGATTCCTTACACTCCATAAATGCAACGTCAAACGAAAACGTTACTAATAGCAGAGTTTAATGCTTGTTGCTTCAATCACTTTAAGGAAATGCAATAAGAGTACTGTCTCTGCAATAAAAACTAAGTGTTTCAGAATCCTTTGACTGAATTCTCTCTTGTGCCTGATATGAATTATCTGTTACATCCCATTTGGCAATTTATTCCTGCCTTCTAATAAATGG
Source organism: Mobula hypostoma (assembly GCF_963921235.1). Lineage (NCBI taxonomy): Eukaryota > Metazoa > Chordata > Chondrichthyes > Myliobatiformes > Myliobatidae > Mobula > Mobula hypostoma. The sequence goes on from NC_086100.1 coordinate 119,940,225, forward strand.
CTATTGGAAATAACTTCACCCAACTAATGTATTTCCAATTTATTTAAAGGAAACATTGCAGTGAAATACATTTGAAAATAAATACATGGTTGAACTTTTGAATTGTGTACATTTTGAAAAGAAAATTCATATAATATTTCTTCACCACTGTTCTGTCAAGTTGCATTATCACAAAATTATTATAATGAAAATGTTCTAACATTAATGCAACTAGAAAATGCAACAAAAACCGGCCTGACACACAGAAAGACATCAGATGTAAATTACTTTATGTACAGATCTCTGGATGTGATATTTCAAACTACTTCTTGACTAAAAAATTACTATTATAATAATCACTGTAATCTAGTGAAACCCACTGGTTTCCTTGGCTGCGTAAGTCTGGGAAAAGACCCTCCAGACCTGCCAACCTTGTGAGACTGAGGTGGCTCTCCCGCACCAAACCCTGATTTGTGTGGATGCTGTGTAATTTATATCCTGCTACGAATTAGTGCCACAAAATAACAAACAGTACACCGTATACAATTAAAGGAACTATCTTTATGAATCTTACCTAAAAGTTTGTGAAGAGCAAGAGGATAAGACGTGAGAGAATAGGACCAATCAAGTGTGACAGTGGAAAAGTGTGTATGGAACTGGAGGAGATAGCAGAGATACTTAATGAATACTTTGCTTCAGTATTCACTACAGAAAAGGATCTTGGCAATTTTAGGGATGACTTACAGTGGACTGAAAAGCTTGAGCATGTAGATATTAAGGAAGAGCTTTTGGAAAGCATCAAGTAGGATAAGTCACCGGGACCGGACGAGATGTACCCCAGGCTGCTGTGGGAAATGAGGGAGGAGATTGCTGAGCCTCAGGCAATGATCTTTGCATCATCAATGGCCGGGAGAGGTTCTGGAGGATTAGAGGGTTGTGGATGTTGTTCCCTTATTCAAGAAAGGGAGTAGAGATAGCCCAGGATATTATAGACCAGTGAGTCTTACTTCAGTGGTTGGTAAGTTGATGGAGAATATCCTGAGAGGCAGGATTTCTGAACATTTGGAGAGGCATAATGTGATTAGGAATAGTCAGCATGGCTTTGTGAAAGGCAGGTCATGCCTTATGAGCCTGACTGAATTTTTTGAGGATGTGACTAAACACATTGATGAAGTTAGAACAGTAGATGTGGTGTATATGGATTTCAGCAAGGCATTTGATAAGGTACCCTATACAAGGCTTATTGAGAAAGTAAGGAGGAATGGGATCCAAGGGGACATTGCTTTGTGGATCCAGAACTGGCTTGCCCACAGAAGGCAAAGAGTGATTGTGGATGGGTCATATTCTGCATGGAGGTCAGTGACCAGTGGTGTGCCTCAGAGATCTGTTCTGGGTCCCCTACTCTTCCTGATATTTATTAATGAACTGGATGAGGAAGTGGAGGGATGGGTTAGTAAATTTGCTGATGACACAAAAGTTGCGGGTGTTGTGGATAGTGTGGAGGGCTGTCAGAGGTTACAGCAGGACATTAATAGGACGCAAAACTGAGCTGAGAAGTGGCAGATGGAGTTCAACCCAGATAAGTGTGAGGTGGTTCATTTTGGTAGGTCAAATATGATGGCAGAATATAGCATTAGTGGCAAGACTCTTAGCTGTGTGAAGGATCAGAGGGATCTTGGGGTCCAAGTCCATAGAACACTCAAAGCTGCTGCGCAGGTTGACTCTGTGGTTAAGAAAGCATACAGTGCATTGGCCTCATCAACCGTGGAATTGAATTTAGGAGCCAAGAGGTAATGTTGCAGCTATACAGGACCCTGGTCAGACCCCACTTGGAGTATTGTGCTCAGTTCTGTTTGCCTCACTACAGGAAGGATGTGGAAACTATGGAAAGGGTGCAGAGGAGATTTACAAGGATGTTGCCTGGAATTGGGAGCATGCATTATGAGAATAGGTTGAGTGAACTCGGCCTTTTCTCCTTGGAGCGATGGAGAATGAGAGGTGATCTGATTGAGGTGTATAAGATGATGAGAGGCATTGATTGTGTGGATAGTCAGAGGCTTTTTCCCAGGGCTGAAATGGCTAGCACAAGAGGGCACAGTTTTAAAGTGCTTGGAAGTAGGTACAGAGGAGATGTCAGGGGTAAGTTTTTACACAGAGAGCGGTGAGTGCGTGGAATGGGCTACTAGCGATAGTGGTGGAGGTGGATTTGATAGGGTCTCTTAAGAGACTCCTGGATAGGTACATGGAGCTTTGAAAAATAGAGGGTATGGGTAACCCTAGGTAATTTCTCAGGGAAGGACATGTTCGGCACAGCTTTGTGGGCCGAAGGGTCTGTATTGTGCTGTAGGTTTTCTGTGTTTCTATGTTAAAGGGTTATTAAAGAAAAACAAAAAGAAAAGGGTGCATTTTAGTTAAACACTCAAATGTGCACAAGTTGGAGCTCGTCTTGAACTTTTCTGTCACTCACGCGCTGGGCCCTCCGTCAGTGCGATAATACACAGCAGTTTCTGAACTTTGCTCGCAATGCATCTTGAACAAATAGGTCTTCAACCGGGTCGTATCATATGACCGGTTCTCCCCAGCATCTTCTCTCTGCATGTCCCGCTGAACCAAAAAAAACCCCAAGTTCAATCTTAGCATCCCTCACCAAGAAAACCTCCCCCTAATTCTACCACCTTAATTGGAAGGCACACATTCCTCATCATCCCTTATCTTCAACAATAACCCAAACAGACTGACAGCAGAACAGACTGCTCTTACAGAACTGCTAAATGAAATACATACAGCATAACAGTAAAAAAAAATGAACTGGGCATTACACTAGGAAGATATGGATGTTAATTAGTACACAGCAAGGTACCACATATGTCTGTGAAACAAATCTCTAGATAATCTGTTTTACTGATTTGGTTTGCCACATATGCTCTATATGGATCAAGAGAACAAGAGAACTTTGCCTAATACAGTCTCAGTAATACGCTCAGTGGCCACTTAATTAGATATTCCTGCAATACTCAGTAATACAAATATCTAATTTGCCAATCATGTGGCAGCAACTCAATGTATAAAAGCATGCAGACATGGTCAAGAGGTTCAGATGTTGTTCTGACCAAATATCAGAATAAGGAAGAAATGTGATCGAAGTGACATTGGCTGTGGAATGATTGTTGGTACCAGACGGGGTGGGTTGAGTATCTCAGAAACTGCTCCTGGGTTTTTCGCACACTACAGTCTCTAGAGTTTACAGAGTATGGTGTGAGAAACAAAAAGCATCCAGTGAGTGACAGTTCTGTGGAAAAAAATGCCTTGTTAATGAGAGAGATCAGAAGAGAATGGCCAGCTTTGTTTAAGCTAACAGGAAAGCGACAGTAACTCAAATAACCATGCATTACAACAGTGATGTGCAGAAGCTCAGCTCTGAGTGCACAACCCATTGAACCTTGAGGTGGATGGACTACAGCAGCAGAAAGGCAAGAACACACACCCAGTGTATTTCCATGTTTTATGTATATGAACCTTAAGTTTGATATTTTGTTCAAATGACTGTCACAGTCCCGATCGTTAATTCCCTATCTTTCTCCTAATTCCCTTTGATTGTGCCACGGTTCTGACCGTTAATTTCCCATTTGCTTCTAATTCTCTTTGATGATGACACACCTGGTTTCCATCAAGACTTGCAGCATAAGAACCCCAACGTTACAACCACTAGTCGCCAGATCATTGGTTTTGCCTGTGTGGTAATTAATGTTTTCTGGCCGCTTAGGACTGTGTGTTCTAAGTCTTGCTCCAGTTTCAAGGTTTACCTATAGAACTCCATTTCTCTGTGTCAAGGCTCTGTGTCCAGATCCCTCCTGTTTGCTGTTCAACCTTCACATCCGTGCAAGCATCCTAACTCAATCTCTGTGCCTGTGTCCTGCTCTTGGGTTCACTTGATTCACTCATTGCAACAACGACAGACCCAACAAATTTTCATAGGAGAAAATTACCTGCTCATATCTCTGCAGTGGTACTTAAATTCATAAACGTCTAACTTTTGTGGAAGAGTACTATTAAAGAGTGTATTTAATTATACTATTCATCTGTACACTGAGGAATTTCTTAACCAAGTATATCTTTATTTTCATTGATCTGCCCAGTCACTGGTGTTTAGTGGTATATGTGGAAGCTAGAAGAACATTCCCAAACATGCTGACAGTATTAATAATTGCATCTCTAATGAATAACATGAAAGACATCAGAAAATGAAGAACTCCAAACATATGCAGCAAGACTTAGACAATATTTGGAATGGGTTAATAAGTGGAAAGTAAAATGCGATGTAATTGTCATTTCCAACATAGGACAATCAAAATCATGAACTTTGACATTAACATGGTAAATTTGTGCCAAAAGAGCCTATCATGACTAGCCTAATGGACTCCTTTAACCAAAAACCTTCAAGCATCCAGTCATATTATTACTGTGGTCAAAAGAGCTGGATGGGCTGCGTAACCGGAAGTGAGGGACACCACAATCTTTTTTCACCATCCACCAAGTGTTGAGTAGGCTAGAATATGGAAAAATGCAACTCCAATAACACAAATGTTGCTAGGCACCACCTGGAACAATGCATGATGGTGCAGGGTTTGACGATGATGAGATGACTAAGTAACCAGATATGTAACACAGAGACCCGGACTAACAATTTAGAGACCCAAGTTCAAATGGTAGATGTGGAATTTGAATTCTTAGTGAAACAATACCAACCAGTCTTAAAAATGACAGTGAAAAGTTATCAAATTGCCAGAGAAATCCATTTGGTTCTCTAATTCACTTCAGGGGAGGAGCATGCCATCCTTACCTAGTTTTATCTGTATGTCATTCCTGACAGACCTATGCGCTTGATTCAGAAATACCCTTGGAGTGCCCAGCAAGCTAATCAGTTGTATGACTATATTCAACAGAGAATGAGTAAAATTGGTCTCCTCACCTGTCTTTGACCAAGGTACCAAATTCACTCCTTGCTCTGTTGATATTGCAAAGTTCTCCTGACAAAATGTGTGAATGTGTGTCAAAATGGGAAGACTGGTCAGGCAATAGCCTGAATGATAGAAATCCCAGTTTACAGACACCCGATTCTTCCAACATAGTCCTGTCTCACCAGCCAGACAGGCACATTAGAGGTGGGACTGAGTAGGCTCTGGAGTCTTCAATATTGGCTCCAGACCCAATGAAGTCTCATGATGGCAATAAAATCTCCTCCTGGATAAGAGCTATCCTTCATCTCAGCTAACCAACATCTGGGGAAAAAAACCCTGGGAATAAAAAGGGTATAGAATATACTCTATTGTTTTTAGAATATACTTGAGTGTTTATTTGAAGGTCCAATATCAAGAGTGCTCAGTAGCATCATAACAGTTGTCTGGATGATGAAAGATCAGATCTTGTGCAGGTAGCAAATGAACCATCAATAAGGAGAAACTTACTTGACTTTGTTCTCACAAATCTACCTGTGACAATCCCAGTATCTTTTGGGGGATTAAACCCTATCTTCATGCTAAGTACACCTTCCAACATAATACATGACTCTACAAACACGCTAAATGGGGTAAACTCAGAATAGGTCTGGCACCTCAAATTGAACAACCATGAGGTAGCAGCAGAAATGTACACCATTACAATATTTAACTTCATAACTTGGTTATTCTGTACTCTCCTATAACTATCAAACCTGGGGCTCAAGTCTGGATCAATGAGAAATGTAGAAGGGCTCAAGACCCCGGCTGGTGGCGTAGTGGCATCAGCATCGGACTTTGGGACGAAAGGTCGAATCCAGCCAGCCGGCTCCCCTGCACGCTTTCTATCCGTGCTGGGTTACGAGCTGGTGATCTCTTTGGAAACTCACCCGGCAGAATGCAATGGCAAACCACTGCTATAACTTGCCTCGTACGCGGTTCCCCACTACGTCAGTGAGGCATGGTGGGAAACCGTCCGCTACCCGCAGAAACTCCGGATGCGACGTAAAGAGAGAGAGAGAAGGGCTCAGCAGGAGCAGGACCCACATGAAGAAGAAAGCCCTTAACTCCGAGTGGAGCCATCGGGACGTCATCATGATGGCATTTTTTTTAACAGGCTTTCATATTTTTATGACACCGAGTTGCTAGCTCGATGCTAAACCCAGCACGGATGGAAAGCGTGCAAGGGAGCCAGCTGGATTTGAACTTGGGAGCCTTTGCTCAGAAGTCCGGAGCTGATGCCACTACGCCACCAGCCGGCTGGACCCGCATATATCAGCCTAATGAACTGCAATACAGACCTAGAACTATATAGAGCAGAGATGGAGGCACTTCAGCCCATCTAGCCCATGCTATCAAGTATCCATCTCTAGCAATCATATTTACTATTATGCTACATAATAAAACAGCATGTAATGTACAAACAGACACGAAATGCTGGAAGAACTCAGCAGGTCGGGCAGCATCTATGTAGGGAAATAAACAGTTGATGCTTTGGGCCGAGACTCTTCATCGGGACCCAAAAGCAATAGGGCAGTAGCCAGAATAAGTTGGTGGGGAGAGTGGAAGGAGTACAAGCTGGCAGATGATAGGTGAGACTAGGTGAGAGGAAGATGATGGATGTGAGTAGAGGAAACTATGAACTGACATGTCAGAATGGGAGTGAGAATGAGATGAATTCCCATTGCTATTCTGACATGCTGATTTCCCAGGCCCATTGTCTCCTATTAGACTGTTTCTTCTTCAGCCCTTTACCTCTTCCATCTATCTACCTCCCCCCACTTCTCACTTCATTCCCCTCCCCCACCGTCCCCTTCACCTGGTCTCACCTATCATCTGCCAGCTTGTACTCCTTCCCTTCTCCCCACCAACTTATTCTGGCTTCTGTCCCCTTTCTCTCCAGTTTTGATAAAGTGCCTTGGCCCAAAACACTGACTGTTTATCCTCTTCTGTAAATGCTGCCTGACTTGCTGAGTTCATCTGGAATTTTGCGTGTGGTGCTCAAGATTTCTAGCATATGTCGAATCCCTTGTGTTAATGCAATGAACAAATTACCCAAAATTCACAACCAATGGATTGGAACAAAGTGTTACAGACCTTCATATGTAGACGTGAAAGTGGGGCAATTAGAGGAGGTGGGTCCAAGTGCAATTCTATCCTCAGTGATGGTGAGGCCCAGCCTGTCAGTACAAAAGAACAGGCTGAAGCATTCTCCTCCTCTTTTAGCCAGGAGCACTGAGTAGATAATCTATCTCAGCTTCTTCCCGAGGCCCTTGCCATTACAGAATAAAGTCTGCAGCCAATTCGATTCACTCCACACGTAAGGAAATCACAAACAGCATTGGATATAGTGAAGCCGGAAGATCAGACAGCATCACACCCATGCTATGGAAGATCTGTGCTCCATAATTATTCGAGCTATTAGCCAATCTTCTCTGCTGTAATTACAACACAAATATCTACCAGACAATGTGTAAAACTCATCACCATTCCATCATCAATGGGGGTCATATCCCATTCACTACTCAACAATGTTATGCAATGTAGTCCAGAAGCAATATCGTAGTTGAAGAAAGAGGTTCACCATCATTTTCTAAAGGGCAGCCAGTGACAGCCAAAATATACTGACCTGGCTAGTGTCACCCAGTTTCCAAAAGGTGTACACACATTTTTTCAAAAGATCTATCCCTGCTTCTATAATCTCAGCAGTGCAATTTCATGAAGCAAATTACAAACAGGGAAGTCAAATGTATGTTTTGTTAACCAACTAACTAAAGGTACAAACATCGTAACATATATTGGAGATATTAGTCAAACTTAAGATACCCTACCCAGACAATAAAAAATGTTTCTTATTTTGGGCAATTCCCAGAAGTCAATGCTTCAGTGTATCATCATAAATACTGGATCTTTGAGAGACCAAAGATCAGTGCATTCCAATTCACAGGCAAGAAAAGCTTACTATTTGGAAAATGATGACTGGTTAAATGTTTGGCTATTTTTGATGAATAGTTTAAATACAAGTATTCAAATACCTACTATGCTGCCAAGAATCAGACATATAAAATATTTCTGTGTAGTGTTTAAATAATGTTATTGTGTTCATCTTTAGATTTTAGGAGTTTGCACATGCAATACAATATATTTCTTGCAAACAACAGGAATTCTGCAGATGCTGGAAATTTAAGCAACACACATCAAAGTTGCTGGTGGATGCAGCAGGCCAAGCAGCATCTGTAGGAAGAGGTGCAGTCGACATTTCAGGCCGAGACTCTTCGTCAGGACTATTTCTTGCAACTTGTGCTCCTTCACACTAATCAGCTTTTAACATGGATATGAGGTAGTTCTCAGTTTAATCTGAGAAAAAAAGTAGAGTGTGAGATGCTATGTTTAGCAACAACAAAATATAAAAATTAATTTAAAGGAAAACAGGTGAGCCAGGAATGCAAGTCTAACTTTGTTTTTACTTTAACAGAGGCATGCACACATGACATGGTGGCGTAATGATGTATGCCATTTCTGTACCTTTATATATAACCCACAATGCATTATGTAAACAAAATCATGCTTAATCAAACAATATATTTACATTAATCAAATATTACTGAAATATTAAATACACAACATGACATAGCCAGTGCAGTTGCTGCTTGAAGTCTCCAGTGAACTGAATGCAATCCTGATCTCCTTTACTGTCTGGGTAGAGTATAAATGTTCTCCCTATGATAGTTCATAACAACCTTTCACTGAACATCAGTAAGACCAAGGAATTGATTCTGGACATCAGCAAGATTAATTTGGGAACACATGTACCAGTTCTCATTGAGGGGGTCAGCTGTAGAAATGGTGAGCAGCTTAATTTCTTGGACATCAACATCACAGATATCTGGGTGTGACATATTGTTGCAAACATGAAGAAGACACTCCAGTGGACGTACTTCATTAGGAATTTGCAAAGACTTGGTATGTTACCAAAGACTCCAACAAATTTCAACAGATGTAGAGTACCGTGTAGAGCATTCTGACAGGTTGTATCACCCTCTGGTATGAAGACTCCAGTGCACAAGATCAGAAAAAGCAGCAGAGTTGTAGACATAGCCAGCTCAATCACAGGCACAAGCCTCCCCATATTGAGGATGCCCTCAAAAGGTGGTGCTTTAAGAAGACTGGATTCATCATTTAGGCCCTTCATGATCTGGGACAGGCCCTTTTATTACTATCAAAGAGGAGGTACAGGAGTCTGAAGATGGATATTCAACACTTTAGGAACAGCTTCTTGTCCTCTGTCATCAGATTTCTAAACAGTCCATAAACCTATGAACACTACCTCACTAGTTTGCTCTCTTTTTGCCCTATTTTTAAATGTATTTCTTATTGTAATGTATAGTAATTTCTTGATGTATTTTACTGTACTGATACCACAAAACAAGAAATGTTGCAACATATGTCAATGATAATAAACCTGATTCTGATTCTGACCAAATGAGTTTCCTTTGGCTGCTCTACTTTCCTCCCACATCTCAAATAGGTACAGGTTGGTGGGCTAACAAACTGCTGGGAATTACCCTCTAATGCTGGTGTCAAATGCAATTGGCTGCATAGGTTTGCGAGCTGGCATGGGCTCGATAGGCTGAACAACCTCCTTCTATGTCACAAGGTCAAAATTGGAAATCCACAATTAACATCAGTGATTTACAGAAGGCTGAATTAACTTCCCTTTGGGTGGTCTCTCATTGCTTAGGGCAAGTTTATTATACCATGCAGTGACTCTAACTAGAACAGAATTGTGGCAATAAGACCAAACAATATATATTTGGAATTTTCCTGCACTTAAAAATATTGCAAAAGTACATCTGTTTCAGTCTGGTGGTGAAGCCTTAATATTGAATAATTCTGGCCTATGTATGAATAGACTAGATTACTACAATGCACTTTTCACTGGCCTTCCAAAGCAACCTATTGACAAACTTCATTCAGAATGCTGCTGCTGGACTTTTTACTAAAACTAGGATGAGGGAGCATATCAACCCATCCTAGCTACTCTGCACTGGCTTCCTGAATTTTTTGTGCATAGGTGGTTTTTCCCTTCTTGATGCTGAAGATGAGGTTTCCCCTGGTTTTCCTGAAAGCTGTTCTGTCTCCAAATTTAAAGGCAGCATTCCAGCATTCCAGGCTTTTTGTAGGGAGCACTCCTCTGCATTCAGCCAGGGCAATTGGTTGAGCTGTGAGATAGCTGTTCTTGAGTTACCAACGCAGACATCCCACCTCTCCCGGAAGTTCTGCGAGTCTCCTGCATATTAATAGTGGCTCCCTGATGCCCGCAAATTATGTACAATATCACAGAAATCAATTTCTTGAGAGCGAGTGAAAGCGAGAGAGAGCGCGAGAGTGACCAGGAGAGAGAGAGAACGCCTGAGCGAGAGTGACCATGAGTGAGAGCGCGCGAGAGAGAGCAAGAGAGAAAGCAAGCAAGAGTGTGCGTGAGCGAGAGAGAGAGAGAGAGAGCGCGACAGCGACCACGAGAGAGACTGGGCAAGAGAGCAAGAGCGCCATGGCAGAGTGTTCCGAAAAAAGAAAATATAAAACGTATGTCACCCCAGACTACACTAAAGTGTACCCCTGCCTAATAGGAGTCAAAATAATGACAGTGTTGCTCGCTGCACTGTTTGCAATAGTGACTTTTCTATTGCCCATGGTAGGTTAAGACTGTTAAAGACATGTTGAGGTGAGTTTAACAGGTGTCATTCATTCATTAGCATAGCTAATGTTATTTAAACTAGCTAGCTAGCTGCTAAGGAGCTACTCTATTGTAGAGTTCCCACCTCTCCCGGAAGTTCCGGGAGTCTCCTGCAAATTGATGGTGCTACCTCCCTGAAATGAGTTTTTGCAGGGTGAGATGTCTGCCAATGTCGTCTAGACACTGATGTAGCCAATGACAGATAAGGCATAATTCTCAAGGTTGTGGCTGCCTCCTTAAACATTTGCCAATTAGTCCATTCAAAACAGTCCTGAAGCATAGAGATTGGCTCATTAGGCCGAACGGTGATGTTCCTCTTGACTGGTTTCTCCATTTTCAGCAGGGCTGGGATTAAGATAATGGAGATGTACTCTGAGAAGCCAAGATGAGGGTGTGGGATGGCTTTGTAAGTACTGCAGCTGTATAAACATGGTCTAGTCTGTTCCCCTAGTGGCCATGGTGATGTGTTGGTGGAATTTGGGTAAAATGTCCTGCGGGTTAACATTATTGAAGTTTCCTGTAATTATGAAGAAACCCTCTGGATGCTTGTTTTGTGGAGAACTGATGATACTGTGTAGCTCTTGGTGTTTGCCCTTGGGAGATGTAGACAGCAGTGATGTACACAACAGTAAACTCCCTGAACAGGTAATGTGGCTGGCATTTAATTGTAAGATGTTCAATTGCCCCAGAACAGAGACTGCTAACTACAGATGAGTTTGTATACCAACCTTTGTTAATGTACACACAGATTTCACCTCTTTGAATTTCCCCGACAGGCAATTTCTGTCTGTGCTGAACCGAGCCATCCAACAGAGTTGAAACACCAAGTCGGGCATGTTGTTGTTTAAGATATCCTGGTGAAAACCAGAATGCGGTAGTTTCTCGTCTCTTCCTATGCATTCATTCTCAGTCTCAATAAGTCCATGGACTGGACGTTGGTCAGGAAAGGTGATGGTCCTGCTGCCTGTTTGGGTTAACTCTCAGCTTAGCTGGTGTCCCAGCTCGCATGCTGTGTTTCTGCTTCTCCTCACACCACCTGCATCTGCCACACCCTCGGCCAGATCGCTGACACCGTGGCTGGTGTTCCTAGATTCTCTAGTCTGCTCAACACCGCTATTAACTCAGTTGCCAGCGGATTTAAAGTAATTCTGTCTGAGAGTTCAGTGGTGCTGTATTCATGAAGCTTCGGTTGACTAGAAACTCTGAAAAACTACCTAAGAATTTAAACTAGTACTATTACTCGCCATTTACTGTGTAGGTCCAGACCTGGTCTAGTTTATGACAAAGCAACACTTCTTACTTGTCCAAGTTCAATTCTGTTAGTATGGGATTAGTATAACATTGGTACAGACTGATACTTAATGGTCAGCCCAGACAAATTGGGACACAGTGTTTATTTCTGTACAGTATCAGTCCACATTTCTATAAAGACTCTTAAGTGTACAAATTGAAAACTTTTAAAAGCTATTTTAAGCAATTTAAATAATTAAAGACTCAATGAATATAAACACTATAAATGATTTTAAATTGACATCAGGACCTCGGCAATCATTCTTGTCCTGTTAGATGAATGGGTTTACTCTCCCTGCATCAGATTCAGTGGGAAAACTCTTCAGAATAAGTACTGAAGGTAGCTCTTCAACAATGCTTTCCATCAGGAGCTCAATGTTGGAGTACAGTCAGGGAATCGATAGCACAAAGTTCATAAAGTGGTGGTGCATTTGATCAAACAGTAGCAGCTCAACATGGAGCTGCTGCCAGCAGCCAGCAGCATGTTACCACTTAAAGCAGGACACTAATGGAGGCAGCAAAAGTTGAAGGAATCAGCTTTTGTCACCGTCAACTCCTGAAGTCTGGGTTGACTGATTCACACAGCGACGATACACAGTCATTCTCAGTCAGTAGTCATTCACTCCACGTCAACTTGGTGCAGATAATCTGTATGGCAATCTTTCCAGTTTGAATCACATTAACTTAAATGTAAGGGTCACTGCCCGGTTCTTTCAGTGACATCAATTTTCTGCTATTTGTTTCCCCCAAGTAATTGAGTACAGATGCTGGCTCAGGAGAATCTTTTCTTTCAATCTGAACCTGTCATATCACCTTAAGTGTTGGTCTTGTTGCTCCTGAAACTAGTGCTGCACTGATACATCGCATCGCATTGGTTTCCAATCAATTGGAACTGTCATATATTTGGATGGACAATATACCATCCAGCCTGGTGAAGACTAACACATCAGGCATTTTGTGGAGGAAGAAATAACCCTTTCAGCTTTATGCATAGCTGGTACTAAAGGACAAGAAGAATTTATAATAATTTTTGACATTGTATCATAAAATTTATTTGAAAATATAATTCTGCAGGCTGCAGAGGAAGGGATAGAGCTACTGTGATGTTCTCTTTATTGCAATATGGAAAACCCTTCCCTCCTGGACAGCTTTATGAAATTCAAGCACACACTATAGTCACACATCATCCAAATATGATTATGGAGATTTATTCTGCACTGTTAAATGACACTACATAATAGAGAATACCATATTGCCTATGAGGCATAATGTATGTCAAAACAGTGCCTCTCCGAGGGCAATAAAGTCTGATCAATCCTAAATAATTTCTTCAGGTGGTGATAAATGGTGACATTTATGACTGAAGAGGCAAAGTCTGAGATTGATTGTGAGCAATCTGCATTGGATATGTCAGTTACTGGAGTTTGGGTATCAACACGGAAACAGAATATAAGAGACCATTTGAACCTTCAGACCTATTTCACCATTCAACCTGCTCATCCACCGCAATACCTTGCTCCTCTAATTCCTTCTGCCCTTTAGAATAGAGAAATCAATCTACTATACCCTTTTCTTAAGTATATTTACTGACATAATAAAGTCTTAGAGATACACAGCATGGAAACAGGTCCTTCAGCACAGCCTGTCTATGAGGAACAAATGCCCTTCCAAGCTCATCCCATGTGCCTGTGTGTAGCCCACGTCTTTTGAAACCTTTCCTAGCCAAGTACCTATCCAACTGTCTTTTAAAAGACTTGGCTTCCCTTCTTCCTATGGTAGAGGATTCCATCAGCTCCCTTCCTCCTGGGTGAAGAAATTTCACTTGTTTCCAGTTCTGAACAGTATACCATACACCGATTCTATGCCGTCTGCTTCTGGTCTTTTCTGTCAGCTTAGCAAGGACCTGTCCAGTTGCAGCAGGACATCCTTGATCCTTATTCAAACTGCTTTGCAATGAGCACCTTCCCAATTAATTACTGTATGGCAGCTTCTGGGTTTTGGTACCTGGTGCACAAGGACACATAGTAGATCATTTTGCACCTTTGCTTTTCCAAATTAATCAGAGTCAGGTTTATTATCACTGACATATGTCATGAAATTTGTTATTTTCTGGCAGCAGTGAAGCGCAATACATAAAAAAATTACTGTAAGTTACAACAGATAGATAGTCAGACAGAGAGACAGACAGATTGTCAGTACCTCCAGTTGAATTCTGTCTTTTTGTGTGTTCCCCCCTAGCTGTCAGGCTGTGGTTTTGTATTGCCATGTGCTCCTGTCCCTACTACTGCTCTACTCCGGCCCCTGTATTACTGAGTAGTCAGTCTCTCATCTGTTTCTCATTATTACCTGTATTGCTGCCCCCTGTGTCTCATTGTGCTCCACCTATCATCTGCCTCTCTGTTATTGCTCAGTGTATGTTCAGTCCTGTGTTTTCACCTGTTTGTTCCCAGATTGTGCCAGTGAATTTTCCTGAGTCTTTCCAGCATTTGTATCTGTACTCTGTCTGTCTGAATACCCACGGCCTGTTTCCCTGATTCTAGATTTTGGATTTCTCTGCATGTTTTGATCTCTGCCTGAACTTTGACACCGATTTTATTTGCACCTCGGGATTTGTTACTCAATTAATATCACTGCGTGCACGGTATTGGGTCTGCAATTAGATCCCTGCTCCAGTGCCCTGACACAGTTAGACAGATAAACAGGTAGAGTGAAATAGGAAATAACAAGGAATTACAGAGGCATGAGAGAGGAGCTGGGCAAATTGATTAGCAGAGCAGCACTGGCTGGAATTTCTGGGAGGAATCTGACAGGTACAGGATAGATACATCCCAAAGAAGAAGAAATATTCTAAAGGCAGGATGACACAACTGGTTAACTTGCAGGTTGAGTTGGTGGTGAGGGAGGCAAATGCAATGTTAGCATTCATTTCTAGAGGTCTAAAATACAAAAGCAGGGATGTGATGCTGAGGCCTTATAAGGCACTGGAGGGACCTCATCTTGAATATTGTGAACAGTTCTGGGCTCCTATCTAAGAAAAGATGTGTTGGCATTAGAGAGGATTCAGAGGTGGTTCACAAGTATAATTCTGGGAATGAAGGGGTTATCATATGAGTAACATTTGATAACTCTGTACTCACTGGAATTTAGAAGGATGAGAGGGGATCTCATTGAAACCTTTTGAATGTTGAAAGGCCTAGACAGAGTCAATGTGGACAGGATGTTTTCCTTAAAACAGATGTGGAGAAATTTCTTTAGCCAGAGGGTGGCTATATGGAGTCCAGGCTGCTGGGTGTATTTAAGGCAGAGATTGATAGGTTCTTGATTGGACACGGCATCAAGGATTACAGGGAGAAGGCTGGGGTATGGGCCTGAGGAGGGGAAAAATGTATCAGCCATGATTGAATGGTGCAGTAGACTTGATGGGCCAAATGGCCTACTTCTGCTCCTATGTCTTATGGTCCTGTGGTTTTATGGTATTAGTCAACCAATTCTCAGCCCATGCCAGCCTTTATACCCAAATTCCATATGCTTTAATTTTACATATTAATGTTTTAAGTTGGGCCTTACTTAAAGTGGGTTCTGTAACGACTCAGCATGTTGGAGTTTGGAGCTCAATTCCAGCGCAGTCTTTAAGGAGTTTGTATGTTCTCCCCGTGATCCCTGTGATCACATGGATCTCCTCCAGCTGCTCCACTTTCCTCCCACAGTCCAAGGTTAACTCAGCATTGTAAATTGTCCTGTCCTGTATATGGTTAGTGATGCTTCCAGTAAGATGACAGTGTCCTCAGATGCAGTGGCTTCTGCAGGGCCATCTAAAGGTGTAATTGTCTTTTTTTTTAAAAAAACATTTTTTTATGATGGTAAGGCCATTAAGATCTTAAAGTACTGCAGGTCTGTTCCATCAGTGATTTGCTCATTGGTAGAGAAACTAAAGGAGCTGGACTTGGTGTGGACCATGATGCTGTTTGCAACAGTGAGGTGCCGGTGCATGAAAGAGGAGTGCACCCTAACAGCGAGTGACCATCTTAGTCACTTTCCTTGTGATTGGAAGTACTTATAGATGTTGGTGGTGTGGAATGCTGCAAGTCACAATATTGCTGATCATTGGTGGCGGACGGCAGGGGAACTGCATGATCTTGGTCATAGTTTGGTCTAGGCCTCGAGCCATAGTGTCGCCTGCTTGCTTTCAGTCACCCGGGAGGGTCACTGGAGTAGGATACTCCACTGGAGGGCCAGAGGCACTGTGGAGCAGTATCCATGTTGGAGTCCATGCTCCTCCTCACCCCCAACCTTCCCCCCTCCCCCTGCAGTGTTTGCTCATCAGGAGACAAGCTGTATTGTGTTTGACTTTAGACTGCTACAATGTCATGGGCTCGGACTCTTGGACTATATTTATTCGTCCAGCTGTATTTTACTTGTACCGTACCTGTGCTACTGTATGACAGTCAGTACTGTGTTTTGCTCCTTGGGCCCAGAGTAACGATGTTTTGTTTAGCTCTATTCATGGTAATTCATGAATGGTTGAATGACAATTAACCTTGAACTCAAACTTATAGTTGGTTTGCTGGGTGGCACAGCTCACTGGGACAAGAGGGCCTGTTCCGTGCTGCATCTCATATATAACATCTGTTGAAAGTCCAAATATAGGGCATTAGCTTGTTCCCTATATTTTATTATACTAATTAAATCCTCAAACTGCAGTAGATTTGAAAGTCACGATTTCCCTTTCATACACACAGATGTTGAATTTGTCTATTCTTATGAATACTTTACAACTGTTCTACAATTGCAGTGTTTCAAGATAATTTCAGTATTCTCCTCAGTGCTTGTATAAAGCATTCTCATTCTCTCTCTTTCCCTTCTTAGTAAGTCTTTTTGTTTCACTCTCTGCCTACCACCTGCTGAATTGTAAACTTCTCCAAATTCTGCTTATTCCAGGAATCCTCCCTGGATCTAATACTATTCCTAATTTTCTTCATAAGCCTGTTTGAGCTCTCTTTTCCCTGATTATTTTATGCCTGTCATGAATAAATAATTAATATAAGCAACATACATCAAAGTTGCTGGTGAACGCAGCAGGCCAAGCAGCATCTATAGGAAGAGGCGCAGTCGACGTTTCAGGCCGAGACCCTTCGTCATTCGAGACTCCTGACGAAGGGTCTCGGCCTGAAACGTCGACTGCGCCTCTTCCTATAGATGCTGCTTGGCCTGCTGCGTTCACCAGCAACTTTGATGTATGTTGCTTGAATTTCCAGCATCTGCAGAATTCCTGTTGTTTAAATAATTAATATATTTATGTATACATTCTTTAGATTTGTGCACACATTGACAACACTCTCCATTTCCTGTCCGTCAACCAATTCCTGACCCACCTCATGACGTTGCCCCAATCCCATGTGCTTTGGTTTCACACACTAATAAACATTCTCTATTCATTGTCAAAGCATTTTGTAAAGTTCCCCAATCTATCAATGCCAGTTCGTGCCTCAAAATACTATAGTTTTCTTTGTTCAGACTCAGGAACTTAGTTTCAGGTTTCATAAAACTGCTGAATAATCCACCGAACTTTGAACTTTTTTGCTGTGCATCAATCATGGGTCTGTGTTTCAGATCACAGTACAACACATAAACGTTACCACTCCAACTGGTTCTGCTTCGTGTCAAGGCCAAGTGTTCTACTTTAGTCTCATGTGACCACAAGCCCTTCTTCTACATAGAACATAGAATAGTACAGCACAGTACAGGCCCTTCGGCCCACAATGTTGTGCTGACCCTCAAACCCCGCCACCCATATAAGCCCCCACCTTAAATTCCTCCATATACCTGTCTAGTAGTCTCTTAAACTTCACTAGTGTATCTGCCTCCACCACTGACTCAGGCAGTGCATTCCACGCACCAACCACTCTCTGAGTAAAAAAATCTTCCTCTAATATCCCCCTTGAACTTCCCACCCCTTACCTTAAAGCCATGTCCTCTTGTATTGAGCAGTGGTGCCCTGGGGAAGAGGCGCTGGCTGTCCACTATCTATTCCTCTTATTATCTTGTACACCTCTATCATGTCTCCTCTCATCCTCCTTCTCTCCAAAGAGCAAAGCCCTAGCTCCCTTAATCTCTGATCATAATGCATACTTTCTAAACCAGGCAGCATCCTGGTAAATCTCCTCTGAACCCTTTCCAATACTTCCACATCCTTCCTATAGTGAGGTGACCAGAACTGGACACAGTATTCTAAGTGTGGCCTAACCAGAGTTTCATAGAGCTGCATCATTACATCACGATTCTTAAACTCTATCCCTCAACTTATGAAAGCTAACACCCCATAAGCTTTCTTAACTACCCTATCCACCTGTGAGGCAACTTTCAGGGATCTGTGGACATGTACCCCAAGATCCCTCTGCTCCTCCACACTACCAGGTATCCTGCCATTTACTTTGTACTCTGCCTTGGAGTTTGTCCTTCCGAAGTGTACCACCTCACACTTCTCTGGTTTGAACTCCATCTGTCACTTCTCAGCCCACTTCTGCATCCTATCAATGTCTCTCTGCAATCTTTGACAATCCTCTACATTATCTACAACACCACCAACCTTTGTATCGTCTGCAAACTTGCCAACCCACCCTTCTACCCCTACATCCAGGTCGTTAATAAAAATCACGAAAAGTAGAGGTCCCAGAACAGATCCTTGTGGGACACCACTAGTCACAATCCTCCAATCTGAATGTACTCCCTCCACCACCACCCTCTGCCTTCTGCAGACAAGCCAATTCTGAATCTACCTGGCCAAACTTCCCTGGATCCCATGCCTTCTAACTTTCTGAATAAGCCTACCATGTGGAACCTTGTCAAATGCCTTACTAAAATCCATATAGATCACATCCACTGCACTACCCTCATCTATATGCCTGGTCACCTCCTCAAAGAACTCTATCAGGCTTGTTAGACATGATCTACCCTTCACAAAGCCATGCTGACTGTCCCTGATCAGACCATGATTCTCTAAATGCCTAAAGATCCTATCTCTAAGAATCTTTTCCAACAGCTTTCCCACCACAGACGTAAGGCTCACTGGTCTATAATTACCCGCACTATCCCTACTAACTTTTTTGAACAAGGGTACAACATTCGCCTCCCTCCAATCCTCCGGTACCATTCCTGTGGACAACGAGGACATAAAGATCCTAGCCAGAGGCTTAGCAATCTCTTCTCTCACCTCATGGAGCAGCCTGGGGAATATTCCATCAGGCCCCAGGGACTTATCTGTCCTAATGTACTTTAACAACTCTAACACCTCCTCTCCCTTAATATCAACATGCTCCAGAACATCAACCTCACTCATATTGTCCTCGCCATCATCAAGTTCCCTCTCATTGGTGAATACTGAAGAGAAGTATTCATTGAAGACCTTGCTTACCTCCACAGCCTCCAGGCACATCTTCCCACCTTTATCTCTAATCGGTCCTACCTTCAATCCTGTCATCCTTTTTTTCTTCACATAATTGAAGAATGCCTTGGGGTTTTCCTTTACTCTGCTCACCAAGGCCTTCTCATTCCTCTTCTCAGGCCCTTCTTAAGCTCCTTTCTTGCTTCTCTATATTCCTCAATAGACCCATCTGATCCTTGCTTCCTAAACCTCATGTATGCTGCTTTCTTCCACCTGACTAGATTTTCCACCTCACTTGTCACCCATGGTTCCTTCACCCTACCATTCTTTACCTTCCACAAGTTTATCCCTAACATCCTGCAAGAGATCTCTAAACATCGACCACATGTCTGTTGTATATTTCCCTGCAAAAACATCATCCCAATTCACACCTGCAAGTTCTAGCCTTAAAGCCTCATAATTTGCCTTTCCCCAATTAAAAATTTTCCTGTCCTCTCTGATTCTATCCTTTTCCATGATAACGCTAAAGGCCAGGGAGCGGTGGTCACTGTCCCCCAGATGCTCACTCACTGACAGATCTGTGACCTGACCTGGTTCATTACCTAGTATTAGATCTAGTATGGCATTCCCCCTGGTCAGCCTGTCCACATACTGTGACAGGAATCCGTCCTGGACACACTTAACAAACTCTGCCCCATCTAAACCCTGGGAACTAATCAGGTGCCAATCAATATTAGGGAAGTTAAAGTCACTCATGATAACAACCCTGTTATTTTTGCACCTTTCCAAAATCTGCCTCCTAATCTGCTCCTCTGTATCTCTGCTGCTACCAGGGGGCCTATAAAATACCCCCAGTAGAGTAACTGCTCCCTTCCTTTTCCTGACTTCCACCCATACTGACTCAAAAGAGGATCCTGCTACATTACCCACCCTTTCTGTAGCTGTAATAGTATCCCTGACCAGTAATGCCACCCCTCCTCCCATTTTTCTGCCCTCTCTATCCCTTTTAAAGCACTGAAATCCAGGAATATTGAGAATCCATTCCTGCCCTGGTGCCAGCCAAATCTCTGTAATGGCCACTACATCATAATTCCATGTATGTATCCAAGCTCTCAGTTCATCACCCTTGTTCCGGATGCTTCTTGCATTGAGGTACACACATTTCAGCCCTTCTACCTTACTGTCTTTACACCGTTTATTCTGCTTCTCTTTCCTCAAAGCCTCTCTGTATGTTAGATCTGGCTTTACTCCATGCACTTCTTTCACTGCTCTATCGCTCTGGGTCCCATCTCCCTCGCAAATTAGTTTAAACCCTCCCGAACCATGCTAGTAAACCTACCTGCAAGGATATTGCTCCCTCTCGAGCTCAGGTGCAATCCATCCAATCTATACAGGTCCCACCTTCCCCAGCAGAGATCCCAATGATCTAAAAATCTAAGACCCTGCTCCCTGCACCAACTCCTCAGCCACACATTCAACTGCCATCTCCTCCAATTCTTACCATCACTGTCACGTAGCACTGGCAGCAATCCTGAGAATGCCACCCTTGAGGTCCTGTTCTTCAGCCTTCTGCCTAGTTCCCGAAACTCGCACTTCAGGACCTCATCCCTCTTCCTGCCTATGTCATTGGTCCCAACATGTATCACGACTTCTGGTTGCTTTCCCTCTTGTACCAGGATGTCGTGCACTCGGTCAGAGACGTCCCGGACCCTGGCACCCGGGAGGCAACAAACCATGCGGGTGTCCTTCTCATGTCCACAAAATCTCCTGTCTGCTCCCCTGACTATAGAGTCTCCAATGACGACAGCTCTCCTCTTCTCCGTCCCACGCTTCTGCACCACTGGGTCAGACTCAGTGCCGGAGGCCCTGCCACCTTGGCTCACACCTGGTCGGTCGTCCCCGCTGACAGTATCCAGGACGGTAAACTTATTATTCAGGAGAATGGCTACAGGGGTGCTCTGCACTACCTGTCTGCTCACCTTCGCTTTCCCCCCTCTGACTGTCACCCAACGACCTGCTTCCGACAGCCTAGGTGTGACTACCTCCCTGTAGCTCTCATCTATGACTGCTCATTCTCCCTTATGAGTCAAGGTCATCCAGCTGCTGCTCCAGATTCCTTACATGGTCTTCCAGATCGCCCAGCCGTATGCACTTCTGGCAGATGTGACTCTGTGGGAGAGGGGTGTTTCCCCAAGACTGCCACATCTCACATGAGAGGCACATCGCCATCTCAGGAGACATTGTAAAAACTAACTGCGAGCTAGCTTGTTCTCCGCCTCTTCTCGTCGAAGCCTCTCGCGTCAAAGTCTCAAAGCTCCACTCCTTCACTAGCCCACTCACTCATTGGCCACTTTCCACATCTTTAAAGTATCTTCTAAATGATGCTTTCAGAAGTCTTTACAGGCAAGGTTATATTTTTTTGTGGTATGTGTGGCATAAACCTAATACTGCACATAAGCCAGGTGGCAGCATCCCTACCATAAAGTATGTGGAGGGAGCACCAGGCTAAGAGGGGTGCTTTTCAGTAGCAGGGACTGGAGGTCTGGTCAGGATTAATGGGAAGATGAATGGTGCTAACTACAGAGATCCTGGATAAAAACATGCTCATCTCTGCCAGAAAGCTTAAACTGGGGAGGAAGTTCATCTTTCAGCAGGACAACAACCCAAAGCACACTGCCAGAGCAACCATGGAGTGGCTTTAAGTGTAGAAAACTGATGTCCTTGATGTTTGGCAAGACCTCAAGATTGCTGTCCATCACTGCTCCACAACTAACCTGGCACAGCTTGAGCAATTTTGCAAGGAGGGATAGGCAAATTTTATTCCATCATGTTGTGCAAAGCTGATAGGGTCTTGCTTAAAAAGTCTACTGGCTGTGATAGCTGTGAGAGGTAATTCAACTAAGTACTGGGCAAAGGGGGGTGAATACTTTTGAAGTGCAGACATTTGACTTTTTGAATTGTTAGTTTTTCATGCTTTACAATTTCCCCTCTACAATTATGGCTCTACTGTGAAAAAAGGTGCATGTGATTCACAAATAAATATTCTCAGTTAAATTGATCAAAATCCCTGGTTGCAATACTCATGTGAACAAAGGGTTGGGGGCTGAATACTTTTTTAAGGCACTGTATTTAATGAATAGCCAGTTACTTTGATCTTTTATCCTTTAAAGTCATAACAGATCTTCTCCTTATGAAGTCTTGAAACAAGATCTTGTTCATGTTTAAACTCTACAGAGTAGACAGTATGATTACAGGAGGAAATGCTGCTTTATAGCTATATAAAGACTCCAAACTAAATGCAACTGAAACACATTTAAAATTACTGAGGATCTGCAGCATGGAAAAATACAAGCAGTTCTGCAAATCAGGGAACTTATGCTCCACAAGTCTTGGTTCACCTTGTTTCATCACAGCCCTGTAACAACAAATCAAATATATGAAATAGCACCCAAAATAAGATTGTTCAAAGGGGATTTGGTACAATTGACTGGTATTCCTACAAAAGTAAGAGCCAGAGGACTGCAATTATACTGCTTGTTTTACACCATCTTAATTTGACTTGCATACACTGAAATACAAAAATTATGAGCTGTAGGAATAGGAAGATCTGGATAGGAAATTGGAAATACTGATATACAGGAATTTTCCAGAAGTTAACTCCAAGACATATTTCAATTTCTTTTCATGATTTTTTTTTATCTGCAAGTCTGTCAGACTACTCGACAAGCAAGTCTGTGGCACAAAGCCATAACTCAGTTAATGGAGACAGCTAATTACAAAGTAAAGACTATAAGACGGTGCACAGGGGAGGCTGCGATGAGATGGGAGCAGATCAGCTTGTTGAACTAGTTGGTAAGTAGTTCTTCTATCCCAGGATCATAAAATGTGTTGTAAAGATACAAACCTCATGTACTCTCCAGTCCTTTCTATTGATCCAAATAGATTCACATCAAGACAATACAAAAATAAAGGCCCACGCTTTGCTTAAAAGTTTCTAGTGACAGAGTTGTCTCTTGATGTTAGACTGGATTCCTCCCTTCCATCCTTTCATCTCTTTTAAATTTAGTTGTGGGCAGACATGAATTGGATTAAGTTCAGCCACTTCTGGTAATTAAAGCTCCCTCTAAACTGTCATTGTGGTTTCTGTCTCCATGATTTACTAGGATCTCATCAATCTTCTACACTAGACGCTGTTGCAGACCTCAAGATAACTACAACTTGTGCCCATAGCCAACACTTGACACTTTAAAACTGAATCATTAAAAAAAAATCTCAGGGTATTTGTCTGACTATCTTTGAACTTTCAATATTCCTTAATTCCTTTCGAAGTTCATAACTCAAGCAGAGATCATGGTCTTAAAACTATTCAGTGCAGCCTTTAGTATAACTACATCAATATCAAGCCATTAATTTATTTAATATAACAGAACATAGAATAGCACAGTACAGTACAGGCCCTTTGGCCACAATTTCGTGCTGACCCCTTAACTTACTGCAAGATCAGTCCAACTTCCCTCAGATATCCTCCTCTATTTTCCTTTGATTCATGTTATAAGGTTGAACTATCCATCCTTGATTGGTTACAAGACATTCCACATGAGTACTTATGAGATCATCCTTTCTCTTTAACTTCCTTACTTCGTCATAGTTAATAGGGTCATAAACACAAGTGATTCTGCAGCAGCACCAACAGAGGGAATGCTGGGAAGGGAGGGGAGGGGAAGAGGTGGAGGTTACGGAGGATGATCAGTTGAATATGGAGGCTAATAACCTTAAGCAAAACACACACACACACACACACACACACACAAAATGGTGGAGGAACTCAGCAAGTCAGACAGTATCAGAGTGTTTTGGGCTGACATTCTTCATTGGGACTGAAAAGGAAGGAGGCAGAAGCCAGAAGGTGGAGGAGTAGAAGGAGCAAAGTGATATGCAGAAGAGAACAAGGGCTGAAGGAGGAGTAGAGTTAACAGGGTGTATATTTTATATCCTATATTTTTGCTCTCATCCTTTTCCTCTCAGCCAGAGCAAGATGGTTACCCCTTGTCCCCATTTTCCATCCCATCAGCCTCCATATTCAACTGATCATCCTCTGTTACCTCCACCAGCTTTAGCAAGAAGAGACACCTTTCCCCTTCCCAACCCCAGTATTCCTTCTGCTGCTCTCCAGTATACTTTTCCACTCACTGATCACTCCCCTTCTCATTGCACTTTTCCATTTAACCCAGGAAGCAGAACACATGCTCTTTTTCACTTCCCTTCCCACAGTTCAGAGACACGAGCAGATCACCTAGATTAAACAGCAATTTTTGTGCATTGCCTTTGGTGCTCACAAAGTGGTCTCTTCTATACTGCAGAAATCAAGCACAGAATTGGTGACTACTTTGCAGAACACTTCTATTCAGTTTGCAAAAGGCTCCTTGCAATTCTAGTCGACTAAGACTTTAATTCTCTTTTCCAGTCCTATCTGACCCCTCTGTCTCAAGCCTAATCAATGATCCGATGAAACCCAAAGTAGACTTGAGGAGCAGTTTCACATCGTTCAACTTGGAGCATTACAGGCTTTAACACTCAACAATTTCAGGCAACCAGATTTTCCAATTTGTGTCAAAATTGTTCACCTCTGATGTAAGTTATTCCAGCTGTAACTGTAGCGTTCTCTCCACAGCTGCTGCCTGATTAACTAAGTATTTCTAAGGTTTGCTTTTATTTCAGGTTTTCAAAAACTTAACTGTACTTCTTAGTTCCACCATTGTTACTTTCTCATTCATTTCCTTTCATTTAAACTTCTGCATGTAGATCGGTAGGGATCAACATACGCTGACCACGCCCTCTCAGATAACGCTAACAGTATCTGGACCATCCGCATCAGTGTTTCTGAGGTCTCACGTCCTCTCTAATCATGGCTGCCATACGCTTCTATAGTTAACAGGGTTTGCACAGCAGCAAATCGGAGAACAGCAGTGAGAGAATAGGTAACTCTTCTCTCAGCGAGTGAACATTAAAAAAGAAAAGCTTCGCTGGGGTTTTGGCGATTGAACAGCGGGCAATCAGAACAGGATTCAAGGGCAAATGCAAATTAAAATAAAGCAGGGGAAAGCAGAGTGGCCTTTGTTGGAGTGCCACATTATTAGAGTGGACAGTGTTAAAGTGGGGACTTTGAGGCTTTAGGTCTTCAAGGCTTCAG
Source organism: Mobula hypostoma (assembly GCF_963921235.1). Lineage (NCBI taxonomy): Eukaryota > Metazoa > Chordata > Chondrichthyes > Myliobatiformes > Myliobatidae > Mobula > Mobula hypostoma. The sequence continues at coordinate 119,965,796 of NC_086100.1, forward strand.
TGAGGTGAGGCTTCAGGTGAGAGAAGATGAAAAGACACAGGTAGAGTTTTTTCAATTTATTTATTGTTTCCTTCTTTATAATTGTACAGTTAGAGCAGTAGGGATGCCAGGCAGTATAGTTAAAGTTTCCTCTTGTGGGATGTGGGAAGGCAGGGAGACCTTCACTGTCCCTGACAACTTCACCTGCAATAAGTGCACATGAAGTCCATGTTAACACTCCACATTACTGGATGAACTCCAGATCATTCAGAAGGCTGAGAGGGTGATAGACAGGATATATAGAGAGGTTGTTATACCCAAAGTACAGGACACAGGAAATTGGGTGACAGTCAGGGGGGGTTAAAGGAGCTAAGCAGTGTACCCCTTTGGCCACCTCCCTCAGCAACAGGTATACTTTTGGGGGGAAGACCCAGCAGAGGAAAATCACAACAGTCAGGTCTCCTGTGCTGAATCTGGCTCTGTAGCTCAGAAGGGAAGAGGGGAAGAAGAGGCAGGCGGTGGTGATAGGAGATTCATTAGTCAAGGGAACAGAAAGGAGGTTCTGTGGATGAGAACAAGATTCCTAGATGATATCTTGCTTCCTAGGTGCCAGGGTCAGGGACATCTTGGCTCAAGTCCTTGGCATTCTTAAGTGGGAGGGTGAGCGACTGGAGGTCATTGTCCATGCAGGCACAGATGACATAGATAGAAGGAGGGATGAGATTCTGCAAAGTGAGTTCAGGGAGTTAGGTGCTTAGTTAACAGACAGGACTTCCATGGCTGTGATCTTAGGAATGTTACCCGTGCCACGTGCTAATGGGACCAGAAGCAGGAAGATCATACAGTTTAACATGTGGCTAAGGAGTTGCTGTAGGAGGGAAGCCTTCAGATTTTTGGACCATTGGGTGCTCTCCCACAAAAAGAAGGACCTTAGTACTGCATGGGGGATTTAAACTAAAGTTGCAAGGGGAAGGGAACTAGAGTACCAGATCAGATAGGAGAGGTTGTGGAGACAGACATTGTTAAGACCTTAAACAAAGTCAAAAAGCAAAATGTTGAGCATGGTGGGTCTAATGTTCTGAGTTGTGCACATTTCAATGCAAAATGTATTATAGCAATGTCACAACCACGGATTCAGCAGTGCAGCAGATACGGCAATTGCGCTCATGAATATGCACGTGTCAGCTAATTATTATTTCAGTGTGATAGTATTCAACTCCATTCATTCCGTCGTAGTATTTGTCGAGACTCGGACACAGCAACGCTTCACTGCTTGCTTGTATTCCGTTTTGCTTCAGAAATTGGACTGTCAAGTCAACTGACTCTGAAGACTAGCGGTATTCGTATTATTCTTACTTGTTCTTTTCAGCCGCAGTGTAAGCTTCATTTTCCATGTGAGAGTTTTAGTTAATGGCGTTGTTTGGTTCTGGCGTTTATCGTTTTCTTTTCCCGTTAACACTGTTCGCATTAAAGTCTGTAAACTATCGACCTGCTTCAGAGTCTCTCATTCCGCACTTGGGCCATATCTGAACCTGGTGACAGCAAGTCTCGACCACACAAAGATGGACCCAGCAGAGAGAGAGCAGCTGACCTTGGCCAAGAGATTCATTGGTCAGAGTGATTCATTGAGGCAACAACGTCCCATTGGAATCCCTATGTATAAACCATTGTTTCTGTCTCCAGCGTGACAGGAGGATCTTGCCAAGTAATGGACCCAGCAAAGTTTGAACAGTGACGTTTTGACATTTGTGGTTTGAGGAGATGGTGCCTTTATTCTGAGTGTATATCCTGACTCTACATTCCGAGAGTCCTGAGTATACATTCCAAGCTTCTCTAGTCTACATTGAGTTTCTCCAGTATCCATTCCAAGCTTACTAAGTCACAAGAACCCAGGTTCCCAGCTTTGTGGTCCCGTGATTCAAGTCTGTGTAACAAATGAATGCTTCAAGCAAGCTTATCAATTGATTCAACAAATCATCATTCAAGTCAATAGTGTAAATTCTGGAAGAGCCCTACTCCAAAAGCTGATCCCTGGCTGGAGTGTGTGAATAATCAAGTAAAGTAACTCTATCAAGAGTATTTTTAACCTCTTGATGAAAGTCATGGTACAGACTAGAAAAATTGAACTTTCATGTAGCAAATTAAACAGATCTACAGAGAACCAGCTAGCTTAGCAATGAAATAAACCTGCCTATACTGTCTTGATCTGTGAAATTGAAACTATTTTCTAATCGCCTCTGGAAAAAATTGTGAAGGATAAAATACTGTGAGTAAGATTTGAAAAGGTTCCTTTCAGGTTTCAAGTTTCATGTTGTCAAGGTTTCCCAAGGACTTTTCTCTATGTTCCCAAGTTTCATTTTTTATTTTTCTGATTGTTTCCAAGGCTTATTCAATGTGTTTAGGGTTTTACAATGTTCCCCCCCATCTTATAGACTCTCAAACCCCCCTCTCGGCCCTGCCCAAGGTTTCTTGATCTCAGTCTGTTGGGGTTCCCAGGTCTCTCAGTCTCTTTGGATCCCTGAGTATCCCGGCCTCTTGAGTTCCCCATGCCTCCCTCTCAAGTTCCCCTGGTCTCTCGAGTTATCCCTGGATCTCGAGTTTTCGGGTCTTCCTGGGCCATCAGGTGCCAGCTATAGGGAGGGGGGTCCTGTCGTAACTATTTCAGGCCTGTGCAGGGCATCAGACAGCATTGGGCTCTGATGGTTTTAGAGCACCCTAATTGATTAACTATTGCTTAACAATGGTTTACGAGTTCCTTGTGTTTTTCTTGAGTGACTTGCTGTATGTAATGCGGTTTCCTGGTGCTTTCTGTTTAAGTCTATGTCCACACTACGCTGGATAATTTTGAAAACGTCGGTTTCGAGTAAAAATGACAGGCGTACACACTAAGTGTTTTTCAAAATATCTCTGTCCACACTAACGCGGATATTTGGGCGAATCTCCTCTACTGGGCACGCGCAGGACACACAGAAAACAAGTGAAGAGGAAACGGTATACTTGGTGCGCGTTTGTCCAGTTACAGAGTAGAAAAACTTAAAAGGAATTGCTCTTGGCTCTCATGCAGGAGGACTTAAAACTAAAAAAAACAAATATTGGAGCGTACAGAGGGAACCGACAGGGAGTTCACGGATAGTATGACCCAGCTGACGACGAACATTGAAAAACTGACTAACTCTGTTGCATTAATAAAGCACCTTGTTAAATGTATAAAGCATGTCTGCATCAGCGTTATCTTGTATTTCCATACAATGTTACATTAGGCTGTTACACATCTATTGTCAGAGAAGTACTTGCATAAATAGGTAAACCACCTTCATACAAGCAAGGACAGAAAACAGGGCAAAGTGAGTATACTTATTTATTCAGTAAGCTATGGGTCAAAGTACTTGGTGAGTACATTTCTAACTCTTCTGGCTTCAGTCTCGTTGCCATTTGTTCTGAAATTGATAGGTTATGTGGGGGGGTTGCGTTCAAGAAAACAACGAACATCTGTTCCGGCACGTTATAACAGCGTTTTTAAATAGTCAAAAAAGCTCACTTTACAATTTAACTCTCACGCCGTTCACACCGACTGCGCGTTATAACAGCCGTATGGCAGTGCTTGCGCAGTACCAAACAGAAGCAGAAAAAGCATTGTTGTTGTGGTGTTGTCATGACAAGGTTTTTAAATCTCTCCGTTTACCCCATACACACTACAATGGATATTCGGTGTTTTCAGATTTATTCACTCTGGAGACCGTTTCTGAAATTCACCGTTTTCGGGGGATGAAAACGCTGCTTTAGTGTGGATGGAGAGTCAAAACGAAGAGAAAAAGCTTTGTTTTCAAAATTATCTGGCGCAGTGTGGACGTAGCCTAAGTTTATTAAGTTTATTTTGATAGTGTCAGGGATTCTGTGTTAGTTTTATTGTTGAAGCAGATGCCCGATCAGCTCCAATCAGAGGGTCCTCATTTTGAGAATGACCTGTCTCCCGGTGTCACTTGGTCGAGCTACCTCTGTAAAATCTCTTGCTTCTGTCTCCATATGGAAGTCTTCAGCTCCAATATTGGCAATGCACACCATGGCACTTATCTACCAGCATCACTGAAGGACACCTTGGACAGCGGACACAAGTCCGTAGCGCCTTAGGGGCCGTGCCTAGAGATGGGAGCCCTGTCACATCCACGTATTCAGCAACACAGAAAATACAGCAATTGCGCTCATGAATATGTACGTGTCAGCTAATTATTACTTCATTGTGATAGTATTTAACTCCATTAATTCTGTTGTAGTATTTGTTGAGACTTGGACTGCCTTGCCTGAGAAATTGGACTGTCGAGTCAATTGACTCTGAAGACTAGCGGTATTCGTTTTATTCTTAGTTGTTCTTCTCAGCCACGGTGTAGGCTTCGTTTTCCATGTGAAACTTTTAGTTAACGGCCCTGTTTGGCCGAGCGTTTATTGTTTTCTTTTCCCTTTAACACTGTTCACATTAAAGTCTATGAACTATCGACCTGCTTCAGTGTCTCTCACTCCGCACTTGGGCCATATCCGAACCTGGTGACAAGTAAAGACAGATGAGCTCGGGAAATGAATCAACACATGGAATTATGATATCGTAGCCATTAGTGAGACTTGTTTGCAGGAGGGCAGGACTGGCAGTTCAATATTCCAGGTTCTGTTGTTTTAGATGTGATAAGAGCAGGAGAGATTAAAGGAGCAGAAGTAGCATTACTAGATGGGGAAATATCACAAGTAGGTGATTGTAAGTTTCCACATATTGATTGCAACTCACATACTGTAAAAAGACTAGATGGGGTACAGTTTGTCAAATGTGTTCAGGCTTCCAGCCAGGTACAGGTATCAATTTTAACCCACATTTCTTTGACTAACTCTGCCATTTTCATCAGGGATGATGCTTAGGCATGTCTAGTCCAGTGGTATATATAACTCCTGTCATCCGTCCTCCTGATTGGTTAGTCCTCATCCAATCAGGTTTCCACCGTCCCACCTTCTTTATGATTGAATTCCAGTTCTTACTTTGAGCAAGACCTTCATCTTTGTTAGAATTCTTTTTCTCTAGTTTTATTTCAATGGCTACCTTTACCAGGCAGTCCCAAAAACCACTGGCGTGGCACTGTAGTTTTGTGCTATGAAAGTCAATCCTATGGCCATTGACAATGCAGTGTTCTGCTACGGCTGATTTCTCCAGGTAACCCAAACGGATACACCTCCTGTGCTCCTTGATGGAGGTTTCCACTTTGAGCCAGAGAAGAGTTTATTCGTCAAATGTGCCAGGAAGGCACAAGTTCCACTTTCTATGTTCTGGAGAGTTTCCTTAATCAGCACGTAGAAGTCCCAGTGAGAGAGAGTGCAATACTTGATCTCCTATTAGGGAACGAGACAGGGCAAGGGACAGAAGTTTGTGTGAGGGAACACTTTGTATCTAGTGATCATAATGTCATTACTTTCTTTTTTTTAATTTTATTTTTATTTGGATAAGGAGTTCACAATTATCATGTACTTTTTTCACACATATAACCTTTTCCATTTTTTATATGTATAAAACTACAATTATTTATACATTCTTAAGTACACATTGAGATGATATAAAAGCAAAATAAACATTTAAATAGATAATTATGTACTGTGGTAAATCTAACCTATTAGGCTAAGTAATGAAATTAGTTGTTAAGAAAAATGGTAATAATAGTTTCCATACAACCCTTCTGGACCATTTCCACTGGTGCAAAATGTTGCATACAAGCCTATATACCAACCATTGTAGGTGTTTATATCCCAATTTGTTCGTGCTTGTTCCTGCCCGCAGACATAATTATCAGGTAAAAACAAGAGGTCTAGTCCTCAGGTTGAGATTCTAAATTGGAGAAAGGCAAATTTTGATGCTATCAGAAAGGATCTGGCAAGTGTGGATTGGGACTGGCTGTTTTCTGGCGAAGGTGTACTTGGTAAGTGGGAGGCCTTCAGAAGTGAAATTTTGAGAGTACAAAGCTTGTATGTGTCTACCAAAATAAAAGGCAAGGATCACAGGTTTAGGAACCTTGGTTTTCAAGAGACATTAAAGCCCTGGTTAAGGAAAAGGTACAGGCAGGTAGGAACAAATGAGGGAGTTGAGGAGGTCAAGAAATGCAAGACAACCTTTAAGAAAGAAATCAGGAGGGCTAAAAGAAGGCATGAGGTCGCTCCAGCAACAAGGTGAAGGAGAATCCCAAGCTTCCACAAATATGTTAAGAGCAAAAGAGTAAGGGACAAAATTGGTCCTCTGGAAGATCAAAATGGTAATCAATGCAAGGAGCCAAAAGAGATGGGGGAGATCTTAAATAGATTTTTGCACCTGTATTATTACAGGTTTCCCCCGCTATCCGAAGGTAGAGCATTCCTATGAAATGGTTTGTTAGACGGAATGTTGTAAAGTGAATAAGCAATTACCATTTATTAATATGGGAAAAATTTTTGGGTGTTCCCAGACCCAAAAAATAACCTACAAAATCATGCCAAGTAACACATAAAACCCATAATAATAGTAACATATAGTAAAAGCAGGAATGATATGATAAATACACAGCCTATATAAAGTAGTAATACTTTTCTGCCGCACTGTCTAGTGTAGCGAAAATCTCATAGAAACACTCTCGGCGGAAGCGCTCTCGGCAGAAACACCCTCTCTAGTAACCCTTAAGCTTTGAAGCTGCCAAATCATACCAAATAATACGTAAAAATACACAGCCTATATAAAGTAGAAATAATGTATGTACAGTGTAGTTTCACTTACCGGAATTGGGAAGACTCCAATAAATTGCAGTTTCGTCACAGTTAAACACTTGGTTATACGAATAACCACCTGACGCAATCAGCAATCGCCTCTGATCTGGGCCGACATTTACGTGCCGGGTGGCACCTAATTAATTAGCTTGTTTATTTTGGCTTTTTTCTTAAAGATGTGCTGGGTGCGTTCCGACTACCGCTGCACACCTGCATTCTTTGCAGCAATGTATCGATCCACAGCTGGAGGCTGGGGACCACTGCTTAAACTATGAAGCTGCCCTCACCTCAGAAACCGATCAAACCACCCATGACTACCTTTAAATTCCATTTTCGCAACACTTTCATCACCATCATCCAATGCTTTCTGTTTCAGCTTATTAAAAAGACTGACTGATTTCCCCTTAAGCATAAGAAAACTTAACGGAACACCACGTTTTGTACACCCATCAATCCACTCAACCAATAGACTTTCCATTTTATCCATTACTGGATGCTGACTTTGCTACGAGCAGAACCAACAGTAACATCGGCAGCTTTCAAAATTCTATCTCTGTGTATAAATAATGCGAATGGTGGACACACGCAAGTTCAACGCGCGGATACTGTCCTTACTTCGTTCACCACAATCGAAACGCTTAATCATGTCTAGTTTTACGCTAAGTGTAACACCCTTACGAGCTCTTTTAGGCTGTTCTGGTACCTTAGAACTCATCTTGCTAATGGACGCAAAAAATAAATCACGATATAGCACGTGTTTAAGCAATGCCGGCTAGAATGCAGTTCCGGGGGAGGAGCTTGGCTGTTCAGGTGTGTGCTGCCTTTTTTCGTAACAGTGAAAACACCTTCTGTTAGCGAAAACAGGTAACTAATGTAGGTCTTTCGTAACAGCGAGGTGTCGTAAAGTGAATGTTCAGAAAACGGGGGCCACCAGTATGGGGTGAGGAGCCTGACATCAGTAGAGGGAAAGTTACTGGAAGGTATTCTAAGAGACCAGATATATGAGTATTTGGATAGACAGGGACTGACTAAGGATAGTCAACATGGCTCTATGCATTGTAGGTCACGTCTAACCAGTCTTTTAGATTTTATCAAGGATGTTACCGGGAAAGTTGATGACAGCAAGCCAGTGGACTTCAGCAAAGCATTTGACAAGATCCCACCTGGGAGGTTGGACAAAAAGGTTCAGTCACTTGACCATTCAAGATGAGGCAGTAAATTGGATTAGACGTTGGCTTGGCGGGAGAAGCCCGAGAGTGGAAGTAGATGATTGCCTAACTGACTGGAGGTCTGTGAATAGTGGAGTGCCACAGGGATTGGTGCTGGGTCCATTGTTGTTTGTCACCTATAACAATGATCTGGATGATAATATGGTTCACAGGATCAGCAAATTTGCAGATGACACCAAGATCGGGGTGTGGTACACAGCAAGGCACAATATCAAAGCAACCAGGGTAGGTCTTACAGAATGAGTGATAGGGTACTGAGGAGTGCAGTAGAACAAAGGGATCTGGGAATACAGATCCATAATTCATTGAAAGTGGCATCACAGATAGATAGGGTCATAAAGAAAGCTTTTGGTACATTGGACTTCGTAGATCAAAGTATTGACTACTGGTGTTGGGATATTATGTACAAGTTGTATAAGACGTCATTGAGGCCTAATTTGGAGTACCGTGTGCAATTTTGGTCACCTACCTACAGAAAAGACATAAATAAGATTGAAAGAGTACAGAGAAAATTTACAAGAATGTTGCCTGGTCTGGAGGACCTGAGTTATAAGGAAAGATTGAATAGATTAGGACTGTATTCTTTAGCTTGTAGAAGATTGAGGGGAGATTCGATAGAGGTATACAAAATTATGAGGGGTATAGATAGGGTAAATGCAAGCAGATTTTTCGATTGGCATTGAGTGAGGTCATGGGTAAAGGGTGAAAGGTGAAATCTTTAAGACGAACATGAGGGGAATCTTTTTCATTCAGAGGGTGGTGAGAGTGTGAAATGAGCTGTCAGCACAAGTGGTGCATGTGATCTTAAAATCAACATTTAAGAGAATTTTGGATAGGTATAAGATGGGAGGCATATTTGAGGCCTATGTTCCGGGAGCAGGCCAATGGGACTCGGCAGTTTAAATGGTTTGGTATGGACTGGATGGGCCAAAGGGCCTGTTGCCCTGCTGTAGTGTTCTATGACTCTATAAACACAAGAGATTCTGCTGGAAATCTTGAGCAACACACACCAAATGATGGAGGAACTCAGCAAGCCAGGCAGCATCTACGGAGGGTCTCCACCAAAACACCAATGTTCTCTTGTACCCTTCCTACTCTCTATAGTTTAGAATTATGCCTATTTTCTCACTTTGAGTTTTAATGAATGGTGAAGAACCTGAAATGTTAAGTCTGTTGCTTCCTCCACAGATGCTGCCATAACCTCTTGAGTAGTTCCAGTCTTTTATCGCCTTTATTTCAGTTATCCAGCATGTGCTTTTGCTTTGTTTTCCAATAATCATGGGCCCACTTCGTAATTTCTATGAAACGCTGTGTCTGCCTCTGGCCGGCGAACAGTACGAGTAGACAGAACAACTCAATACTGTCGACCTATGGCAACCCAAACACAGGTATCCACAAATATAATTGGTGAAAATTTAAACATTACTTGATCTTGCTGTCCATTGGGTACATGGCAGTTAATTAAGCAGTATAAGTTAATTTCAAATCTTACCATCACAGATTCTAAAATGCATTAAGAAAATGAACTGTCAAGTTGAACCATCCAAAGTAATTAGTTTAACCCTTAATCTTACCTCCATGTCCTTGTTCTTCTCTTTGTTTCTGCCTGTTGAGCTTCTTCCATTACTAGAGGTTTCCCTTGCTGGGACGACTGAGATCTGCTGCAGTGGCATGTTACTGCTGAGTCTAGCGATAGATACCAGGTTTGATGGATGCTTTATAACCACAGCGGAATCATCTGCATGATTGTTCTCATCTCATTTCTGTAAATAAACCAAACATAGCCGGATATAACATACTGTTCTCCGCACATTGAAGGGTATACAGAGATGCCCCACAATTACTTCACTTCCAGCATTTTACACACTAGACACGACCTTCAGCAAAGCTCAAATCCTTGAATTCTAACCAAATGGAGCTGAACTTGGCTCAAGTTATAAATCAACCATTCAGCCACAAGAGTCCCACAGTGCATTTTATATGCCAATTCAATTTCTATGGCTTCTACTAACTGCCATGGAAACGGAGGGAAACTAGGTCTCTCAGGCACGTATTAGAAATGCTTCCGTTAATAGGAAAAAAAACTCCTACATTCTCAGTGGTTGCTGCCGCGTTGCTGATTCCCCCTGAGTTTTCCAAATGGCTGGAGATGTAACGACACACTAACTAGGTAAATATACAGAAGGCGGAAAGGCAGAAAGACTTAATGTCCTAATTTAGAAAAATCCTGTCCTTCTGGAGAAACACACACAGCTTGTTCACTTGTCCATGCATTTAATCAGCTTTAGGTCACGGTGATCAGAATGGCCTGACTGAGCTAAGAAGTGGCACGGAATTTGTGTAAACTAAAAGGAATCAGAGATAAGCCCTTAAGTACTCGTTACCTATTCAGGGCCAACTGAACAAATGTTCACTTAATAAAAATTTAAGTGGCCTTTGATTTTTTCTGCAACGCAGTGCCAACTGATGACGGATGCTTCAATTTCTAAAATAGTTTGTGCCATTATTAACTTCAGACTATTGCATGAACTGCTACATAATCTTTTGCCACTTTATAACCAGCTCTTCCTCCCCCGTACTGATCCTATCAGTGTTTCCAATCCCTTGAAAGCAACCTAGTAGAGATATCTACAACAATCTGCATTTATGTATTGCACTTACCATAGTGACCCCAATGAAGTAAACAGAATTTGAAATTGGTCAATCTGACTTTGAGATGAAAGATAGTAATTTTAAAAGCTGCATGACAGGTGGAAAAAGAAGTCAAAGAACCTTGGGAATGGAATAAGTTCCTGGAAGATGAAAGCATGGATGCCAACCATTAGAACATACAAGAGGAATGAAATAGAGGAATACAGAGCTAGAGGAGATTACCAACACAGTCAGTTGAGACAATGGAGAAACATAAAAATACACAGAAGAATTTTATACTTGACGATTTGCCTTTGAGGAAACATATCTGTAACCCTGAAGTCTTTATGAATTTATTGCTCGTGAATGGCATTTAGACAAAATGGAACCAGTGTGATCCCAGAGTGCTTTGCTGGTTTACTGATGTGTTTGGATGGGAAGCTTGCAAGGTATGTGATTTATAACAGGGAGCATTTTGACATTACATGATTGAAAGCAGAGGAAAAACAAGTCACAGATTTTGATGGAGAAGCCTCAAAGACAAACAGGCTCATTAAAGACAAATGCGACTCTTTCAACAGATGTGAGGTAAGGCAGGAATGCAATTAAGGGATGGAATGACATCAAAGGCATGAAGTTGACTAATTACTGGACTTATTGTTGGCACGTGGCCAAGTGGTTAAGGCATCGGTCTAGTGATCTGAAGGTCACTAGTTCGAGCCTCAGCTGAGGCAGTGTGTTGTGTCCTTGAGCAAGGCACTTAACCACACGTTGCTCTGCGACGACACTGGTGCCAAGCTGTATCATCCCTAGTGCCCTTCCCTTGGACAATATCAGTGGCATGGAGAGGGGAGATTTGCAGCATGGGCAACTGCTGGCCTTCCAGACAACCTTGCCCAGGCCTGCAACCCTGGAAACCTTCAAAGGCGCAAATCCATGGTCTCACGAGACTAATGGATGCCTATAAAATTACTGGACTTTGTATAATTATAAAAATTATACAAAGGTTGAAGCTATTTACTGACCTAACGTATGGAGGTAGACTTCCCTTGCAAATAATCTGTTACTGTTTATTTAGAAGACTAGATAAATGATACATGACGCTTTCCAGTTTCATAGGTTTCATACAGCACAAAAACTAACCCTTTGGCCCATCACATGTGCTTGGCTGCTAGCTTTAAACGCCCTGGCAATTCAGTTACTCATCTAGGTACTTCTTAAAATATCGTGAGTGTGCCTGCCTCCATCCCCAATGAGAGTCAGAATAAAGGGATAAAGAGTAAGCCTATTTGCATTTGTAAGTAAAAGGTTTAGAAGACTACAAATTAACAACAGGTAGAATGTCAGAGAGCAGACAAGAGTGTATTGAAATAATAAAATCCAGAGGTAAGGAAAACACAAGTAAATAGAAATGAAAATTTATGTGGACGAGGCTCTCGTCCTTTAGTGGTAGATCAATTGTCTCCTGTAAGTACACATCCTCTCCAGGTTAAGAATGTCTGAAACAAAATACTCTGCAGTTGCTGGGGTCAAAGCAACACTCACAACATACTGGAGGAACTCAGCAGGTCGGGCAGCATCCGTGGAAATGATCAGTCAACGTTTCGGGCCGGAACCCTGAAACACAATGGGTAGCACAACCACCTTGGTTCCACCTCCTTCTACTACCCATTGTGCTTTCCCCTATTCCTTCTTTACCTTTCCTGTCCATTCCCCCCCCCCACTTCCCCTCCCCCACCCCTTTATCTTTCCTCTTACTGGTTTTTCACCTGGAACCTACCCGCCTTCTCCTTCCCACCCTCCCCCCACCTTCTTTGTAGGGCCTCTGCCCCCTCCCTCTTCAGTCCTGATGAAGGGGTCCAGCCCGAAACATTGACTGATCGTTTCCACAGATGCTGCCCGACCTGCTGAGTTCCTCCAGCGTGTTGTAAGGATGTCTGAATAATAGACACTCATACTTATGAGCAAGTACCCATAAATATTATTAAATTCAAATCAGATACAGGCTTGAAATAAAATCCGCTTACATGTAACTTCCTTAGAATAATCACATACTGTCTCCAAAGAACACAGGCTCCCTCTCCTTGAGAGGCTGTTAAGAGACTTGCACTGGGAAATGATGTCAATCACGTCTATTGATAGTCTTGTAAATGTACCCTAACAAGCAACTTAACATAACTAATACGACAAGCCCTTTGAAACCAGTCATTGAACATTGTATATTCTGATTCTCTACTATTGTAACTAGACAGTGGAAGACTACGTTCAGATTTTGGTCCTCAGTAACGACATCCATTTCAGTACAGTGGAGGTGTAGTTCCCAAATCCAGTGACTTCATAGTTTTTTCTGACTTGTGGCCAAAAATCAACTTACAGACGTCTAGAAAGAACAAAACCCTTTCATAACCCAGGGATGACATGGACCATTATTCTTCTTGGATTGACTCCCTTCATTTTTTATTTCCCATTAATTAGTGGCTTACCTTCAATCACTCTATCAACTGCTGGAAACTTGGAAATTAGCATTAAATCAGATTCGTTGTTCTTGTTCTCTGTATCACTAACTTCATCCTCTCAAAGTTTTGAGTTACTGTCAGTCCAAATCCTTCAATAGCTCTGACAGTATATTGAATTATAATTAAATAATAAGGACATTATTGAGTAATATTGAATAATTCAGCAGTTCCTTTCAAGGAAAAGTTCATTGCAAATATCTGTTTAAATTGGTAACTGGTTATTCAACTGAGGAGAGTAATTTAATTCTTCAGTAAAAAGGGGCTTTGTAAATCTGTGTGTGGTAGCACACATGATAATATTTATTGGAGGATTGTGGTGCCAGGAAAGTCCCAGAATTTCACAAGAAGATAATTTATTGGCTCAGATACACACCTATAAAAGTCGCAAGAGATTCTGCAGATGCTGGAAATAATGAACAACATGCACAAGATGCTTAAGGAATGCAGCAGGTCAGGTGGCATCGGTGGAGCAAAATAAAAAGTTGATGTTTTTTTTTGGCTTTCATCTTCTGGCTTCTGCCCCCTTCCTTTCCAGTCTTCATGTACAGGCTTAGCCTGAAATGTCAACAGTTTATTTCCCTCCATAGATGCTGCCTGACCTGCTGAGTTTCTCCAGTACTTTGTGTGCGTTTCTCAATACATCTATATAAAAGTTCCTTTATAATAAAGAAAATAATTGTTCTGGAGTACCGAATACAACTCATGTCTTTGAACCTATTGAGTCCATGCTTGGCTGCTAATTTTCAACTTGGTAAGAGCAAGTATTCCATATAAGTGTCTTATAACAAATAATACCCTAGCCTTGTGGACCCAACATTACAGAACTGGAAATTTCCACCCTGGTTCCTATCTTTCTTTTACTCCAAATTGTCCAAGCTTCACTGTAAGACGTATACAGGCATCAGTCTAAATTTTGACCTCTCTGGTGAAGTTACCATTGTAGTTGTGACATAGTTTCAACATCATCTCCATGACTTAAGGAAGTTAAAAGGGTAAGAAGCTGGAGGAGGGAGGAACGAAACATCTAGGTCAGGGGCTTATGCCGTGGACCAAAATCATTAAGCAAGGGATCTGTGGAACCTAGGTTGGGAACTCCTGCTTTAGATAAAAACTCAGCTCCAGCGAGCAACTGCTGTATCACTCCAGAAACAACCCTACTACCTGAGGTAGACCACGATCCAAAATAGAAAGATGATTGACTCAAGTTAAAAAAAGAACTAATCAAAAACAAAATAAACAGATCATTTAAATATAAAAACCTTGCTAAATTTAAAACATTATGCATATTATGCAGAAGGAATGATTAAGGAATGATTAATAATGCTTAACAACAAGAGATGCTTATCTCCTCAGCACCCAAGGCTAACTAGATTAACAACACTTGCAGTTAAAAATCAATGTAATTTGCATCCAGCATTGAAATTAGTTTTGTAATTGCATGGGGAGAGTGTGAGAGTACAGCTTTTCACATCCTTTCAACATTAAAGAGCAGGTGTCACACACAGCACTGAAAATGAGGCTGTAAGTGCTACCTGACCTGAAAAATTCCTCCAGCATTTTGTCTCTGTTCACCCACCAGAACATTTTAAATATATGACATTGGTTTTTACTTACAGAAAAATAAATGCTGGTTCTCACCTCTCAGGGTTCATCTGTCGGAATGTATGATGCCGTCACTTTCTAAAATGTATACCTCCATGCCCAATTGATTAAAGCTTCAGAAAGCATAACTAATCCAAAATCTGCTTGATGCACTAAATCGCTCTCCACACTTGAAATGAAGGTTATTATATCTAAATAGCCATGGTTTTAAATTATGACAGCAGAGCACTTGGAAGCTAGAGCAGGCAATAGGCTGGGTTAGGGTGAGTGAGGACCTTACACTCTGAGGGCTATAGACATTTGTTTCTGGAGTGTGATCCTGCCCAAATTCAGTAAGAGTCACTGGCTGGTTGGCAGGCAGGAGAAAATTCCGACAGGAGTAAGCCAGGACTCAGGGACGACAAAAATAGTCTCCTGCAGAAGGTAAACCCATCGAAGAACTTCAGGAGAAGATTCCCTATTAAGTGAGGAGGGGTGCTGGGGAGTTGAACAAAATGGTACCTAGAGCAGGATGGCCCATATTTTCACAAAGCTCCAAAGGGAGTTCCTGCTATTCCAGCTAACAGGAAATTGATGCAACATGCACAAAATGCTGGAGAAACTCAGCAGGCCAGGCTGCATCTATGGAAAAGAGTACAGTTGGCATTTCGGTCCAAGACCCTTCATCAGGACCGGAAGAAAAGATGAGAAGTCAGAGTAAGAAAGTGGAGGGAGGGGAGGAAGAACCACAAGGTGGTAGGTGAAACAGGGAGGGAGGGAGGGAGAGAGGTGAAGTAAAGAGCTAGGAAGTTGATTGGTGAAAGAGATACAGGACTGGAGAAGGGTGAATCTGATAGGAGAGGACAGAAGGCCATGGAAGAAAGGAAAGGGGGAGGAGCATCAGAGGGAGGTGAGAGGCAGGTAAAGAGATGTTTGTCAGGGGAGAGGGGAGTGTTGGGGTGTTCAGGGAAGGTGTGGAGAGAGGAAGATGGAGTCTCTGTTGACCCAAGAGTTGGTGGTGGGACCTGAGAGACACGGGATTGCTGGTGGGGGAAGGGGAGACTCGCAGTTGATAATTAGTTCCTTATGCCTTCCATACTGTTTTAGCCTCCCTTATTTTTGGACAATGCCACCTTGCCCACTGACATGTGACTTTCTCCCTTTACTTCCAGCATCTATCTGATTATCACTGAAAGAGTGACCATTAATATGGCCTTGAAGTGAATTTTAGCAAAGCTACAAAACAGAGAACATTAAAGAGAGAGCAAGGAAGAGCAACAGGCAGTGACAGAGTTGTGGAGAAGACGAAGACACACACACACACACACACACAATAAAGCAAATTTAATTATTATATGCCAGAAAACACGAGTTTCAAACATGGAAAGACAATATCTTCCTAAGTGTATTTCCCACATGCTTCATGGTTAAATAGTCAGACACAATTAACTCTAGCTGCTGAATTAATTGATGAAATTAAGCTGATTACTACTGTGGAATGCAAGAATGCCACATGACCGAGGAATGCTTAAACTGTAACACATAAAACATAAAAGGGTAGATGATAGCATGATCCAGCCTAAGAAAAATTTACAAGATTGTTGACATGCTTTTTCTGATATTGATGATTAATCTGACACTCTAGCGCCACAAGTTTGTGGAAACCTGAAAAAATAAAACTTTCTAAAATAATTCCTTCCCAAGTAACAAGATAGTACATGGTTTTCCAAGATCAATTGCTCCAGGCATAGTGCTGACCTCTCCTACCAGAATCCTCCCACCACCCCATGCCTTCACACAACTTTAGCCTCCTTTATTCTGGCAATATCCCCCATTCCCAGCAGTTGACCCACTTTCTCCACTAGCAATGCTTATCTGATTACTGTGAATGCTGTGACCCGTAAAAATATCAATGCTCTGGAAATGTGCTTTATTACTGCACCATAAGATTGTTGAATATGGTACTCTGTGGACTGCAGCCTGTTAGCTAAGCAGATTGTGCAGCAAAGTCTGGTAATTCACAGCAGCTGCACAGCAGTTACAAGCCAATTTAGCTGAGAGGATTGCCTCAATAATTAAGCAATCTGTTGACTATTCTTCCTTTTGGCCAATGCAGGGATGTCACCTGTCAAAATGTCACTCAACTCATGTGAGGTCAGCTGGTGAGACTGAAGGATGGTATTCTGTGCCATTTATGTTGAATTGCCACTTCCAAAATGAGAATGGCATTTTGGTCATTAGGACGTCATTCAAAACAACTGTAACCTCTTATTTTTAATGCTGCATTTCCAAGTCAATGTTACCATGCAAAAATAGAAACAGCACGTACAGAAGAGGGAAAAGACTCACCTTCCTAAACCAGTCCTACAATCCCAGATCAAATAAAATGCCCAGACCACTGGAGAAAAGGACCAAGAGACCTTGTACCAGCCTGGATTCGTGGTAACCTTTTGCTACTATTCATTACTGTCTCACTTACCAATGGGTATCAAAATAATTACATAGAACATAGAGCAGCATAGCACAGGAACAGGCTCACTGGACTGCGATGTTTGTGCCAACCACGATGCCAGATAAAACCAATTTCATCTGCCAGCAGATAATCCGTATCCCCCTATTACGTGTCTGTTCATGTGGCCATCTACATTCCTCATAAATACTGCCATTATAAAGTGGAATCCTTTATAAGATGGTGCCTCCCAATGGAATTATTCACGCTTGGGAATTTAAATGGCTGTAAATCCGGCATTTCCTGCTATATACTGTACATTCGTACATGACAATCTCAGAAGTTAAGTAGGGGATTCAGAGCACCAAATCCTTCCACTTGTTTTGGCAGTGAACTCTACATCAGGTTCCTCGGCACTGTGCCCGACTATCACCTCTCACTTCATGTGCTGAATCTGCTACACAATATGACAACCCAACAATTTCAAGAGATTATAAGGCAATGGACTGGAATGCAAAATGGGAAAGAAGGATCTTTTCTCTAAAATGAACCATAAATGATTTAGCTGCTGTTTGTTATTATCTTATGTTTAAAATGCTTAACCACTCTTTATTTTTTTTAGTTATTTACTTCAATTTGAATGCAGTCAATTTAAGTTTAAATTATTTAGGAAAGATAATTATAGAATTTTCTCAGTTTTTTTTCATCCTGCAAACCCTGTTAACAGGCTTCACTGGCTGTCAAAGTTTTCAGGAATGTTTTGAAAGCAGGAATTTCCAGTGCACTATGGTCAACCATATTGCTGTGCCATTGTTTTAAGCCAGTGAGACCAGACCTTTGTGTTGAACCAGCTAAGTATGGGCATGTGGGGGCATTGGGCTCTGCATCTGGGTAAGAGACCTGGGCCAGCAAGATGTGGCTTTTTATTATTAAACTACATGATGATCAAAAGAACAGCGTCTTTGAATAGCAGCTTGAATTAGGAATCTATCATTGATCATTTGCACTAAACACTCAACATTGCAGTGGCATCTTCCAGCATTCAGTTTCATTGACTTCACTTTGAGAAAGAGGGTACAAATTGTAAATGTAGCTATAATGATTTTAGTGCAAGCAACCAAGGATGAATAGCTATCCCTTATAACATCTGGTACTTTGCCTAGGTGATTATGATGAGGGTCTATGAAAATTTTAAAAAGCTGTAGTCTGAAATTTGAACTAATTCAGGAAATGATGGAAACACTCAAATCAAGCAACATCAGATGGAAGATTACTTTTCAGAACTGAGAAAGAGAGGATGATGGGCTTGCACTGCTCAAAATTGAAAGAACAGAACGGTGACATGATTTCTGATGAGACTTTAAGCCATAAAGTAAGAAAGAATGGTCAAAAGGCAATGGTAAGGGTGTGGAGATGTGGTGGAGAGATGCTTGCCCAGTCCACCACTGGGAACACAGTGATTAGTATTTGCCAATAGATAAACTACTTCAATCACAGTAATATACCAAAAATGCAGATTTTAATCTTTCTTCAAGGGAATTGCTCAATCATTTTGACAACACTTTGACCTATCCAACATTGGAACAACTGATCTATGTGGTCTTCTACAGCACTTCTTGGAAAGAAACAGCAAAAGTGAAAAGCAATATAAAAATTTCGTGTAAGGGAAACATTCATGCTGAGTTTGTCAGTGATGCGGTTTGTCCCATCCAATCACACACACTTTGCATAAAACGGCTTTGTTATAATCCAAAAAAATGTCATGCACAAATCTGAGACATTTTGAATTTATATGACTATATGAAATTCTCAAATAATAGATTTATACGTATAAATAGGCAGCATTGCACGTTACAAAAAGTGACCCTTCACTTCATGAATCAACTTCTCCTTTTTCTAATTACGAATTTATTATAGATGTAGAAGTCATCTCACCTGATGCTAAACTAGTGGGGCTAATTCCATCTCTGCCAGTGGCATGAAATGGGCTTGCAGCAATACCAAATTATGAGAGTCAAGATATCTGAATCTGAATCAGAATCAGGTTTATTATCACCGGCATGTATCGTGAGATTTGTTAACTTAGCAGCAGCAGTTCAATGCAACACATAATATAAAAAAATAAGTAAACCAATTACAGCATATGTATATTGAATAGATTAAAAGTCATGTAAAAATAGAAATAATATACATTTAAGAAGCGAGGAAGTGTTCTCGAGTTCAATGACCATTTAGGAATCGGATGGCAGAGGGGAAGAAGCTGTTCCTGAGTTGCTGAGTGTGTGCCTTCAGGCTTCTGTACCTCCTTCCCAATGGCAACAGTGAGAAAAGGGCATGCCCTGGGTGCTGGGGGTACTTAATAATGAATGCCGGCTTTCTGAGACACCGATCATTGAAGATATTCTGGATACTTAGTAGGCTAGTACCCAAGATGGAGCCAGCTAAATTTACGACCCTCTGCAGCTTCTTTCATGTGCTGTGCAGTAGCCCCCTGCCCATACCAGACAGTGATGTAGCCTGTCAGAATGCTTTCCACAGTACAACTATAGAAGTTTTTGAGTGTTTTTGTTGACAACCAAATCTCTTCAAACTCCTAATGAAGTATAGTCGCTGTCTTGCCTTCTTTATAGCTGCATCGATATGTTGGAACCAGGTTAGGTCCTCAGAGATTGACACCCAGGAACTTGAAGCTGCTCATGCACTCCACCTCTGATTCCTCTATGAAGATTGGTATGTGTTCCTTCGTCTTACCCTTCCTGAAGTCCACAATCAGATCTTTCGTCTTACTGACGTTGAGTGCTGGGTTGTCGCTGCAGCACCACTCCACTAATTAGCATATCTCGTCTCCACCCGAGATTCTACCAACAATTCTTGTTCATCAGCAAACTTATAGATGGTATTTGAGCTATGCCTAGTCGCACAGTTATGGGTTTAGAGAGACTAGGGTAGTGGGCTAAGCACGTACCCCTGAGCTTCACTGTTGTTGATTGTCAGTGAGGAGGAGAAATCTGCACAGACTGTGGTCTTCTGGTTAGGGGTTCGAGGGTCCAGTTGCAGAGGGAGGTACAGAGGCCCAGGTTCTGTAACATATTAATCAGGATTGTGGGAACGATGGTGTTAAATGCTGAGCTATAGTCGATGAACAGCATCCTGACATAGGTGTTTGTATTGTCCAGGTGGTCTAAGGCTGTGTGAAGAGCCATTGAGATTGCATCTACCATTGACCTATAGTGGCGACAGGCAAATTACAGTGGGTCCAGGTCCTTGCTGAGGCAGCAGTTCAGTCCAGTCATGACCAACCTCTCAAAGCATTTCATCACTGTAGATGTGAGTGCTACTGGGCGTTAGTCATTAAGGCAGCTCACATTATTCTTCTTAGGCACTCGTATAATTGTTAGCTTTTTGAAGCAAGTGGGAACTTCCATCTGTAGCATTGAGAGATTGAAAATGTCCTTGAGTGCTCCTGCCAGTTGGTTGGTACAAGTTTTCAGAGCCTTACCAGGTAAGGGTACTCCTGTCAGGGCACTCCCTCTTAATATATGGCAATGGTCTTGAAAATAGGGTAAGAGGTAAGAAGTGGAGTCAAGAAAGCATTTTTACCCCCATCATGTGGTTGAAATCTCAAACACACTCCTGAGTGTTGGAGGCAGATGCTGTCGATGCATTAAGAAGAAAACAGAATATTTTGTTGAACAATACCGCCACAGAACAGGCCTTTCTGCCCACACTAATTAAACCAATGATTCATAATTAATCTAATCCCTCTTCCCCACATATTGGCAAAACCCTTCCCATCTCTGCATCAGCATCAACCTATCTATGAGTCTCTTAAAACAATCCCATTGTGATGGTATTGGGTTTACTGTCCTGGAGTTCCAAACTCAAAATGAAAATCATAAGCCCCACCCAATATACATTAGATAGCTACGGGCACCCTCACTAAAGAGAGGTTACACTGTATGCACCTACTCTTCAAAGACTAGATCACTTCCCTGTTTATACTCCACAGAGAATTTTGCTGCAAATACCCACTATTCGAACTGTAGGTCCACCCTCCCTACCAGGGAGAAGATACTTCCAGCTACAAAGTAGTTTAAATACAGTTCATTTATTTTTAGTGATACACATTTAAATTTAGATAAAATTCTTACTACACATTTAAAACTCACGGAGGATTTCTATCTTATTATGAGTTTCTGAATTACAAAAGATTCCAAAAAACAGAGGATTTCCAAAACACAGGTGCAATTCTATAAGCTGAATAGGCATACCAACAAGTTACAGATGAACAAATTGTCCTTTACAGAAATCGAAGGCAGATGAATGGATTCTAGTTCACCCCATCTTTCTGTCATTTTTCTCATTGTCCCATGACCATTACCAATTACCCTGACTGCTCTCTTTCATTTGTAATATAACGTCACACGCTGTTATTTTTTCAGATAACTTTTCACACGGATGGTCTAAAACAGTGGTTCCCAAGCATTTTTAGGTTACAGCTCTTGACTCTGTGACCACATCCACAGCACCCCTATCTCCCCTTTCAACCATTACATAAAAACTATAAAGAATTTTGATTTATGCTGCACAGTGAAAGAAAATAAGAACTTCAAATACAAAGCAGTGATAAATACATGTAAAAATTATTCAAATTTATTTGAAGGTCCAGGTAAAATTATTTCTTTATTTAATTACAGTAGAAACAATTTTCATCAGCAACTTTAGAGCATGCATTTGTAACCCAAATATTCACTACTTCATTGCTTTATCATCTTTCAATGAGATGGATGGGCTTGGTGCAGTGATATCAGCTTCTCAACATCAGACTGAATATCAATCAGAGTGGGTCTCAGATCCCCATGCAGTCTGTTTCATTGCTTTGAAAGAAGTTGGGCGACTGCACTGAAACTGCACTCCACTAAATATGAAGTTAGACAGGCAATAAAGAACATCTCGATCTTTTACAGAGTGGCTTTCAGAGCTTTCTATCAGCAACTGAAAGGCTTGATTTGATTTTTTAAATCTCAGCTTCAGCTCAGTCATTTTGAGTCAAGATCAGTTCTTCCCCCATCCTTCCAGTTAATTCCTCATTACACTGTCCACGATTGTATTTATTACCCAATCTGGAATTTGGATTGATAGAAGATCTAGAAATCTCTCTGACATGTCTTTATGCAACTCACCCAGGTGGGCAGAGTATACTTGAAGATCATCACCTAGTATTCAGCAGGTCGGGCAGCATTGATGAAAAAGAGTAAACAGTCGACGTTTCAGGCTGTGATGTCATGGCCTGAAACATTGAATGTTTACTCTTTTCCATAGATACTGCCTGACCTGTTGAGTTCCTTCAGCATTTTGTGTGTGTTGCTTTGGATTTCCAGCATCTGCTGGCTTTCTCATGTCTAATACTCTTTCTTTCTCTTCACATTCAGAGAGCCTCCGAAAGTGGAAAAGGTCACGGCGGCCAATGTTGTACTTAAATAGGCTTGCCTGGACAGAAATATGGAGATGTCTGATTTGACTTTGACAAGATTCACAATATTTCGTTGCAATTAAGACTGATTGCATTAAACTTTGTAAGTAATTCTGACAAATAAGCAATGTCATACCTAATATTCTTGAATTGATTACTGAATGAAGCATTTGGGCCTTCAAAGCATTTTATCACAGTTTCCTTTTGAGAGCCATCTGACTTCTGCGTGCAACAGAAAGCATTCAAAGTGCTCATCGATCCCAATACAAAGCTCTTGAAATAGTCGAGAATTGAGAGCATCAGACTTGATTTTATTTAGCGGCTGTGATAACAGTATTTAATGATTTGGGCAGCTGATCACTTAGGTTTTTACGACAAGGTGTCGTCTGTGAGTTACACAGAGAATGAAAAATATGTGAGGTACACCTATTTTTAAGAAAGTAATAACCCCACGGTGGTGTCCTGTCATTGATGGTGCCCCATCTGTTGCACAAGCATTAACGCTGGTGAGTGGAATGTCTTTCTTTTTGAAAAATTGCTCATCAACCAGAAATACTGACTACCTTTTTGTATCTGTTTCTAATCCCCTTGCAAATAACAACTGTTGAACTATGCTTTCATCTTTCATGAAGTGAACATAACCAAGAAGCAAAGATTTACTGCCTGGCAAAGTTGACTCATCCAAATGCAGAGTAATTTCTGTTGTCCTGAGTATATTGCACAATGCGTCTTCCACATTCTCAGACATTTTGTCTATTCGTCTTTGAACAGAGCTGTCACTGTTGCTTTAATTATTTGGCCTGATAACTTATGCAAAACCGCCGTCAGAACTTCCCTTACTGATGGCAGAATCAGATCTCCAATTGAATGGGGCTTTCCAGATTGAGCAAAGAGCAACAAAATATTATATAAAGCACACAAACCTTTAGTGTTTTGTTGTGAAGTGCCGGCAAACATATTTTGAAGTGTTTTCCATTTTAGGATGTTATCATGACTGAAAATAAGCCAAGTTCTTCTTTGCTTTATCAGAGTGTATTCTCTTCAAATGCTCAAGGAGCCTGGATGTTTTCATTACCTCATTTGAAAAATGTTTGACTCAACAGACACGTTGGCTGCTATTGGTTGCTTGGTGCTGGTATAAAATCATATTTCAGATACACCACACTCTACTGTCAGTAGGAGCCTTGTATCTATTTTCTGACTGTATTGTATTTTGTGGCATGTCTATTATGGTAATCTGGCACGTGTTGGGCGTGGTGGAAGCAAATTAGTATAGTTCTGTACTTATGTTTTGTCTTAGTTTAGTTTAGTCTCGCGGAGAGGGAGTGAGCCACAGGGAATGAAATTTGCTGTTGACTGCCAAGATTGATAAGATCGCTAACGAGCTGGTTAACTTTGCGTATTTCACTAATTACACTCAGTATCACTAATATTGCCATTAGACCACTAATTAGACCATTATATTGTTAATTTAGTTTCATTCATTTTACGTGGTTACAAGATTGTTCATCTTTGCTGCTTTCATAATAGAGGATCCAACACACCTTTCTTGATTTGGAAATTTGTTATTTGGAAATAATGATGATTGTAATCAATTATGAGCCACTGAGGATCAAATGCTTATAATAAGCAATTAATTTCTTAAATTAAGCCTGTGTCCCTTGGCTACCCCTCTTTCTACCAAGTGCCCCACTCACCATCCCCCTTTATCTTTATCACCCACTTAGAAGCTCCCAGCACCCCCAGAGGCATGATATAGCCCACTTTGGGAACCACTGGTCTAAAAACTTCTGGTGACAGAGATCCCAAACATCCAAAATTAATGCTGTGAAGACTGACTCTTTGAGTGCACACATCTTCCAAATATTAATAGATCAGCTACTGCATTTATTATACATCTGTAGTGATAGTATTAATCTGGTCTGCAAACTTCCTTGTACTAAATAACTTAGTCAGTTTTTTCCGGATTGATTCAGGTTATTTAAGATCACCCCAGTCTCTAATACTGAATCTCTTGAACAGTCATCCCCATGCTGTGGGCCAGCAGTCTGCACTCTATAGACAGTGCTCTTTGTTTGCAAAAACTGTCCTTTTAACTTCAGACTGATTATTGCTTGCCATTTACATTAGGAACTGAAGACTGGCTCCAATTTACCGCAAGAAGCTGAACAAAGAATATTTATTGGAAGTTATCTTACTCAAAAACAACTTTTTGATCTCTAGAAGTGTCATCTGCTGTATTAGAAATTTAAGCTTCCCTAAAGGCCCCCTGCACCATGATAGTGAATATGCATCACACTATGTTATCTGTCTCTACCATCATACCTGGCATTGTATTTTAGTCCTCCACCACTCTCTGTGTTGAAGCCTTGCCTCAGACATCACCTTCATACTTTCCCTCCCTCACCTGAAATACCTGTCCCTCTGGAGCTAGACATTTCAATCCTGGGGAAAGATACAAGCTTTTTCACTCGATCTATGCCTCACATAGTGTTATGAACTTTATCAAATCTCTCCTCAGCCTCTGCCATTCTAGATATAACAGTTCAGCTTGTTCAACCTCTTCTCACAACACATGTCCTCCAAACTAGGCAGCATCCTGGTAAAACCCCTCTGCATGCTTTCCAAAGCCTCCCTGTCCTTCCTATAATGAAGAGTCTAGAAATAAATGCAATACTTTAGATGTGGCCTGACCTCGACTAAAGAAGGCAAGTATGCGATCTTCACTGCCTTATCAAGTTGTGCCATATCTACAACTGATCTACATCTTTCTATATTCTTTGGCAATCTATAATCGAATCTACAGCACCATCGATTTTATTGTTAACTGGAAACTTCTCTCCCAACACATTTACATCTGCAGTAAGGCTCACCAACCATTATGAACAAGCCAATTTTCGATCCTATCAGCCAAGTCACTATGGATCCTGTGCATCTTGATTTTCTGGACGAGCCATTCTATAATGATCAGTAAACCAATTGTTTGGAATCAAGTGACCTCAGCTCGTGTCTCAGGGCTGGGTGGGTCTGCACTCCTTCTTTGCCACATGTCCCACGCCCCTCCCATGGTGCTCCACCCTCGCCATTCCCAACATCCTTTACCACATCACCATGTCCCTCCCGTGGTGCTCCACCTTCGCCATTCTCAACATCCCTTGCCACATGTCCCACGCCCCTCCAGTGGTGCTCCACTCTCACCATTCTCAACATCCTTTGCCACATGTCCACGCCCCTCCCGTGGTGCTCCACTCTCACCATTCTCAACATCCCTTGCCACATGTCCCACGCCCCTCCAGTGGTGCTCCACCCTTGCCATTCCCAACATCCTTTGCCACATGTCCACGCCCCTCCCGTGGTGCTCCACTCTCACCATTCTCAACATCCCTTGCCACATGTCCCACGCCCCTCCCGTGGTGCTCCACCCTTGCCATTCTCAACATCCTTTGCCCTATCCCACACCCCTCCCATGGTGCTCCACCCTCGCCATTCCCAACATCCTTTGCTCCCACCAGATTTACCAGCTTGCTCTCTGCTCCATGTTGATAAACACAGTACTGTGCAAAGGTCTTAGGCACCCTAGCTATATATATGTGCTTAAGACTTTTGCACAGTACTGCATCTAAAGAACTTATGACAACATTACTGTTCTTTTAGTGCAGCGTAATTAAAATGCTGATTTTATTGTTAAATATACTTAAATTATATATGGTTATAATGAAGAATAATAAGCTGAGTTTTTATGACTCAACACATTTATATTCATACTAAGAAAATAATTAGACATCTTTGAACAGTTGTCAATGTGAGACATATCAACCTTTTAAATATTACATTCAATTTGATTTATCTTTTTCATCTATGCAACAGAGGTGGATTACATTTTGCTGGTTTATTCTGTTCTGAATTAACATAAATTCCTATTAACTCAAGAGTCCTCAAGGGTTGTGTCACCTCACCTTCTGTGCCCTTTTATTTCAATTGATGGTGCAGGTTTGAATCTCCGTAGATGCCAACTATTTCACATTTGGTTTACTCTATTACAAAGTAGCCTATGAAGCTCTGAAAAGAGGAAGGGTTTATCTTGACTGCCACAAGCAGATTAGAGGCTACCAGTTAAATTTATGGTCAACTCAAGCCAACAGGTTCCTTAGAAGCATAACTTATATTAGGACTGGCAGTATTAGTATTTGAGTTCACACAGTTGCGATGGACACTAGAATGAATAAACCAGAGATTCCTGGATTATTGTGCATCAGTGATGCACAAATCCTGGAGTCAGGAGTCAGGAGGCTGTAGGCATGAGGCCCAATCCAGCAACCAAAGTCACTCTCAGTGCAATATTAAAGGAGTAAAACATATTTTGAAACTTTAAAATCTTTTTACTTTCTTAAGATGATGCAAAACTTTCAAACTTGAAGAAGAACAGCAAGGCATTTGATAAGGTACCCATGCAAGGCTCATTGAGAAAGTAAGGAGGCATGGGATCCAAGGGGACATTGCTTTGTGGATCCAGAAATGGCTTGCCAACAGAAGGCAGAGTGGTTTTAAATGGGTCATATTCTGCATGGAGGTTGGTGACTAGTGGTATGCCTCAGGGATCTGTTCTGGGACCCCTACTCTTCGTGATTTTTATAAATGACCTGGATGAGAAAGTGGAGGGATGGATTAGTAAATTTGCTGATGACACAAAGGTTAGGGGTGTTGTGGATAGTGTGGAGGGCTGTCAAAGGTTACAGCGGGACAATGATAGGATGCAAAACTGGGCTGAGAAGTGGCAGATGGAGTTCAACCCAGATAAGTGTGAGGTAGATCATTTTGGTAGGTCAAATATGATCATAGAATATAGTACTAATGGTAAGACTTTGGCAATGTGGAGGATTAGAAGGATCTTGGGGCCCGAGTCCATAGGTATTGTTCTTCTCTTTCCTATGGTAGAAACATTCACAATTTTAATTCTCTAAAACCTAATTATGTGAATGTAAATAACCCAAAATGGGCACACGGTCTGTCGGTTAACCTGTCTGTTCAGTGTGAATCAATGGCACAGAGAGCAACACATTCACCCACTGAACCAACTGAGGTCCCTTCTTTGACTCCGTTTTAAACCACTGTAACATTTATGTGTCTGGGTAGATGACTGAACTTCATCGCAAAGCTTTTAATTGTACAACATTAGTCATTGCCAGAAGGTGTCTTTAAATAGCTCTGAAACTGACAGAAGTAGAGCCTCTGAGATGTATGTGTCTTAGCATATGTTGTGGCGTTTGTCAAGCATTGAAGTATTAGTGTGTAATACTGATAACGGTGTAGGAATTTGTACCAGCCAACAGAACCAAAAAAATTCAAGCTGATAAAATGACACATTCAAGGTAGTTGTGCAAAATCTTAAAAAGAGTGGGGAAGATTTGTCAGGCCTGGACAGGTGGGCACATCTCAGTCTACCAAGCTAACAGGAATCAGCTGCCAGAAATTTCCAACTCCATCACCTGCAACTTATTTAAAACCAGGTCTCCTCCACAGACCTTGATCATTCATCAAACCAGCCAGCCTCAACCAGTTGCTCCTAGCTGGTGGTGTTCAATATTTGTTCTCCTTTGTTTCATGGTTCCTTATGGTTTGAATTTTGCAGTCTATAATTACAGTTACCATTCATCACTGAATCGTCTCTGCTGATCTGCTTTTGCCTCCTCTACATTTCCTGACAGGATGATTGAACCAGCAATTGACGCAGCAGTCTGCCTGCCTAAAGGAACTTGTCCATTGACATGATCGCATGATCCAGAAGCAGCAGAAACCACTTACCACCTGTTCGCCACACTCAACCAGCTCTTCTTCTCAATACAGCAACCCCTGTGCCAGTCAACCTCCTCCATCAGAGCACCGGATTCCAGTGACTGAACATGTCACTGAATCCCCAACCTGCTGCTGTGACTTCCTGAGCCAATGCATACTGAACGTTGAGCTCCAGCCATCTGTATTTTATGGACTGAGCCAAGATTGCCTTCGTCTTCTCTCTTTCGACAGGGGGAGCTCTCACATGGGCCACCGTTAACTACGACAGTAAGGCCTCCATATGGAACAGTTATAGGGACTTCTCCGTGGAGATGGGGCATGTTTTCGACCATACAGGAAGTGGAAGGGAGGTAACAGATCGAATACTTTGCATGTGTGAAGGCTCACGCTTGGTGCTGGATTACACCATGGAATTTAAGACCGTGGGGTGGAGTTCAGCTGGAATGCAGAGACATTGCTGGCCCATTCCCATCACAGCCTCTTGGAGCACTTAAAAGATGAGCGGCCTACCCAGGAGTTTCCCATCGACCACAGTTGCCACTCTGGCCTTCTGTATTGACAAGCGTCTTATGGAACAACCCCAGTTTCATTCCCAGAACCGTGTCAGTCTGCAGGGCCCTCCTCCTCACTGCCTTCCTAACCCCAGCAGACAGAGAGAGCATCCTCAACAAACAAAGAGGGCGAGCATTGGTAGAGAAACAGCTTGTATTCCTACTGTGGAGCAGCCAACCCAAGCCATGAGTGACTATCTCTCTGAAGCACTATAGCATGGATT
Source organism: Mobula hypostoma (assembly GCF_963921235.1). NCBI lineage: Eukaryota > Metazoa > Chordata > Chondrichthyes > Myliobatiformes > Myliobatidae > Mobula > Mobula hypostoma. The sequence goes on from NC_086100.1 coordinate 119,994,984, forward strand.
CATTCAGCTATCCCAGACCCCAGCCAGTGTAGGGTTCTTCCTTGTCAAAAAGAAAGATGAGGGTCTCTGTCCCTGAATCAACTACCATGGATACAAGAAAGTCACTATCCTAGCTGCCAACCATGCCTACTGCCGCCAGGCAAACCAGCAGCCAGACTACTGTGGCTTGGGGACTGTGTCTGACTGTCCACCCGGGCATCTGCCCCTACGCACCGACTCATGCAAGCTCTCACCTCGGTTTTTGGTTCCTTCAAGATTACCCATTGTGTCAACCAGCCATTTACTGTCTCCGGCTGCCACTGTCCCTCAGGATCACACCTACCTTCCATATGTCCTGCCTCAAGGCTGTTGTCTTTGGACCACTCACCCACCAGAGTCCATACTTTTGAAACCTAGGTTGAAGGCAGTCCAGTGTTCATGGCTCAACAGTCTATCGATTCACATTGTCATTGACAGGGTGTGCTGTACCTGCTCAACTGGCAAGGATACAACCCAGAGGAGAGGTCTTGGGTACTGTCCCTTTTCATCTTGGATCCAACACTCATTCAGGATTTTCAACAGACCCACCCGGATTGCCATGGGCCATAGGAGATAGTTCCTGTAAGGCTTGCACAGGTAGGCACCTTCTAGTCTCCACCCAGCTAACAGGAACCACCTGACACTCATTTACAACTCATCACCTGCAGCTTATTTAAACCCAGCTCTCATCTACACCAGTTGTTCACTCATGGGACCAGCCAGCCTCAATCAGATGCTCCCAGTCTTCAGTCATCTTGTTGCCTGTGGCTTTCAACATCTGTTCTCTTTTGTTTCATGACCTCTCATAGCTTGTTATTTTGCAGCTTTATTAAAGTTACCGTTCATCGCTGCTCTGCTTTTGGGTTAAGCCTCCTCTACTATTCCTTAACAAGATTTACTGATGCAAAAAAATACAAGCACCAGCTTTCGGTTTCTGTAATAATTTACAACTAACTTGTGAAGAACGACTACATTTTTTTCCATTGCTGCCCATATTTTCACTCACGCCAACAACCCTCCCTTGAATCTAGCATATTCCACCATATGTCACCAAGTAAATGTAATTAGTTGGAAGTCTATACACAACATCTGCATTTAAAAACATCTTTAAACCAAAATTCATGATTGGTGTTAGCAATTATACCGCCAGTATGAAGTTTAATCTGGAAGTTACAGCTGAACAAGTCTTCATGGGCATTTCCTCATTTATTAGCTGTAATAACCATCAGAATACAGGACTAAACACTTTGGTACTAACATAGCTCTAACCTGAGGTGTGAAGTTGGACTGCATGTAGACGGCAGGATGAGTTAAAACAAGAGCACTGATAGAAAACTTCTTGTGGAATCTTATACAGTGATCACACCTGGAGAAAGTCTCCTGAGCTACCCATTTGGTCAGATATATATATTTTTAAAGTCCTTAACTGAGAAATCTGTAACCTCTTCCCTTTTTGTAGGATTTCTGGTTACTGATTTCCATGGAGGTGCCTGTTGTGACCATCCAGGGTGTAGCGACTGGGATCCCATATGAGGTCAGCCTAGCTGAGGTTTATTTTGTCGAGAATTGTGCAGCACTCTTACTGGCTTTTTTGAAGAATGAGCAGGTTGAGCCTTCAACATTACTAAAAGCTCACTTTCGCTGTGAGTGAACCACGTCAGTTGTTGCCCTACTATTGACTTTATTTTGTCAAACGGAGCTACAGAAGAACGGTGCTCGAGTGGGCAAAAGGGCACAGATACTAGAGTGGCTACTTCACAGTTCCAGCAGTGCAGACTGAACAGAACTCGTGGTTTTGTACATATGCAGTTTACATTGTGACTGTATCTGTTTCCTCTGGGTTCTCCCATTTCTTCCAACACCTCAAAGGTAAGCGGGTCGGTAGGCTACAAGGCCAATGTAAATTCCCTTGAGTGTGTAGGTGAGTGGTAGAATCTGGGAGGAGTAGACGTATGGAGGATAAATATGGACTCAGTCAGCTGAAGAACCTGGTTCAGTGCCAGGTAGCTCTATCACAAAAATCTCACACCAACAAGGTGTAAGTGACCGGTGCAACTTCCCTCTGAAATTTGCAGAATTGATTATTGTCACATTAACATGATTCTCAATTGTACGATGTCCACTTTTCTGTCTTCAGTAAATATCTGGCAGTTCCCACCCAGAGAGGCAGAATCTGTGAAGGATCAGTAATAAATGCACACCTCAAGAACACGGCTCAAAAGAACAGTTGATATCAAATTTATTTTCTAAAATAGAATTGAAGGTCCAATCTCTATACATAATTGTTCTGCAACATTTCATCTCCAATCTATGTTCTTTTTTATTACCCAATATTTTTTAGGGTAAACTACTGTCCAATTGAGTGCTTTGGGGTTCTAGTGTTTTTCTGTCATTCATTTTTTCTATCTGTTTCATGGATGTCTGTGAAGAGAAAGAATTTCAGGTTGTATAGACCATAAGACCATAAGACAAAGGAGCAGAAGTCGGCCATTTGGCCCATCGAGTCTGCTCCGCCATTTTATCATGAGTTGATCCATTCTCTCATTTAGTCCCACTCCTCCGCCTTCTCACCATAACTTTTGATGCCCTGGCTACTCAGATACCTATCAATCTCTGCCTTAAATACACCCAATGACTTGGCCTCCACTGCTGCCCATGGCAACGAATTCCACAGATTCACCACCCTCTGACTAAAACAATTTCTTTGCATTTCTGTTCCGAGTGGGCACCCTTCAATCCTTAAGTCATGCCCTCTCGTACTAGACTCCCCGATCATGGGAAACAACTTTGCCACATCCACTCTGTCCATGCCTTTCAACATTCGAAATGTTTTTATGAGGTCTCCCCTCATTCTTCTAAACTCCATGGAATACAGTCCAAGAGCGGACAAATGTTCCTCATATGTTAACCCTCTCATTCCTGGAATCATTCTAGTGAATCTTCTCTGTACCCTCTCCAATGTCAGCACATCCTTTCTTAAATAAGGAGACCAAAACTGCCCACAGTACTCCAAGTGAGGTCTCACCAGCACCTTATAGAGCCTCAACATCACATCCCTGCTCCTGTACTCTATTCCTCTAGAAATGAATGCCAACATTGCATTCGCCTTCTTCACCACCGACTCAACCTGGAGGTTAACCTTAAGGGTATCCTGTATGAGGACTCCCAAGTCCCATTGCATCTCAGAACTTTGAATTCTTTCCCCATTTAAATAATAGTCTGCCCGTTTATTCCTTCCGCCAAGGTGCATAACCATTCACTTTCCAACATTGTATTTCATTTGCCACTTCTTTACCCATTCTTCCAAACTATCCAAGTCTCTCTGCAGACTCTCCATTTCCTCAGCACTACCAGCCCCTCCACCTATCTTCGTGTCATCAGCAAACTTAGCCACAAAGCCATCTATTCCATAATCCAAATCGTTGATGTACAATGTGAAAAGAAGCAGCCCCAACATGGACCCTGTGGAACACCACTGGTAACCAGCAGCCAACCAGAATAGGATCCCTTTATTCCCACTCTCTGTTTCCTGCCGATTAGCCAACGCTCTATCCACATATGTAACTTTGCCGTAATTCCATGGGCTCTTATCTTGTTAAGTAGCCTCATGTATGGCACCTTGTCAAAGGCCTTCTGAAAATCCAAATATACAACATCCACTGTATCTCCCTTGTCTAGCTTACTTGCAATTTCCTCAAAAAATTGTAATAGGTTTGTCAAGTAGGATTTTCCTTTAAGGAATCCATGCCGAGTTCTGCCTATCTTGTCATATGCCTCCAGGTACTCTGTAACTTCATCCTTGACAATCGACTCCAAAAACTTCCCAACCACCGATGTCAAGCTAACAGGTCTATAATTTCCTTTTTGCTTCCTTGCCCCCTTCTTAAATAGCGGAGTGACATTTGCAATCTTCCAGTGCTTGGAACCATGCCAGAATCTACCGACTTTTGAAAGATCATCGCTAATGCCTCCGCAATCTCCACAGCTACTTCCTTCAGAACATGAGGGTGCATTCCATCTGGTCCGGGAGACTTATCTACCCTTAGACTATTCAGCTTCCTGAGTACTTTCTCTGTCGTAATTGTGACTGTGCACACTTCTCTTCCCTGCCACCCTTGAGTGTCCGTTATACTGCTGATGCCTTCCTCAGTGAAGGCTGACGCAAAATACTTGTTCAGTTCCTCCACCATCTCCTTATCTCCCATTACAATTTCTCCAGCATCATTTTCTGTCGGTCCTATATCTGCTCTCACCTGTCTTTTACTCTTTATATACTTGAAAAAGCTTTTAGTATCCCCTTTGATATTATTTCCTAGCTTCCTTTCATAGTTAATCTTTTCCCTCTTAAAGACCTTCTTAGTTTCCTTTTGTAAGCTTTTAAAAACTTCCCAATCCTGTCTTCCCACAAATTTTTGCTTCCTTGTATACCCTCTCCTTTGCTTTAACTTTGGCTTTGACTTCTCTTGTCAACCACGGTTGCATCTTTTTTCCATTCAAAAATTTCTTCTTTTTTGGAATATATCTGTCTTGCACCTTCCTCGCTTCTCGCATAAACTCCAGCCACTGCTGCTCTGCTGTCTTTCCTGCCAGTGTCTCTTTCCAGTGAACTTTGGCCAGTTCCTCTCTCATGGCACTGTAATCTCCTTTACTCCACTGAAACACCCACACATCAGATTTTTGGCTTCTCTTTTTCAAATTTCACAGTGAACTCAATGATGTTATGATCACTGCCTCCTAAGGGTTACTTCACCTCAATCTCTCTGATCACCTCTGGTTCATTACACAATACCCAATCCAGTACAGCCGATCCTCTAGTGAGCTCAACAACAAACTGTTCTAAAAAGCCATCTTGCAGACATAATGTATCTTTATACATTATACTGTATACATTGTCTGATATCAAACAGAAACATTGAACCATTGATTTACCAATTGTGCAGAAGTCAGGGGAAATGATGTGAATATATATGAACTGAAAGCACGATACTGGCAAAGGTGTTTTGTTTGTGGGCCTGCCTTAGGTAATCAGCCCTTCAAGAGTGCAGAGCCAGGATCAGTAGTTGGGGTGGGTGTGGTGTCATGGTCACATGAACAGCAGTCACGGGGTCTGTGAATGGCAAGCTGAGTACCTACGATCAATGGCCAGGCTGGGTAGTGGGTGGGGTCAGTGGGGACTTGAGATCGGCAGTGAGGATGGAGATGTGGTCAACCAACAGCCTACGATCAGCAGATAGCGTGGTGTGGTGGTGGTGGTGTTGGTGAGCTAGGGTCCCTGCTGGGTTCTGACATGCTGGGAGACCTCACTTGGGCAGGGTGCACATTGGGACCAGATGAACTAGTTTTGTCTCATGACAAATCTAAAGGGGCACTGCATGAGGAACAACGATATGATCTGCAGATGTACAAGGAAAGTAGTTAATCTGCACTAGGAGGTCTCCAGTCGAGATTCTAGAGTGGCTTGATTCTACTGGGATGCATAAGCCACTGCATTGAAAAATCAGCCTCGTGTGACTGAATTTCGAGGCCAGAATAGCCAGTTGCTGAAACAGAATGGGAAGCGTTTTCAACTGAACATCTGAGTTCTCAGTCATTAGACAGATATCAGGGGAAATATATTCAGAATCAGAAGGAATGAGAAAACATCTACAGGATAGGTTTGAAGCTCTAAACCAGGGAAAGTACCTTGCATAAAAGTGCACAAACACTGGCACGCATTCCCCTTGCAGCAAGATGAGTTACTAGAGAGCATATTATAGACAACACACATTGTAGACGTTGTTGTCTAATGACAGGAGGAGTGAATGTTTCAAGCGGATTGCTTTGTGTCAGATGCAGCCAAACCTCTTGAAAGCAGTTGGAGGTGCCATGTGTTCTGTAATACTAATTTGTGCCCTGTAGCTATCAGAAAAACTTTATGGAGCCAGGGTATGAGGCACTCACCACAGGACGCCTCGTCTCTGATCTGCTCCTGTAGTCACAGCATGGTATGTTGGCTCTTGACCTGTGGTAAGCTCCCACTACCAGGCTACACTGGCAAGTCCCCACAAGAATGGCACCTCTCCAGCATGCAGGAACTAAGATCAGTGAACCAACATCTCCTGTGGCAAATAGATGCAAAGACTACACAATCAATGACATACAACTCAGATGTTGCTGAAAGCATGCATTAATATAATCAATATGCATGTATTTGCTAAGCAACAGTCAACAAGATATGCCCTCTTATTGACAATACTGGTAGGATCAGAAGGACAACAAGTAACAAATGATTCCACAGGTATTTCAGAACTATGATATTAGCATCATTTGCCAGGTTGGGATTAATTTGCAATCAGAGATGTGCCTGCATATTAAAACAAACAGCAAGAAAGTTGATGCCAAAACACTAAAATATGCCTGGTAAGTAAATTTTTATTACACTTAATTAAAGGCTTTTTTTTTACTGCCCTTTATGCCACTGGAGTTTAGGCAGCAATGAGGTTCCTCCATCTCTGGTGGTGTTCAGGGCTTCTTTCATCATGTCAGTAGCTTCCTCTGGGTTTTCACTACTGTCAGTCATGCAAGTCCTGAGTGGAGATTCAGGAACTCCATTGCACTCTGATGTTGAAGGATTCTTCTTTGTTATTTCCGTAACAGTTTTGTTTGACCAATCAGAATTATTAGCCCTGAGTAGAACCCCCAAACCTGGAGGACCAGTAGACCACTCTTTGTCTAGCCTCTACCTTTTGACCTGTTTGGCGTGGGTGACCCTAGCAAGTGCCAATGCATAAAGCCCTGACTCCAGCCAACATAGCTCTCCAGGTCATTAAGACAAGGAAACCTCCAATCCCAATGACAAGGTTGTGTTCCTATAGGAGTAATTAAAGTTTATACTGACTTCCATTTGATAAGTTACTGTTAAAAAAATACATCAATGGAAATAGAGCACTTGTGTGGTATAAACTTTGTTTCAGTGTCTTTTGCAATGGTGTATGATCCACTTTAATGATGTATGAACCAAAAAATAAAATTCTGAGGTGACTGATATGACAATACCCTATATCACAGAAACATCTTTCCTTCATGCACTTAAAGATATGATGTGATCCTCATGAAGAGGTTTGGAAGAAATATGCAGTAGAAAGCTCCAACACAGGATTAATCATGCAGCTTGGATGTCATACACATGCCATGGATCGTGCATCAGAAAAGTCTTCAACACAACCTTTCTCTTCCTTCATGAAAGTTTGAACAGCAACATTCAAAATTAATGGAGAAAAAGTTCAAAGTAAATTTTGTTATCAAAGTACATATATGTCACCACATACAATCCTGATTCATTTTCCTGTGGGCATACTCAGCAAATCTATCGAATACTAACTGTAACAGGATCAATGAAAGATCAACCAGAGTGCAGAAGACAACAAACTGTGCAAGTACAATTATAAATAAATAGCAATAAATAATGAGAAAATAAGATAATAAGATAAAGAGTTTTTAAAGTGAGATCATTGGTTGTAGGAACATTTCAATCATGGGACAAGTGAGTGTAGTTATCCCCCTTTAATTCGAGAGCCTGAGGGCTGAGAGGTGGCAACTGTTCTTCAACCTGGTGGTGCAAATCCTGAGGCTCTAAACCTTCTACCTGATGGTGGCAGCATGAAGGGAGCATTACCTGAGTGGTGGAGATCTTTGATGATGGTGTGATGTAGAGTGTCACTGCACATCACTCCCTCGCTGTCAGTGACACTGAATGTGGGATGTCACTGGTGTGTGCGTGTGTGTGTGACCTCTTTACTTATTCACTGATGCACAGTCTTGACATGAGTAGGCAGCATTTATTACTCATTCATAACAACACTTGAGAAATGGGCGTGGATTATCTTCTTGAATGATTGCAGCCCATGTGATTTAGTAATGTTAAGTAGGGTCTTCTAGAACATAAAAAAAAAGTACCATGCAGGACAGTCCCTTCATCAACGATGTTGTGCCAACTGTTTAACCTACTGCAAGGTCAATCTAACACTTCCTTCCTGTGTTGGCACCCATTTTCTTTCATCTATATGTCTAAGAGTTTCTTAAGTGTCTCTAATGTATCTGCTCCTACCACCTTTGACAGCACCCACCACTCTTTGTGTAAAAAAAACCTAACTCTGACATCCCCCTATACTTTCCTCCAGTCACCTTAAAATGATGTCTTCTTGCATTAATCAATTCTGCTTTGGGGAGAAAGGTGCTGGCTGTCTACTCTATCAACACCTTTAGTCATCTTGTACATCTCCATTAAGTCATTTCTCTTCCTCCTTCACTTATAAGAGAAAAGCAGTAGCTCATTCAACCTCTCCTCATGAGACATGCTCTCTATGCCAGGCATCATCCTTGTAGAGCCCCTCTGTACCCTCTCTAAGGCTTCCTTTAATGAGGTGAAATGAATGAACACTATACTCCAAGTGTAGGATCTAGCCAGAGTCAAAATTACTTCACAGCTTTTGAACTCAATCCCTTAACTAATGAAAACCAATACGTCATGTGCCTTCTTAACCACCTTATCAATTAGCATGGAAAATTTGAGGGATTATGGACATGGACACAAGATTCCTCTGTTTATCCACACTGCTGAATATCCAGCCATTAGCCCTGTACTCTGCCTTCAAATTCGACCTCCCAAAAGGTATTGTTTAACACTCCTCTGGATTGAACTCCATCTGCCACTTCTCAGCCCAGCTCTGCATCCTGTTGAGGTCCCGTTGTAACCTACAACCTTCTGTAGTATCTGTAAACTTACGAAGGAGTAAAATTTATTGTGCTCCAATCTTCTGATATCATTCCTGTGGCCAGTGAGGACACAAAGACCATCACCAGAAGTACAGCAATTTCTTCCTTGCTTTCCACAGTAACTCAGGATATGTCCATTCAGGCTCTGAGAACTTACCTATCCTGGTAAGTCGGTTTGTCTATATATAGAGTTCAGAATCCTTCCTAGGCAGGCCTAACAAATTCTGTGTTATCCAAACCTTTTGCACTAAGGAGGCTTAACAAATTCTGTGTTATCCAATCCTTTTTCACTAAGGAGGCTTAACAAATTCTGTGTTATCCAAACCTTTTGCACTAAGAAGATGCCAATCAATATTAGGGAAGTCAAAGTCACCAATGGCCCCAATTCTGTTATTTTTGTACCCCTCCAAAATTTGCCCCCTGATCTGCTCCTCAGTGTCTCTGCTGCTATTTGATGTTTGGGGAGGGGCTGTCTATAGAATACGCTCGATAGAATAGACAATAGGCAATAGGTGCAGGAGTAGGCCATTCAGCCCTTCGAGCCAGCACCGCCATTCACTGTGATCATGGCTGATCATCCACAATCAGTACCCTTTTCCTGCTTTCTTCCCATATCCCTTGACTCCGCTATCTTTAAGAGCTCTATCTAACTCTTTCTTGAAAGAATCCAGAGAATTGGCCTCCACTGCCTTCTGAGGCAGAGTATTCCACAGAACCATAACCCTCTGTGTGAAAAAGTTTTTCCTCAACTCCGTTCTAAATGGTCTACCCCTCATTCTTAAATTGTGGCCTTTGGTTCTGGACTCCCCCAACACCGGGAACATGTTTCCTGCCTCTAGCATGTCCAATCCCTTAATAATCTTATATGTTTCATTCAGATCTCCTCTCATCCTTCTAAATTCCAGTGTATACAAGCCCAGTCGCTCCAATCTTTCAACATATGACAGTCCCGCCATCCCGGGAATTAACTTCGTGAACCTATGCTGCACTCCCTCAATGGCTAGAATGTCTTTCCTCAAATTTGGAGACCAAAATTGTACACAATACTCCAGGTGTGGTCTCACCAGGGCCCTATACAACTGCAGAAGGACCTCTTTGCTCCTATACTCAATTCCCCTTGTTATGAAGGCCAACATGCCATTAGCTTTCTTCACTGCCTGCTGTACTTGCATGCTTGCTTTCAGTGACTGATGAACAAGGACACCTATATCTCGTTGTACTTCCCCTTTTCCTAACTTGACACCATTCAGATAGTAATCTGCCTTCCTGTTCTTGCCACCAAAATGGATAACCTCATATTTATCCACATTAAACTGCATCTGCCATGCATCTGCCCACTCACCCAGCCTGTCCAAGTCACCCCGCATTCTCATAACATCCTCCTCACATTTCACACTGCTACCCAGCTTTGTGTCATCTGCAAATTTGCTAATGTTACTTCTAATCCCCTCATCTAAATCATGAATGTATATTGTAAATAGCTGTGGTCCCAGCACCGAGCCTTGCGGTACCCCACTAGTCACTGCCTGCCATTCTGAAAAGGACCCATTAATCCCTACTCTTTGTTTCCTGTCTTCCAACCAATTTTCTATCCATGTCAGTACCCTACCCACAATACCATTTGCTCTAATTTTGCCCACTAACCTCCTATGTGGGACCTTATCAAAGGCTTTCTGAAAGTCCAGGTACACTACATCCACTGGCTTTCCTGTGTCCATTTTCATAGTTACATTCTCAAAAAATTCCAGAAATATCAGTCAAGTATGATTTCCCCTTCGTAAATCCATGCTGACTCAGACCTATCCTGCTACTGCTATCCAAATATGCCGCTATTTCATCTTTTATAATTGATTCCAGCATCTTCCCCACCACTGATGTCAGACTAACTGGTCTATAATTGCCTGTTTTCTCTCTCCCTCCTTTCTTAAAAAGTATGATAATATCAGCTACCCTCCAATCCACAGGAACTGATCCTGAATCTATAGAACATTGGAAAATGATTACCAATGCGTCCACGATTTCTAGAGCCACCTCCTTAAGTACCCTGAGATGCAGACCATCAGGCCCTGGGGATTTATCAGCCTTCAGTCTCGTCAGTTTACCCAACACCATTTTCTGCCTGATGCAAATTTCCTTCAGTTCCTCTGTTACCCTAGGTCCTCGGGCCACTATTACATCCGGGAGATTGTTTGTGTCTTCCCTAGTGAAGACAGATCTAAAGTACCTGTTCAGCTCGTCTGCCATTTTTTGTTCCCCATAATAATTTCACCCATTTCTGTCTTCAAGGGCCCGACTTTGGTCTTAACTAATTTTTCCCTCTTCACATACCTAAAGAAGCTTTTACCATCCTCCTTTATATTCTTGGCTAGCTTACCTTCGTACCTCATCTTTTCCCCCCATATTGCCTTTTTTGTTATCTTCTGTTGCTCCTTAAAAGTCTCTCAATCCTCTGGCTTCCCATTTATCCTTGCTATGTTATACTTCCTCTCTTTTATTTTTATACTGTCCTTGACTTCCCTTGTCATCCACGGTCACCCCTTACTCCCCTTAGAATCGTTCTTCCTCTTTGGAATGATTGCTCCCTTTCTGTTTCTGATTTCTACCCTTCTAGTACTTTGATCTTTCAATGGAGCAGAATTATTCTCTTTCCCAGGTAAAACTAAGTGTGATTTGAATAGAAACTCGCAAGTGGAAGAGGCTGTATGCCTCTGGAAATTCTGTCCTGTGGCGTTACAGTCAAGGGTTTAGAAACTGATGTAAAGAGGTCTTGGTGAGGTAGAGCACAGAATTTTACATATGATGCACATCACACCCACAGTACATTTGAGGCAAAGGAAATGACATTTAATCCAAATGGACCATAACCTTGTCGTGGTTTGGAGGCTTGCATGCCTGAATAACCCAGAGAACTATTTTATCCAGAGTCAGGGCTTTACGCTTTGTCTCTTGGTAGAGTCACCTATGCCAGGCAGGTCAAAGGTAGAGACCAGGTTGAGATTGGTCCACCGGTCCTTCATGTTCAGGGTTTCAGCTCAGGTAAATTTACCTGACTGGTAAATCAAAAATGTTATGGAAACAGCAGTGAAGAATCCTTCTATATCTAAATGGCCAAGGACAGACAGAGGTGGAGTACCTTCATGGCTGCCCTAAACATCAGTAGTGTAAAAAGACAGTAAGTAAGTAAATGGGATATCAATCAACTAGGTTGCCTTGCTTGGATAGAGGAAAATGTTTGAATAGAGCTGGAACTGTGTGCGGTCCATCAAAATAACAGTATGACTTGTGTCCTATAAGTCCTGGGAAGTCTCTGTTGAGTCACTCACTAGAAATCATCTGGTTCCCATCTGTTCCTGTCACCACAGCTGACCTCAGTAGAACTCTCCTTAATGTGACCTCACCTCCCAGGTGTTCACTATAGTCAAGCCTCTCTTTCGAAGATGGCCATTATCCATCACTAGTATGGCAGGAAGGATACTTTCTGAAAGATGCCTAAATCTTGGTTTATCATAACATGGGTTGCTTTATGTTCTGAGACACTGTGAAAATGAACAGGAGAAATCTGACTGAATCCAAATGAGTATCATTGAGCAGAATGTAAGTGATGAAGGTCACTGGATAGCAGCATCATGGGCATCTATCAACACTCTACATAGTATCAAGAGAGGACTAAGCAGTAATTGGACAGATTGGATGTCTTCTGTGGAGAAGAAATACCTGAGCACTTCTCAATTGGGAGTTGGGAAAATGCCTGTGTTGTAACTACAGGAACAGCTTGTTTTTGAGATAAGGTGTCAAGTTGTTAAAACCATTGGTGAAAATCTAGAAAGTGCTGGTACGTTGTCAGCCACAGGCACGTGAAATGTAATTGCTTGATATTTTATCTAAAGAAATCCTCTGTAAGGGAGTGTTTACAAGGGAATTTTCGATGGATTATGAAATAGAAACTGCTGTATTAAATAAACTTGACAGATCCAAATAAAATAGAAATGATTATTGTAACAAAGCACATTGCATATTTAAAACATCCATATCCTGATCACAAATGCTAAAAATGCCCTTCTATGTGCAAAATTTACAATGTGTTTATGCTAGTTATGAAATAAATTCATCAATAACAAGAATGAAAATTATTGTATGGCTTTTTTTTGTGTGTTATACTCTACCAGAGCCTCGGCGACCACTTTTCAAGTGGTTGTCTTGGAGGAAAGATTCTGTGAGCGGTCCCCCACGTCCTTCTCACAGTGCATTTTTTTTTACGAGGCTGAGTTGCGAGCTCGATACTCATCCCAGTACGGATGGAAAGTACACCCGGGAGCGACCCGACTGGATTTGAACTCGGGAACCTTCGCTCCGGAGTCCGGTGCTGATGACACTGCACCACCAGCCGGCCTTGTATGTCTATAATCACCTCTACTAACAAAGCACATTAGTATACAAACTCTTGAGGTACAAGGAAAATTTATAAGAATGTGTCCCATGCATGGATTATCTTGTCCCTTCTTTATAATGTACACTCAGTGGCAACTTTATTACTTACACCTACTTGTTACTGCAAATATCTAATCATCCAATCACGTGGCAGCAACTCAATGCATCAAAGCATGCAGACAAGGTCAAGAGGTTCAGATGTTGTTTAGAACAGGGAAGAAATGTGATCTAAGTGACTTTGACTGTGCAATAATCATTGATGCCAGATGGGGTGGTATGAGTATCTCCGAACTGCTGATCTCCTGGGATTTTCATGCACAACCGTCTCTAGAGTTTACAGGGAGTGGGGTGAAAAACAAAAAAAGAATCCAGTGAATGGCAGTTCTGTGGATGAAAATGTCTTGTTAATCAGAGAGGTCAGAAGAGAATGGCCAGACTGGTTCAAGCTGACAGGAAAGTGACAGCAATTCAAATATCAGGTGTCCCCCGCTTTTTGAACGTTCGCATTACGAAACCTCACTGTTACAAAAGACCTACGTTAGTACCCTGTTTTCGCTTTCAGAAGGTGTTTTCACTGTTAAGAAAAAAAGCGGCGCGGAATAAAAAATTCAGTGCGCGATAAAAGGCAGCATGCGCCCCGAGCAGCTGCTCTCCCCTGGATTCGGAACGGCATTGCTTAAACACGTGCCTGTGAGCAGCCGTTTGCAAGATGAGTTCTATGGTGTCGGAAAAGCCTAAAAGAGCTCGTAAGGGTGTTACACTTAGTGTAAAACTAGACATAATTAAGCGTTTCGATCGTGGTGAAAGAAGTAAGGACAAAGTGAGTTTGGCTTGTGGAAGCTGATGAAGATGATGTTGAAGAGGTTTTGGCATCCCATGACCAAGAACTGATAGATGAAGAGCTGATGCAATTGGAAGAGGAAAGGATAATAATCGAAACCGAATGCAGTAGCGAAAGTGAAGCAACTACGTGAAATTTTCGCTGCAATGATAAAGTACGACTTTAATTTTGAAAGAGTACGTAGGTTTAGGGGATACTTGCAAGATGGTTTGAGTCCTTACAAAGAACTGTACGATAGAAAAATGCGCGAGGCTCAGCGGTCAACCAAGCCTTCCACATCAGCCACAGCAGACAGTGAACCTCGACCTTCGACATCGAGGCAGGCAGTCATAGGAGAAGATGAGCTGCCTGCTCTAATGGAAACAGATGACAAGATGGCACCCCAGTGTCCCACCACCCCAACACCCAGGCCGCGGACAGATACTGTACCAATTCGCGGAGAATGCAGCAGTAGCCGGGAGGCATACAGCACATCTTTCAGAAAAAAGCCAAAATAAACATACTAATTAATTAGGTGCCAATAGAAAATAGACAATAGACAATAGACAATAGGTGCATGAGTAGGCCATTTGGCCCTTTCAGCCAGCACCGCCATTCACTGTGATCATGGCTGATCATCCACTATCAGTATCCAGTTCCTGCCTTATCCCCATAACCTTTGATTCTGCTATCTTTAAGAGCTCTATCCATCTCTTTTTTGAAAGTATCCAGAGACTTGGCCTCCACAGCCTTCCGGGGCAGAGCATTCCACATATCCACCACTCTCTGGGTGAAAAAGTTTTTCCTCAACTCGGTTCTAAATGGCCTACCCCTAATTCTTAAACTGCGGCCTCTGGTTCTGGACTCACCCATCAGCGGGAACATGCTTCCTGCCTGCAGCAAGTCCAATCCCTTAATAATCTTATATGTTTCAATAAGATCCCCTCTCAGTCTTCTAAATTCCAGAGTATACAAGCCCAGTCGCTCCAATCTTTTGACATATGACAGTCCTGCCATCCCGGGAATTAACCTTGTGAACCTACGCTGTACTCCCTCAATAGCAAGAATGTCCTTCCTCAAATTTGGAGACCAAAACTGTACATAGTACTCCAGGTGTGGTCTCACCAGGGCTCTGTATAGCCACAGAAGGACCTCTTTGTTCGTATACTCAATTCCCCTTGTTATGAAGGCCAGCATGCCATTAGCTTTCTTCACTGCCTGCTGTACTTGCATGCTTGCTTTCAGTGACTGATGTACAAGAACACCTAGATCTCGTTGTGCTTCCCCTTTTCCTAACTTGACTCCATTTAGATATTAATCTGACTTCCCGTACTTACCATCAAAGTGGATAACCTCACATTTATCCACATTAAACTGCATCTGCCATACATCTGCCCACTCACCCAGCCTGTCCAAGTCACCCTGAATTCTCATAACATCCTCCTCACATTTCACACTGCCACCCAGCTTTGTGTCATTGGCAAGTTTGCTAATGTTACTTTTAATTCCCTCATCTAAATCATTAATATATATTGTAAAAAGCTGCGGTCCCAGCACTGAACCCTGCGTTACCCCACCGGTCACCGCCTGCCATTCCGAAAGGGACCCGTTAATCGCTACTCTTTGTTTTCTGTCAGCCAGCCAATTTTCACTCCATGTCAGTACTCTGCCCCCAATACCATGCGCCCTAATTTTGCCCACTAATCTCCTATGTGGGACTTTATCAAAGGCTTTCTGAAAGTCCAGGTACACTACATCCACTGGCTCTCCCTTGTCCATTTTCATAGTTACATCTTCTAAAAATTCCAGAAGATTAGTCAAGCACGATTTCCCCTTCGTAAATCCATGCCGACTCGGACCAATCCTGTTACTACTATCCAGATGTGTCATAAATTTCATCTTTTATAATTGACTCCAGCATCTTTCCCATCACCGACATCAGGCTAACTGGTCTATTATTCCCTGTTTTCTCTCTTCCTCCCTTCTTGAAGAGAAATAACGTGTGTAATCGGCAATCGGCACTGATCTGAGCCGACAATTACGTGCCGGGCGGCACCTAATTAATTAGCTTGTTTATTTCGGCTTTTTTCTTAAAGATGCACTGTCTGCCTTCCGGCTACCGCTGGACCCCTGAGTGCCTCCCGGCAATGTATCAGTCGGCGGCCTGGAGGGTGGGGGCCACTGCACCAGCCAACCTGCGACGACTCAGTCTAACACACCATAATCAGTGTGCTCTGTGCTGTCTTCCCAATTCCAGTAAGTGATAGTACACTGTACATACATTATTTCTACTTTATTTCGGCCGTGTATTTTTACTTGTTATTTGGTATGATCAGGCAGCTTCATAGCTTAAAAGTTACCGGAGAGCGCTTGCGCCGTGTTTTTGCAAACAGCGCTTGCGTGAGATTTTCTGCCGACGGCGCTTCCGTGAGATTTTCGCTACAGTGCAGTAATGATTGTGGAAAAGTATTTCTACTTTATATAGGCTGTGTATTTACAGGTTTCCCCCGCCATCCTGAGGTAGAGCGTTCCTATGAAACGGTTTGTAAGCCGAAATGTCGTAAAGCAAAGAAGCAATTACCACTGATTTATATGGGAAAATTTTGTGAGCGTTCGCAGACCCAAAAATAACCTACCAAATCATGCCAAATAACACATAAAACCTAAAATAACAGTAACATATAGTAAAAGCAGGAATGATATGATAAATATACAGCCTATATAAAGTAGAAATACTTCTCTACAATGATTGCCTGCACAGATCACCGTCGCGAAAATCTCACGCAAGCGCTCTTGGCATAAAATCTCACGCAAGCGCTGTAGGCATAAATGCACTCTCCAGTAACCTTTAAACTGTGAAGCTGCCAAATCTACCAAATAACACGTAAAAATACACAGCCTATATAAAGTAGAAATAATGTATGTACAGTGTAGTATCACTTACCGGAATTGAGAAAACAGCGCCAAGCACACTGATGATGGTGTGTTAGACTGAGTCGTCGCAGGCTGGGTGGCGCAGTGGCCCCCACCCTCCGGGCCGCCAACCCGATACATTGCCGCAAAGAACGCAGCGATAGCCAGGAGGCACCCAGCACATCATTAAGAAAAAAAGCTGAAATAAACATGCTAATTAATTAGGTGCTGTCCGGCATGTAAATGCCGACAATTACGTGCTAGGTGGCACTTAATTAATTAGCATGTTTATTTCGGCTTTTTTCTTAAAGATGTGCTGTGTGCCTCCCGGCTACCGCTGCATTCTTCGCGAATCGGTACAGTATCTGTCTGGGGCCCGGGTGTTGGAGTGGTGGGACACGGGGGGTGTCTTCTCATTGTCGATCAGGGCAGGCAGCTCATCTTCTCCTATGACTGCCCGCCTCGATGTCGAAGGTCGAGGTTCGTCGTCTGCTGTGGCTGATGTGGAAGGCTTGCTTGACTGCTGAGCCTCGTGCATTTTTCTATCATACAGTTCTTTGTAAGCACTCAAACCATCCTGCAAATATCCCCTAAACCTATGTACCCTTTCAAAATTAAAGTCGTACTTTATCATTGCAGCAAAAATCTCACGCAGTTGCTTCACTTTCTGCATTCGGTTGCATTCGGTTTTGATTGTTATATTTTCCTCTTCCAATTGCATCAGCTCTTCATCGATCAGTTCTTGGTCATGGGATGCCAAAACCTCTTCAAGATCATCTTCGTCAACTTCCACAAGCCAAACTCACGTTGTCCTTACTTCGTTCACCACGATTGAAATGCTTAATTATGTCTAGTTTTATGCTAAGTGTAACACCCTTACTCTTTCAGGCTTTTCCGACACTTTAGAACTCGTCTTGCTAACAGCTGCTCAATGCAACGCGTTAAAGCAATGCCGTTCCGAATCCGGGGGAAAGTGGCTGCTCGGGGCGCGTGCTGCCTTTTATCGTGTGCAGAAGAGCATCGCTGAATGCACAACATATCAAACCATGAAGTGAATGGACAACAGCAGAAAACCACGAACGTATCCTCAAAGGCCACTTTATTAGGTACAAGAGGTTCCAAATAAAGTCACTGTATGGATGTCCAATGTGCTTTTCTAAATTTTGTTCTAATCACTCTCTATATACAGGTTAGGGGAACTGAATTTTGAAATGGGTATGTAAAATTGGCGAGGAGGTGGTAAGCTGGGCGAGATACAATGTAGGTGATACGAGCACATGAGACAATATTTTGGTCCTGAGCTCTCTGTGAGTCTATGCCTTTAATGTGTTACTACAAACCATGAGTAGCAGCAGCTTTGAAGTAGAATGTGAGAGTGTGACACTCTCCTGCCACCTCTCATCCTGGTCATCATCCTTACATTTTGCTTTCCAAATACTCTGATCCACAACCCCTGAACAATCCTGCAGAAATGGAAAGCTGGTTGGAAAGAACACACTGTGATCTAGGAGACAGAGACAGTAAGGGAGCCACTATATAGGAGTGCAGTTAGTAATTTTAGTCTGAACCATCCTATCAAGGTCTTTGTCTCTAATGATTGCAGCCAAGTGCTTCCCCAGAGGCTTTTTAGTTTGCTTTTAAAACTGACTGTCACCAATAACCCATCCAATGCTCCACTTCTCACGGATACTGAGCGGTGGATTCTGCCAAAGCAACAGAATGCATTAGGAGAGGGTACAATGTTGAGCTCCACGTCCATGTGGCATCACACAGAAGGTGTAACAGGAAGAAGAGGATGAAGTTCTGTAGGTAACCATTTCAGCTCCTAATTTTAAAGAATCAACAACAGATTGGTGACTAATGACCCTAAGAGATAAAAGAGAAAGTAATCTGTGTATTCCCATGCCTTCAACAGGTCCCTAAATATTTTGCCACATTTATCTGTAGCTTCAGAGGAACGAAAATGGTCAGAGAGTGTTGTTGATCATTCCAGTGCCCCCTCATATATTTTTATGTCCAAGGCTACATTTCACAAAGGAAGGGTTTGCTTGGTGCTTTTTTTCTGTTAATTTCTGTTTCTTTCACATGGTCTGCTTCCTTCCCTGAATAGTAATGCTAAGTCCTTCACTGGACCACTGCCATAAAATTCTATTTGAGCGATCTATTACAAGCAACTGACTGAAAAACTTTCCTGCTTCCCACCCACTGCTCCTGCCTGCTGTTACAGTTTTGCATCAAACACGACTTGTTATAGACTGGACTCATTGAAGATCGTGTGATGTGTACATTTATTGGCCATGTTTATACAGTATATCCCCTGAATTGACTTGTGTATTAGGCTACTGGCTCACAAGTTCAATTAAAAGTCAACAACAAAGAATGATATAAAAGCCAGATTTCTTCCACAAAGAATCATATTTTGTTTTGTGACAATCCAATGATTTCATGATCACCTCACTGATTTTAACCTTTTATTCCAGTCTTTTAAAATAATTAAATAAATGGATTAACACTTCCCAATCTCAGGTAATGGAATATAATCCCTTCTCTAGATTTATAATTGAGGCCTCTGGATATGGATTTGGTAACTGGAAGGAAAGAATTTTGGAGAAAAAATAAATTGAAAATACAAGCTTCAACTAATTAAGAGTGTTTTCTTCGAAAGGCCGACTATCAACCTTAGTAATGTTGCCAGCAATCAGCTCAATATATCCCCAGTTCTCCCAATTTTGCTAAGGAATTAGTTTTCATCACTCTTTTTAAAGTAATTAGTATCAATCCATTGGCAATTTTTAAATATTTGTCAAAGAATGCGAGGAACATTGGCAAGGTCAGCATTAAATCCTTGGCTGGCCTTGAACTGAGTGACCACTTTGACCATCTCAAAGAGAAGAACCAGCTCTGGACAGGCAGTACATTTATTTCCTCAGGAACATTACGGAATGTTTTACCAACCATCAACATCACTGCTACCTGCTTATTGTCCAGAATTCTTGTAGTATTTTGAATAATAGTGCTCAGGCATTTCGTGGGCTTTGAAGCTTTACTATACAATATTTCTGAAACATTTTTAGTAGGTATAAAAATACTGAATGTTTATGTTTTGAGGAAGTGATATATAATAGTTGAAAACACTATTTGGCACTTTGGGAATCTTCACTTAAGTTATGTGGAGATAGGTGGCCACGGAAGTGAATGCCAACTCTCCCACCCTAAAACCATCACATCTGTTCCATGACCAGATAAGGGAAAGCAAGGCTCTAAAAGCATTCAGTGCCCGTTCTCTCCACCCCAGCTGTCACGACAGTTTCATTCTATTGGAGTTTGCATTTTCTTCCAGGCTTTCTACTTTTCCAAGGATTCCATAACTCAATGTGCAACAAAGGTTGGGATTTAATAGCATCAAAATTCCTCATTTGCTCTAACAGGATCCTGCAAGTTCCTGCAAGTTGACAATTTAGCAGCCGTCCATTATCATCTGAGAGACCGGTAAATGCAAAAGTATTCTAAAACATGTTATGCTTTACCGTTTCAGACTTGCATAAATGGTATTTGTAAATGGAACAAATTCACACAAAGTCCAAGGCTTAGCTTCAGAAGCAACTTTCTCTTTATTACAGAAGACTCACTCACCTGGAATCAATGTTCCCTGATGCAAAGTTTCCATCCTACTTGTAATCTCCTCAAAGAACTCCAACAGGTTCATGAGGCAAGATTTTCCCTTAAGAAAACTATGCTGACTTTGTCCTATCTTGTCCAGTGTCACCAAGTACTCCATAACCTCATCCTTAAAAATTGACTCCAACATCTTCCCAATCACTAAAGTCAGGTTAACTGGTCTATAATTTATTTTCTGCTGTCTTCCTCCTTTCTTAAAGAGTGGTACCTCCACAATCTCTACTGTTACCTCTTTCAGAACCCTACGAAGCAGTTCATCTGGTCTGGGTGACTTAAGTACCCTTAGGTCTTTCAACTTTTTGAGCAACTTCTCCCTTGTAATAGTAACTGTACTCACTTCTCTTCCCTCACACCTCTCAACATCTGGCACACTGCTAGTGCCTACCACAGTGAAAACTGATGCAAAATACTCATTTTGTTCATCTGCATCTCCTTGTCCCCCGTTATTATTTCTCTGGCTTCATTTTCTAGCGGTCATATATCTACTCTTATCTTTCTTTTATTCTTTACATACTTGAAAAAGTTTTTACTATCTACTTTGATGTTGTTTGCCAGCTTGCTTTCATATATCATCTTTTCCCTCCTATTGATTCTTTTAGTTGCTCTCTGTAGGTTTTTAAAAGCTTCCCAATCCTCTGCCTTACCAATATTTTTTGTGTTGTTAAGTGCCCTCTCTTTTGCTTTTACATTAGCTTTGACCTCCCTTGTCAGCCATAGTCAGACTATTTTGCCATTTGAGTTTTTCTTTGTTTTTGGAGTACATCTATCCTGCATCTTCCTCATTTTTCCTAGATAATCACACCCTTGCTGCTCTGCTGACATCCCTGCCAGCAACTCCTTCCAATTTACTTTGTCCAGCTCCTCTCTTATACCACTATAATTTCGTTCACTCCACTAAAAAACTGCTATGTCTGACTTTACTTTCTCCCTATCAAATTTCAAGTTGAACTCAGTCATGTTATGATCACTGTCTCCTAAGGGTTCTATCACCTTAAGCTCCCTTATCACCTCCGGTTCCTTTTATAACACCCAAGCCAGTATAGCTGATTCCCTAATAGGCTCAATGGCAAAATACTCTAAAAAGCCATCTTGTAGGCATTCAACAACCTCATTCCCTTGAGATCCATTACCAACCTGTTTTCCCTATTGACATGCATGTTGAAATATCCGATGGCTATCATAATATTGCCCTTACGACACACCTTTTCTATTTCCCGTTGTAATCTGTGGTTCACATCCCAGTTACTGTTGGGAGGCTTGTATATAACTGCCATCAGGGTCTTTTTACCCTTGCAGTTTCTTAATTCAACTCACAAGGATTCAACATCTTCTGATCCTAAGTCACATCTTTCTACTGATTAGATGCCATTCTTTACCAGCAGAGCCACGTCCCCACTCTACCTATATTTCTATCCCTCTGAAACAGTGTGTAACCTTGGACATTCAGCTCCCAACTACAACCATCCTTTAGCCATGATTCAGTGATGGCCACAACATCATACCTGACAATCTGTAATAGTGCAACAGGATCATCCACCTTATTTCTTATACTCTGTGCATTGAGATAGAACCCTTTGAATACATCATTTGCTACCCTTTTTGATTCTGCATCCCTAATACACAGATACTCACCCTGCTGGCTGCAATTTTGTCCAATCATCTGCCTGCCCTTCCTGACAGTCTGACTACATGTTATCTTTGCTTATTCACCATTGGTCCTATCCCGAGTCCCTTCACTCCGGTTCCCACACTCCTGTCAAAATAGTTTAAACTCTCCCCAATACCTCTAACAAACCTGCCCGCGACAGGTGTAACCTGTCACTTTTGAACAGGTCATACCTCCCTCAGAAGAGATCCCAATGATCCAAGAACCTGAAGCCCTGCCTCCTGCACCAGCTTCTCAGCCACGCATTAATCTGCCAAATCACCATGTTTCTACCCTCATTGGCACCTGGGAACCAGCAATCCAGAAATTACCACCCTGGAGGTCCTGCTTTTCAGCTTTCTACCTTGCTTTCTAAATTCTCTCTTCAGGACCTCTTTGCTTTTCCTTCCTATGTCATTGGTACCAATATGTACCAAGACATCTGGCTAGTCTCCCTCCCTCTTCAACATGATCTCAGACATCCCTGACCCTGGCACCTGGGAGGCACTCAGGTCCCATTCATGTCCACAGAATCTCCTGTCTGATCCCTTGACGATTGAGTCCCCTATCACTACCGCTCCCTTCTTCGCCCTCTTTCCCTTCTGCACCATGGACCTATGCTCAGTGCCACCAACCCGGTCTCCATGGCAGTCCCCATGGGAGGTCATCCCCCACAGCAGTATCCAAAACGGAGAATTTAGAGAGCAAGGTAGAAAGCTGAGGGAAATGGTCATAGGGGTGCTCTGCACTATCTACCTATTCACACAGTCACCCAGATACCCGCCTCCTGCCACTTCAGGGTGACTACTTCTCTGTAAATCTGATCGATTACCTCCTCACTCTCCTTTACAAGCTGACGGTCATCCAGCTGCTGCTCCAGATCCCCAACACGGTCCTCACGGAGCTGCAGCCGGATGCACTTCACTCTGATGTAGTTCCCTAGACTCTGGGTCTCCCAGGATTCCAACATCCGTCATGAAGAAAACACAATAGCCACTTACTACACTAGGTACAGTAAGAGAAAAAAAAGGGAACTTTAACGGAAGCTTATCCAGAACCAACACCTCTTTTGAGCCGAAGCCTCCTTTGAGCCAAAGTCTGACACTGTTACTCTCACCACTGGCCTACTCCCGACAATGGCCGCCCCGACAAAGGCTGCCCTGCTTGTCCCTTCTGTACTTTTAAACAAGTGTCGCTGACCTGCTAGAAACCTCATTGCTATGGCCTGCACCTACCACTGACTGAGCTGCCGGAATGAGCCTGAACACCCTTGAAGCTCTCCTTTTAAATGAGCATCGTCGACCTGTAAGAAACCACGTCCCTGCGGCCTGCTCCTCCTGCTGATTGATCCACTGTTAAGACCCTTATCTACCTTTCTCCCTTTTACTGGCACCCCTATTTGCACTGTGTATTCACAGTGAGTAAGCCTGTTTGAGTGTCAAACCTCAGTGCCTACTGTATGTAGCACCTTGTGTGCTACATGAGCCACGTGCAGTTTAATCTTTCCCTTGTATGTACAAGGGCAAGCTTCTGACATGGAGTTAATGAGATAATTGCTCGGCTGGTCACTTAGCATTGGTTTACTCTCGCTCACTTCAGCAGGCAATTTATCATTCAAGTCAGGTTGAACTGGTTCCAGCTATCCCTGTCTGGTCCCAATCCTGCAGAGTTCTCCTTTATATCTCTGCTACAAGACCATCTCATCTTCTACTGCAGGGCTACAGAGCCATTTCACTTATTCCCTATTAATAGCATCACATTCTGGAATTGTTGGGAGATTTACGGTCTGTAAGGGATGAAACATGGATTAATATTGAGCAATAGGTGGTGATTGGAGGGACTGCAGAACTAATTTGTATTGGTTGAGAAGAAGGGAAAGGGAGTGGCTGTCGACTGGAGGTCTGATCAACTCTAAGTGAACATTACAATGAACGAGAAGGTGATCCTGGCTTTCAATGTGGGTAAAGCATTGTGCATTTCTGCATCATTGTCTTCTAATTTCTGCTCTTGTCCAATGAAGTGAAGCTCCCTGATATTTCTCCTGTTGGTGACCAATATTTGCCAATTGGTGCTTCCTGGTAATGTGGTGCAGAATCTATACTGACACTGGCTTGGCACATATTGAAAGGTGCATTGTCAAGTTACCATCTTATGCAAGCTAAGTGACCTTTTCGTTTGTCATATAATTTGAGCTGTACTACTCTGAGCACCATTGTTTGGGTTCCTCATGGTTTCTGAAAGGATAGTTCTTGTTTCTAAATAAGGAGCTATTAAGTTCACTTGGTGTTTGTGCAGATATTGAAGGCAGACTACAGAATCAATATATAAGTATCTGCAAATGCTGTAATCTGGAGCAACAAACAAAATTCTGCATGGACTCAGTGGGTCAGACTGCATCTGCAGAGGGAATTTCAGAGGCATGAGAGAGGAGCTGGCCAAAGTTGATTGGAAGGAGACACTAGCAGGGATGATGGCAGAACAGTAATGGTTGGGGTTTCTGGGAGCAAGGAAGATACATCCCAAAAATGAAGAAGTATCCTAAAAGGCAGATGAAACAATCGTTGCTGACAAGGGAAGTCAAAGGCAGCATAAAAGCAAAAGAGGGTATACAATATAGCCAAAATTAATGGGAAGTTCGAGGATTGGGGTGCTTTCAAAAATTAACAGAAGGCAACTAAATAAAACAGAAAGAGATGAAAGGATGAAATATGAAGGTAAGTTGGCCAACAATATAAAAGATGATACAAAAGGCTATTTTTGATATAGAAAGAGTTAAAGAGAGACGAGAGTGTATATCAGACTGTTGGAAAATTATACTGAGGGCAAAGAGTCAGAATAAAGGAGGCCTTTTGTAGTTGGCTGCTGATGACTAGTGGTGTGCTGCAGAGGTCTGTGTTGGGACCGCTTCTTTTAAAGCTATATACCAATGATTTGGATGAAGGAATTAATGGCTGTGTGGTCAAGTTTGTGGACGATACAAAGATAGGTGGATGGCAGGTAGTGATGATGGAGAACAGGGTGTATACAGAAGAACTTGGACAGATTGGTAGAATGGGCAAAGAATTGGCAGATGGAATACCAAAGTGCATGGTCAGGAACTTTGGTAGAAGGAGTAAGGGTGTGGATTATTTTCTAAATTGGGAAAAAAATTCAAAAATCAGGTGTGCAAAGGGACTTGGGAGTCATCATGAAGGATTCCCTAAAGGTTAACTTGCAGGTTAAGTCAGTGGTGAGGAAGCTAATTGAAATGTTAGCATTCATTGTGAGAGGACTGAAATACAAAAGCAAAGATTTCATGCTGAGGCTTTACAAGACACTGGGCAGATTGCACTTGGGATATTGTGAGCCTCTTACCTATGTGCGGACATTGGAGAGGGTCCAGAGAATGTTCACAAGAATGATCAGAAGGAATGAAAGTGTTTTCATATGAGGAGTGTTTGTTCACTCTGTGCCTGTACTTGCCAGAGCTTAGAAGAATGAAGGAGGAAACTCACTGAAACCTATTGTATATTGAAAGGCCTTGATAGAGTGGATGTGGGGAGGATGCTTCCTGCAGTGGGCGAATCTAAGAGGAGAAGGAACAGAGTGATGTCCATTTAGAACATAGTTGAGGAGGAATTTCTTTAGCCAGAGGCTGGTGAATCTGTGGCATTCATTGCCACAGACAGCTGTGATGGCCAAGTAATTAAATATATTTAAAGTGGAGATTGATGGGTTCTTGAATATTAAGGGTGTCAAGGGTTATGGCGAGAAGGCAGGAGAATGGGCTTGAGAGGGATAATAAATCAGCCATGATGGAATGGCGGTGCAGATTTGATACGCCAAATGGCCTAATTCTGTTCTTATGTTTTATGGTTTTATGGAAAAATAACAAGAAATGCCAGAGCGTCAGGCAAACCTGGAGACCAACAGGAGCAAGAAGGTTAGGAGGAAAACTACGAGGGATTGAGCTTTTAGCCTTCACAGTCTTAAAGAGAGAAGGAAGAATAGAAATTATGACAGCAACTTAGGAACCTTCTGCTCAAGTGAAGGGAAGTTAACTTGTGATTGCAAACCAGCTGAACAGCAGTAGTATGGAAGCTGTCTGCTTAATAAATAATCCTTGGACCTCTTGATAGCCACATGTCTGCAGTTGAAGGTACTCTGTACCGATGGGAAGACAGCCAGAGCCAGATATTTAACTCATTCTCAGAGAGCTCAGTACAAGCAAAGTTAATTTAGTTGTTACAGCAAAGTTAATATAGCAAAAGAGGTGAGGGCGTGGCATTGTTGATCAGAGATAGAGACATGGCTGCAGAAAAGGAGGAAGTCATGGAGGGATTGTCTACTGAGTCTCTGTGGGTGGAAGTTAGGAACAGGAAGGGGTCAATAACTCTGGGTGTTTTTTTCAGACCACCCAATAATAACAGGGACATCAAGGAGCAGATAGGGAGCAGAAAGGTGTAATAATAACAGGGTTGTCATGGTGGGAGATTTTAATTTCCCAAATATTGATTGACATCTACCTAGAGCAAGGGGTTTAGATGGGCTGGAGTTTGCTAGGTGTGTTCAGGAAGCTTTCTTGACACAATATGTAGATAAGCCTACAAGAGGAGAGGTGGTACTTGACCTGGTATTGGGAAATGAACCTGGTCAGGTGTCAGACCTCTCAGTGGGAGAGCATTTTGGAGACAGTCATCACAATTCTATCTCCTTTACCATAGCATTGGAGAGGGATAGAAACAGACGAGTTAGGAAAGCATTTAACTGGAATAAGGGGAAATATCATGCTATCAGGCAGGAACTTGGAAGCAGAAATTGGGAACAGATGTTCTCAGGGAAATGTATGGAAGAAATGTGGCAAATGTTCAGGGGATATTTGCATGGAGTTCTGCATAGGTACATTCAAATGAGATAGGGAAAGGATGGTAGGGTACAGGAACCATGGTGTACAAAAGCTGTTGTAAATCCAGTCAAGAAGAAAAGCTTATGAAAGGTTCATACAACTAGGTAATGACAGAGATCAAGAAGATTATAAGGCTAGCAGGAAGGAGCTTAAGAATGAAATTAGGAGAGCTAGAAGTGGCCATGAGAAAGCCTTGGCAAGCAGGATTAAGGAAAACCCCAAGGCATTCTACAAGTATGTGAAGAGCAAGAGTATAAGATGTGAGAGAATAGGACCAATCAAGTGTTGCAGTGCAAAAGTGTGTATGGAACCCGAGAAGATAGCAGAGGTACTTAATAAATACTTTGCTTCAGTATTCACTACGAGAAAAGACCTTGGCGATTGTAGGGATGACTTACAGCAGACTGAAAAGCTTGAACATATAGGTATTAAGAAAGAGGATGTGCTGGAGCTTTTGGAAAGAATCAAGTTGGATAAGTCACCGGGACCGGATGAGATGTACCCCAGGCTACAGTGGGAGGCGAGGGAAGAGAGTGCTAAGCCTCTGGCGATGACCACTGCATCATCAGTGGGGACAGGAGAAGTTCCACAGAATTGGAGGGTTGCGGATGCTGTTCCCTTATTCAAGAAAGGCAGTAGAGGTAGCCCAGGAAATTATAGACCAGTGAGTCTTACTTCAGTGGTAGGTAAGATGATGGAGAAGATCCTGAGAGGCAGGATTTATCAACATTTGGAGAGGCATAATTTGATTAGGAATAGTCAGCATAGCTTTGTCAAAGGCAGGTTGTGCCTTATGAGCCTGACTGAATTTTTTGAGGACGTGACTAAACACATTGATGAAGGTAGAGCAGATGTACTGTATATGGATTTCAACAAAGCATTTGATAAGTTACCCCATGCAAGGCTAATTGATAAAGTAAGGAGGCATGGGATCCAAAGGGGTATTACTTTGTGGATCCAGAACGGGCTTGCCCACAGAAGGCAAAGAGTAGTTGTAGATGGTTCATATTTTGTATGGAGGTCAGTGAGAAGTGGTGTGCCTCAGGGATCTGTCTGGGACTCCTACTGTTCGTGATTTTTATAAATGACCTGAATGAGGAAGTGGAGGGATGGGTTAGTAAATTTGCTGATGACACAAAGGTTGGGGATGTTGTGGATAGTGTGGAGGGCTGTCAGAGGTTACAGTGGGACACCGATAGGATGCAAAACTGGGCTGAGAAGTGGCAGATGGAGTTCAACCCAGATAAGTATGAGGTGGTTCATTTTGGTAGGTCAAATATGATGGCAGAGTATAGCATTATTTGTAAGACTCTTGGCAGTGTGGAGGATCAGAGGGATCTTGGGGTCCAAGTCCATAGCACATTCAAAGCTGCTGCGCAGGTTGACTCTGTGGTTAAGAAGGCATACGGTGCATTGGCCTTCGTCAATGGTGGGATTGCATTTAGGAGCCGAGAGGTAATGTTGCAGCTATATAGGACCCCGACCAGACCCCAAGTAGTGTATTGTGCTCAGTTCTGGTCACCTCACTACAGGAAGGATGTGGAAACCACAGAAAGGGTGCAGAGGAGATTCACAAGGATGTTGCCTGGATTGGGGATCATTCCTTATGAGAATAGGTTGAGTGAACTTGGCCTTTTCTCCTTGGAGTGACGGAGGATGAGAGGTGACCTGATAGAGGTGTATAAGATGATGAGAGGCATTGACCGTGTGGGTAGTCAGAGCTGAAATGGCTAGCATGCGAGGGCACAGTTTTAAGGTGCTTTGAAGTAGGTACAGAGGAGATATCAGGGGAAGTTTTTCACACAGAGTGGTGAGTGTGTGGAATGGGCTGCCGGAGACCGTGGCAGAGGTGGTTATGATAGGGTCTTTTAAGAGACTCCTGGATAGGTATATGGAGCTTAGAAAAGTAGAGGGCTATGGGTAACCTTAGGTAATTTCTAAGGTAAGGACATGTTCGGCACAGCTTTATGGGCTGAAGGACCTGTATTATGCTAGAGGTTTTCTATGTTGTATATCCATCCTGGAGAAAAAGCTCACACATGACCACTGAGCTTTGAGATCAAATTTCTCTGGCAAGCCCTGGAAACACCTCAATTCAAATTAATTGAGTCCACTGGTCATAGTGAGACAGTGGCACTGGGATAATGCTATTGCCTTGCAGTTCTAGTGATCTAGGTCCAATCCAAACCTTGTAATTTACACTTCTTCCTTGTGACTGCATTAGATTTTCATGTGTGCTTTGCTTTCTTCCCACGTCTTTAAGACTTAGTGGTTGGTATGTTAATTGGAGGAAGTCTTCTGTGGTGGGGATCAGCCATGGGTGTTGCATCCCCGCTGTCTACATGTTGTGCAAGCCAGGCCAGTACGATTTGGAGAGCAAGTTGTTGCCCAGGTAGCAGGCTCCCCCTTGCCATGCAGCTGATGATTACGAAGGAACAGCAGAGGCCAATAAGGTTCGGCGCCAGCGTCGTCACAGGAGTAGCCAGTCAGTGCTGAGTTCATCATAGGACTGCCTTAGCGCCTCCAGATGCAGCTTCTTCCTCAGGATTTACTCCCAAAGTCTTTCCCGTGACTAGGTATGGCCGCAAGCCAGCGGAGGTTTGAAATCAGAATTTTTCCTTTCCTTGATGAACTGCAAACCACGGCTGACAAGCCCCATCTGCCCAAAGCGACTGGTTTTAATATGCCAGTAACTCACCTTTGTCCCTTCTAGTGTCTGTAGAAATGGTTTGGCCAAGCTTAATGGCTAAGCCAGACGTGAAGGCCAGGAGCTGAAACTGGTTGTCTGATGCTACTTGAGATGCACACCATTGGGAGCATTTAATAGGTAGTGGGATCTTATCCCCACAACCACCCCCAGCTATAACAGCTTTAAGAAGCCAAATGGTAATTGGTGAACTGGAAATTGAGGGGTGGATGGGCATAAAAGATTGAATACACTACAGAGTAACCTGGGGGCTTGGGTTAACGGGATTGTTCCGAGAGCTAGCACAAGCACTGTGGGCCAAGTGCCTTTGCAACCAAATATGAGTATGAGATTCCTACAGCCAGTGCATGGGCACCTGGACAAGTGAGCAGCAGTGACGGTCACCATCTGGCACTGTCACCATAGTCTATGATAGTTGGATGTTCATGGGTTTAAATGTACTAAAAGTCACAAACTGTCATCAGCTACAATGTCTACATTTAATACAAGAATAATTGGATATGTGAATGAATCCAACCGGGAGAGAAGGGATGGCTTTTTCAAAATGGCAATTACAAATTTAGAAGGACACTTAGCTCAAAAGTATTAACATTTTACACAAACATTTCTTGTTCACATGTGAGCACACATAATCATTTGAAAATTATGTTCTCTGAACACCTTATTAGGATCAGCAGCCATTACAGAAGAACTGAAGCAAGTTACCTTTAAAATGTTCTCCAAGGCACTGTGATGTGTCTAGCATTAAGTCTTGTACTTCACCATACTTCATTAAGTCCTCTTCACTGCACTGAGGCTGAGGTTGTAGGTGACGTTTTGCTCTGCTGAGTGATGAGCTGAGGCTGAGGGCCCTCTCTGGGTTTCGTGCCTATGAACTTACTTTCATTCTGAATGCTGTTCCTTGCTTTTATTGTTCGCGCTACTTTTTTTTCTCTCTCTGCACATTCTCTCTCTGGTCGGCTGGTGGCACAGTGAGATCAGTGCCGGGCTCGAGAGCAGAGGTTCCCGAGTTCGATCCAGTGACAGACTGCACCCCCCATGTGCACTCTCCATCCGCGTCGGGTTGATGTTGAGCTCACAACTCGGCCTCGTAAAATAATACTGCGAAATGTCTGTGTGAGGAGTGGTGCCCCACACAGCCTTTCAAACTGCGCCTTGTAAGGCATGAAAATGCCCGACGCTGGCCTCTCAGGTCTGAGTCGACGTCATCATCATCATCTGCACATTGGGTGTTTGTTGGTCTTTTTTAAAATGGGTTCTTTTGGGTTTATTGTTTTGTGGCTGCCTGTTAAAGAGACAAATCTCAAGGTTGTACCATGTGTGCATACACTGAGAATAAATGTACTTTGAAATTTTTAGCGCTACCTTTAGGTCTGCCATTCACTTGTTCAACAAATTCACTGTGTTCAGTCTATAAGGTTTATTTCACAATTAGATTTGCATCAGGTGAAACAAATGCAGCTGCACGACTTGGACTAAACAGCCACTGCATACCATCCTAGCCTTCAAATCCTTGCAACTGATGTACAGCATGTATATTGAAAGAATTGTCATATTGGATATGATTAATGTTTACATACTCTTAACAATTTTGCAAGCAGAAATTTAAATTTCCAATTTAGCCACTTAAGACTGAAGGCTGACCTGCCAGTGCTGGTACAGAAATCAGAACACATAGCATTTCAGTTTTAGAAGCTACAAGATCCATTTTCGATTCTGCTTTTTAATATCACCGTAGAGATTATCACTGGGTGAAATTCCACCAGATGCAAAACTGGACAAGGCACTTCTGTGTGTGCATGTTATGTTACGATGCTTAATATTCTCTCTCTGTCAGGCACAGATTAAAATGCCGCAGTCAGAAGAGCTGTTTCCTTTTGGACCTGTATAAATTGAAGCAGAAAGCTCCACACGACAACTGTACGGAAACAATCTGTTAAAATCAAGCTAGTTAGTAGTGATTTTTGCATTGCTCTACAGATATCAGCACAGCTCACTGGATAAGTTGTTCAAACACCTTTAAACATCCACAACAATACTGAATGGGAATAACTGATAGTAATTCATTACCAGAAGCACCATCATCTTAGCTGGGCAACTAGGGCAGGATAGAAATTCATGCGTGTCTCTGTCTCCTGTTCATCAATTAAGAGGCTACTCCTTACAGTCTTTCCGGGAAACTATTCCTCCCCTTAATACTCTGTCTCATCATTTCCAAGGTTGTTATCATTATGATGTATGAGATACTGCGTGAAGATCTCTAGCTGTGCTCTCCTGAGTTGACTGCATTTTCTGTGTGGGTCAAGGTCATCTTCACTCTCATCTTCCTCACCACAGGATCTTTTCAATCAGCTGCAGAGGATCTCTGCAGTATTTCCCAATCTGCTGCTCACCACTTTCTTTCAGAAACCTTGCCAAGTAACAGAGTTCACAAAGAAATGATGTAATGTACTTTGCTTTCGTTGATGACCAGGCTGCGTCTTGGGCACAGCACTGTTGGCTCCCCACAAGTGCAAACAATTTGGCACTCGACTCCCTGTAAGCCATTAATAACCCAAAAGTTGTTCTGAACAGGAAAGCTGCCTGATTTCTTAAAGAGCAGGTGATGCCAGGTAAGGAGAATTTCCTGAGCATGAATAGAATTTTCCTGGGAAGTGTATGCCACTCTCATCCAAAGCCCATACTACTGGACATGTAATGTCCACCCCCCTCCAGGTTCCTAGGGCTTCCCTGGTTCTTCATACCAGCATGCTCTCCATCTGTGGCAGCTGAGCATGGGCACGAGGCAAATACAGGACTGTAGTGAAATCATCACAGGTATCCTAAGAATGAGGTTCTGGCTGCCACCAGTGGTCTGGGAGTGCCTTGTAGTGCATACCAAGTATCTATCGAGACATCGTCATGTGCTGCCTGGTGCAGAGCCTTGCCAATTAAAGAGAGGAGGATAGTGGGAAAAGAACAAGGAGACCAAGGTCATAAGGCAAGCCTGCAGAGCAGCAGAAGCAAGAGAATCAGGAGGAAACTACTGGGACAGTTTCTTAGCATCCACAGTCTCACGGCTAAACGATGGAGATAGACTTTGGTTTAAAACTGAGGGAGAATTTTCATTAAAAAAGCACAAAAAAATAAGATTCCCCAAGGCAAAGCGAGTGGCCCTCTCCAGACTTCAGTCCACTGGTATAGGCCATTCATTAGCGAGGAATGCCCAGCAGCATAGAGCCTTTGCATCTACACAGACTATAGCAGAAGAATAAACTTCTGCCCCAGTTACTACAATGGCTTACTGTAATCTGTCAGCATTGCCTGATGAGTGCCACTTCATTCAAAACAATTGGATACCTTTTCTGTAAAGATCTCCATCTGCCACTGCAGACAGGTGGGCAGGTCATCTGGAGATTTCTATGCAATCATGAATCTTTTCGCATTGACCATGACTTGTCAATCCCTTTCTGTGAATGTGTTGACTCTTTTCCTCTCCTCTGTATTCTCTGTCCTCTGTGGTAGCTACTCCATGGCTGGTATAGGGAATGTGTCTTTAAGGGCTAAAGCATTCCTCAGGATATTGCTAGGAGGCACTGGGAAGTAAACAAAATTGGGTGGCATTCTAACAGAAATTATAGGGGTCATACATTGGCACAAATTTTTGGCCAATTTCACTCACCATATAACTGTAAAAATGTTCGAATATGACCCAAGTGCAGAGAGTAAGGCACTGAAGTGAGTCATCAGATCACTGAATTTAATGAGGACATTTGCAGAGTTTAAAAAAAAAGAAAAACAATAAACACCAGGCCAATAGTCCATTAACCAAAACTCTCAAACTGGAAGTTAACGCCAACACTGCAGGTGGGAGCAATAACTAATACTAACTGAATACTGCTCTTTGACAGCATCAGTTGAAACAGTAGTCTTCTTTGTTGAACAAATATGAGGGTAAGCAGGGTACATAAATGTTGCTGTGCTTTTGATCAAGTTGGATAAGTCACCGGGACCAGATGAGATGTACCCCAGGATACTGTGGGAAGCGAGGGATGAGATTGCTGAGCCTCTGGCAATGATCTTTGCATGATCAATGAGGACGGAAGAGGTTCCAGAGGATTGGAGGGTTGCGGATGCTGTTCCCTTATTCAAGAAAGGCAGTAGAGATACCCCAGGAAATTATAGACTAGCGAGTCTTACTTCAGTGGATGGTAAGTTGATGGAGAAGATCCTGAGAGGCAGGATTTATGAACATTTGGAGAGGCATAATATGGTTAGGAATAGTCAGCATAGCTTTGTCAAAGGCAGGTCATATGTGCCTTACAAGCCTGATTGAATTTTTTGAGGATGTGACTAAACACACTGATCAAGGTAGAGCAGTAGATGTATTGTATATGGATTTCAGCAAGGCATTTGACAAGGTTTATTGCAAGGTTTATTGAGAAAGTAAGGAGGCATGCGATCCAAGGGAACATTGCTTTGTGGATCCAGAACTGGTTTGCCCACAGAAGGCAATGAGTGACGGATCATATTCTGCATGGAGGTCGGTGACGAGTGGTGTGCCTCAGAGATCTGTCTGGGACCCTTACTCTTCATGATTTTTATAAATGACCTGGATGAGGAAGTGGAAGGATGGGTTAGTAAATTTGCTGATGACACAAAGGTTGGGGGTGTTGTGGATAGTGTGGAGGACTGTCAGAGGTTACAGCGGGTCATTGATAGGATGCAAGACTGGGCTGAGAGGTGGCAGATGGAGTTCAACCCAGTTAAGTGTGAGGTGGTTCATTTTGGTAGGTCAAATATGATGGCAGAATATAGCATTAATGGTAAAACTTTTGGCAGCATGGAGGATAAGAGGGATCTTGGGGTCCGAGTCCATAGCACACTCAAAGCTACTGCGCAAGTTGACTCTGTGGTTAAGAAGGCATATGGTGCATTGGCCTTCGTCAGTCGTGGGATTGAGTTTAAGAGCCGAGAGGTAATGTTGCAGCTTCGTAGAGCCCTGGTCAGACCCCACTTGGAGTACTTGCTCAATTCCGGTCGCCTCACTACAGGAAGGACGTGGAAACCATAGAAAAGATGCAGAGGAGATTGACTAGGATGTTGCCTGGATTGGGGAGGATGCATTATGAGAATAGGTTGAGTGAACTCGGCCTTTTCTCCTTGGAGCGACGGAGGATGAGAGGTGACCTGAAAGAGGTGTACAAGATGATGAGAGGCATTGATCATGTTGATAGTCAGAGACTTTTTCCCAGGACTGAAATGGCTAGCATGAGAGGGCATAGTTTTAAGGTGCTTGGAAGTAGGTACAGAGGAGATGTTAGGGTTAAGTTTTTTACGCAGAGAGTGGTGAGTGCGTGCAATGGGCTGCTGGCGGTGGTGGTGGTGGAGGCGGAAAAGATAGAGTCTTTTAAGAGACTCCTGGATAGGTACATGGTGCTTAGAAAAATAGACGGCTATGGGTATCCCTAGGTAATTTCTGAAGTAGGGACATGTTCGGCACAGCTTTGTGGACCGAAGGGCCTGTATTGTGCTGTAGGTTTTCTATGTTTCTATGTTTCTACTGGAACAAAAGAAAAGGAGTTAAATACCACCATAATGGAATACTAATTAACTGGAACATGCAAACAAAAGAGCACAATTATTGAACCTGCTGTGTAGCCAGCCTGCACAAGTGCATGGAACCTGCAGCAGAATCCATGGTTGAGACAATAACAGACACCCAACACAACACTCAGGAATTTGCTTAGAGTAGAAATTGATGAGTCAGTGAATGATCCCGTCCTAAAATGTGTTATCATATGTTTAGAATGTAGAAGTAAACACAACTATAAGATTAAGTTTAACATATAGTTTCCTTTAGAACTTTAGTGTACACAAGCTGTCTGCCATTAGCAGTTAAATGTAGTCATTTGTGTACATGATAATTTACATCATGGTGGTATTTAACAACCATGTTGTCAAAATGGTTGTTGTGAAACGTCTACTGTGGTACTGTAGTGGGTAGTACTTGTCACTCTCACTTTCAGCTTCCACTGCTGCCTAACAGTCCAGTGAAAAGGAGAGCTGAGTAAGTCTCTCCCTGCCAGTACAAAGTTTGTCCAAAAGCAAGCCTCATGTAGGGTCTCCTCACTGCTGACAGACAGAAGCTGAACGTCTTTCGGACTCAGGCTGAATTACAGAGGACGGGGAGGAGGTCTGGCCCCTGTACACGTGGCACGCAGGCCCACTGGTGTGCAGGCGCACCCTGGTGCTTGTGAACCAGATCCTCAGCTATGGGTAAATAGCCCCACTGCCCTGTGGGCAGCCTCAGGAGAGATGAAGGCTACGGGAGTAAACCCAGACAGCAAATTCAGAGTGGAGCCCCTAAGGCAGCTGGACATCATTGAACATCCTTCCGGCAGCTCCTGAAGACAAGCTGGTGCCAAACGTATTGCTTCATAAGCTTTCCCTTGGACTACACTGGTGAAGCTGAGAGGAGGATCTTGATGACTGGGTATCTCAGGATCTCCATACCTTCCGCCCAGGCTTGTGATGATGATCATCATCACCCATTGTCCTTTGCGACAGACGGATGCCAACCACCACCACCAATTTACAGGTAGCAAGCGAGTGTATGAAAACTTTGAGTGTGATTTCTGTTGAGAAACAGAGCTAAATTTGGATTGAATGCAAATCTTGGCAATCTGTCCAGCATAAAAGGAATGGAGGGTTATGGGCTGAGTGTAGGTAGGTGGGACTAGCTGAGAGTAGGAGTTCGGCATGGACTAGAAGGGCCAAGATGGCCTGTTTCCGTGCTGTAATTGTTATATGATTCTATGGTTATATTACTTGGTACCTTCAAATTAATTCAGCTGAAGTCAACACTAGGAATGAACTGATGATTGTTTTAGGCCTTGACAAAATAATTGGGAAGTGCTCTCAATAGTGAGAAGAGGCTGAATGATTATTAAGTTTAACCATTTTCTCCTAGTGGTTGGATCTTCAGTTACTATAGTAAACAGAGGTATAACAGGAGCTGTCAGTACCGTTGAAAGAATATCCGATACAATGTGGG
Source organism: Mobula hypostoma (assembly GCF_963921235.1). Taxonomy (NCBI): domain Eukaryota; kingdom Metazoa; phylum Chordata; class Chondrichthyes; order Myliobatiformes; family Myliobatidae; genus Mobula; species Mobula hypostoma. Next base: position 120,031,868 of record NC_086100.1, read on the forward strand.
AAATAGTGAGGTAGTATACATGGGTTCATTGCCCATTCTGAAATTTGATGGTGGAGGGGAAGAGGAGACAAGGAGAGGACCACCTCTTCAAGCACCTCCACTCCTCTGTATTTCAGTGACTTTGACCTTTTGTGTGGATCTCTTCTCCACCCTCAGCACCTGTAGCTGAGCTTTGCCTCTGCCCCAACTTCTGAGACTCACATCCCAACCCTTCCAGCTTCACACCTCCCTGTCCGCATTTGTGACCACTGTCAAGTGATAGCTGTGCTGTTAACCCGGAAGGGGTTCTCCCAGTGCCTCAATCTGTGTGTAGATTCTTCTCGCAGAGCATCACAACCAAAGAGAGTTGTAAAAATCTGCTAACAACTCATATTTAAAAAAGGTGTGTTCATTATGGATATATAATTTGTTTCCAAGCTGGCAAGCTGGTGAATTCACTGTCTCTTGTAAATCAAACATTTATCATTTATTTACAGACTGGCAATAAACTCTGGAGGGCTTTTGTGCCTAATGCCAAGTCAGGTTATCAACTTGCAGTCCACTCAACACTTCCCCCATGGTCTGTTTATTCTGGCAAGTCCCTTTCATGGATGAAGCCGCATGAGAAAGTTCCTACTTGCAAGTATTAGGGTTGTTGAATATCAAAAGATAATATAATTCCTCTCCATGAATGCCATGGTAGCAAAACGGTTAGCACAGCGCTATTACAGCTTAAGGCAATGGAGTTCAGAGTTCATTTCCAGCATTCTCTGTAAGCAAGTTTGTATATTCCTTCATGTGTGCACGTGCGAGTTTCCTCTGGGTGCTCTGGTTTCCTCCTACAGTCCAAAGGTATTAGTAGGTTAATTACTTATTGTAAATTGTCACAGAAACGAGCCTTTCCTCCATGCAGTCTGTCTAAACTTCTCACTGACTCAGTAAAAAGGAGGGTAAGATCAAGGACTCCATCCACACAGAGTGTTCTCTCTTCTCTCTCAAATCAATCAGAAAAACCTGAAAGCTCGTACCTGAAAAACTCCAAAATTCTGAGTTCTAAATAAAGTTACGTAATGTCAGAATATGTATATGTCACCATATACTACTCTGAGATTCATTCTTTGCAGGCATTCGCAGTAGAACAAAGAAATACAATAAAGTCAATGAAAACTACACACGAAGACTGAAAGGAATCAATGTGTAAAAGAAGGCAAACTGTTCAAATACAATAATTGAATTCTGTTATTGTTTTGCCTCGTCCACTATGTAACGGTTTGATCTGTATGAAGAGTATCCGTGCCAAGCTTTTCACTGTGCTTCGGTGTGTGATAATAATAAACCAATTCCAATCCTAGAGAGAGCCTATGGCTTGCAACATCACATTCTGGTCTTTCAGACTTTCAAACTACAATATTGAGTTCAGAAGACCTGTAACCCACTGCGCTGGTGGTCAGATACACTTTATATTTACACTTTTGGAATACAGCAGTCAAAGTTAATGCATCTAATGTATCCCCAATTCTTAAATTCAGTCATTGACCTTACTTTAAATAAACATATAATTAGTTTAAATTAATTTGCTGTAGCTCAGATGGTTTCGAAATTGTATCTTACTTTTAAAAATCATCATCCAGAGGGCTAGTTGCCCTTTGTGGTACACTCGCAAGAGGTAGAGAACTAAGGGCTTGAAGTTGTTTGTAAGTAGGTGGTAAGTCAGATCAAAGTCAGCCTATGAAACTTCTCCTGTCTTTTTCTAAACCAATATCACATTCTTGACAACGTGGGAATCCAGATAATGAATTGTGAGTTTGATGAGAAAATCAGTTGTGCTGATTAGTGTCAAGCTGTTTTGAGTTAACCTTACTAACTTAACCTGAGTATAGATTCATGAATATTTGTTGATATTTGGCCAGAGGCTGAAATTATCCTTGCAGTTTTGGGAGATTCATTTTCATTCCAAAAATTATCTTGACATGTCTTTAAAGGTTATTCCTCTCAGACTTCTCATCATTAACATGTATCTACTGCCGAGTACTTTGGAACTATTAATTATCAGTTTAATTATAATTATTCAGAATTAAGTCCTGTAGTCTTACCTATAATGTTGCTGTACTCAATACTAAAGTGAGGCAATGCCTTTTATCTTTTTGGAGGGGAGTAAAATTACCAAGATTTGAACAAGAAAAGAAATGCAACAAATTATTTAATTAATGTTTTGCAGAGTGTTTTTAACTAATAATGTGCACAATTCATTTGCGTTCACCAAAAGTGCAACGGATTGAAAATTGCAGCAAGACCTCAGATATATATTTGCAGAGGTGAATGTGTTTTGTCGCTGTCTAGCAACTGTGGTTATTTTTGTCCATGAAAAGTCCATGGCTGTTACAAGATTAGTACAGGTGCTGGTGCTCAGAAGTGGTCAAAATGAGCAATTGATAGATTTTTTTTAGTGATATTCTCTATCCACAATCTATGATTGGTATACAGTTTGCTCTTGCAACATTCCTGATGCTGAGAAGGGCATGTCCATTGTTGATTCCTAGTGGTCCTGGGAAGGAGGGAATGAATCTTAACAAATGACATTGTTTCTGATGCCCGCACTGTTGGGCAGAGAAGTCCAGAGTAGTGACAAAACTCAACAGATGGAACACTGATGCACATTCATGTTAGGACACTAAGGCTACGTCCATACTAGACCGGATAATTTTGAAAACGCCGGTTTCGAGTAAAAATGATAGGCGTCCACACCGGGCGATTTTCAAAATATCTCCGTCCACATTAGAACGGATATTTGGGTGAATCTCCTCCTACTGGGCATACGCAGGACACAGAAAACAAGCAAAGAGGAAACGGTATACTTGGTGCGCATTTGTCCGGTTACAGACTAGAAAAACTTTAAAGGAATTGCTGTTGGCTCTCACAGGAGGATTTAAAACTAAAAAAACAACTTATACAGGCACTGGAGCGTACAGAGGGAACAGACAGGGAGTTCATGGACATTATAACCCAGCTGACGACGAACATTGAAAAACTGACTAACTCTGTTGCATTAAAAAAACACCTTGTTAAATGTATAAAACATGTCTGCATCAGTGTTATCTTGATTTTCCATACAATGTTACATTAGGCTGTTACACATCATTGTCAGAGAAGTACTTGCATAAATAGGTAAACCACCTTCATACAAGCAAGGACAGAAAACAGGGCAAAGTGAGTATATTTATTTATTCAGTAAGCTGTGGGTCAAAGTATTTGGTGAGTACATTTCTAACTCTTCTGGCTTCAGTCTCGTTGCCGTCTGTTCTAAAATTGTTAGGTTGTGTGGGGGATTGAGATCAAGAAAACAATGAACTGCCTCACTGCCGCCATCTGTTTTGGCACGTCATGACAGCATTTAAAAAAATATCCGTTTACCCCATCCACACTGCTCTGCAAAAATCAGTGTTTTCAAAGTTACATACTCTGGAGGGCGTTTTAGAAAATCTCCGTTTCCGGGGGAGGAAAACGCCACTTCAGTGTGGACGGAGGGTCAAAACGAAGAGAAAAAGCTTTGGTTACGGATTTATCCGGTCTATTGTGGACGTAGCCTAACTCATTTGGAAGAGACTTGAAAGTAATGCTGTTGCAATATAGCTGTAAACCATTTCATGAGGAGTTCTGCACAAGGAAATTTTCCTCAGTAATGAATTATTGATTGTTGCATCAGGGAGAATAAAATGCACAATATTACCCCAAAAGCACAGATCTCTAGTGTCCAGAATAAAATCAAATATTACAATATACATAACATTTAGAGAAGGAAATATAATTTGTTAATATGGCCCACTACAATAAATGGAAGATCTGGTGCAACATGTGTATTTGCCACTAATTGCATATTGTGTTGGAGATGTATCAGGCAGAGAGGTAAGCGTGATGAGAATGGGAAGTCACTTCAGCATTCAGTGGATAGATCAGGTAGTGTTGTTACATTTAAAATGAGCCTTACTGGATTTCTAAAGGAAAGAGACCTGTATGGAGCCAGGTAGGAAATAATTAAACTGGATCACCATGCTTGCTCAGAGAATAAACATCAGAGGATTCTAGCTGAACTGAATTTACTGTGTTTTATGCTTAAAATCAAAAGTACTTCCAGGTGGAATTTTCTGGTCCACGTTGGGAAGTTTAATATGCTTTTAAAACCAGATAAAAGACTGTATTCACATTGCAAATAAACTGCATTTACTACCAGAGAAGGTGAACATGGGATTAAATTCAAATTTAGGTAAGTGGTAAACAGTATATGGCTAATGATTTAACCCAGGCCGTGGGTAAAAATGTCAGGGACAATGTTGGCAATAGTCTTTTGCTCCATTCTATGCTTGCATGCTACTGAACTTGTCCCTAAAAATACCCTTGTACAGCTTATCCAGTGCTTGTTATACCCGCATATATAGCAGCATAGTCCATATAGGTTTCTGTTCACATGAAGGGGAGGCTTCACACAACAAATCAGTTGAAAATATATTCACTGCATGTTTAATGTTTAGTACACCAAATGACTGCAGACTTGGTAAATGCCTGTTATCCTGAGTGGTTTTTAAGTTTATAATTGCAGGATGCCATCGACTCTCTCCACCACCACTCAGATCTGTTATTCACCTGAGCCCTTCCTCAAGCTCCACAGTGGGAGAGGTGGTGGATGTCAGGCTTTTGTGTGCATAGGTACACAAGGACTGAGTTTTTCCATGTAAATCTTTGAGCTGTATGCACTGCCAGGCCTCTGTTAGGAGGGGTCCTTGCACAAACTGACGAGAGCCCCCAGAGAGAGTTCTTTCAAGTATAATACAATTTCTGTCCCTGAATTACAACTATGTCAATTTAACAAGAAGGTCTGCATTGCAAGTGGGACAAAACAAGGCTACACCTTATAGAACAACACTTTCTCTCACTGTGCATGAGCAGCATCAACAGAACCATATTTCAGGACACGGCTCAATGGACAATAATGCTTAACAACATAATTAAACATTTTGACATACAGACTCTAACTCTAGCATTAGTTCAGCCCACAACTTGCATTACCTGAAGACACTAATTCATGACCTTTCTCCTTTCACATGACCAGTACTCTAATCCAAACACTGCAGCAGGCAGCTTTCCAACTATTTTGATTCCAATTCCACATTCTAGAGTGAAGTTAATTATTAGCTTCATTTCCTCGCCTCTCTAATATTCTTTGGACTTTACTATTCTGGTTCCTTAAATAATGTCTTCTCTGAATCATTCTTCCACACACTCTGTTACCTCTTAGACACAAGAGATTCTGCAGATGCTGCAAATCCAGAACAACACACACAAAATTCTGGAGGAACTCAGCAGGCTAGGCAGCACCCATGGAAATGAATAAACAGTAAATGTTTCAGGTTGAGAACTTTCATCAGTCCTGATGAAGGGTCTAGTCCCGAAACATCAACAGTTTATTCATTTCCACAGATGCTGCCTGACCTGCTGAGTTCATCCAGAATTTTGTCTCTATAATCTCTTGCCTTGATGGAGCTTAAATGCCTAATATTAGACATATGAATAATTCCTGCCTGTCAGAGTCAACTGATTATAATTGGAGCCTCAGAAGTGGAGACATTTGTTTGGGAAAGGACAGTGAAACTTCTGTACTTGTGCTGAGCCTTTACTTTTGGATGACAATGTTGTTAGAAATTCTTTTGCATTCTAGGTCCATTTTCTTGCATTAAGTAGAATGTAGAAACAGCAGAATGGAGTACTAGGTCCATTGATTTCAGTTTAATTGATTTTTAAAAGGTCGCTCAAATTGTCACTGAGTTCCGGTGGTCAATCATGAAGTGACAAGTCAGCTACAGGAACACTGAGGTGTGATCAAAATGATGGACGCCTTGGTGAGGGCTTTGCAGGAAATGAATGCAGCTAGAAACATGCAAATCAGTTCATGATGAAGCTCTCTAAATGTTGAACGTCTGGATTTAAACATTCAGTCATCATACAGATCAGTGTGTAGAGGCAGTGCTGGGCAAATAGTAGAGTGTGCCTATCAAATGCTGCCAACCAGTAATTTCTCACAGTCTTAATTTAAAAACACTTAAACAGAAAACAAAAGGAACAACTGCCATTCTGGCTAATTTTCTTGAGTTCAGGGGATATTCCTGGTCTAGTCTCTACAGTTATACTGTAAAATGAATTCTGGAAATCAATCAGAGTGACAGGTCTCACGAACAGCAACCTCTGACAGGTACCATGCATGCTTTTTTAAAAAATTCATGTGAGGGCACAATAGTTTTGTTTGTCAGGAGTCCCCAAGAGAGCACATCATCGTATCATTTGCCCTCATGCTGTTCCAACATCAAACTCGTCGAGTCATAGAACACAGAAACAGGTGCCACAGCCCTTCCAGATGCTGGAAACTGGAAGAACAAACAGTCTGCTGGAAGAATCCAGCAGGTTGGACAGCATCTGCGGGAGGAAAGTAATTGTCTGATGCACAGTTTTGACCCAGAACATCGACAGTTCCTTTCTTCCCAAAGGCGCTGCTTGACCCAGCAACTGTGAGAAGAAAGGAGTTCTTCCAGCAGATTGCTTGGTACTTCAGCCTTCTGAGCATGCCCTGGCCATTATGTACCTATTTACACTGGCCTTTCCCTAGTATTTCATTCTCCCCGCATAGCAGTCAACTATCCCCTAGGTTCTAACACTCGTCTATACAGTGGAGACAATTCACAATGGCCAATTGCTCACCAACCTACATAGTTTGGGATATTGGACGAAACCCACTAATCCAGAGGAAGAATTTGCAAACTTCACACAGACAACACCAAAAGCCAGGATTGTCCCTGGGTCACTGGAGCTTTATTATCTGTGACAACGTCCATATAAAATAAATTACTAAATTACTAAAGGATGAAAAATTACTAAATACAAAAACATTAACCAAATGGAGCCAGCAGCATGAACTTCTGAAGAATAGGATGTGTGAAATACAAGAATTGTAGGCAAGTTATTCATCTATTGAGGAAATTGACAGAGTTGGTAATCTAATTTGGAGAAAAGCCTCCTTAGAGTGAATGTGGGGAGGAGTCCTATGGTGAGAGGATCTAGGACCAGAGGACACAAACTCAGAATAGAGGGACATCGGAGGTTAGATTATTAGATTAGATTATGAGGACACTCAGTCCTCTTTTATTGTCATTTAGAAATGCATGCATTAAAAATGATACAACGTTCCTCCAGAATGATATCACAAGAAAACACAGGACAAACCAAGACTAAAACTGACAAAGCCACATAATTATAACATATAGTTACAACAGTGCAAAGCAATACCATAACTTGATAAAGAGCAGACCATGAGCATGGTAAAAAGAAGTCTTAAAGTCCCGATAGACTCATCATGTCATGCAGGCGGCAGAAGGGAACTCTCCCTGCCATGATCCTCCAAGCGCCGCAAACTCACCGATGCAGCACCATTGGAAGCACCCGACTGCAGCGGACTCTGAGTCCGTCCGAAAACTTTGAGCCTCCGACTAGCCCCTCCAACACAGCCTCTCCGAGCACCATCCTCTGCCGAGTGCTTCGACCCCTCCCCGGCCGCCGAGCAACAAGCAAAGCTGAGGTCTCAGGGCCTTCTCCTCCAGAGATTCTGGACCACACAGTAGCAGCAGCAGCAAAGCAGGCATTTCAGAAGTTTCACCAAATGTTCCTCCGTGCTCTCACGTCTGTCTCCATCAAATCAGGATTGTGCACAGCACCCTACTTGACAAATAACAGACATCACCACCGGAGTGGCCGCTGCGAGCTGCGTCGCGCCACCATCTTCTTCTCCCGTCTTTCCCAAGAGTGGCGAATCTGTGGAATTTGTTGCCACATGTGGCTGTGGAGGCCAAGTCATATATTTAAGGCAAAGGTTGACAGATTCTTGATTAATAAGGTAATGAAGGGTTAACGGGAGAAAGCGGGAGATTGGGGCTGAGAGGGAAATAGATCAATCATGATGAAGTGGTGGAGAAGACTTGATGGGCCAAATGGCCTGCTTCAAAATCTTATGATCTTACGGTCTAAATGTTGATGATGTACAAAGACTGCAGGTGATAGATCAGCTGAGGTGAGCAGGGACATGGGGAAGCATCTAAGTGTACAGATCTTTAGATTGTTATAGGCAGGTGTAGAAGATACCTTAACATGGAACGTTACCCTTTATACCTGTAGATCTGAATGCAAGGTGGATAAAAAGTGACCATATTGCGTTAGTTGAACCACACCTTAGATTGACAAGATTATATTTGGACTTCAAGCATTTAATGATGATTACACAATCTAGAATTTTATTAACTGGTTAAAAGGTGATTCAGTTGACATGTTCCAGTTTTTTTGAGGAACCGATAGATTTGATGGAGAGCTTATTGCTACTGATTGGAGAACCTAGATCCAGACAGCCATACCTTTCACCACTGTTGCAACACAGAAATTGTGGTAACTTCAGTTAGCAATCTTAAATCTGGTATTCCAAAGCAAAATACACAAAATTCTGGAAGAACTCAGCAGGTTTGGCAGCATCCATGGATATGAACAATCAGTCAATGTTTTGGGCCAAGACCCTTCTTCTCCTTTGGAAAGGAAGAGGGAAGACACCAGAGTAAAAAGGTGGGGGGGTGGGTATGTGGAAGGAGGATGTTCGAAGGTGATAGATGAAGCCAGGAGGGTGGGAAAGGTAGAGTGCTGGAGAGGAAGAAATCTGTTAGGAGAAGAGAGTCAACTATAGGAGAAAGGGAAAGAGGAGGGTCACCGGGGGAGGTGACAGGCAGGTAAGTAAAAGGCCAGAATAGGGAATAGAAGAGGGGAGGGGGAGGGATTTTTTTTTCCAGAAGGAGAGATTGATATTCATGCCATCAAGTTGGAGGCTCCTCAGACAAAATAAGGTGTTGCTGCTCCGCCCTCAGGGTGCCCTTATCATGGCTTTAGAGGAGGCCTTGGATTGACATAGAATGGGAATGGGAATCATAATTTAAATTTTGGGCCACTGGGAAATTCCACCTTTGGCATGGAGTGGAGGAGCTCAACAAAGTGGTCCCCCAATTTGCGACAGTTCTCATCAATATAGAGGAGGTCACATTGGGAGCACTAGATATAATAAGATGACCTCAGCAGATCTGAGCTGAGTGGTCTTTTATTTGGGTACTTCCAACATCTTCTGCTTTTATTTCAGATTTTGAGAAGCTGTAGTTGTTTACTTTTCCATTATTAGTTTTTTAAAATTTATTGAGATTCAGCACGAAGTAGGCCCCTCTGGTCCTTTGAGCTGCGCCACTCAGCAACCACAGATTTAACCCTAGCGTAATCACGGGATAATTTACAATGATCAATTAACCTGATAATGGTATGTCTCTGGTGCATGGGAGAAACCGGAAGACCGAGGGAGAATGTCCTTACAGATGACATCAGAATTGAATTCCGAACTTTTATCTGAAAATTTATCTGACTTACTTTAGACTGCAGACAACAATGAGTTAATCTGAAATATGGTTCCTAAAATTTGTTTTACTTATTAACATTAGATGACTCGCTTTATTGCGATCTTGAAAATGTAGTAATAGTACAGATTTTCAGACCATATGTCAAAAAAAGTACTTTCATTTTGATTGATTGATAACCATCATTTTAAATGTTCAGTAATAAAAGTTCTGGAATTTTAGTGGAAAGCAAATAATATTTCAGATGCCTGGAATCTGAAATAATGACTGAAATTTCTGGAAATTCTCAGCGGATGAGATGTCACGAGAGGAAGAAAAATAAATCATGTTTCAGGTTGGTGATTCGTCCAAGAAGAAAAAGTTTGAAGTTAAACAGGCTTCGGAGTGTCAAAAGTTACAAACAGTTGCAGAGCACGGGGAGGGTGGAGAAGGGAAATGACCTGTAACAGGTGTAGACCGAGAGAGACTGAGTGGTAGTGGTGCTGGCTGAGAGAGGTGCTGAATACTTTGTTCTTAGAGCTGAAACCTCAGGAGAACCAAAACTTGTGATATTGAGGATTTTGTGTGCTTGCATGGTTCCTTAAGTTTGTCATAGTCGTGGGGGGTGGAGGGGGTAGCAGGTATAAGCTCCCACTGGCTATTAAGTGCTCCCAAAGGCGTGCATTTTAAATAGCCTCTGACAATCAAGTCCAGATCCTGGCCCTCACATCCAGCTTAGCTACTAAGCCCAGCGGAACAGTTTCTTCAGGCAGATGGGGCCCATCAGTCGAGATTGGCAGCTCATCTCAGAGAAGGAAAACTCTGACCTCAAACTTCCACTGCCTTGTGGCCATACCCACTCACGGGGAAGGCTTCAGGAGTAAAATCTGAGGAAAACTGCGGAGCAGGGTCCCTAATGCAGTTCTACATTGGGATTAACTGGCAACTTCTGCAACATCGCTGATGCCAAACTACAGCGATCTCTGTTTTCCCTTTGGATTTATCAGCTGTGTGGAGAAGGGCAGCTTGCTCTCCGTAGCATACTTCCCTGGCTTGAGTATTGACTGATTATACACAGCTGAGACACAACAACCATGGTCAGCCATGACCAACGGAGGCCTAGCAGGTGCTTGCTCAGATTTGAGAAAGTGTTTACTGAATTACGATTTTTCTCTTTATGTGGATTGGATGATTGTGAATTTTATAAACTTGCTTGTAATACACATTTCATACTCTATTCCAAACCTTTTTTTGATACCTAATAGCATTGTTGTACTTTGGAAAGTCTGATCCGGGCAAGACTTCCACAGTAAATATAGAACATAGAACAGTATAGGCCTTTAGACTCATAACGTTCTGCTGACCTTAAATACTCTAGAATCAATCTAACCGTTCCCTCCTACATACAGTGTCTATAAAAAGAATTCATGCCCCTTTGGAAGTTTACATGTTTTGTTATTTTACTACATTCAATCACAGTGGATTTCTTTGACAGTGATCGACAGAAAAAGCCCCTTTTGAGTCAAAGTGAAAACAGATCTCCACAAAGTGATCTAAATTACTTACAAATATCAAACACTAATAATTGATTGGATAAGAATTCACCCCCTTCAAGTCAGTATTTAGTAGATGCACGTTTGGCCACAATTACAACCTTGATTCTGCGTGGACAGGTCTCTATCTGCTTTGCACATCTGGACACTGCAATTTTTCCCCATTCTTCTTCATGTACCTGCTCAAACTCGGTCAGATTGCATGGAGACTGCGAGTGAACAGCTCTTTTCAAATCAAAGTCTCCATTGGATTTTGGTCTGGACTCTGACTTAGCCACTGCAGATTAACTTCATTGTTTTTAAGCTATTCCTGTGTAGCTTTGACTTAATGCTTGGTGTCATTGTCTTTCTGGAAAACAAATCTTCTCCCAAGTTGCAGTTCTCTTGCAGAAGATATCTAGTTTTCCTTCAGGATTTCCCTGTATTTTGCTGCATTCATTTTACCCTCTACCTTCACAAGCCTTCCAGGGCCTGCTGCAATGAAGCATCCCCACAGCACGATGAAGCTACCACCATGCTTCACGGTAGGGATGGTGTGTTTTTGATGATGTGTGGTGTTTGGCTTATGCCAAATATAGTGTTTAGTCTGATGGCCAAAAAGCTCAACTTTTACTTCATCAGAATATAGAACCTTCTTCCAGCTGTCTTCAGAGTCTCCCACATGCCTTCTGGCAAACTCTAGCTGAGAACTCATGCAAGTTTTATTTTCAACAGTGGCTTTCTCTTTATCACTCTCCCACAAAGCTGCAACAGGAGAAGCATCCAGGCAACAGTTGTTGTATGCACAGTCTCTCCCATATCAGCCACTGAAGCTTGTAACTCCTCCAGAGTTGTCATAGGGCTCTTGGTGGCCTCCCTCACTAGTCCCCTTCTTCCACAGTCACTCAGTTTTTGAGGATGGCCCACTCTAAGTAGATTTACATTGGTGCCATATTCTTTCCATTTCTTGATGATTGACTTAACTTTACTCCAAGCAATATTCAGTGACTTGGCAATTTTCTTGTAACCATCTCCTGACTTGTGCTTTTCAATAACCTTTTCGCAGATTTGCTTAGAGTGTTCTTTTGTATTCATTTTTGCCAGGATACTGACTAACCAGCAGTTGGACCTTCCAGATGCAGGTGTATTTTTACCACAATCAATTGAAACACCTTGACTGCACATGGAGATCTCAATTTAACTAATCATGTGATTTCTAAGACCAATTGGCTGCACCAGTGATGATCTGGTGTGTCATATTAAAGGGGGTGAATACATAGACATTTCTGTTTTATATTTGTAATTCATTTAGATCACGTTATAGAGATCTGTTTTCACTTTGACATGTAAGAATCTCTTTCTGTTGATCAGTGTCAAAGAAGTCAAATTAAATCCACTGTGATTCAATGTTGTGAAACAATAAAACAGAAAAATTTCCGGGGGGGGTGTGGGTGAATACTTTTTATAGGGACCGTAAATTTCTATTTTTTTTTATCATCCATATGCTTATTTAAAAGTTTCTAAACTGTCCCTAATGTATCCGCCTCTATCACCACTCCTGGCAGGGAGTTCTATGAACCCACCAGCTTCTGTGTAAAACACTTAACTCTGACATTCCCCCAGTCATTTTAAAACTCTGCCCACTGATATTAACCATTTCTACCCTGGGGATCCCACTCTATCTATGCCTCTTACCATCTTGTACCCCTCTATCAAGTCACCACTCATTCTCCTTTCCTCCAAAAAGTAAAGCTCTAGCTTGCTCAATACTTAGCTCACAATCTCTCATTAAGGCAATCAAATGCTTGGTAATAACATTCACAGCCATTCCCCAGTCCAGTGATTCCGTCACCACTTCGAAATATTTAATCAACTTCAAGAAACAAGACTTAGAAATTCACACTGGCTTTATCTGATCAACTAAATATTCATGATATCCAGTAATATATGACACTTGTAAATTTCCAACCGCGGATGTTTGACTAGCTGGCCTGCAATTCCCCAGCTTCCCTCTCCTGCTACTCTGATATAGCAGTGACTTGTATAACGTTCCAACTGAAAAGAACAGTTGTCAAAACAAGACAACTTTCAAAGTTGTACATAAGTTATCTCCAATATACCTTAGCTCTTTCCTTTAACCCTGGAATAGAGTAAGTGGGGATTCTTCATTCCTCAGTCCTATTATCTTTTTCAGTGTTTCATTGCTTGCACTAATTTTGGTGAACACAACTGATTCAATGTTTCTGTGAAATATCAACTATTTTATCTGCTCCCTCTGCACTAGCCAGTCAATATTCAACGTGCATAATTTCCTGAATTCCACTATCATAATTATTTGTTTTTTCAAAGTACAAATATTGCTCCTAAAGCAATTGTTCAATATAAGTTCTGATTTGAATAACCTTTGCAAATATATAGAAATATTATTTTTGTAGCTTTCAGTTTTGCCATTTGTTCTTACACTGTGTTATTTTGCTAGGATCTGTCATGGTTTTGGGTTTGATACATTTTTTAATGTCGTCATCTTTCTCTTGTTTAGTCATCTGTGACTGTTTTCTAGCAAGTAGAACTTCTGCCTACTGGATAAATGAGGAATAAAATGGTTTACATTATATTAGATTCTCATATAAACACCTCCAGCTATAATTTCACCTCTGAAACTACACTCAGTGGCCAATTTATTAGATACCTCATGTACCTAATAAAGTGTCCACTGAGTACTTGCTTGTGGTCTGCTGCTGTAGCCCATCCACTCAAGGTTCAACATGTTATGTACTCGGTGATGCTCTTCTGCACACCACTGTTGCAACACATGGTTATTTGAGTTACTTTCATCTTCCTGTCAGCTTGAACCAGTCTGACCATTTTCCGTCTGGCCTCTCTCATTAGCAAGTTTTTTGCCCACAGAAGGGCCACCCACTGGATGTTTTTTTTTTGCTTTTCACACCATTCTTTGTAATCTCTAGCCCGTGTGTGAAAATCCCAGGAGATATCAGTTTCTGAGATATTAAATCCACCTCATCTGACACCAACCATTATTCCATGGTCGAAGTCACTTAGAACAGATTTCTTCCCCACTCTGATGTTTAGTCTGAACAACAACTGAACCTCATGACCATGTCTGCATGCTCTTATACGTTAAATTGCTGCCACATGATTGACTGATTAGATATTTGCATTAACATGCAGGTAAGATCATAAAACCATAAGAACTAGGAGCAGAATTAGGCCATTTGTTCCATCAAGTATGCTTTGTAAGTTCATCATGGCTGATCTATTTTTCCTCTCAACTCTCTTCTCCTGCCTCCTCCCTGTAACCTTTAATGCCCTGACGAATCAAGAACCTATCAACCCCTGCCTTAAATACATCCAATGACTTGGCCTCCAAAGTCACCTGTGGCATTGAATTCCACAGATTCACCACTCTCTAACTAAAAATTCCTCATCTCTGTTCCAAATGGATGCCTCTCTATTCGGAGACTATGCCCTTTGGTCCTAAGGCACTCCACTACAGGAAAAATCCTGTCCACATCTACTCTACTGAGACTTTTCAACATTCAATAGGTTTCAGTGAGATCCCGCCCCCCCCCATTCAATGAAATTCCAGTGAGTACAGGCCCAGAGCCATCAAATGCTCCTCTTACCATAATCTTTTCTCTCCCAGATTCATTCTCGTGAACCTCCTCTGTACCCTCTCCAATGTCAGCTTATCTTTTTGTAGATAAGGTGCTCAAAACTGCTCACAGTACTCCAAGGTGAGTCCTCCCCAGTATCATATTAAGCCATAGCATTACATCCTTGCTTTTATACTCTAGTCCTCTTGAAATGAATGCTAACATTGCATTTGCCTTCCTTACCACCAACATAAACTGCAAGTTAACCTTTAGGGAATCCCGCACGAGGAACCCCTAATCCCTTTGCATCTTGAACTTTTGAATTTTCTGCCCATTTAGAAAATGTTCTATGCTTTTGTTCCTTCTACCGAAGTGCATGACCATATTTTTCTCAACACTGTATTCCATCTGTCACTTCATTGCTCATTCTTCTAATCTGTCTCAGTCCTTCTGCAGCCTGCTCGCTTCCTCAAGACTACATGCCCCTTCACCGATATATATTCATATCACCCCCAAAGCCATCATTGACGTATAATGTAAATGACTGGTCTCAACACCGATCCTTGGAGAACATAACTAGTCACTGGCAGTCAATCATGAAAGTCCCAATTTATTGCTACTCTTTGCCTCCTGCCAATCAACCAATCCTGTAATACCATGGGCTCTTACCTTGTTAAACATTTTCATGTGCAGCTCCTTGTTAAAGGCCTTCTAAAAGTCCATTTCACAACATCCACTGATTCTCCTTCATCTATCCTACATGATATTTCCTCTAAGAATTCCACCAAATTTGTTTAGCCAGATTTTCTCTGAAGGAAGCCATTCTGACTTTGGCCTATTTTATCATGTGCCTACAAGTATCCTGAGACCTCATCCTTCACAATCATCTCCAACATCTTCTCAACCACTGAGGTCAGGCGAAGTGGTCAATAATTTCCTTTATTATGCCTCTTTCCCTTCTTAAAGAGTGGAGTGACATTTGCAATTTTCCAGTTCTCCATTTCCACGTGATTCTTGAAATGAGTGACCTATATAGGACTGAAGACACACAGTATGCAAAATAAGGTAGATGATCTTGTAACACAGTTAGAGACTGGCAGGTATGACATGGTGGGCATCACTGAGTCATGATTGAAAGAAGATCACAGCTGGGATGAAATCAAATCCTTAGAAAGATGTGAAATGGGATTAGAAGTTGTAGAATCCTTGTGGGTAGAGTTAAGAAACTGCAAGGATAAAAGAACACTGATGGGAGTTATATATAGGCCTCCAAACAGTAGCCAGGATGTGGGCTACAAATTACAATGGGAGAAAGAAAATGCATATCAAAAGGACAATATTATGGTAGTCATGGAGGATTTCATTGTGCAGGAGGATTGGGAAAGATAGGTTGTTGCTGGATCCCAAGAGAGAGAATTTGTACAATTTCAATGAGATGGCTTTTTAGAGCAGCTTGTGGTTGAGCTCACAAGGGGAAATGCTATTCTGGATTGGGTGTTGTGTAATGATATTTAAAGACAGCCTAACATCAGTCTCTGACACCCTGAAAAGGCTACTTAAAGTATTATTCAGTTCCAGAAGATGAAAGAAGCATTTGAAGAGTTGCACACTCAAGTCATTTGCCAAGAAACCTAAATATGATCTTGATAGTGGTCTCAATGCTTCATATAACATTTCCAAAATGACAGCAAAATGTGGAAAATCTCATACAATTGGTCAAAGATTAGTAATGCCTGCTATATCTGAAGTGTTCACCACTGTTCTTAAAATGCACAGAGCTAAAAAAAAACAGAATTTGAGATACAACTGGACGAGTCAACTGTGCGAGACAATGAGGCATTGCTAATTGCATACATAAGGTTTATCAAAAATGGAGAAGTTTATGAAAAGATTCGCTTTTGTAAAAAGTTACCAACAAATATCAAACAGAGAATCAATCTACGACAAGCTCAAAATGTATATTGAGGATAAAAGTATTCCAATTAGGAACATGATTTCTTGTGTCATTTCTTGTGGAGCACCATATATGACAGATTGTCATGCTTGTTCAGTGGCATTTATGGAAAAACAAAATTCCAAGTCTGTTTGCAATCCACTGCGTAATTCATTGTCAACATCTTGCAGCCAGAAACCTCAGCCAGTGACATTTTTCAAGCATAACTCTTGTAATATCTGCTTTCAACAAATTTTAAGCTCATCCATTAAATAGCAGAATATTTCAGAAGTAAATACTAAACTAACGATGCTTGCTTCTTCACACTGAAGTGCATGGGCTGTCAAAAGGCTGCTGCTTAAAATGTTTCTTTGATCTTTTTGACGCTGTGGTTGAATTTTTGCTCAAAGTTGACAAGAGCTTAGGAAACAAATTGAACTTCTACATGGAGAGGTGGGATACCTAACCAATCCCTATGACAAAATAAACATACTAAATATGAAACTGCAGGGTGAGAATTTCAAAAAAGTGCAGTGTCCACTTTCATTGGAAATTGCAAATATACAAGCAAAATATTGGTAGAAGAATGTTCCTGTCATGGTCCGGTCCAAAGTCCGCACTCCGGTTCACGGTCCGGTCCGCAGACTCCGGACTCCGGGTCTTCCGGCTGTCCCTGGTTTTGGTTGGACTTAATCATAAGCACCTGATGCTCATCTGGGGGCTGGGAATATAAGTTGCCTTGGGATCAAGTATGGTTGCTGGGTTGTCTTGTCAGTCTCCATTTGGAGTAACCAGCTGGTGGAAGGTTAGTGCAGTCATCAAGATATAGATTTGGCTGTTTTGTATCCTGCTGAGGTTACTGGCTGCCTTGAGTCTTGGAGTCACCCTGGACCTAGCTTCCTACCTGTCCCTTGCCTCTGTTGGGAAAGCCAGGCTGTTTGCTGTTACCCTGTGGTTGGGTCTATCCCTCCCTATTCTTGCCTCTGTGAGGTGGAGTCCTGTGACCTGCCCAGGAGTTGCCTTGAAGTACCCTGGCCTTGTCATGACTTTGCCTGGCCTCTGGGAAGCTGAGCCTTGTCATGTCTTTGCCTAGTTTTGGGGTCTGAGCCTGAGGCAAGACCCAGGTTCTGGGTTCTGGGTCCTTGTCCAGTCTCTCATCCTGGTCCTGCTTCCCTAGCCTAGTCTGTGTTCCTGTCCCTACTCCTAGTCTGTGTCCTGTCCTGTCATTTAGTTTTGTCTGTTCCTTTTCCTGGTACTTCAGTGTCTGTGTCTTGCATTTGGGTCTGTTCCCAAAGCCCCCCCCCCCATTATGATAGTTCCATCCTCCTCCCTTGTTGAAAGAGGCTTCATTGCAAAAAATAGAAACTGTTTGGACATTGTTATGTGTGGGGACTTAAGGCTTTTGCTGTCACAAGTTGAACCAGATATTTCAACCC
Source organism: Mobula hypostoma (assembly GCF_963921235.1). Taxonomy (NCBI): domain Eukaryota; kingdom Metazoa; phylum Chordata; class Chondrichthyes; order Myliobatiformes; family Myliobatidae; genus Mobula; species Mobula hypostoma. Next base: position 120,049,814 of record NC_086100.1, read on the forward strand.
TTGCTAAAAACCATCAAGCTCAAGGACCACATTGATATCAAAGCTGCTGTACAGTGCACATGTATTGTGTAAGGTAGGTTTAAATAAAAGAAAGCAGAATTATTTTTCTCATGTTAGAATTTGGTAGACATGTTTTACACTATGGGGGCATTGGAAAGTATATTGTGCCTAAGGGGGTGTGGCAAGTATGAAAGTGCTTTAGGGGAGCATTAGGCTAAAAAAGTTTGGGAAAGACTGATGAACCAGAATCAATACCATAGATTTTAAGCTAACTTTGTACATTGCCTATGATTTGGTATGCACAATTATTTCAAACATTTCCCAATTTGTATCAGTTTCCCTAGAGTTTAGTTGATTGGTATTAAAGAAAATTCTGGAGTTACGTCTTGTCCATTTTGTATCAACCGCTGCTGCTAGGCTATAATTGTGCAGAAGCAATGTGGGGTTAAGTGCCTTGCTCAAGGGCACAACATGCTGAGGCTCGAACCTGCGACCTTCAGATCATTAGCCCAATGCTTTAACCACTTGGCCACTATATGTGAATATAGTAGATATTAATTCAAAGAAGAACCAGTCCTTATTATAAATTTAAATATGTTCATGAAGCTTGCAGTTAGTCTTCAGTTTTTGTTGTAAATTGCAAGCAGTAAACTGAAATTAAAAGCCCAAAATCTAAGAGATACGATTTGCAAAATGGTGACCATGAGACATTTGCATATGCAAGAGCCAAACATTAAGATAATGGGGTTGTGTTAATTGGCTTGCATCGAGCCAGGCAACATGGCCTAGCTATTTGTACCACTGTGACTGAGTTCAAGCTGGCAGGCCAGATGGATGTTATGATATTTGTGTCCTCAGAGACAGTCCTTGCAACATTAATTCTGGGCATCTAGGATTTCTGTCCCCAGAAGTTTTTGGACTATTTGTGTGAATTACTTTGTGACAAAGGTGTTTGAACATTCAGAGGTGTCTGTCACTGTACATATGTAACTTTAAGGAAGCATGATCAACCCAAAATATTAAAGGAAACAATGTCATTGTAACTATTGAAATTGAATTGTATCAGCTAATGTTACCTTTGATCTTAAGGGTATAAAAATGTGATGTAGCTTTGGGTTTGTGAGTCTCTACCGAGAGTGCCTCCAGAATGGTGCCTGCTTGTTGTGCTGAATAACAGCATCTCTATCACCAGCTTCAGTGTCTCTCCTCTAGTGACTTTGTTCACAGTTACAATATTGGCTTTCATTTCTGGTGTAGAAACTGGAGAATTAATGCTGTTCAAAGCAATTATGCCTTTCGGGTTGTGAAAAATTAATGAAGGCCCCATATGGTGTTCTGTGGTGGGATATGAATCCTCCGGCATTAAGGTAAGTAATTAAATTGGTTCTTGTATAGTTACCTAGCATTTATAATGGATTACCTTTGGTATTTGAAATATTCATCTTTTGCACTTGATCCTTTCCAGAATACTTTAAATTTAAGCATACCTAATAACACACCTCTGATTTTTAAATGAAATATCAGCAACTGCAGATTAAACACCTGAAAAGCTTCATCATAGCTCAATTCAAAATATCTATGACAATAAAAGTCTTGAGTCTAAAACTGATGAGGGTAATAGAAGGTCCTCAGATTTGCACAATATCTACATGGTACATCTTGGAACCCTCATGAATACTAAAGATACATAATTTATATGTAGCATATTCATTTTGAAATTGGAAAAATGTGGAAGTTTGGAGAGGTGCAGAAGTGATTCACTGGGATACTGCCCGGACTGAAGCATATTAGTTACAAGGAGAAGTTGGACAAATAGTCCTCTACAGCATTGGAGGCTGTAAAGCCACCTGACAGAAGTGAAATTATGAGAGGGGCAGACAGGGGAAAAAGTAGGTCTTTGTTTCCGAAGGCAGAAGTGTCAAATACTAACAGGCACAAGTTTAAAGTGAGGGTGGTGGGAAGTTAACAGAGATTTGTGAGGCAACTTTTTTTACTCAAACTGGTAAATGCCTGGGATAGAAACATAGAAAATAGGTGCAGAAGTAGGCCATTCGGCCCTTCGAGCCTGCACCGCCATTCAGTATGATCATGGCTGATTATCCAACTCAGAACCCTGCACCAGCCTTCCCTCCATACCCCCTGATCCCTTTAGCCACAAGGGCCATATCTAACTCCCTCTTAAATATAGCCAATGAACTGGCTTCAACTGTTTCCTGTGGCAGAGAATTCCAGATTCACCACTTTCTGTGTGAAGAAGTTTTTCCTAATCTCGGTCCTAAAAGGCTTCCCCTTTATCCTCAAACTGTGACCCCTCATTCTGGACTTCCCCAACATCGGGAACAATCTTCCTGCATCTAGCCTGTCCAATCCCTTTAGGATTTTATACGTTTCAATCAGATCCCCCCTCAATCTTCTAAATTCCAATGAGTATAAGCCTAGTTCATCCAGTCTTTCATCGTATGAAAGTCCTGCCATCCCAGGAATCAATCTGGTGAACCTTCTTTGTACTCCCTCTATGGCAAGGATGTCTTTCCTCAGATTAGGGGACCAAAACTGCACACAATACTCCAGGTGTGGTCTCACCAAGGCCTTGTACAAGGGATGTGCTGCTAAGGGAGTTGGTAAACACAAATATAATATAAAAAAAAAATTCAAAAAGGCATTTAGGCAGACAGTGAACAAGCAGGGAATAGGGGAATATGGATCAAGTTAAGGCAGAGGGGAATCGTTTAGACTGGAATCATGATCAACAAAGACCTGATGTGGCAAAGAGCCTTTTTCTGTTCTGTTTTTTCACTTTTCTATGTCCCATGTTCTAACGTGGACTTCACATTTGAAGGAAAATATGCTTTTGCATAACTGAAGTGATTTAGATCATTTTTAACTTTGCTGCTAAAATTGTTAGAAAGCCCAGTACTCTTCCTGTTTAGTTAGGTAGTGAGGAGACTTTAATTAAATAATTAGTCTCCGCTGTGTAAGCGTTCCCACAATTCTGCTGAGTAGGGAGCTGCAGCACTTTAATCCAGAAATGAGGTGGATGTGTGGCTTCGAGGGAAATGTGGAAAACTTTCACATTCCCATTCAGTCTGCTGAGGGATAGATCTGTGGCATTTAAGATTGATGACCCAGGCCTGTACAAGAAAACGGGGTATGACTTGCAGAGGGCTATTACAAGGTCAAGAAACAATCCTGAGAGATGCTGGAGGTGACATCAGATGCACATCAACTCTGGCAAGGTTTGCAGGACATTACTTCCTACAAAGCAAAACCTAACATCATGAATGGCAGCGATGCTTCACTACCTGATGAGCTCAATGCCTTTTATGCACACTTAGAAAGGCAGAATAAAACTGCAGCTATGAAGATCCCTGAAGCATCCAGTGACCCCGTGATCCCTATTTCTGAGGCCAATGTCAAGCTGTCTTTCATGAGGGTGAACCCTCAAGGCAGAAGAGCCTGATGGAGCACCTGGTAAGGCTTTGAAAACCTGTGCCAAACAACTGGCGGGGGTATACAAGATGTTTTCAATCTCCCATTACTACCATTGGAAGTTCCCACCTGCTACAAAAAGGCAACAATTATACCAGAGCCCAAAAAAAGGTGCGACTTGCCTTAATGACTATCGTCCAGTAGCACTTACATCTATGTTGCTGAAATGCTTTGAGATGTTGGTCATGGCTAGAATCAACACCCATCTCAGGAAGGACCTGGACCCACTGCAATTTGCCTATCGCCACAATAGGTCTACAGCAAACGCAATCTCAACGGCTCTTCACACAGCCTTGGAGCATCTGGACGAAGCAAGTACCCATGTCAGGATGCTATTTATTGATTAGAGCTCAGCATTTAACATCATTATCCCTACAGTCCTGACAGAAAAGCTACAGAACCTGGGCCTCTGTACCTGCCTCTGCAACTGGATCCTCGACTTACTAACCAGAAGACCACAATCTGTGCGGATTGGAAATAACATCTCCACTTCACTGACAATCAACACTGGTGCACCACAGGAATGTGTGCTTAGCCCACTGTTCAACTCCCTCTACACCCATGACTGTGTGGCTAGGCATCGCTCAAATACCATCTATAAATTTGCTGATGATACAACCATTGTTGGCAGAATCTCAGATAGTCATAGTCATACTTTATTAATCCTGGGGGAAATTGGTTTTCATTACAGTTGCTCCATAAATAAATAGTAATAGAACCACAAATAGTTAAATATTAATATGTAAATTATGTCAGTAAATTATGAAATAACTCCAGGACCAGCCCATTGGCTCAGGATGTCTGACCATCCAAGGGAGGAGTTGTAAAGTTTGATGCCCACAGGCAGGAATGACTTCCTATGACGCTCTGTTGCATCTCGGTGGAATGAGTCTCTGGCTGAATGTACTCCTGTTCCCACCCAGTACATTATGTAGTGGATGGGAGACATTGTCCAAGATGGCATGCAACTTGGACAGCATCCTCTTTTCAGACACCACCGTCAGAGAGTTCAGTTCCATCCCCACAACATCACTGGCCTTACGAATGAGTTTGTTGATTCTGTTGGTGTCTGCTACCCTCAGCCTGCTGCCCCAGCACACAACAGCAAACATGATAGCACTGATCAGATAGAAAATGCCCAATCATTTACGGATACAAAGAGAATGAGATACCATTCTACACAACCATAATTCTGCTCACACCATGTGACAAAGTTTCCTACCGTAGCCCTGTACTCAGCCTCATCTACCTTGCTGATGCATCCAACTATGGCAGAGTCATCCAAAAACTTCTGAAGATGACAAGACTTTGTGCAGTAGTTGAATTCCGAGGTGTAAATGGTGAAGAGAAAGGGAGACAAGGCAGTCCCCTGTGGAGCCCCAGTGCTGCTGATCACTCTGTCGGACACACAGTGTTGCAAGCACACGTACTCTTGTCTGCCAGTTAGGTAGTCAAGAATCCATGATACCAGGGAAGCATCCACCTGCATCGCTGTCAGCTTCTCCCCCAGCAGAGCAGGGCGGATGGTGTTGAATGCACTGGAGAAGTCAAAAAACATGACCCTCACAGTGCTCGCTGGCTTGTCCAGGTGGGCATAGACACGGTTCAGCAGGTAGACGATGGCATCCTCAACTCCTAGTCGGGGCTGGTAGGTGAACTGGAGGGGCTCTAAGTATGGCCTGACCATAGGCCGGAGCAGCTCCAGAACAAGTCTCTCCAGGGTCTTCATGATGTGGGAGGTCAATGCCACCGGTCTGTAGTCACTGAGGCCGCTGGGGCGCGGCGTCTTCGGCACAGGGACGAGGCAGGACGTCTTCCACAGCACAGGAACCCTCCGGAGCCTCAGGCTCAGGTTGAATACATGGCGAAGTACTCCACAGAGCTGAGGGGCACAGGCTTTGAGCACCCTGGTACTGACACCATCCGGTCCTACAGCCTTGCTTGGGTTGAGACGTTTCAGCTGTCTTCTCACCTGTAGAGCTGTGAAGCCCACCATGGTGGTTTCATGTGGTGATGTGGTGACGAGAGGGTGTACTGGAGCGACATATACCAGCTAGTGCAGTAGTGTCAGAGCAACAACCTCGCACTCAACGTCAGCAAGACCAAAGAGCTGACTGGACTTCAGAAAGAGTAAAATGAAGGAACACAAACCAATCCTCATAGGGATCAGAAGTGGAGAGAGTGAGAAAACTCAAGTTTCTGGGTGTCAATATCTCTGAGGACCTAACCTGCTCCCAACGTATTGATGCAACTATAAAGAAAGCAAGACAGCAGTGATATTTCATTTGGAGTTTGAGGAGATTTGGTTTGTCAACTTAAACACTCAGAAACTTCTACAAATGTGCCATGGAGAGCATTTTGACTGGCTGCTTCAACATCTAGTTTTGGTGGGGGGGGGGCGCTACTGCACAAGATAGAAGTTGCAGACACTTGTAAAATTAGTCAGTTTCATCATCGGTACTAGCCTCAGTCATATCCAAGACATCTTCAAGGAATGGTCATTTAGGAGGACGGTGTCCATCATTAAGGACCCCCACCACCCAGGGCATGCCCTCTTCTCATTGTTACCATCAGGTAGGAGGTACAGAAGCCTGAAGCCACATACTCAGCGATTCAAGAACAGCTTCTTCCCCTCTGCCATCCGATTCCTAAACAGACATTGAACCCATGAACACTACCTCACTACTTTTTGTTTCAGTTTTTTGCACTACTTAACTATTTAAGACATATTCTTACTGTAATTCAGTTTTTTCTCTATGTATTTCATTGTACTGCTGCTGTAAATTTAACAAATGTCACAAGATATGGCAGTGATAGTAAATCTGATTCTGATTCAGTTGCTGCAATTATCTCTCCAAATGGTGAAAGAAATGCTATCAGTGGTCTAATGCTTTCTAGGAGTGAACATCATCAACAGCTGATCTTGGTCCAACCACAGAGACCAGAAAGCTCACCAATGTTTCTACTTCTCTACTTTGTCAGGAGCTGAAAGAAATCTGTCAATGCTCCAAAGGGACAGCAGAGTTGTGTAGCAATTCTTTACAGTATGCCAGCTGTAAGGTTGGGATTCAATTCTTGCTGTTGTCGGTAAGAAGATAGTACATTTTCTGTGACCACTTGGGTTTCTGCTAGGTGCTCTGGTTTCCTCCCACACTCCAAAGACCTACGGGTAGGGTATGTAAAAGTGTGGGCATGTTACGTTAATGCCGGAAGCATCGCCACACAGCACAGCCCAACCCAAGTGACACATTTCACTGTACACGTGGCAAACACAACCAATCTAACCTAATTGACCCTTACCAATTTTTTCAGATACACCACAAAGCATCACTGGTATTATCCCACCCCCTCCTCCCCACCACATATAGATATGTGAAAGAGCCTAGGGAATGTGGTTTGGATAACATAAAATGCAATCAGTGTATTTGAATTTCACAGCTCCCACAAAGGGATTCATAGTATAGAATTTAGTTTTATTCTAGTAATGTAATCCCTATGCTACTTTAGCTTGCAATTAGCCACTTCTGAACAAGGACTATAGGAAAACAACACCTGATAACATGAGCACTAGTTCCTGATAGTACAGATAGCCAGTAATTATAGACAGCCTGCTCTTCACAGACAACCAATTCCTAGCAGTTTTAATGCAGTCAAAAGCCAATTCATTAGCTGACTATCAGCGATAGAACCTGCAAATCTGTAGCCACTGGACAAGAACTGAACATGAGGAATGATAACTGCAAGATATCGAAAAGACAGGTGTTTAAGGGGATATACCAGGGGGATTAATTGATTTTTGAGAGCAATGTAGTAAAATTGGTATGGAATGCCTTGTGTTAATTTTTTTTTTTGCACTGAGGCCAAGAAGACCTTGCCTTGCTCAGCAGTAGGTGCAAGGTAAGATGACTAGATGTTTGTGCATGGGAAATTGAGACTGCAAGCTCTGGGATCCCTCCTCATGATTTGGATCCTTCACTGTTCATTGTGGAGAGTGCAGTCTTCTCATAGTGGTGAGGCTGTGCAGTACCCAGTTTATATTGACAACTATTTCCTGGACTCTGCAGGATCTCTTCAACAGTCCAAAGAATGAAAGCTATTTTTCAGCATCCCAAGGATTGCCCTGTCACATTCTGTTTGAAGCATGCTTATCATATGCATGCTCTACACAAGGAGAGTTGTTAGTGAATAGCTAATGTTGCCAAATGACCGACCTTTAACTTGCTGTGGTGGTTCAACATGCCTGATCCAGTATATTGGATTTCACCCCCTTTTATATCTTAAACATGTGGTCCACATAACACGAATGGCCATTCTGATCACCTGAAAGAGTGCAAAAAGAGATCACAGAAGTGGCTCCACACAGATACCAGATCACACACTAATCTGCCTATGTTGCCAGTGGCTTCCAATAGAGTTGAGAAGCAAATCAGCACTTGAACAGTCATTCCCACTACAGCCACACTTCAACAGCACAAATGCTACTATGGTGGTTGGGGGTGGGGGTGGTGAAGAAATGGTGGAAGGTGGCAGTGAAGAGAGTAACTCAGTGATCTCCTGTGTGAATGGGCATTGAGACGTAGTAGGTAATTGGGCTGGTTCAAAAGGGTCCTGAGTCATTGGTTTGCAGGTTGTTCAAAGTATCAGTGATCAAGGCCTGAAGCTCAGAACAATTCAAAAATATGCAGTGATGAATTCACTTTAACACTAACTAATGGACCAAGATGATGCACTGTGTAAGTTATCAATGCATCAGTGTGGACCTTATGTTTGCTATCTCCTTCCAGAGCATTGTGTGATGCACTCCTAGTTCCTTTCTGAAGTAGCAATGGAGACCGTACCTCTGTGGCTGCTTCGGCCTCCGCCATCAATGGAGGCTAAGTAGCTTACGGCATCATTAGGTGTGCGATTGATGAAGTACAAAGAACATCCATGCTAAAGAATGCATGAAAGTGCCCAGACCAAATTCATGATGATAGCTAGTGTGACTTATTGTACAGAGAACAGCTTTTACATGTGAATTGTACTTTAAATTGAGAATGCGTCCAATTTCTATGCACATGACTGCTGTCAGTTGTTGACCTGCATGACTCCTTGGTGACTTGTTCACATGGGAGGCACCTGTAAAGTGATCTGTTTTCAGCCAATGGCACATCACCGCGTTGTGAGATAGGCAACTGTGGTGAGTCCAAGAGTTCTCCCTGCCTACTGATGCGAAAGAATGATATAGTTAGCTGGCTTTGAAGGGTCTCAGTCACCTTGCTCATAATCAATGGCAAACTGTAATGTACCACAAATAACAGGCTCCAGTCTGTAAAGAGCCAAATCTACAAAAATTCATACAAAGTTTCCTGTCTCAGACAATGATTTTTAAAACTTACTAAAATATGCACAAGTTTATGAAATGGTTGTGTTTCTGATTGTACAAATCATAAAATTCACTAAAAATACCACCAATTTACAAAATGGTGGTTGTATTGTTTGATTGTACAAAACATTTTTCCAGAAAGAGCAGGTTTACTGAAATAAAATTAATTTGAATGAGACATTTCACATTTCCAGCTCAGAAACTAATTGAAGAACTGACTGCACTGATCTCTTTTTTTAACCCCATTTCCAAGGCAGTTTAACAAATTTAGTTTGAGATGAACTGTAGGCATCAATTTTTGTGACTGAAAACATAACTGAGATTCATGCATTAATTACCTGGCTATTAAGGTAAAAAAAATCATATTTGTGTAACTGCATGCAGTTCACAAAGTCATAGCAAACAAACAAGGTGCATGTGGAATGATACCAAAATGAAAGAGGCAGTGTATACATCATTGCCAAAAATTAACAGCTAAAGAGCAAAGTGAACTGTTGTGGCAGGTACAGTTTAAAACCCATCAAAAGGTGAAATCCTGCCAAACACAAGATATTAAAATGAGTTTCAACATGATTATATGCTGCATACCGGTTTCATTTAAATTTTGAATTAACTGCTGTTTATTACAACACTTTACAACAAATTAATTGTGCTTCTTCATTACAACCAGGAGCAGAAGCACATCAATTTTTAACTAACAGACTAGCTGTTATAAATTATGTTTTAACTTGCAATAGAAAATAGAAGGAAGTTAATGTGAAATATTTTATCAATAAGGTGTGCACAGTGTGTTTAAAAAATCAGTTAATGGAAATAATGCAGTGAAATGGGAGACACTAGTAATATGCAAAGATTTTCAGAAAAGCAGTAGGGGTGAGCTGCATATTCCCCAAGGTGGCCATTCCTGTTTGAATGTGACTGAACATAGTGAATAACCATTATTCAAGCTGGAAGTGATGACTTTCATACAGTCAGTTTGAGCACTGGTCAATTAGGAATTTATAATATTAAAATTCAAATGCTTGCAGACTACCAATTGCTCTGCTCTTTACCCTAGCACACACCAGGACCTTTTATTGTCAGCCTCAAAGACAATTGATATTCAATAAGAAATCCTGAAATTCTTCTAAGCATACCAATTGCTGACAGGTAACATTCCTGAACTCTATGAATGAAAATTATTAGAAGATTGATTCAGTAATCCTAGATGGAATGTGGTTTCAACAGCTATACTTCAAGCAGAAATGTGAGGATCCTATTCCACCAGTTTGCACCTTCAGTGGCAGCATCAGCATTCTTGATGGAGCTCCTCCTCTTGTGTCAGGTGTCTAAGTATTCAGCTATGGCATGCATTCACATTAGGTTTGCCAACCCTCAAGGGTTCTTGCGGAGTTTCCTGAAGTTAAAAGATAATCTCCACAGCACTGCTACAAGCAAGCCAGCGGGAAAATCACAGTGGCATTACATAATCGTATTTTCTGCTTCCCTGAAGATCCTTGCAAATTGTTAGTATCTCTCATTCAAATACGTTATTTCCATTAAATGTGCTTTCTACACATAAAAAAGACATCATACAAGCTTTATTCATAAAATATTTCAAACATTTTAAAGAATAGATGAAAAAATGTTCAATTTACCATTGAGATTATGCTAATATATTAGAAGGCCTACAGCAATATCTCTCCCATGGTGTTTAGGAGCAGTTAGAGGAACAATGGAGGATTTGCAGTTCAATTTAATGACAGGAGCTGTTTTAAAATTTGTTTCCCTATTTCCTGATCGGAAAGTATCCTGGGAAAATCAATCCCATCATTAGAACACAGGATGAAAGACAGATGGTGGGGAGAGGGGAGTGGGTTGGTGGGGGGCAGAAATAAGGCATTGTTTATGGATGAGGTGTCAGATATGACAGGGGAAGGAACTGGTCACTGAATTCCATTGGTTGCCTCTCAAAGTCCCCATCGTGTAAAGTGAAAACAGGTAGGGCCAGCCAACAAGGCTCTGGTGGAGCTATATAGGCCAATCCCCTGTACAGTGATTACAAAAACAATTGATGAACTCCAACTATACCATTGACTTTGGACGATGAAGGCAAGAGGTCACCAATGGCCAATGCTCCACTGGGAGCTAAGGGCCCAACAAGAAGAAGGATTTCATTGGTAAGGTGGGACAGTCATCACAGAGCAGAGAGAAGGTCATCATGACTGTAATGAACACTATGGGGTTTGGAATCAGACACGGCAGTGCTTTTGCATGGGTTGGCCACTCACACGAATTCAGGCTTATGTGGTGCTCTCACCACATGGAAGTGCCCACAGTCACTGAACCCTGGCCCCATTGTCAGTCCTTCCGTAGCTCTTGCCCAACAGATCCAACTTTCATGCTTTCCATTTGGTGCCCAGTTTACTGTCATGTTTGACAGCAGCATGGGAACCAGAGCAGCAAGTCAGGGATTGAGAAAGGTAGATTTCATGACCAGTTTGTTTATAAGGAAAGACGGGCAAGAGCAACATAACAAACACAATGAGATGGACTGGTGTTTATTTTAATGCTACGAGTATTAAAGATGAGGGTGCTGAAATTAGATTATACTAGAGAACAGCCAACAGAGGTTCCCAATCTGGGGTCCATGGGCCGCTTGCTTATTGGTATTGGTCCACGGCATAAAACAAGGTTGGGAAGCTTTGCAATAGACACTGAAACACTAAGGGAAAGTAGTTAATGAGAGAGGTGAGAGAACAATGGCCAGTCTGGCCTAAGTTAACAGTAAACATGGATATTTATTCATAACAACTGTGGTATGCAGAGGAGCATTTCTGAATGCACACCACATCAAACCTTGAAATGGATGGGCTACAGCAGAAGAACATCACACCAGATTCTACTCCAGTACCTACTAAGTGGCTATTGAGTATATATATACCTAAGCGGGCGAGTTAGTAAATTTGCAGATATACAAAAGGTTGGAGGTATCGTGGATAGTGTAGAAGACTGGTAAAAGATACAGTGCCTTATAGATCAATTGCAGATGTGGGCAGGGAAATGGTGGATGGAACTTAATCCAGCCAAGTATGAGGTGTTGCACTTTGGGAGATCGAATGTAAAGGGTGTGTACACAATTAACGGCAGGACTATCAAAGGCATTGACGTAGAGAGAGGGATATTGGGGTCTAAGCCAATAACTCCCTGAAAGTGGCTAAACAGGTTGATGGGGTGGTAAATAAGGCAAATGGCATACCTACCTTTATTAGTTGAGGTTTTGAGTTCAGGAGTTACGAAGTCATGTTGCAGTTTTTTAAAACTCTGGCTAAGTTACATCTGGAGTACTTCATTTCTGGTTGCCCATTATTGGAGGAAGTGGAGGTGTTAGCAAGGGTACCGAAGAGGTTTATTAAGATGCTGCCGGGATTACAGAGCATGTGACACAAGGAGAAGATGGACAATTTTGGTTGGTTTCTCTGGAGTGATAGAGATTGAGGGGAGATCTGATATTAGGTTATAATGTTATGAGAGCTATAGCTAGAATAGATAGCTGGTATCTTTTTCCCAGGACTGATATTGTTAATAATAAAGGGCATTCATTCAAGGTTAAGGGGGTAAGATCAAAGGAGACATGTGGAACAATTTTTATTTTTACATCACAACATCCCTCATTAAATGCTGTCTTTCAAACTAATCAAGGAATTGCACTGTCTGAAAATGAGTTGAAGCTACAGGGAGAAGGAGAAAACAAGTAGAGTTTACAGCTCCATAAATAAAAAGAATGATTTCAAATTAAAGTTCTACTTCAAAACATCCACCATTCTCGTCGTACCTAAAAAGACCAAGGTAATATGTCTGAACGACCGGCGTCCTGTCACACTCACCTCAATAATAAGCAAATGCTTTGAGAGGCTGGTCAAGGACTACATCTGCAGCATGCTGCCTCCCACACTGGACCCCCTACAATTCACCTACTGACACAACCGATCGACAGATGAAGCAATAGCCACTGCTCTACTCATTGTCCTTACACATCTGGAGAAGAAGGATGCTTATGTGAGAAGGATGCTCTTGGGCTACAGTTCAGCATTCAACACCATAGTTCTCTCGAGGCTCGCCAAGAAGCTCAGTGACCTCGGCCTTCACCCTGCCTCGTGTAACTGGATCCTGGACCTCCTGTCAGATCGCCAACAGATGGTAAGAGTGGGCTCCCTCACCTCTGCCCCTCTCACCCTCAACAAAGGTGCCCCTCAGTGCTGTGTCCTAAACCCCCTCCTTTACTCTCTGTATACACATGACAGTGTCACCACCCATAGCTCCAATCTGCTAATTAAGTTTGCTGACGATACTACATTGATTGGCCTTATAAGACCATAAGACAAAGGAGCAGAAGTAGGCCATTCGGCCCATCGAGTCTGCTCCGCCATTTTATCATGAGCTGATCCATTTTATCCTATTTAGTCCCACTGCCCCGCCTTCTCACCATAACCTTTGATGCCCTGGCTACTCAGATACCTATCAATCTCTGCCTTAAATATGCCCAATGACTTGGCCTCCACTGCTGCCCGTGGCAACAAATTCCATAGATTCACCACCCTCTGACTAAAAAAATTTCTTCGCATTTCTGTTCTGAAAGGGCGCCCTTCAATCCTGAAGTCATGCCCTCTCGTACTAGACTCCCCCATCATGGGAAACAACTTTGCCACATCCAATCTGTCCATGCCTTTTAACATTCGAAATGTTTCCATGAGGTCTCCCCTCATTCTTCTAAACTCCAAGGAATACAGTCCAAGAGCGGACAAACGTTCCTCATATGTTAACCCTCTCATTCCCGGAATCATTCTCGTGAATCTTCTCTGTACCCTCTCCAATGTCAGCACATCCTTTCTTAAATAAGGAGACCAAAACTGCCCACAGCACTCCAAGTGAGGTCTCACCAGCACCTTATAGAGCCTCAATATCACATCCCTGCTCCTATACTCTATTCTTCTAGAAATGAATGCCAACATTGCATTCGCCTTCTTCACTACTGACTCAACCTGGAGGTTAACTTTAAGGGAATTCTGTACGAGGACTCCCAAGTCCCGTTGCATCTCAGAACTTTGAATTCTTTCCCCATTTAAATAATAGTCTGCCCGTTTATTTTTTCTGCCAAAGTGCATAACCATACACTTTCCAACATTGTACTTCATTTGCCACTTCTCTGCCCATTCTTCCAATCTATCCAAGTCTCTCTGCAGACCCTCCGTTTCCTCAGCACTACCGGCCCCTCCACCTATCTTCGTATCATCAGCAAACTTAGCCACAAAGCCATCTATTCCATAATCCAGATTGTTGATGTACAATGTAAAAAGAAGCGGCCCCAACACTGATCCCTGTGGAACACCACTGGTAACCGGCAGCCAACCAGAATAGGATCCCTTTATTCCCACTCTCTGTTTCCTGCCAATCAGCCAACGCTCTATCCACGTATGTAACTTTCCTGTAATTCCATGGGCTCTTATCTTGTTAAGTAACCTCATGTGTGGCACCTTGTCAAAGGCCTTCTGAAAATCCAAATATACAACATCCACTGCATCTCCCTTGTCTGGCCTACTGGTAATTTCCTCAGAAAATTGTAATAGGTTTGTCAGGCAGCATTTTCCTTTAAGGAATACATGCTGAGTTCTGCCTATCTTGTCATATGCCTCCAGGTACTCTGTAACCTCATCCTTGACAATCGACTCCAACAACTTCCCAACCACCGACGTCAAGCTAAAAGGTCTATAATTTCCTTTTTGCTTCCTTGCCCCCTTCTTAAATAGCGGAGTGACATTTGCAATCTTCCAGTCTTCCAGAACCATGCCAGAAACTATCGACTTTTGAAAGATCATCGCTAATGCCTCCGCAATCTTCACAGCTACTTCCTTCAGAACACGAGGGTGCATTCCATCTGGTCCAGGAGATTTATCGACCTTTAGCCTATTCAGCTTCCTGAGTACTTTCTCTGCCGTAATTGTGACCGCGCACACTTCTCTTCCCTGCCACTCTTGAGTGTGCGGTATTCTGCTGTCTTCCTCAGTGAAGACTGATGCAAAATACTTGTTCAGTTCCTCTGCCATCTCCTCATCTCCCATTACAATTTCTCCAGTATCATTTTCTATCAGTCCTATATCTACTCTCACCTGTCTTTTACTCTTTATATACTTGAAAAAGCTTTTAGTATCCTCTTTGATATTATTTGCTAGCTTCCTTTCATAGTTAATCTTTTCTCTCTTAATGAACTTCAATCCTCTGTCTTCCCACTAATTTTTGCTTCCTTGTATGCCCTCTCCTTTGCTTTAACTTTGGCTTTGACTTCTCTTGTCAACCACGGTTGCATCCTTTTTCCACTCGAAAATTTCTTCTTTTTTGGAATATATCTGTCTTGCACATTCCTCATTTCTCGCATAAACTCCAGCCACTGCTGCTCTGCCGTCTTTCCCGCCAGTGTCTCTTTCCAGTCAACTTTGGCCAGTTCCTCTCTCATGTCACTGTAATTTCCTTTACACCACTGAAACACCGACACATCAGATTTCGGCTTCTCTTTTTCTAATTTCACAATAAACTCAATCATGTTATGATCACTGTCTCCTAAGGGTTCCTCCACCTCAATCTCTCCAATCACCTCCGGTTCATTACACAATACCCAATCCAGTACAGCCGATCCCCTAGTGGGCTCAACAACAAGCTGTTCTAAAACGCCATCTCGCAGACATTCTACAAATTCTCTCTCTTGAGATCCAGTGCCGACCTGATTTTTCCAATCTATTCGCATGTTAAAATCCCCCACAATTATGATAACACTGCCCTTCTGACAAGCCTTTTCTATTTCCAGTTGTAATTTGTAGTCCACATCCCTGCAGCTGTTTGGAGGCCTATAAATAACTGCCATCAGAGTCCTTTTACTCCTGCTATTCCTTAGCTCAACCCATAAAGATTCTGCACCTTCCGATCCTATATCACCTCTTTCTAATGATTTAATATCATTTCTTACCAATAAAGCCACGCCTTCCCCTCTGCCTACCTTCCTATCCTTCCGATACACCGTGTATCCTTGGACGTTCAGCTCCCAGAGACATGCATCCTTTAGCCAGGTCTCAGTGATGGCCACAATATCATACCTGCCAATCTGTAGCTGTACAACAAGATCATCCACCTTATTCCTTATGCTGCGTGCATTTAAATACAACACCTTAAGTACAACATCTCAAACAATAATGAGGCAGCCTGCAGAGAAGAAGTCATCACCCTGACACAGTGGTGTCAAGAAAACAACCTGTCCCTCAATGTCGCAAAAACAAAGGAGCTGGTTGTGGACTACAGGAGGAATGGAGATAGGCTAACCCCAATTGACATCGATGGATCTGGGGATGAAAGTGTGAACAGCTTTAAATTCCTCAGCATACACATTACCGGGGATCTCATATAGTCTGTACATACCAACTGTGTGGTGAAGACAGCACAACAGCACCTATTTCACTTCAGATGGTTGAAGAAGTTTGGTATGGGTTACCAAATCCTAAAGACTCTCTACGGCAGAACAATTGAGAGCATCCTGACTGACTGCATCACTGCCTGGTATGGGAACTGTACTTCCCTCAATTGCAGGACTGTGCAGAGAGTGGTGCAGACAGCCCAGCGCATCTGTGGATGTAAACTTCCCACTATTCAGGACATTTACAAAGACAGGTGTGTAAAAAGGGCCTGAAGGATCATTGGGAACCTGGGTCACCCCAACCACAAACTGTTTCAGCTGCTACCATCTGGGAAACGGTACTGAGACATAAAAGCCAGGACCAACAGGCTCCAGGACAGCTTCTCCCACCAGGCCATCAGACTGCTTAATTCATGCCGATACAATTATATTTCTATGTTGTATTGACTGTCCTGTTGTACATACTATTTATTACAAATTGCTATAAATTGCACATTGCACATTTAGATGGGGATGTAACATAAATATTTTTACTCCTCATGTATATGAAGGATGTGGGTAATAAAGTCAATTCAAATTAATAGTTAACGTAAAGCAAGGATATTTACATATACCACATATTCCTTATTTCACCAGCAAAATGCAATCAATGTGGAGAATAGGAACACTGGCTACAAAGGGTACTAAGCAGGTTACTTGAGTTGACTGATTTCACAGAAGAAAACTGATAGGACATCTGGAACAAGTAGATGTGCATTAAATGTGACCATCTAAAAGATGCAGTCATCAATTTCCTGTTCTGGTTTGCCATTCTCCACTCTCACCTGCAGACATTAGTGAATTAACAAGATATCTGGATGCATATCAACCAAAATATCTTGAAAATGTTCTTTTTCTCTGTATGTCAGTACATGTGACAATAGCAAACCAATATCAATACCCTGTTCCGGGTATAAATATGTTTCAGTAATATTTTTTGATAAATAAGCACTCCAGCCTGGAAACATTTTTTTCTAAATAGATTGTAATAAATATTTCAAATTTCGTTCTTGTTTGATATAGATTTAAAAATTAATGATAATTTAGCCTCTACCTTAATTATATGTGTATATTCTAATATTTATTTCATGCTCTATTAAATATTTAAAAGGTTAGTTCTTGATGTGTTGCTGTGAGAATCCTTCACTGCAATTGGCTGCCTAGCCTGCTTGATGGACATCAGAGATTGTATAGTAAACAGTATCAGAAAGTATCAAGCTCACAGCAAGGACATCACTGGCTTTATTCAATATTGATTGTGACGGTGGTTTCCATGGTCACTGAGCCAATATAATTGAAATTCTTATTACCAGTTCTGTACATCATCCCAATTTATGAGATCTCATCACAACCTTTTCAGAGGCGACAAATCACACAACAGGTAAGAAAACCAATTATGTTTAAAATTGCTGGCATTATTATGGCCAGCATGATTGTTGAGGGGGTTGCCTAACCATCTCCTTCACCTGGAAATGTTAATAAGTTGGGTTCAATAAGTTCAGATTCACTTATTTATCACACATACAATGAAACATTCAGTGCTGTTTGCATTAACAAAAAACACAACATAAGGATGTGCTGTGGTCCGCCCACAAGTGTGGTCACACCTTCCAGTGCCAACATAGTATGTCCAGAATGTTCAGCAGAACAATACAAGCAACAACAAACAACAGCATCAACACAACCAAATTTAAACAGCAGCAAAATAAGCCCCTTTCCACCCTCCCACTCACCCACCCACACACGGACAATGTTCCAGCCCCAAGACAGGCCACCTGCAGTCTTCTGACCTCCAGTCCCAGGCCTGAACTCAAAGATATTGGACTTCTAACATCCGGACACACTGATCGAGTGTCTTCAATCATTAGGCTTTGACTTCCAGACTCACCGATCCAGGTGCTTCAACCTTTGGGCCTTGACTTCTGGACTCACAACTTCAGTATTCCCTGCAGAACATGCTGATCATGGGCCTGAACCCCAGACTCACATAAGTCTCCAATCCCCGGACTTGCTGAGTAACATAACTTTGGGTTATATGACTTTAATGCCTTTATCTGAGAACAATTCACCCAAGTTTGTGAGGAAGGTGCGGGATAGATGTATTCCAAAAAAGAAAAAATATGCAAATAGCAAAATAGTACAAGCATGGCTGACAAGGGAAGCCAAAGCTAATGTAAAAGCAAAACACAGGGACTACAACAACACAAAAATTAGAGGGAAGACAGAGGATTGAGAAGCTTTTAAAATCCTACAGAGAGCAACAAAAAGAATCACTAGGAGGGAAAAGATGAAATATGAAAGCAAGTTAGCAAAGAATATCAAAGTGGATAGTAAAAGCTTTTTCAAGTAAGTAAAAAATAAAGAGAGATGAGAGTGGATATGGGACCTTCAGAAAATGAGACGGGAGAAATAATAATGGGGGACAAGGAGATGGCAGATGTACTAAATGAGTATTTTGCATCAGTTTTCACTGTGGAAGACACTAGCAATGTGCCAGATGTTATAGTATGTGAAGGAAGAGAAGTAAGTGCAGTTACTATGACAAGGGAGAAAGTGCTCAAAAAGCTGAAAGACCTAAAGGTACACACGTCACCCTGATCAGATGAACTGCATCCTAGGGTTCTGAAAGAAGTAGCAGTAGAGATTGTGGAGGCATTAGTAATGATCTTTTGAAGTCCTTGGACTCTGGCATGGTGCCAGAGGACTAAGAAATTGCAAATGTTACTCCACCCTTTAAGAAAGGAGGAAGGCAGCAGAAAGGAAATTATAGACCAGTTAGCCTAACCTCAACGGTTGGGAAGATGTTGGTGTCAATTGTTAAGGATGAGGTGATGGAGTACTTGGTGACACAGAACAAGATAGGACAAAGTCAGCATGGTTTCCTTAAGGGAAAATTTTGCCTGATGAATCTGTTGGAATTCTTTGAGAAGATTACAAGTAGGATAGATAAAGGAGATGTCGTGGAGTTTGTACATTTGGACTTTCAGAAGGTCTTTGACAAGGTGCCACACATGAGGCTGCTTACCAAGTTAAGAGCCCATTGTGTTACAGGAAACTTACTGGCATGGTTAGAACACTGGCTGATTGGCAGGAGGCAGTGAGTGGGAATAAAAGGATCCTTGTCTGGTTAGCTGCCATTGATTAGTGGTGTTCCACAACGGTTGGTGTTGGGACCATTTCTTTTTATGCTGTATATCAATGATACAGATGATGGAATAGATGGCTTTGTTGCCAAGTCTTCAAATGATTGGTGGAGTGACAGGTAGTGTTGAGGAAACAGGTAGGCTGCAGAAGGACTTGGACAGATTAGGAGAGTGACAAATGAAATATAGTGTTGGGAAATGCATGGTCATCCACTTTGGTTGTAGAAATAAATATGCAGACTATTTTCTAAGTGGGAAAAAAAATCCAAAAATCTAAGATACAAAGGGTCTTGAGAGTCCTTGTGCAGAACACCCTGAAGTTTAACTTACAGTTTGAGACGGTGGTGAAGAAGGAAAATGCTATGATAGCATTCATGTCAAGAGGTCTAGAATATAAGAGCAGGGATGTGGTGCTGAGGTTTTAAAAGGCACTGGTGAGGCATCACATTGAGTATTGTGAACACTTCTGGGCTTCTCATCTAAGAAAAGATGTGCTGGCGTTGGACAGGGTCCACAGGAGGTTCACAAGGATGATTCCAGGAATGAAAGGGTTATCATACGAGGAACATTTGATAACCCTGGGTCTGTACTCACTGGAATTTAGAAGGATGAGGGGGGATCTCATTGAAACCTTTCAGATGTTGAAAGGCCTAGACAGAGAAGATGTGGAAAGGATGTTTCTCATGGTGGGAGAGTCTAGGACAAGAGGTTACAGCCTCAGGATAGAGGGGCTTCCATTTAAAACAGAGATGCGGAGAAATTTATTTAGCAGGAGGAAGGTGAATTTCTGGAGTTTATTACCACAGGCAGCTGTGGAGGCCAGGTCATTGGGTGTATTTAGGCAAATCCTGATAGGTTCTTGACTGGACGCGACATGAAAGGTTAGGGGAGAAAGCCGCGAGTGGGGCTGAGGAAAGGGAAAAAGGATCAGCCATGATGGAATGGCAGAGCAGACTCGATGGGCCAAACAGCCTAATTCTGCTCCTATGTCTCACAGTCTATGTTTGTGACATGGAACCCGAGTGACTTGTACTGGTCAATGGAAACAACACGGAGCAACAGAAATCTGAACAGTAGCAGTTGCTATCTATGGATCTATTAGTGAAAGTAGAATCTGGTTTTCAAGCCACATCAGTGGAAAAGAGAAACGGAGCTAATATTTCGGATTTGGAATCTTTGATTAGATGAAGGTGCTGCCTGGCCTGCTGAATATTTCCAGAGTCTTTTTTCATATTTCCAGCATCTGAAGTTAATTTTGGAGTAACTGATTTTACCAGATTGACCTTAATAGACACGAGGCTGGGCAGTTCTTCTCCCCATAAAATTGTCATCTTTAACTGGGCAAGGCTGCTACTCAATAAAAATAAATAATTAAGACTACAAAGATAGTTTCCCTATTGCATTGTTACATTAAGCAGACTGATAATGAGAAAACAAATTTTATAGTTACAGAACAAGTTATTTCACCACTTTTCTGTGAAATTTGGGAAATTGCAATCTGCATCTATAAACATTGTCGTGACTGTAGAAATGCCTGGGCTGCACAAAGCTTGCCCATTGCTCTGAATGAGCAAGAGTGACTTCCTCTCCAAAGGATATAGTAGCATGAATTTCTCTTTCTAATCCATGCATTAAAAAACAAACTGATGAAGATACTGGTTTTGTTGCAAGGCCTGCAACTTCAGTGAAATGTCTCTCTGAAATCCATCAAGCATCATTATTTTAATACTTTCTGAAAACAAACCAATTGGTAGCACTTGCAATTATGCCAATGCTATCAGTAAAATGAATCTGATCTATCCCTAATGGCACAGCAACCAGTGACAAGATAGCTTCAGTCTGTTGTTCAACAATATGTTTAGTAACTGAGGTGGTGGGCTTGTAATTGCATGTACCTGTGTCCTTGTTACCTTTGTAAAAAAAAATGCATCTGGATAATGCGAGGCTCAAGGCAAAGTTGTCTTCCAAATGCACCAGCACACTCATTGATAATTCAAATTAAGATCGAGAAGATCAAGATTTGAGCTTTGAGCCTTTAACTTCCAAGTAGTTTGCTTACATTTGGGATAAGGGAATGAAAATCCTAACTAATCAATAGTTTTGTTAAAAAAATACAATAGGAACTAAGATTTGAAAATTTGAAAATTATCCACCTAGTCAATACCAACATCGAAAAGTTTTAATCCCAACCACAGGAGAAGCCACTGGCAACTTCAGAGAGATGTCAGCGAATGATATGCAGTAGCCTAGAAGCCTGTCTGAGCTTGCAGTAAACTCCGTTTATTGTGCCAGGACAGAGTAAACTTTAACTAAGGAATGAATAAATTACTGCAAGCATTCTGCAAAGATCACTGTGGATCATGAGACTGAATGAGTCAGAATTTATTGAGGTATACTATATTTGGGTGATTCTTTAATTAGGGTAACATTTCTGTCCATGGGTTAGATTGTCAAGAAAAAAATGTTTTACAAAACAAGCACTGTAGTTTTAAAACTTAGGTAATAATAACTAAACTTTTTCAATATGTTTCATAAATAATATTTTCTTAATTTTGAAGTGAGTTGAAAACTTGAATGTGCCAGAATTTCACTCTTTTGGGCTTGTCCCCTACCCAGACTTTGTAACTTTGTCTTCAAAATAAAGTAATAAAATTTTAGTTTGTATCTTCTCACAAGAAATTTTAAAAGACATACCAAATTCATGTGGGTTTTTTTTATACAATTTGTACATTTCTTTTATAACAAATAACTGCTGTCCACAGCACTTCTGTCATTACCAACAGGCAGCAGCACATTTGAGAGACCAATCAGGCTTTTCAAACAGCTGCTTTTGTGGTTGTCATGGAGATAAGAAGTGACAGAGGAGCATGTGGCTTACTTGACAGAAGACTGACATTTTGATATCCAGAAATGTGAGTAATTTAAAGATTTATTCCTCCTGATCTATGTTTATTACATGTCATTATCAAACAAGTTACTATTTAAGTGCTTAACTAATAAATAAATAACTTCACTTTATTTCTGAATATTTAAATTACATTTACAAGCCAGCTATCCAGTCGAGTTAGTGAGTGAGCGACTTGGCCAAGAAAAATATTAACACGCTTAAGAAAATGTGTCTCAAAAAATATACTGTGTACTTAAAAATGAGTTAAAACAAATTTATTAAAGGGCATAGATTTTATTTGCAGGATTGACTTTGAAATCTTTGTCATTTCATTTTAAATTTAATTCAGTATCTTGATCATGTGATGGTAATGACACTCATCTGTGAAAACTCTGAAAAAAACAGCGTAAAATATAGAAGTTCTCTTAGAGGCTGATCAATGCCAAGATCTAGTCTTCACTCCAGAGCCTAAAATAAGGGTTATGATATCAGCAAACTAGAGTTTCAAGAAATTTCATTTTTCAGAATTTCAAGTAGTCAAAAGTGCCCCTGACTGAATAATCACCCATTTATTGAAGAAATTAGTGAGGAAAGTTCTAAGTAGCTGAAGCAATAAGACCATAAGGCATAAGAGCACAATTAGGCAATTTGGACATTTGAGTCTGCTCAGCCATTTCATAATGGCTGATCCATTTTTCCTCTCAATGCCAGTCTCCTGCCTTCTCCTCGTATCCCTTCATGCCCTGACTAATCAAGAATCTATCAATCTCTGCCTTAAATATACCCAATGTCTTGGCTTCCACAGCCACCTGTTGCAATGAATTCCACATAGTTACTGCTCTCTAGCTAAAGAAATTCCTCCTCTTCTCCATTCTAAAAGGATATCCCTCTATTCTGAGGATGTGTCATCTGGTCTTAGACTCCCCCACCACAGGAAACATCCTCTCCAATAGTTTCAAGATTATTAAAGGAAAGGAAAGGTACGTCGCATCCAGAGTTTCTCCGGTTAGCAGACGATTTCCCTCCACGCCTCTCTAACGTAGTGGGGAATCGCGTACGAGGCAAGTTACAGCAGTGGTTTGCCATTGCCTTCTTTCGGGTGGGTTTCCAAAGAGATCACCAGCTCGTAACCCAGCACAGATGGAAAGCGTGCAGGGGAGCCGGCTGGCTGGATTCAAACCCAGGACCTTTCGTCCCGAAGTCCGACACTGATGCCACTACGCCTCCAGCCAGGTCCAAGATTATTAAAAGATAAATAAATTATAATTAACTCTGAAAGGAACTGTGTGTTTCACAGCGTACAATGAGGAATAATAGTGAATATTTGAGTGCAGTTCAAGATACTGATGAGATACAATGACAACTTCTTTCCTCCCCACAACTGCTGCTCAACATGCTAGGTTCCTCCTGCAAGTTACTTTTTAATTCATATTCTAGTATTTACAGATTCTTTTGTCGATGTTATAGAGATATGTATGCTTAACCTGGTTTTAACTGTCCATCGACCACCACATTAGATCGTTCAATCTCATCCTACCAGACATATCCAAGATTCAAGACTGGTTAATGTCATTTCCAGTCATACACAAGAGTAAAAGAAAATGAAATGATTGTTCCTCTGGATCTGTTGCAGCATAAGAAACACAATAAAGAATGCAATAGATAGACATAGACATAGACATACTTTATTGATCCTGAGGGAAATTGGGTTTCGTTACAGCTGCACCAACCAAGAATAGAGCATAAATATAGCAATACAAAACCACAAACAATCAAACAACATGAAAACTATGCCAGATGGAAATAAGTCCAGGACCAGCCTATTGGCTCAGGGTGTCTGATCCTCCATGGGAGGAGCTCAGAAGTTCAATGTCCACAGGCAGGGTCAACCTCCCATGACACCCAGTGTTGCATCTCGGTGGAACATGGCCAGAGTCCAACAGGTTCAATATCCGGGCTACAAGCACGTTCCTAGATCATAATATGACCAGGATTGCACCATCTGTTGTTAACCAGAACAGCAAGCCCCCCTCCTTTACACTTACTGCTCTTAGTGCACTTCCGGTCAGCCCGAACGGTCTGGAAGCCTTCCATGAAAATGTTTTGGTCAGGTATGTCCACATGCAGCCACGTTTCAGTAAAACAAATAACACTGCTCTCCCGAAATGTTCTCGGACTCCTGGCTAGCGCCGTCAACTCGTCCATTTTATTACCAAGCGATCTCACATTGCCCATAATGAGAGAGGGAAGACACAGCTTATAACTCCTCTTCTCCCTAAGTCTCTGTTGTCTCGATCCAGTCCTCTTTCCTCGCCTTTTTGATCCCTCTCTGCATCCTCTGTGTGTTTTCCTCCAGATTTTAGCTGGGGTGTCCGCCACTCTGTTCGCTAAACCGGCTGACATAAGCTCAATCAGCTGGTCCCTGGAACAAACAATGCGACCATACTGCTGCCCCGCTAATAGAAACATAGAAACATAGAAACATAGAAAATAGGTGCAGGAGTAGGCCATTCGGCCCTTCGAGCCTGCACCGCCATTTATTATGCTCATGGCTGATCATCCAACTCAGAACCCCGCCCCAGCCTTCCCTCCATACCCCTTGATCCCCGTAGCCACAAGGGCCATATCTAACTCCCTCTTAAATATAGCCAATGAACTGGCCTCAACTGTTTCCTGTGGCAGAGAATTCCACAGATTCACCACTCTCTGTGTGAAGAAGTTTTTCCTAATCTCGGTCCCAAAAGGCTTCCCCTCTATCCTCAAACTGTGGCCCCTCGTTCTGGACTTCCCCAACATCGGGAACAATCTTCCTGCATCTAGCCTGTCCAATCCCTTTAGGATTTTATACGTTTCAATCAGATCCCCCCTCAATCTTCTAAATTCCAACGAGTACAAGCCCAGTTCATCCAGTCTTTCTTCATATGAAAGTCCTGCCATCCCAGGAATCAATCTGGTGAACCTTCTTTGTACTCCCTCTATGGCAAGGATGTCTTTCCTCAGATTAGGGGACCAAAACTGCACACAATACTCCGGGTGTGGTCTCACCAAGGCCTTGTACAACTGCAGTAGTACCTCCCTGCTCCTGTACTTGAATCCTCTCGCTATAAATGCCAGCATACCATTCGCCTTTTTCACCGCCTGCTGTACCTGCATGCCCACTTTCAATGACTGGTGTATAATGACACCCAGGTCTCGTTGCACCTCCCCTTTTCCTAATCGGCCACCATTCAGATAATAATCTGTTTTCCTATTTTTGCCACCAAAGTGGATAACTTCACATTTATCCACATTAAATTGCATCTGCCATGAATTTGCCCACTCACCCAACCTATCCAAGTCACTCTGCATCCTCTTAGCATCCTCCTCACAGCTAACACTGCCACCCAGTTTCGTGTCATCCGCAAACTTGGAGATGCTGCATTTAATTCCCTCATCCAAGTCATTAATATATATTGTAAACAACTGGGGTCCCAGCACTGAGCCTTGCAGTACCCCACTAGTCACTGCCTGCCATTCTGAAAAGGTCCCGTTTATTCCCACTCTTTGCTTCCTGTCTGCTAACCAATTCTCTATCCACATCAATACCTTACCCCCAATACCGTGTGCTTTAAGTTTGCACACTAATCTCCTGTGTGGGACCTTGTCAAAAGCCTTTTGAAAATCCAAATATACCACATCCACTGGTTCTCCCCTATCCACTCTACTGGTTACATCCTCAAAAAATTCTATGAGATTCGTCAGACATGATTTTCCTTTCACAAATCCATGCTGACTTTGTCCGATGATTTCACCGCTTTCCAAATGTGCTGTTATCACATCTTTGATAACTGACTCCAGCAGTTTCCCCACCACCGACGTTAGGCTAACCGGTCTATAATTCCCCGGTTTCTCTCTCCCTCCTTTTTTAAAAAGTGGGGTTACATTAGCCACCCTCCAATCCTCAGGAACTAGTCAAGAATCTAACGAGTTTTGAAAAATTATCACTAATGCATCCACTATTACTTGGGCTACTTCCTTAAGCACTCTAGGATACAGACCATCTGGCCCTGGGGATTTATCTGCCTTCAATCCCTTCAATTTACCTAACACCACTTCCCTATTAACAAGTATTTCGCTCAGTTCCTCCATCTCACTGGATCCTCTGTCCCCTACTATTTCTGGAAGATTATTTATGTCCTCCTTAGTGAAGACAGAACCAAAGTAATTATTCAATTGGTCAATTATTCAATGAGACGTGTCAGAATGTAACTATTTGCAGCACTAAAAACCCAAATAAAACTCTCTCCTCCAGCATGTTAGAGAGGGTGAAGCTTCAACGTGTTACCGTGAAAAAAAATACAACAAATAACTAAGTTAAGAAAGTAAGAAGAAAAAAGTAAGAAAACTAGTTGGAGCGGCTGAAACAGGCTGCATGCACGACCGGCGCATGCGCACAATAAAAGAATAAACATTGATAAATACGTAAGATAGCTTACATACGTAAATTGCCTGTAGTGACAGTAGATACAGGAGTGTCTGTACATAAGTTGACTCTGACTGGAAATG
This sequence comes from Mobula hypostoma, assembly GCF_963921235.1. Taxonomy (NCBI): domain Eukaryota; kingdom Metazoa; phylum Chordata; class Chondrichthyes; order Myliobatiformes; family Myliobatidae; genus Mobula; species Mobula hypostoma. The sequence goes on from NC_086100.1 coordinate 120,076,720, forward strand.
ATAACGTAGTGGTGGTGGTGGATGTTGAGGGGTGGGTTGAGGGGCCAAGGTGCTCAGCCTTACTGCTTGGAAAATGAACTGTTTTTGAATCTGGTGTCTTGCCATGGAGGCTACATATCCTCCTCCCTGATGGGAGTTGGGCAAACAGTCCATCAGCAGGGTGTGTAGGATCCTTCATGATGTTATTGATCCCTTTTCAGCTCCTTTCTGTGAATCGGGTTGGCTGGTGCCGATTTCGTTTAGGTCATTTTGAGAACCTGTTGCAGAGCCTTCCTGCCCACTGCAGCGGTCTTTCCATACCCAGCAGTGATGCAGCATGTTAGGATGCTCTCTACTGCACATCTGTAGAAGGATATGAGTATGGATATGCACAGTCCAGCTGTTGTCAGCTTTCTTGGAAAGTAGAGGCATTAGTGAGCTTTCCTGATTGTTTAGGATGTCGTTCTGGGACTACTTGTTCCACAACTTGTGTTGTTCAACCATTTCCATCACTAACTTCACTGCTTCCTAAACTAACTTGTTTCTCTCTTTCCTGGTCTTGCGGGATTTCGGACCTTACAAAGATGCTGCTTACTCTATTGAGCTTTTCAGAATTTTGTTTGCTTTTACTTACAGCTTGAGCAACCTTCCTTCCATTCAAAATAAACAAGCTAGTAACTTGTTTGACACAAAAGATTCTGCAAGTGCTGTCAAACTTAAACAACACACACAAAATGCTGGAGAAACTCAGCTGGTCAGGCAACTTCAATGGAGGGAAATGCACAGTCAACGTTCAGGCCGAGACCCTTCAGCCTGAAATGTCAACTGTTCATTTCCCTCCACAGATACTGTCTGACCTGCTGAGTAACTTATTGGACATAGATTTCATAAGGTTAAAAAAATTGCTAAACAGTGTGCTAAACTTAAAGCAGTGAACATATTCAGAGCGAACAAATTAATGGCTTGTTGCTGTCACATGTCTCTCATATTCTGATGTTTTCCTTTAACAGGAGAAATAAAAGCAGTTAGTTCTTCCGACCTTACTTTAAAAGTTTATTTAAGCATAGCATATAAAATGCCACAGAAAGCAGGACGGGGTTTATGCCCATCCTTCCTGACCTAGCTTGGTCTCTCTACATCGAAAAGTCAGTGGGTTCCATGCTCTAAGAAAACTCATTTATCCAATTCCAGCTTATTCCAATGATCACCTTGATAACTTAGCATTTTTTCCAGCGCACTTTGGTATGGTTGTGACAGAGGATGGCTGGAGTGGAGAATGGTGGAGGAATGGAGGCAGGTTTTTGAACACCACCCATTCATTTTCTCAAATGCAACACCAATAGCCAGCAGCAGGTATTCTGCTGAAAACTCCTGCAGCAGTTACCTGTAGGTCAACATCTAGGCCAACTTTTTAAAAGGACACACATCACTCCTACCTAAACCGACAGTAGGCTAATTATCTGTGTGAATCAAAGTCCTCTTGTTGGTCTCCAATTTAAGATGAATAGGTGAAGGCTAACCATTCCTCTGATGCCAAGCCTTGAAAGGCCTAACTTGCTGGGCCTAACTTCCTCCCTAAAAGGCTAATACATTGTTCTAAAAAGATTTTTATGGGTCAAGCATGTTTTTGTGTCCAAAACCTCTGACTTGCATCTCCTTTTGATGTGTGAAGCAAAAGTCAGAGCCCAGCAGCAGGAAAAGCCCAGTGGTAATGATATCACTGGCAAAAATAGATCACAGGATTTCTGAATGGTGTGTTGTTTGTTGAACAAAATCAGCATTTAGTCTTGGCACCCATGCCAGGTATTATAATACCTCCATTCACAAAGGCTGGCATCAACTCACACAGTCTAATTCTGTAAAACCAAAGCAATGCAGAAAGGAGCAATGCTTTTAGATATAAACAGGGTTATGTGGATTTGTAGGGGATGCATTATTTATCACCTTACTGGGTTATGCTCATCATATGCAGGAATCTGGAGTGTCAAGCTTCTGCCAAACAGAAATACAACATTGCATCTATGATTGAAGGTGACAACAATACCCTCTTTGCTACCTTCTAACCATCTATCAGGGCCTTTCACATCTTTATATTCCTGTAGTTTCCTTCTGTCCTTCAGCAAACTTTGAGGTCATGAAGCTGGGACCTAGAGTTTCTCCTATTTAGAGCAATGTTTCTAAGGATGAATTTTTAATTGTTGTTGTGGCATCCGTTAGTCTCGCGAGACCATGGATCTGCGCCTGGAAAGTCTTGCTTCAGTCTGTGTTAGAGCAGCGTCTGTTGTGACTGTAGAGGACCACTCAGGAGTGACAGTCTCGGCTGCAGCGACTGCACTTGAAGGCACTGTCCTCCAGTGTTGTCTTGGTGCTGTTTTTCCAACGAGTGCGCTTTTCTTCAGCAGCAAGCCTCAGCTTCTCTTCTCCTCCTTTTAGACCTCTACGTAGTTCCAGCCTCCTGCGAGAGCGATCGCTTGCGGTCCTCCCACCTCTCGATGTTTATGTTCAGTGACTTCATGACTCTCTTGCAGAAATCTTTGAAACGAAGATGGGGCCGCCCTTGTGCTTTCTTGCAGGAGGCCAGTTCCCCGTATAGCAGGTCTTTTAGGATCCTCCCATCTGACGTACGGTGTACATGGTCCAGCCAGCGGAGATGGCGTTGTTGGAGCAGGGTGAAGAGGCTGGGTATCTGGGCGTGGGCTAGTACCTCATTGTTGGTGACTTGGTCAACCCACTTGATGTCCAGGATGTGTCTCAGGCTGTGAAGGTGGAAGGCATTGGGACATTGAGCTCTTGTCTGGAGTACAGGCTCCAGGTCTCGCTGCCGTAAAGCAGTGTGCTGAGGACGCAGACCCTGTAGACAGCAACCTTGGTGTGCATCGTCAGCTTTCTGTTCTCCCAAACTCTCTTTGTCAGCCTGGCGAATGTTGAGGCTGCTCGTCCAATCCGTCTGTTGATCTCGGGGTTTAGAGAGAGGCTGTCCGTGATGGTGGAGACAAAGTATGTAAACTCGTGAATTACCTCCAGCTCGTAGTTGTTGATGGTAATGGCAGGGGGATGCTCAACGCCTTGGTCCAACACGTTGGTCTTCTTCAGGCTGATGGTCAAGCTGAAGTCCTGGCAGGCTTTTGAGAAGCTGTCCATGAGGCGTTGCCGTTGTTCTTCAGAGAGTGTTGCCAGTGCTGCGTCATCTGCAAACAACATGTCCCTGATGAGTACTTCACAAACCTTGGTTTTCGCTCTCAGCTGGGACAGACTGAACAGTCCAATCTGGTGTGGAAGTAGACACCATCAGTTGATGTTCCAAAGGCGTGCTTCAGCATGACTGCGAAGAAGATGCCAAACAGGATGGGGGCAAGCACACAGCCCTGCTTCACACTGCTGTGGATGTTGAAGGCCTCCGAAAAAGAGCCGTCGAACTGAATGATGCCCTTCATGTCTGTGTGGAATGACTGAACTATCCTGAGCAGCCTCGGGGGACAACCGATCCTGGTGAGGATTTTGAACAGGCCGTCTCTGCTCACGAGGTCGAAGGCCTTCATAAGGTCAATGAAAGCAACATAGAGTGGTTGTCTTTGCTCTCTGCGTTTCTCTTGTAGCTGTCGAAGGGAGAACATCCGTCGATTGTGGAGCGTTCTGACCTGAAACCGCACTGAGACTCGGGATATATCCTACCGGCTATTTTCTGCAGTCTGTTCAGGACCATGCAGGCGAAGACCTTCCCAACGATGCTCAGCAAGGAGATCGTGTTGGTGCGTGGCCAAGTGGTTAAGGCGTTTGTCTAGTGATCTGAAGGTCGCTAGTTTGAGCCTTGGCTGAGGCAGCTTGTTGTGTCCTTGAGCAAGGCACTTAACCAGACATTGCTCGGCGATGGCACCGGTGCCAAGCTGTATGGGTCCTAATGCCCTTCCCTTGGACAACATCGGTGCTGTGGAGAGGGAGACTTGCAGCATGGGCAACTGCCGGTCTTCCACACAACCTTGCCCAGGCCTGCGCCCAGGAAATGGAAACCTTCCAAGGCGCAAATCCATGGTCTTACGAGACTAACGGATGCCTATAATTGAACACATAACTATTATACATCATTGTCTACTTCTTAAGGCTGAAGCATACATCCAGGACCTCCATACATTTTGATGTCAATCATCTCCAGTCATGTCAGATATCATATAACATCTCTCTTGGAATCATTTACGCCAAACTGCACTGCACTAATACAGCACTCAAATGCTGTGGGTGTGCCTTGCACAATCAAAAAAAACCTAATCTTATGAGGCTGCTGCCAGAATCTGTGTCACCCATCTGTGTACATGATTCTGCAGGAAAACTAGCCTTTAATAGATGATTTCAGTGATTCTTTTCACTCTACCTGGATGACAATGATTTCAGGCCTCTTTAATGGGTCTTCCCAGATACGGTACAATTCTAGCCCATGGACTTCCCTCTCATGGCCACAAAACCATCAATAAAAATCAATTGAACTTGTATTTCCAAACACGACAGCCAATAACTGTTCTGTACTACTTGGTCAGCAATTCAAACACGTACAGGTTCATCTAACAGCATTCATGAAAACCAAATAAAACTGAAAAAATTGTTGCGAGGTAGGAAGCCTGCTGAAGGGGCTGAGTCCCCTTTTCCTGCTTCTAATTTGTTTCCTCATGTAACTCCACACAGCAAGTGGCACTGTCAAGTTTACAATAGGATTCCTACTAGGAAATTCCTGCAGTTGTCCGCAAGAGGACCAGCAGTTGTGGTACTTTCAGTCAGTTCACAAAAGGACACAATCTCCAACTGCCAGGATGAGTGCAGATACAAGAACATTTTAAAAAGCTCAGTGCTAACCAGGTAACCAGGAAAGGTCGTCTACTGGTTTAGCACCTCATCGACCACCCTAAGTATTCATAGAACCTACCACAAGCGCTGCATTGTATATGATCTGAAAAATGCCATTATTCTTCTAAGCTACTTGGGCAACTCCACCTGAGCCTGCTTCCCCTACTAAAAGGGACAAATAGGGCAGGAGGCAATGCAACACCACAGACAGGTCCCATTCAAGTGCCAGACAGTTATGGTTTGTAAATACATTATCCTTCCTTGGGGCTTTATCTAAATTTTGGAGTCCCTATCCAAAAGCAGAATAGGAGCATCTTCACCAGACGAACCAGAGTTTCAAAATGACAGCTCACTCCACCTCCCTGTGATCAACTAGGCATGTCAATAAATATTAGCTTTGCCTGTGAAACAACATTCCTAAAAAAATGAATAAAAATTTCAAAACTGCCCTTAAAATAACATTAGAGACTGGAATGAGCAGTGCCAGAGGCAATGCAGACTTCTCAGTGGATTGCTTATTGGTAAATTGGGCAAAATGGGGAGCAGGTCAGGCTGCATTGAACAGTGTGCCTAGGGTCCAGGAGAAGAGTACCGACAGAAGGCACAACACTTGTGAGAAGGGGCCATGGAGGTCCCTGAAAGTAAGAGTGTTATCAATGAATGCATGCATTTGGAGGCAAACACTAAAAGGCTGCATAGCATGCTCCAGTGAACTGAATGTTCTTTTTATTGTAGAATAGAGCTTTGATCGTGGCCTATATGGACATTGGAATTTTTGAGAAGGGGGATCTCACCCAGGTCCACTGCCTGAATAGGACAGGGAGCTGCAGCTTCTTGTAGTGTAATAGAGCATTGACCAGCAACCAATCTGGACATCAGAAGTTTTGAGAGGGCATTTCTCTCAGCCCACAGCCTGAGTAGGAAAGGGAGCAGTGGACCATTGCATGGTAATAGAGATTTCACCAGCGATCAATCGGTGTTTGGGATTGATTAGCAAGGGCAAATGATAGGAAGACCATCATCGCAGCGGCCATCATCTGAGAGGACAGTCAGAGTGGTGATCTTGAAGCTTTAGCTCTTCAAGGCTTCAACGAAGACAGACTTCAGTCAGAGAAAGCAAAAAAAAAATTTAAAAGCTCAAAGTTAAGTTTTCTTTTTCTCTTTCCTTTCCTTATATCTGCTCAGCTAGCACAGTAGAGATGCCAGGCAGGATAGTGGGATGCTCCTTTTGCGGGATGTGGGAAGACAGGGAGACCTCTATTGTCCCTGACAAACACAACTGTGAAAAGTGCATCCAGCTGCAGCTTATAACAATCCTCATTATTGAGTTGGAGCTGGGACTGGATAAACTCCAGATCATTTGAGAGGCTGAGGGGGTAATAGATAGAACATACAGAGAGGTGGTTACACCCAAGGTGCCGGACACAGGAAACTGGGTAAAAATCAGGGAGAGGAAAGGGATTAAGAAGACTATGCAGAGTACCCCTGTGGCTGTGCCCCTCAGCTGCAGGTATATCACTTTGGATACTGCCGGGGTGGGGTGGGGGGCTGTTGACCTCACAGAGGAAAGTCACAGTGGTCAGGTCTCTGCCACTGAATCTGGCTCAGTGACTCAGAAGGGAAAGCGGGGAGAGAAGCATTGTCATGATCGGGGATTCGTTAGTTAGAGGAACAGGCACGAGGCTCTGTGGGCGAGAACAAGACTCCCAGATTTAGATTAGATTATGAAGACACGTAGTCCTCTTTTATTGTCATTTAGTAATGCATGCATTAAGAAATGATACAATATTTCCTCTGGTGTGATATCACAAAACACAGGACAGTCCAAGACTGAAAAAACTGACAAAACCACATAATTATAACATATAGTTACAACAGTGCAACAATACCATAACTTGATGAAGAAGTTCATGAGCACAGTAAAACTTCAAAGTCTCTCAAGTGTTCCACATCTCACGCAGATGGGAGAAGGAAGAACTCTCCCTGCCATACCGACCACAGTCCGACTCTGAGTCATCCGAAAACTTCGAGCTCTGATCAGCTCTCCGACACCGAGTACTGAGTGTCATCTCTGTCTGAACGATTCGACCTCAACCTCCATCGCCAACAGCAGGCAAAGCCGGGGATTTTGAAGCCTAACCTCCGAAAGATTCCCGACCACGCAGTAACGACAGCAGTGAACAAGCGTTTCAGAAATTTCTCCAGATGTTCCTCTGTGCTTTCACGTCCATTCTCCATCAAATCAGAATTGTCCATGGCCCCCATCTAACAGATACGATATCATTTTTCACCGGAGGGCTGCGCACGCGCACAGTGTGCTGCTCTCTCTCCTTCTGCCTTTTATGGTACTGTATGTTGTCTCCCGGGTGCCAGGGCCCGGGACATCTTGGATCGAGTCCTCAGCTTTTTTAGGTGGGAGGGTGAATAGTCAGAGGTCATGGTCCACGTAGGTACCAATGACATGGGTAGGATGAATGTCCTGGAGAGTGAGTATAGAGAGCTTGGTAGGAAGTTGAAAAGAAGGACCTCGAGGGTGGTAATCTCAGGATTGCTACCTGTGCTAGGTGCCAATGGGGGTAGGAATAGGATGCTCTGGAGGAGGAACAAGTGGCTGAGGAACTGGTGTAGGGGGCAGGGTTTCAGATTTCAGAATCATTGGGGGAACTCTTCTGGGGCAGGTGGGACCTGTACAAGAGAGACGGGTTACACTTGAACTACAGGGGGACCAATATCCTTTCAGGGAGGTTTGTTAATGCTATTGGGGAGGCTTTAAACTAGATTTGCAGGGGGATGGGAACCAGAGTGCCAGAGGTGACAGTGTGGCTGGGGTGAAAGTAAATGATGTTGAAAGTTTAAGCAAATCCGCTGATAGAAAGGTTGTGAGTGGTGGTAAAAATCTTCTGAGGCGTATATATTTCAATGCTAGGAGTATTGCGGGGAAGGCGGATGAGTTGAGGGCGTGGATTGACACGTGGAATTATGATGTTGTAGCAATTAGTGAAACTTGGCTACAGGAGGGGCAGGACTGGCAGCTTAATATTCCAGGGTTCCGATGTTTCAGATGTGATCGAGGCAGAGGAATGAAAGGTGGGGGAGTAGCATTGCTTGTTAGGGAAAATATTACAGCAGTGCTGAGGCCGGACAGATTAGAGGGCTTGTCTACTGAGTCCTTATGGGTGGAGCTGAGAAACAGGAAAGGTATGGCCACATTAGTGGGATTGTATTACAGACCACCCAATAGTCAACGAGACTTGGAAGAGCAAATCTGCAGAGAGATAGCAGGCAACTGCAGGAAACATAAAGTTGTGGTGGTAGGGGATTTTAATTTTCCATACATTGATTGGGACTCCTATACTGTTAGGGGTCTAGATAGTTTAGAGTTTGTAAAATGTGTTCAGGAAAGTTTTCTAAATCAATATATAGAGGGGATGCAATATTGGATCTCCTGTTAGGAAACGAATTAGGGCAAGTGACAGAAGTCTGTGTAGGGGAGCACTTTGGTTCCAGTGATCATAACACCATTAGTTTCAATTTGATCATGGACAAGGATAGATCTGGTCCTAGGGTTGATGTTCTGAACTGGAAGAAGGCCAAATTTGAAGAAATGAGAAAGGATCTAAAAAGCGTGGATTGGGACAGGTTGTTCTCTGGCAAAGATGTGATTGGTAGGTGGGAAGCCTTCAAAGGGGAAATTTTGAGAGTGCAGAGTTTGTATGTTCCTGTCAGGATTAAAGGCAAATTGAATAGGAATAAGGAACCTTGGTTCTCAAGGGATATTGCAACTCTGAAAAAGAAGAAGAGGGAGTTGTATGAAATGTATAGGAAACAGGGGGTAAATCAGGTGCTTGAGGAGTATAAGAAGTGCAAGAAAATACTTAAGAAAGAAATCAGGAGGGCTAAAAGAAGACATGAGGTTGCCTTGGCAGTCAAAGTGAAGGATAATCCAAAGAGCTTTTACAAGTATATTAAGAGCAAAAGGATTGTAAGGGATAAAATTGGTCCTCTTGAAGATCACAGTGGTCGGCTTTGTGCGGAACCAAAGGAAATGGGGGAGATCTTAAATAGGTTTTTTGCGTCTGTATTTACTAAGGAAGCTGGCATGAAATCTATGGAATTGAGGGAATCAAGTAGTGAGACCATAGAAACTGTACAGATTGAAAAGGAGGAGGTGCTTGCTGTCTTGAGGAAAATTAAAGTGGATAAATCCCCGGGACCTGACAGAGTGTTCCCTCGGACCTTGAAGAAGACTAGTGTTGAAATTGCGGGGGCCCTGGCAGAAATATTTAAAATGTCGCTGTCTACGGGTGAAGTGCTGGAGGATTGGAGAGTGGCTCATGTTGTTCCGTTGTTTAAAAAAGGATCGAAAAGTAATCTGGGAAATTATAGGTCGGTGAGTTTAACGTCAGTTGTAGGTAAGTTATTGGAAGGAGTACTAAGCGACAGAATCTACAAGCATTTGGATAGACAGGGGCTTATTAGGGAGAGTCAACATGGCTTTGTGCGTGGTAGGTTATGTTTGACCAACCTGTTGGAGTTTTTCGAGGAGGTTACCAGGAAAGTGGATGAACGGAAGGCAGTGGATATTGTCTACATGGACTTCAGTAAGGCCTTTGACAAGATCCTGCATGGGAGGTTAGTTAGGAAAATTCAGTCGCTAGGTATACATGGAGAGGTGGTAAATTGAATTAGACATTGGCTTGATGGAAGAAGTCAGAGAGTGGTGGTAGAGAATTGCTTCTCTGAGTGGAGGCCTGTGACTACTGGTGTGCCACAGGGATCAGTGCTGGGTCCATTGTTATTTGTCATCTATATCAATGATCTGGATGATAATGTGGTAAATTGGATCAGCAAGTTTGCTGATGATACAAAGATTGGAGGTGTAGTAGACAGTGAGGAAGGTTTTCAGAGCCTGCAGAGGGACTTGGACCAGCTGGAAAAATGGGCTGAAAAATGGCAGATGGAGTTTAATACTGACAAGTGTGAGGTATTGCACGTTGGAAGGACAAACCAACATAGAACATACAGGGTTAATGGTAAGGCACTGAGGAGTGCAGTGGAACAGAGGGATCTGGGAATACAGATACAAAATTCCCTAAAAGTGGCATCACAGGTAGATAGGGTCGTAAAGAGAGCTTTTGGTACATTGGCCTTTATTAATCGAAGTATTGAGTATAAGAGCTGGAATGTTATGATGAGGTTGTATAAGGCATTGGTGAGGCCGAATCTGGAGTATTGTGTTCAGTTTTGGTCACCAAATTATAGGAAGGATATAAATAAGGTTGAAAGAGTGCAGAGAAGGTTTACAAGGATGTTGCCGGGACTTGAGAAACTCAGTTACAGAGAAAGGTTGAATAGGTTAGGACTTTATTCCCTGGAGCGTAGAAGAATGAGGGGAGATTTGATAGAGGTATATAAAATTATGATGGGTATAGATAGAATGAATGCAAGCAGGCTTTTTCCACTGAGGCAAGGGGAGAAAAAAACCAGAGGACATGGGTTAAGGGTGAGGGGGGAAAAGTTTAAAGGGAACATTGAGGGGGCTTCTTCACACAGAGAGTGGTGGGAGTATGGAATGAGCTGCCAGACAAGCTGGTAAATGCAGATTCTTTTTTAACATTTAAGAATAAATTGGACAGATACATGGATGGGAGGTGTATGGAGGGATATGGTCCATGCACAGGTCAGTGGGACTAGGCAGAAAATGGTTCAGCACAGCCAAGAAGGGCCAAAGGGCCTGTTTCTGTGCTGTAGTTTCTATGGTTTCTATGGTTTCTATGAGTGCCGATGTTATGCATAGAGAGTTCTGGAAGTTAGGTGCTAAGTTAGAGGGCAGGACCTCCAGGGTTGTGACCTCAGGATTACTCCCCATGCCATGAGCAAGTGAGGACAGAAATAGGAAGATTATACAGTTCAATATTTGACTAAGGAGTTGGTTTAGGAGTGAGGGCATATGAATTTTGGATCACTGGACTCTATTTCAGGTAAGGTTGGACTTGTAAAGAAGGGACAGTTTGCACGTGAACTGGAGGGGCACTAATATCCTTTCAGGAAGGTTTGTTAATGGGGTTTAAACTGGATTTGCAGAGGGATGGGAACCAGAGTGCCAGAAGAGTTAGTGGAGTGGTTGTGGAGGCAGATATTGGTAACACCTCAGATGAAGTTAGGAATCAAAAGGTTAAGCATGATGCAACTAGTGTCCTGAGCTGCAGATATTTCAATGTAAGAAGTATCATAGGAAACGCGGAGGAAAGTGACGAATTTGAGGTAGCTGGTTTACAAACAGAGGCAACGTGTAGTGAAGAGAGGCTGTTGATAGGGCAAAATTGCAGTCGGCAGGATGAGTTGCAACGTAAAAGACGGATAAAATCGAAAAGGGTGAATACAGGACTGAAGGTGTTATATTTGAATGTGTGCAGTGGACAGAAATAGATAGAGGAACTGGTAGCATGTGTAATGCTGTAGGTATCAGTGAATCATAGATGAAAGGAGATTATAACTGGGAGTTTAATGTCGAAGGATACATATTTATATCAAAAGGACAGGCAGGAATGCAGAGGGGCAGCCGTTGCTCTGATGGTAAAAAATCAAATCAAATCATTAGAAAGAGGTGACAGAGGGTCAGAAGGTGTTGAATCATTGTGGACAGAGCTAAGGAACTGGAAGGGTAAAAAGACCCTGATGGGAGTTGTTTACAGACTGTCAAACAGTAGTAAGAAGGTGGTCTAAAAATTATAATGGGAGATAGAAAATGCATGCCTGAAGAACAATGTTACAATAGTCATGGGGGGCATTTCAAAATGTGGGTAGATTGGGAAAATCAAGTTTGTGCTGGGTTACAGGAGGGGGAGATATCTAGAATGCCTACGAGATGGCTTTTTAGAGAAGCTCATGGTTGAGCTCACTAGGGGATCAGTTGTTCTGGATTGGGTGTTGTGCAATGAACCGGAATTGATCAGAGAGCTTAAGCCTTAAGTCTTAAGCCTTAAGGTAAAAGAACCCTAAGGAGAATATGATCATAATAGCCATTCAGCCCTTTGAGCCAGTACCGCCATTCACTGTGATCATGGCTGATCATCCACAATCAGTACCCTTTTCCTGCCTTCTCCCCATATCCCTTGACTCTGCTATCTTTAAGAGATATATCTAACTCTTTCTTGAAAGAATCCAGAGAATTGGCCTCCACTACCTTCTTAGGCAGAGCATTCCACAGATCCACAACCCTCTGTGTGAAAAAGTTTTTCCTCAACTCCGTTCTAAATGGTCTACCCCTTATTCTTAAACTGTGGCCTCTGGTTCTAGACTCCCCCAGCATCAGGAACATGTTTCCTGCCTCTAGCGTGTCCAATCCCTTAATAATCTTATATGTTTCAATCAAGTCCCCTCTCATCCTTCTAAATCCCAGTGTATACAAGCCCAGTCCCACCAATCTTTCAATATATGACATTCCTGCCATCCCTGGAATTAACCCAGTGAAACTACGCTGCACTGCCTCCATAGCAAGAATATCCTTCCCCAAATTTGGAGACCAAAACTGCACACAATACTCCAGACGGGGTCTCAGCAGGGCCTTGTACAATTGCAGAAGGACCTCTTTGCTCCTATACTCAACTCCACTTGTTAAGAAGGCCAACATGCCATTAGCTTTCTTCACTGCCTGCTGTACCTGTATGCTTACTTTCAGTGACTGATGAACAAGGACACCCAGATCTCGTTGTACTTCCCCTTTTCCTAACGTGACACCATTCAGATAGTAATCTGCCTTCCTGTTCTTGCCACCAAAGTGGATAACCTCACATTTATCCACATTAAACTGCATCTGCCATGCATCTGCCCACTTACCCAACCTGTCCAAGTCACCCTGTGTTCTCATAATATTCTCCTCACATTTCATACTGTCACCCAGCTTTGTGTCATCTGCAAATTTGCTAATGTTACTTTTAATCCCTTCATCTAAATTATTAATGAATATTGTAAATAGCTGCGGTCCCAGCACTGAGCCTTGTGGTACCCCACTAGTCACTGCCTGCCATTCTGAAAAGGACCCGTTAATCCCTACTCTTTGTTTCCTGTCTGCCAACCAATTTTCTATCCATGTCAGTACCATGCTCCCAATAACATGTGCTCTAATTTTGCCCACTAACCTCCTATGTGGGACCTTATCAAAGTCCAGGTACACTTCATCCACTGACTTTCCCATGTCCATTTTCACAGTTACGTCCTCAAAAAATTCCAGAAGATTAGTCAAACATGATTTCCTCTTCGTAAATCCATGCTGACTCGGACCTATCCTGCTACTGCTATCCAAATATGCCGCTATTTCATCTTTTATAATTGATTCCAGTATCTTCCCCACCACTGATATCAGACTAACTGGTCTATAATTGCCTGTTTTCTCTCTCCCTCCTTTCTTAAAAAGTGGGATAACATTAGCTACCCTGCAATCCGCAGGAACTGATCCTGAATCTATAGAACATTGGAAAATGATTACCAATGCGTCCACGATTTCTAGAGCCACCTCCTTAAGTACCCTGGGATGCAGACCATCAGGCCCTGGGGATTTACCAGCTTTCAGTCCCATCAGTTTACCCAACACCATTTTCTGCCTAATGCGAATTTCCTTCAGTTCCTCAGTTACCCTAGGTCCTCTGGCCACTATTACATCTGGGAGATTGTTTGTGTCTTCCCTAGTGAAGACAGATCTAAAGTACCTGTTCAGCTCGTCTGCCATTTCTTGTTCCCCATAATAATTTCACCCATTTCTGTCTTCAAGGGCCCAACTTTGGTCTTAACTGATTTTTTCCTCTTCACATACCTAAAGAAGCTTTTACTATCCTCCCTTATGTTCTTGGCTAGCTTACCTTCGTACCTCATCTTTTCCCCCCGTATTGCCTTTTTAGTTATCTTCTGTTCCTCCTTAAAAGTCTCCCAATCCTTTAGCTTTCCACTCATCCTTGATATGTTATACTTCCTCTCTTTTATTTTTATACTGTCCTTGATTTCCCTTGTCATCCATGGTCACCCCTTACTCCCCTTAGAATCTTTCTTCCTCTTTGGAATGAACTGATCCTGCACCTTCTGTATTATTCCCAGAAATACCTGCCATTGTTGTTCCACTGTCATCCCTGCTAAGGTATCTTTCCAGTCAACTTTGGCCAGCTCCTCCCTCATGTGTCCATAGTCCCCTTTGTTGAACTGTAATACTGACACTTCCGATTTTCCCTTCTCCCTCTCAAATTGTAGATTAAAATTTATCATATTATGGTCACTACCTCCTAATGGCTCCTTTACCTTGAGTTCCCTCATCAAATCCGGTTCATTACACAACACTAAACCCAGAATTGCCTTCTCCCTGGTAGGTTGCAGTACAAGCTGCTCTAAGAATCCATCTCTGAGGCTCTTCACAAACTTCCTTTCCTGGGGTCCAGTTCCAACCTGATTTTCCCAGTCTACCTGCATATTGAAATCCCCCATAACAACCATAGTATTACCTTTGCGACATGCCAATTTTAACTCTTGATTTAATTTGCACCCTATATCTAGGCTACTGTTTGGGGGCCTGTAGGTAACTCCCATTAGGGTCTTTTTGCCCTTACAGTTTCTCAGTTCTATCCATACTGACTCTACATCTCCTGATTCTATGTCCCCGTCGCAAGTGACTGAATTTCATTCCTCACCAACAGAGCCATCCCACCCCCTCTGCCAACCTGTCTGTCCTTTCGATAGGATGTATACTCCTGAATATTCATTTCCCAGCCCTGGTCCTCTTGCAGCCATATCTCTGTTATTCCCACAACATCATACTTGCCAATTTCCAACTGAGCCTCAAGCTCATCCACTTTATTTCTTATGCTCCGTGCATTCATATATAATACTTTTAATCCTTTTAAAGAAATACTTTTACTCCCCTCACCTTTCACATCAATTCCTATTGCACTTGGCCATACTCTCCGATCCCTTCCTGAGTTTTCTGCCCCATTAATTCTCTTGCCTTTCTTTAATTTTTCTTATTCTCTCTTTCCCTTTAACTCCATCCTTATATTTCCAGTTCGTCCCCTCCCTTCTATAATATGATAGAATTCACTCTGAAATTTGAGAAGGAGAAGCTAAAGTCAGATGAATCAGAATTACAGTGGAGTAAAGGGAATTATAGAGACAGGATACTCACAGCATCTCTCCCTGACTCTGTCAGAAGGCTATCTATGCCACAACTCACAGGTGTATTATACAGAGCCCAAGGAACATTTTCCTGGCAAGGTGGGGAGCCTTGTATTTTTGATACATGCAGTTTCAACATTTATACCTGGAAGAGATTTTTGGCTGCATTGTGGGGTCTCTATAGTGCTGTCATTTCTGGAGAATTTTCTAAACACATTCTATTCTATAACATATGCTTGAAAACACCTACCAAACTATCAACTTTTTAATCACTTCTCTTTCTCCAGTTTAACAAATCACATGGAATCACTTTTAGTAAGTTTTCTGGCCTCTTAAATTTGAGGGGGAACATGCTGAAGATATTTGGCACTGTGGTGACTGTGACGGTCTACACATGGTGGTTTTTGAAGAGCTGGAAATCAGTTGGAACTCTCAGTTTTATTGGGAATTCGAGTGAGCTGTGCCGGGAGTGATTTAGTCCACTGGGAATGCAAATCTCACCAGAGTCAAATTCTGGACATTCATTACTGTTGATGACATGCAGGCAAGTTTGATGCATTGATGAATACCATTAGTTAATTTAGAAACACAAGCAAAATCGATTTATCTTCTTTTCGAAATTTAGGCATTGCAGAATCAAATTTACAGGCTTTTATTCTGTAAATACCCAAAGGTACCCAGTATCCATAAACTCATCATTGAAGCATCCAAGCATTGTACAGTCATTAAATCCCATCATATCATGAAGCCTGTTTGTTTGTTTGAGGCTACAATAGATAGCACTAGAATGCAAACACTCTTATGGCCTTTGTAGAATGAGTCTTTTTCCCAGCTTCATGATCCTCTGTCCTAGATTCCCAAACCACATCATGTCTGAAGTCACAGAACATCCCGAGCACCACTTAGAAGTGAAAGCAAAGACAACACTGAGCCACACAATGAGACATGAAGGCAGGTTAGTTAGAATTGGTAGGTTTTAAGAACTGACATAGCAAGAACGGAAATTGAAGCTGGGAATCCTAATTCTTACACCTGGATTGCTTAGAGCTCAGTGACCTAGGCACAAAGATTGGAGAATGAACTTGAGCTCAAAGTTAGAGAAATTCAAGAGTTATCTGTAAATGACAGTGCTGGAGGAAGCTACAGAAACTTGGAAAGGCAAAGGCATGAGAACCGAGAAATTGTTAGACCAAGGAGTTACTATCAGGGACACAGGGTTGAAGGATTCGGTGTGGGTTAATACACTGGGCAAAATCTCAGAAAAACTCTGTTACTGAGAGTAGAAGGTGGGAAATCAGACAGAGCAGCAGCTGAGTAATCAGGTTATATCAGGAGCTAACAGAGATGGAGACGAGGATTTGACAGCTAACAAGCTGGAGCAAAGATACATTTTGTTACTGAACACACAGCCTTAACGGGCACAAATCACATCTGTAAACTAAATCTGAGTATTGAGGTTACAATTAATACTGTTCAGTCTCTGAGTCATTTAAGAGAGGAAAGAAGTGAATGACTGAAGAAAAAAGTTTGTTACAGGGACTCATAACCACAGCTGTAGTCACAGCATTTCATTTTAAAGTAATTATTTTAAAGGTTACCATTGAATCCTATATGGAAACTGTTAAACTATTAAAAGCCATGTATGGCATTGAGCACATGTGGAAAATGCAACAAATTCTGTTGGGGTATTGATGGTACTCAGAAGATTCCAGACGCACTTGAAACTTCTAATCTTCACTAGTGCTTACTGTATTTTTCTGCTAAATTGATTTTCAAATGAAGCTGTGAGAAATGGAAATGCAGAGTGTCATAAAATCACTGGTTTTTTTATGTCAAGATGTTCCTGTCTACTGTAGGTGTCATTTAGTGATCCTATTAAATTATGGTTTCTTTTGCTTTTCTCATTTCTGTCATTTTGAGTCAACCCGGTGATTTCCTCCCACTGATTCCTAACACTGTGTTTCTTGATGTGACAGAATCAACACTGGCAGTTTCTGTTGTTAAAATAGCTGTCTTCTTTGATGAACGTATAACCGGAGACAATGCTAATAACGCTGTCACTTGAAGCTCTAAGCAACAAGGTGACTAAACGGCACAGCTGATCAACATTCTCACTATTTACAACACAGGTCAATGTCTACAATCCACATATTCTACAGATTACCTGCCACACAGGCATAGAACACTACAACACAGAAACAAACCTTCACCCATCTAGATCCTGCCATACTGTTATTCTGCCTCCCATCAAACTGCATCTGGACGGTAGCCCTCTAAATCCTTCTCATTCATGTACTTATCCAAATCTCTCTTAAATGTTCAAATCAAACATGCATCCACCACTTCTACTGGCAGATCATTGCATACTCTCACCACCCTCTGACTGAATGTTCCCCCTCTGCTCCCCCTTTAAATGTTTCACCTTTTACCCTTAGCCTTTAGCCTCTAGCCTCTAGTTCCAGTCTTGCCCAACCTCATTGTAAAATATCTGCCTGTATTTACCCTATCTATTTCCCTCATAATTTTGTATGCCTCTATCACATCTCAAGTCAAGTCACGTCAAGTCGCTTTTTATTATCATTTCGACCATAAACTGCTGGTACAGTACACAGTAAAAACGAAACAACGTTCCTCCAGAACTATGGTGCTACATGAAACAACACAAAACTACACTAGACTAAGTGACACAACACAAGGCTACACTAGACTACATAAGACAACACGAAAACTACACTAGACTACAGGACTACATAAAGTGCACTAAACAGTACAGGCAGTACAATAAATAATAAACAAGATAATAGGCACAGTAGAGAACAAATTACAATATATTAATAAATGATGTAGATGTCAGTCTAGACTCTGGGTATTAAAGAGTCTGATGGCTTGGGGGAAGAAACTGTTGCATAATCTGGTCATGAGAGCCCGAATGCTTCGGTACCTTTTGCCAGATGGCAGGGGGGAGAAGAGTTTGTATGAGGGGTGTGTGGGGTCCTTTACAATACTGTTGGCTTTATGGGTGCAGCATGTGGTGTAAATGTCTGTACTGGCGGGAAGAGAGACCCTGATTATCTTCTCAGCTGACCTCTCTATCCGCTGCAGGGTCTTGCGACCTGAGACGATGCAATTCCGGAACCAGGCAGTGATGCAGCTGCTCAGGATGCTCTCAATACCTCCTCTGTAGAATGTGGTGAGGATGGTGGCGGGGGGGACTTTTCTCAGCCTTTGCAGAAAGTAGAGATGCTGCTGTGCTTTCTTGGCTATGGAGCTGGTGTTGAGGGACCAGGTGAGATTCTCCGCCAGGTGAACACCAAGAAATTCGGTGCTCTTAACGATCTCAATGGAGGAGCTGTCAATATTCAACGGAGAGTGGTCTCTCCGTGCTCTCCTGAAGTCAATAACTGTCTCTTTTGTTTTGTTCACCATCAGAGACAGGTTGTTGGCTCTACACCAGTCCGTTAGACGTTGCACCTCCTCTCTGTATGCTGATCATCGTTCTTGCTGATGAGACCCACCACGGTCGTGTTCTCGGCAAACTTCATGATGTGATTCGAGCTGTGTATTGCCGCACAGTCGTGGGTTAGCAGAGTGAATCTCCCCTCATTCTCCTACATAGCTATACAAGTAGAATTTCTGTCAGCTCTCACTATTTTACCAAATTAAAGGAAATCTAACAGAAAATCTGGAACAACCATTCTCAAGGGCATTCACAAATTGCCCCTACTAACTTTTTAGTCGAAGGAACTAGATTTCACAAAGTAATATAATTGTGTCTAATGATGCAAGCAAAGAGATGGTGAGACAATAAGAGGAAACATTCAATAATGGAAAAAAAAGTGAGCAAAGAATTTATGTTGCAAAGACTTGCAGCCAAGTTGCTCTCCAGCATATTAATCTCCATTTTATGTATTCAGCAAGTCTGTTAGTGGAAAGTCAGCAGTCAGCTGTATCCAGATTGGGTTAGAGGAATCAAAACAGAAAAGGCTTGGAAAATATGTTTGTATTGTTCAACAAGATCATCAGATTGAATGTCTTTTGTTATATTTGTTAACCTAACCAAACCTGGATCATATAAATTGGATAGCTAAACTTGAAGGGTAAACTTGAAATGGCTGGTTCATGGATTCCAGTGAAGCTGAAATCATGGTGAAATATGAAAAGGAACATCGTGACTTTAATTAACTGACTTGGACTCTGGCAGCAGTAATGTCGTATTCTTTTAACAGGACTGGGAAGTTCTGATTTTTCCAGGGTTTTAAGAAATGTGCAAGTTTTTATTTTGCCTTTTGGAAGTTTTATAGAATATTACATTGCTGGTCTGCTTGTTTGCTGTCAGCCAGTACATGCAGCTGATGGTTTTGTCTCAGAAGCTGATAATGATGGAGTCAAATGCCACTGTCGTACTCAAACACACCAGGGTTAAGACATCAGTGCACTACTGCGGCAATGCTGTAATGTCAATCGTGTTGCCTCTCAAATAGCAACATATTGTACTTAACATATACAAATTGTTGGAGGAGCTGCCCTTTACCTCTTCTACCTATCACTTCGCAGCTTCTCACTTCATCCCCCCCTCCATCAGCCACCCACCATCACCTCACCTGGTTTCTTCATTCACCTCTCAACGTGACACATTCAATTGTTCATTCCTTTCCATTGATGCTACCTGCCCTGCTGAGTATCTCCAGCCTTTTCAGTGTGCCACTCTGGATTTTCAGCATTTGCAGAATCTCTTGTGTTTAAAACATTCCCTTTTACAAAGCAATACTATCCAGGGTACTTCACAGGAACTTTGTCAATCAAAATCTGATGCTAATGTTAGAAGATTATCAAGAGCCTGATCCAAAAGGTACATTTTAAGAAGTATCTTACAGGAGGAAAGAGTTGTAGACAGACAGTGAGGTTTTTAAGGAAATTGTTGGACTTAGGATATTCTAAGCTCAAGACTCTTTTGAGTCACTATTTTAAAAAAAGTGAACACAAGGCTAGATATTGAGTTCACTAGATACCTCTGCCTGTTGAAACTTAGTGTAAGTTAAAAATAGATTGTTAAGAACTAACAAAAGGCATGGATAAGGTCCTCAAAAGTACATGGACATTCTGAAATAGGGGTGCCAGTTGTGAGTTGGGTATTCCTGCGGAGGTAGAAATAAGAGATATTGATATTGAAGTATGCTGGATGACCACTACCACCACCTCGCCTCTTTGGCAAATAAGACACCAAGATTATTAACCCATCCTCTTTGTCTAGTGGAATCAAAAAGAACATATCACAACAGAAAGAGAGTTAGGATTCTTCCTCATATGTTCTGTTCAATACTAACCCTTCCCCCGCCCACCCCAGTTTTGAGCCATGAATGAAAATTGGCTGCTCTATCCTCCTTTTATCATATGGCTATAATTTAAAATAAATCATTTGGCTTTAGTGCAATTGAAGTCTTCTAGAATTTATGAAAGGTATGTATATAAGTATAATCTTGAGTGGTAAATTGCTGCATAGTATTTGAGTTAATGTGCATATCGACTATTTTAGCATGAATCTTTGTTGGTTACAAGTCCTGTTATGTTAAGGACATTGTTTTAAACTTCTACCTTAAACAGCAAAATATGTAAAATATGTGGCAGTTAAATATTCTTTGCAAAATATTTCCATTATCATCAAGCGCCAGTCAAACAGATTGATTCTGACACACGGTATTGGGGGTAAGGTATTGGTGTGGGTGGAGAATTGGTTAGCAGACAGGAAGCAAAGAGTGGGAATAAACGGGACCTTTTCAGAATGGCAGGCGGTGACTAGTGGGGTACCGCAAGGCTTAGTGCTGGGACCCCAGTTGTTTACAATATATATTAATGACTTGGATGAGGGAATTGAATGCAGCATCTCCAAGTTTGCGGATGACACGAAGCTGGGTGGCAGTGTTAGCTGTGAGGAGGATGCAAAGAGGATGCAGGGTGACTTGGATAGGTTGGGTGAGTGGGCAAATTCATGGCAGATGCAATTTAATGTGGATAAATGTGAAGTTATCCACTTTGGTGGCAAAAATAGGAAAACAGATTATTATCTGAATGGTGGCCGATTAGGAAAAGGGGAGGTGCAACGAGACCTGGGTGTCATTATACACCAGTCATTGAAAGTGGGCATGCAGGTACAGCAGGCGGTGAAAAGGGCGAATGGTATGCTGGCATTTATAGCGAGAGGATTCGAGTACAGGAGCAGGGAGGTACTACTGCAGTTGTACAAGGCCTTGGTGAGACCACACCTGGAGTATTGTGTGCAGTTTTGGTCCCCTAATCTGAGGAAAGACATCCTTGCCATAGAGGGAGTACAAAGAAGGTTCACCAGATTGATTCCTGGGATGGCAGGACTTTCATATGAAGAAAGACAGGATGAACTGGGCTTGTACTCGTTGGAATTTAGAAGATTGAGGGGGGATCTGATTAAAACGTATAAAATCCTAAAGGGATTGGACAGGCTAGATGCAGGAAGATTGTTCCCGATGTTGGGGAAGTCCAGAACGAGGGGCCACAGTTTGAGGATAGAGGGGAAGCCTTTTAGGACCGAGATTAGGAAAAACTTCTTCACACAGAGAGTGGTGAATCTGTGGAATTCTCTGCCACAGGAAACAGTTGAGGCCAGTTCATTGGCTATATTTAAGAGGGAGTTAGATATGGCCCTTGTGGCTACGGGGATCAGGGGGTATGGAGGGAAGGCTGGGGCGGGGTTCTGAGTTGGATGATCAGCCATGATCATAATAAATGGCGGTGCAGGCTCGAAGGGCCGAATGGCCTACTCCTGCACCTATTTTCTATGTTTCTATGTTAATACTCCCTCCACAGCTCAGATATTCCATCTCCTTTTGCCTGTAAGCAAACAGATTGTCGTGGGGTGTATCCAATCTGCAAAAATAAAGAAGATCATTGCACAAAGGATACATTTTCACCAGTAATTTCAAATAGCACAAGTAAAATTTTCATTCTTCATTTGAGCTGGAGTAACATTCATTGGGTATCTCCTTGGTTTTGGACCACTCACTCTTTACTTCTTTACATGCTGATACAAAACAGCTA
Organism: Mobula hypostoma; assembly: GCF_963921235.1. Classification (NCBI taxonomy): domain Eukaryota; kingdom Metazoa; phylum Chordata; class Chondrichthyes; order Myliobatiformes; family Myliobatidae; genus Mobula; species Mobula hypostoma. The sequence goes on from NC_086100.1 coordinate 120,098,755, forward strand.
TTCTGGAAAAAAGACTTTGCAAATTTGATGCACAAAAGGATTATGTATTTGAAAACCTTCACGTTTTTGAATGACTATTGAACTGATGGCAGAGCTTTCTGCAATGGGTTCTGACTGGCTAATATCTTGCAGCAGGTGTGGAACTCGGAACAGTCAGTTTGGTTTATAATAATCTTTCAACTAAGCTTCTTTTCCCCTCATAATCTGCCATGGTGTGAGGCTGCAATGCAGGAGGAAAGTGCTGTTCCACCATCATGCTCCAAGACATATCAATAGTAAATGTTTGCTCCTCTGTCGATGTCTGGGTGCTTCTGGGTTTGGATTCCTCATCACTGACTGCACTGCAGAATTGTGCTGTATGCTGCAACGTGACGTGGAACAAAACTCCAGCTTGGGCACTGGAACGGCACTGGTTGCGAAGGTCCTTCAGATATTTCCTTTCTTCACAGAAAGGCTGCACTGCTACCTTATGGGTAAGGTCATTTGGATTACCAACCCGCAACATAATATCCACACTCAGCCACTAAGTACGGATTTTATTTTTGAGTGTTCAGTCCCCTGTGACTGCATAGTACCATGTGAAACAGTGCTTTGAAATGCAAAAATATTGCAGGGCAGTAAAAAAAACACCAGGCGTATCCCACCCCTCATGTTCATGTTCAGCGTCATTCTTCATGCTCAACACAAGACTCCTCTCACTTAATACATCTATCAGCACATTCTTTGGTCCATTGCATACTCACCATTCTCCTAGTAAACAGACAGGGTTTCTTTTCTGGCTTAGTAGATTTATTTGTACACTTATGGCCTTTAGTTTTGAATTATCCCTCAAACCGAAATAATGATTTCTTTACACTATCAAAAAAAATATATAATTTTGAAAATCTCATCATCACCTCTCGCCTTGTCATTTCTAGAGAAAGGAGTGGCAGATTAGTCGTATTTTCTCCAGAGTTACTGTTTTCAATTGTGCTTTCATCAAAATAAAATAGAATGCAACAGAATAGAATATTTTGTGTTCTTTGCATAAGACAAAGCTTAAGAAAGTAGAAACATGTTTTAAATGCAGAAGTCTAGTTTAAAGCATTTTTTATGCACAGAAGAATCCAGTTAATTGGGACACATCGGGACCAGTACATTTTGGCCCTATTAAGGGGCTGTCCCCATTAGCCAAAGTTTCATAAAAATAGTTAAAAGGCATATTTTAAAAAGTTAAGCTATCCTTTAACCAATTATGTATTTAAATGAAATACAGAAAAATGTAGACACTTGCAATACTACTACAGCACTATAAAACTGTAAACAACAGGAATTCTGCAGATGCTGGAAATTAAAGCAACATACATCAAAGTTGCTGGTGAACGCAGCAGGCCAGGCAGCATCTATAGGAAGAGGCGCAGTCGACGTTTCAGGCCGAGACCCTTCGTCAGGACTAACTGAAGGAAGAGTGAGTAAGGGATTTGAAAGCTGGAGGGGGAGGGGGAGATGCAAAATGATAGGAGAAGACAGGAGGGGGAGGGATGGAGCCGAGAGCTGGACAGGTGATAGGCAGAAGGGGATACGAGAGGATCATGGGACAGGAGGTCCGGGAAGAAAGACGGGGGGGGGGTGACCCAGAGGATGGGCAAGAGGTATATTCAGAGGGACAGAGGGAGAAAAAGAGTGAGAGAAGGAATGTGTGCATTAAAAAGAGTAACAGATGGGGTACGAGGGGGAGGTGGGGCCTAGCGGAAGTTAGAGAAGTCAATGTTCATGCCATCAGGTTGGAGGCTACCCAGACGGAATATAAGGTGTTGTTCCTCCAACCTGAGTGTGGCTTCATCTTTACAGTAGAGGAGGCCGTGGATAGACATGTCAGAATGGGAATGGGATGTGGAATTAAAATGTGTGGCCACTGGGAGATCCTGCTTTCTCTGGCGGACAGAGCGTAGATGTTCAGCAAAGCGGTCTCCCAGTCTGCGTCGGGTCTCACCAATATATAAAAGGCCACATCGGGAGCACCGGACGCAGTATATCACCCCAGTCGACTCACAGGTGAAGTGATGCCTCACCTGGAAGGACTGTTTGGGGCCCTGAATGGTGGTAAGGGAGGAAGTGTAAGGGCATGTGTAGCACTTGTTCCGCTTACACGGATAAGTGCCAGCAGGGAGATCAGTGGGGAGGGATGGGGGGGACGAATGGACAAGGGAGTTGTGTAGGGAGCGATCCCTGCGGAATGCAGAGAGAGGCGGGGAGGGAAAGATATGCTTAGTGGTGGGATCCCGTTGGAGGTGGCGGAAGTTACGGAGAATAATATGTTGGACCCGGAGGCTGGTGGGGTGGTAGGTGAGGACCAGGGGAACCCTATTCCTAGTGGGGTGGTGGGAGGATGGAGTGAGCGCAGATGTACGTGAAATGGGGGAGATGCGTTTAAGAGCAGAGTTGATAGTGGAGGAAGGGAAGCCCCTTTCTTTAAAAAATGAAGACATCTCCCTCGTCCTAGAATGAAAAGCCTCATCCTGAGAGCAGATGCGGCGGAGACGGAGGAATTGCGAGAAGGAGATGGCGTTTTTGCAAGAGACAGGGTGAGAAGAGGAATAGTCCAGATAGTTGTGAGAGTCAGTAGGCTTATAGTAGACATCAGTGGATAAGCTGTCTCCAGAGACAGAGACAGAAAGGTCTAGAAAGGGGAGGGAGGTGTCAGAAATGGACCAGGTAAACTTGAGGGCAGGGTGAAAGTTGGAGGCAAAGTTAATAAAGTCAACGAGTTCTGCATGGACACCCCGCTCTGGTCTTCTGCCTGCTCTGGATCTCTTTATTGCCAACTGCCGACAGGACATCAACCGTCTCGACTTCACCGCACCTTGTCCCCATTCCAACCTCACTCCTTCGGAACGCTCTGCTCTCCACTCCCTCCGCACTAATCCTAACATTATTATTAAACCCGCTGATAAGGGGGGTGCTGTTGTAGTCTGGCGTACTGACCTCTACCTTGCCGAGGCACAGCGACAACTCGCGGATACCTCCTCTTATTTACCCCTCGATCGTGACCCCACTAAGGAGCACCAGGCCATTGTCTCCCACACTATCAACGACTTTATCCGCTCAGGGGATCTCCCATCCACTGCTACCAACCTTATAGTTCCCACACCCCGCACTTCCCGTTTCTACCTCCTACCCAAGATCCACAAACCTGCCTGTCCTGGCCGACCTATTGTCTCAGCTTGCTCCTGCCCCACCGAACTCGTTTCTGCATACCTCGACACTGTTTTATCACCCCTTGTTCAATCCCTTCCGACCTATGTTCGTGACACTTCTCACGCTCTTAAACTTTTCGATGATTTTAAGTTCCCTGGCCCCCACCGCTTTATTTTCACCTTGGATGTCCAGTCCCTATATACTTCCATCCCCCATCAGGAAGGTCTCAAAGCTCTACGCTTCTTTTTGGATTCCAGACCTAATCAGTTCCCCTCTACCACCACTCTGCTCCGTCTAGCAGAATTAGTCCTTACTCTTAATAATTTCTCCTTTTGCTCCTCCCATTTCCTCCAAACTAAAGGTGTAGCTATGGGCACCCGTATGGGTCCTAGCTATGCCCGCCTTTTTGTTGGGTTTGTGGAACAATCTATGTTCCGTGCCTATTCTGGTATCTGTCCCCCACTTTTCCTTCGCTACATCGACGACTGCATTGGCGCTGCTTCCTGCACGCATGCAGAACTCGTTGACTTTATTAACTTTGCCTCCAACTTTCACCCTGCCCTCAAGTTTACCTGGTCCATTTCTGACACCTCCCTCCCCTTTCTAGATCTTTCTGTCTCTGTCTCTGGAGACAGCTTATCCACTGATGTCTACTATAAGCCTACTGACTCTCACAACTATCTGGACTATTCCTCTTCTCACCCTGTCTCTTGCAAAAACGCCATCCCCTTCTCGCAATTCCTCCGTCTCCGCCGCATCTGCTCTCAGGATGAGGCTTTTCATTCTAGGACGAGGGAGATGTCTTCATTTTTTAAAGAAAGGGGCTTCCCTTTCTCCACTATCAACTCTGCTCTTAAACGCATCTCCCCCATTTCACGTACATCTGCGCTCACTCCATCCTCCCACCACCCCACTAGGAATAGAGTTCCCCTGGTCCTCACCTACCACCCCACCAGCCTCCGGGTCCAACATATTATTCTCCGTAACTTCCGCCACCTCCAACGGGATCCCACCACTAAGCATATCTTTCCCTCCCCGCCTCTCTCTGCATTCCGCAAGGATCGCTCCCTACACAACTCCCTTGTCCATTCGTCCCCCCCATCCCTCCCCACTGATCTCCCTGCTGGCACTTATCCGTGTAAGCGGAACAAGTGCTACACATGCCCTTACACTTCCTCCCTTACCACCATTCAGGGCCCCAAACAGTCCTTCCAGGTGAGGCATCACTTCACCTGTGAGTCGACTGGGGTGATATACTGCGTCCGGTGCTCCCGATGTGGCCTTTTATATATTGGTGAGACCCGACGCAGACTGGGAGACCGCTTTGCTGAACATCTACGCTCTGTCCGCCAGAGAAAGCAGGATCTCCCAGTGGCCACACATTTTAATTCCACATCCCATTCCCATTCTGACATGTCTATCCACGGCCTCCTCTACTGTAAAGATGAAGCCACACTCAGGTTGGAGGAACAACACCTTATATTCCGTCTGGGTAGCCTCCAACCTGATGGCATGAACATTGACTTCTCTAACTTCCGCTAGGCCCCACCTCCCCCTCGTACCCCATCTGTTACTCATTTTTATGCACACATTCTTTCTCTCACTCTCCTTTTTCTCCCTCTGTCCCTCTGAATATACCTCTTGCCCATCCTCTGGGTCACCCCCCCCCCCGTCTTTCTTCCCGGACCTCCTGTCCCATGATCCTCTCGTATCCCCTTCTGCCTATCACCTGTCCAGCTCTCGGCTCCATCCCTCCCCCTCCTGTCTTCTCCTATCATTTTGCATCTCCCCCTCCCCCTCCAGCTTTCAAATCCCTTACTCACTCTTCCTTCAGTTAGTCCTGACGAAGGGTCTCGGCCTGAAACGTCGACTGCGCCTCTTCCTATAGATGCTGCCTGGCCTGCTGCGTTCACCAGCAACTTTGATGTATGTTACTATAAAACTGTGTTAGTTCCTAAAATTTATCGATGGAGGAACTCATCCAGTGTACTCTGCTGTGTTTTTCTTTGATTGACTGTACATGAACAAAGTCAGTGCAGACACCTAATGCACCTAATCAATTAATGATGTGATCCATTGCTTTCTTTGAACATTATAGTGTTGCATGTTTGCAGACCAGGGAACCATTCAGCGTGGCACGATAAAAAAAAAGCCTGTTTCATTGCCATTGTAGTTTTTGAAGCAAGTCGGTGAGTTTTGTAGATTCCCACGTTTCAGCACTTACAGCATCAGCACTATCTTTCTCACCGTGTGCTTTGTCAAATTTAATGTTATGCCAACATTTCTATCGAGACAATCAACCATCTGTTGCTTTAAAACCTTCGTGACCAGCTTCTTATCTAGCTCGCCTGTCGTGATTCCTTTTTAACTGTGGTCCACTAACAAGCATACCTCATCCAGTTACAATGGAAAACCATTGATTGAGGGCCTTTTCAACATCTGGACCTTTACCTTCATGCTTTCATTTTTGAGATATTCCCTGTTGTCCTAGCAAATTGCCCATTCTTCTCACAGTTTATCTTGCTGATGTATCAAGCGTGCAGTTGTAGATTTCAGTACTCTGTTTATCTCTGCTAGCTGACACTGAGCAGTGATAGGTCGATGGCTTTTAACTTGGTTCAGTAGGGTAACTTTTTCAAATCTTTTAATGGCATTTTGGGAAGCATCTGGAATTTTTTCAGGTCAAAATAAAACACTAAATTATCAAAAAATCACTGCTTTTTGATTCAGCATCCATCAGTCCAAATGGATAACATAACACAAGCACACACAACTGACACTATTTAAAAACTGTTCGCTCGAAGCAGAGCGTAGTGTCCAATGGTCACAAGACATGCACGCGTCTGATACTAGGTAGAAACTGTTCAGTAAGTCTCCTGTCCCAATTAAGTGGCCTAGTGTCACAAATAAATCAAGGAAGCCGGCTATTTTCTCAATTTGTTCTTGTTCTTAAAGTGTCGTCCCAAATAAGTGACTGCCCTGCTTAACCAATGGCCCAATTAACCAGAATCCACTGGATTCTAATTTTTCAATTTTTAAAATGTTCATGCATTGAATATTTAATTTTAATATTTCATGTATTGTAATTTGATTTAATGTGACTGCTAACATTAAAATGACGTTTATAAAGCAAAGAGAACATGTACTGTATTAAAGCAAACAACAGGAATTCTGCAGATGCTGGAAATTCAAGCAACACACATAAAAGTTGCTGGTGAACGCAACAGGCCAGGCAGCATCTCTAGGAAGAGGTGCAGTCGACGTTTCAGGCCAAGACCCTTCGTCAGGGCTAACTGAAGGAAGAGTGAGTAAGGGATTTGAAAGTTAGAGGGGGAGGGGGAGATCCAAAATGATAGGAGAAGACTGGAGGGGGAAGGATGGAGCCAAGAGCTGGACAGGTGATAGGCAAAAGGGATACGAGAGGATCATGGGACAGGAGGTCCGGGAAGAAAGACAAGGTGGGGGGGACCCAGAGGATGGGCAAGGGGTATATTCAGAGGCCTTTTTCTCCCTCTGTCCCTCTGAATATACCCCTTGCCCATCCTCTGGGTCCCCCCCCCACCTCTTGTCTTTCTTCCCGGACCTCCTGTCCCATGATCCTCTCGTATCCCTTTTGCCTATCACCTGTCCAGCTCTCAGCTCTATCCCTCCCTCTCCTGTCTTCTATCATTTTGGATCTCCCCCTCCCCCTCCAACTTTCAAATCCCTTACTCACTCTTCCTTCAGTTAGTCCTGACGAAGAGTCTCCGCCTGAAACGTCGACTGCACCTCTTCCTAGAGATGCTGCCATGTACTGTATTAGTTCTATTGATGTGGAGTAAGGTTGAAATGCAAAGCATGATAATCAAATAGATTTAAAATAATGTGCTGAAATGGAATTACATTTAGAATTTATACAATTCGGAATACAGGGTGCTAATTTAGACTATGGGACTGTGGTGTCAGTTGAAGCAGACTGATGAGCTAGTGACAAAGCGAGTTCAATAAATCCGTCTGATAGGTGCTAATGAAGTACGGGATTTGAAATGTATAAGACCAGAACGCTGCTTAAGAGACAGTAGAACAAAGGAGGAGTCGGAACATTCAAAAGGGCCATATCACTTATATGAGTGATTAGATATCACTTATAGAAGATGGTGGAGTGCATGGATGCAACGACCACTCCAGCTCCAACCAATGGTGAAATTTCTTGTCCTGATTGTCCTTTCTATGACTGAAAATCGCAGTTGAATATTAAGAACACTAAAATCAGAAAGTCCACCTTGCTACTGAGCAGAATAATTAAGGTGCTGCAGAGTTATGGACTAACATGGGAAGCAGGTTCTCACTCCATGCGTGATCTACTACAACTACTCAGGGAAATGGCCGTCGCAGGCAGTGGACTTTGACACAGAAGTGTGGCAAGCACACCAGTATTAAAGCGTGACTTAAAGAGGATCCCTGCAGGCCAGCGCACCTGTCAATTCTGCTCACTGGAAAATAAACTGGATTACCTGTGTCTGCATCTGAACCTGCAGAAGACGAGGGATTGCTGCACACTTGTCCTGACAGAAGCGCGGCTTCCAGACACCAATCCAGACTGGCCATCCAGCTGGAAGGCCTAAATTCCTTTTGGGCAGACAGAAATGCTCTGACCTCCAGCCAGACCGAGGGAGCAGGTCTGCTGTATGAATGCTTCGGTTTTAATGGCCCGCATCTCACCACAGATAAGCAATTTTCATTGTGAAATGCAGGCCCTTCTACTTACTGAGGGAGTTCACTGCCATTGTCATTATTGCAATTTACAACCCCCTCCATGCCCATGCTAGTGCTGGGGAAGAGCTGCAGGAGATTAACGGCACAGTCTGCAAACTCGAAGCCTCTCGCCCCACGGTGTCTTCATTGTTGCTAGTCACTTCAACCATGCCAACTTAAAACCAGTCCTGCCAAAATTCTACCAGCATATCAAAGTTCAAAGTAAATTTTATTATCAAAGTACATATATGTCACCATATGTAACCCTGAGATTAATTTTCTTGTGAGTGTACTCAATAAATCTATAGATTAATAACCAGAACAGAATTAATGAAAAACCACCCCACTAAGGTGTTCAATCAGAGTGAAGAAATAATAATAATAATAATAATAAATAAGCAATAAGAATCAAGAACATGAGATGACGAGTTCTTGAAAGAGAATGTAAAAGCATTTCAATGATGGGGCAAATGAAGCTGAGTGAAGTTATCCCCTTCAGTTCAAGAGCCTGATGGTTGAGGGGCAATAACTGTTCCTGAAACTGGTGGTGTGAGTCCTGAAGCCTTTGTACCTTCTTCCTGATGGCAGAAATGAGAAGAGAGCATGTCCTGGGTGGTGGGGCCCCTGATAATGGATGCTGCTTTCCTGCAACAGCGTTTCATATAGATGTGCTCAATGGTGGGGATGGCTTTACCCATTATAGACTGGTCCATATCCACTACTTTTGCAGGATTTTCCATTCAAGAGCATTGATGTTTCCATACCAGGCTCTGCTGCAAGCAGTCAATAAACTCTCTGCTACACATCTATAGAATTTTATCAAAGTTTTAGATGTCATGCTAAATCTCCACAAACTCCTAAGGAAGTGGAAGCACAGCCATGCTTTCTTCCTAATTGCACTTACATAGTGGCCCAGGGCATGTCCTCTGAAATAATAACAGCATGGAATTTAAAGTTGCTGACCCTCTCCACCTCTGATCCTCCGATGAGGACTCCGATGGACCTCTGCTTGTCATAGTCTGGTCCATGAAGTCCATATTCCGGTTCACGGTCCGGTCGATCGACCCTTGCTCCAGGTTTTCCTAACTACCCTGTTTCTGTCCTTGTTGAGTTAATTCAGGCAGCTGCTGCTCGTTGGGGCTGGCTGCATAAATACCTCCAGAGACCAGGGCGTGGTTGCGAGATTGTTCTTGTCCTTACTCCTTGTATCCCTTCCTCTGCCTTCTGTTTCCTCGCCTGAAGCCCTGCCTTGTCTTGCCGGTAACTCTCGCCTCACCTGAAGTTCTTGTCTTGTCTTGCCTTGCTTTGCCTGTAGCCTTGCCTTGTCTTGCTGTCTGGCCCTGGAGCCACCCTGTACCTAGCTCCCTTCCTGTCCCTTGCCTCCGCCCAGGTAAGCCAGGCCGTCTTGCCGTTACCTGGGGTTGGTTCTGCCCCTTCCTGTCCCTTGCCTCTGTCGGGTGGTGATCCGCGCCCATCCGCGCCTCCTGCCTTCAGTCTCGCCTCAATTCTCAAGTCTCCAGCCTCCAGCCTCGTCTCAAGTCTCCTGCCTCCTGCCTCCAGCCTCGCCTCACCTCTTGCCTTGCCAAGCCAAGTCTCTAGTCTCTAGCCTCTCACCTCAAGCTTCAAACCTGTAGATTTCTGCCTCGTCCTGCCTGCCTGCCAAGCCTCATCGTTGCCTAGTTCTGGGGTCCGAGCCAGAGGCAAGACCCAGGTACTGGGTCCTTGTCCAGTCTCTGGCTCGGAGACCAAGCCCGGGCTCCGAGCTCTTTTGTCCAGTCCTGTTCCAGGTTCCTGGTTTTCCTGTCCATGTCCTTGCCATCGCCCTGTATCCTAGTTCTGTCCCAGTACTTCAATGTCTGTGTCTTGCACTTGGGTCCGTTCCCAGTCGTGCATTTATGACACTGCTTTACTTTGCCTGAAGACTATAATCAGCTCCATGGCTTTGCTGACATTGAGTAAGAGGATGTTGTTATGACACCACTCAACCAGATTTTCAATCTCCCTTCTACATGCTGAATCATCACTACCTTTGATTCGGCCTATGATAGTGGTGTCATCAGCAAAGTTGAATATGGCAATGGAGCTGTGCTTAGCCACACAGTCACAAGAGTAAAGTGGTCTAAGCACACAGCCCTGTGGTGCACCTGTGCTGATCAAGGTTGTGGAGGTGGTGTGCCAATCCAAACTGACTGGGGTCTGCAAGTGAGGAAATCCAGGATCCAATTGCACAAGGAGGTACTGAGGCCAAGGTCCTGGAGCTTATTGATTACTTTTTAAGGGGTGATAGTGTTGAATGTTGCACTGTAGTCAATAAAGAGCATCCTGATGTATGCATCTTTGCTGTCCAGATGTTCCAGGGTTGAGTAAAGGGCCAATGAGATGGCATCTGCTGTGAACCTGTTGCTCTGGTAGGCGAATTAGATTGGATTCAAGTTGCTTCTCAATCAAGAGATGTTATGTTTCATCACCAATCTCTCAAAACACTTCACCCAATGTGGATGTAAGTGCTTCTGGGTGATAGTCATTGAGGTAGGTCACCACGTTCTTCTTGGGCACCAGCGTAATTGAAACCTGCTTCAAGCAGGTGGGTCCCTTACCCTGCGGAAGAGTTAAAGATCTTATTGAATACACCAGCTAAGTGATCAGCACAGGTCTTAGTATTTGGCCACGTACCCCATCTGGGCCAGGTGCTTTCCATAGGTTCACCTCCCGAAAGCTGCAGAGACTGAAATCATGGGATCAACAGAGGACGTGGGGGTTCATGATGGCACCTCCATGCTTTGACAGTCAAATTGAGCATAGAAGGCATTGAGCTCATCGGGAAGTGAAGCCCTGTTCTCTCCTATATCCCAAGATTTAACTTTATATGAGGTGATAGTATTCAAGCCCTACCGCAACTGTCAAACATTCATCGTTGTTTCAAGTTTAGTCTGGAACTGCCATGTCCCCCGTGAGATGGCTTTCTAGAGATTATACCTGGACATCTTGTAACTTTCTTGGTCGGCAGGCTTGAATGCTTCTGAGCTGGCTCTCAGCAGATTTCAGATCTTATGGTTCATCCAGTGCTTCTGACTGGGGAAGATCCTGAAAGATTTTGTGGGGACACACTTGTTTACTTCACAATCAGAGGAGAGAGTATATTAGACCTGGTTTATAACCAACATTCATCGAGACTAAGAGGCTATCACCTGTCCTCACCTCAGACACTCAGACAACGTATCCATTTTGCGAATGCCTATATGCAGACCACTGGTTAAATGAATCAGACCAGTTCACAGTGAGATCAGGACCCGGTCAGAAAATGTCACCTCAGCGCTGCAGGGATGCTTCAAATGGCAGAGGCTTTATTTCATTAGGAGTTTGAGAACATTTGGTATGACACCTAAAACAGTCATAAATTTCTACAGATGTACCGTGAAGAGCATCCTAACAGTCTGGTACGGCGGGGCGGGGGGGCAGTGTGCTACTTGTACAGGATCGAAGTAAGCTGCAGAGAGTTGTAAAATTAATCAGCTCCATCATGGGCACTAGTCTCCATAGTATCCAAGATATCTTCAAGGAGCGGTGTCTTAAAAACGCAGCGTTTATCATTAAGGATCCCCCACCACCCAGGGCATGCCCTCTTCTCAATGTTACCATCAGGAAGGAGGTACAGAAGCCTGAAGGCACGTTCTCAGTGATTCAGAAACAGCTTCTTCCCTTCTGCCATCTGATTTCTGAATGAACACTGAACCCATGAAACTATCCCACTACTTTTTAATTTTTTTTTGTTATTTAATATAACTATTTTATATATATATATATAGTCTGTAATTCACAGATTTTTTCCTACATTATCATGTATCGTTTTGTACTGCTGCTGCAAAGTTAACAAATTTCACAACATATGCCGGTGATATTAAACCTGATTCTGATTCAGAAAGCACAGATTGGTGCTTATTCAGGGAGGTGGCTACCTATGATCATCACGTTCACACCAATGAATATGTGGGTTCGGTGACTGGCTATGTAGGAAAGTGCATTGAGGATATCACTGTGATCGAACATTACACTGCCGGGGCACACCAGAAGCCATGGCTGACAGCTGAGATTTGTGCTTTGCTAAGGGACTGGGATACTGCCTTCACATTGAGGCAAAGGAAGACTCTAAGGTCTGTAAGAGCCGTGTGCTCCTGTACCATCAGGAAGGCAAGGCATGAGGACGCACAGAAAATCCACAGACACTTTTGTGACACCGGGGACACACAGTGCATTTAGCAAGGTATACAAACAATAACCAATTACAAGTCCTCCCTGCACGTCAACGACAGCGTCGCCTCCCTTCATGATAGACTGAATGATTTGATGCACGATTTGACCAATTGAATGATGTGACATCGAGGAAAGCCCCCTTTCATCCTGAGGAACAGGCACCCTGTCCGGCCACAGCCATGGTGAGGAGGACCCTAGCCAGGGTAAACCCATGCAAAACTGTATGGCCAGACACCATATCTGGTCAGACGCAGAAGGACTGTGTGGCCTAGGTAACAGAGGTCTTAACAGACATCCTTAACATTGCTTTGAAACAGTTCACTATCCCTACAGGCTTCAATGCAGCCACCATCAGTCTGGTGCCCAAGAGAGCAAAGGTAACTGATAACCGCCCAGTGGCACTGATTTCAATATTCATGATGTCTTTTGAGCAGCTGGCAATGGATTGTATAAAATCCCACCTTTCAGCTACATAGGATCCTTTCCAGTTCACTTGCTGCTCAAACCAGTCCACCGATGATGCCACAAGCTTAGCGATCCATTCCGTCCTGCCCCACGAAGAAAATGATGACTTGGATGTTTATCAACTTCAGCTCAATGTTTAACACACTCATCCCTCAGAGGCTGGTGAATAAACTGTCCACCTTGGGACTTAACAGCCCTCTCCATAACTGGACTTTGGACTTCTTGACAGGGAGACCCCAGTCAGTCCAAGTTTATCAGCAACACCTCAAGCTCCGTCACGCTGAGCTCTGGTGCCCCACAGGGTTGTGTGCTCAGTCACTGCTGTTCTTGCTGCTGACTCATGACTGCACAGACAGATTCAGCTCGAACCACATCATCAAGTTCGCTGATGATACGACAGTGTTTGGCCTCATCAGTAACAATGATGAATTGGCATGCAGAGAGGATGTGCAGAGACTTGTCAAATGGTGTAAGAACAAAAACCTGAGTCTCAACGTGGACCAGACAAGAGAGATGGTTGTGGACGTAAGGAAGGCACAGATCGACCACTCTTCATCGCACATCAAAGGCTCTGCCATGGAGAGAGTGAAAATCATGAAGTTGCTGTGTGTGTACATAACGGGCAATCTAACCTGGGCCTACAACACCTCCTCATTAGTCAAGAAGACACAGCAGTGTCTACACATTCTGAGGAGACGGAGGTGTGCAAGGCTCCCTGTACCCATTCTAAAAACTTTCCACAGGAGCACCATCCAGAGTGTCCTGTCCGGCTGCATCATTGTGTAGTATGGAAGCTGCAAGGTATCAGACCGCAAGACCCTACAGAGGACAGTAAAAACCACCAGGAGGATCATTAGGGTCTCCTTCCCCAATATTTGTGATATTTACCGGGAGCGTTGCAGGCAAAGGGCCCAAAGTATTTTTTAGAATCCCTAACACCCATCCCATGATCTCTTTGACCAACTACCATCAGGAAGGAAGTATGGAAGCATCAGGACTAGGACTGTCAGACGGGGCAACAGCTTCTTCCCTCAGGCTGTGAGACTAATGAATACCCTGCCACCTCCAAGATCTCATCACTAGGACAGCAAGCTGGTTACTGTTTACCTATGCTGCACTTTACCTCGTGTATTTTGAATTATATTTTATGAACTTATTTATTTTATAATATTTTGCTTATGTGCTGTGTGATATATATCATTTGGGTGCATTGTGGTCCGGAGGAATGTTGTTTCATTCAGTTGTGTAACTCTCAGGTTCAGCTAACGGCGTTAGTCTAGGAGAAGACAGTCTCCGGCCTGGCCAAACTTGAGAAATCTTGTTTGCCTAGATGCTGCATGATGTGTTCCCCTGTTACAAATCAGTACCCCGAAATAACAAACAGTACACAACATGCAATTAAACGATTGAGCTTTATAATTCTTAATTTGACTATCGGGTTAGCAAAGAAAACAAAAAGAAAAAGGGCCCATTTTAATGCGCACGTTGGAGCTCATGTTTTCCCATCTGTTCATTTTCCATCAATTTCCCCCACGCGTCGTCGACTCCCGCCCCCATTCCAAGTCTGCTCCATCCTGCCGTCTACAACTTCCCCGTTCTGGCATCTTCTCTCTCCATCTTCTGCCGAACAAAAGCCCATGAATACCTTGCTCTTGGGCACACCAGAAAGAAAACCACCCCCCTCATACGACACCGCACATTCTAAAGCCCCCATTACAGCGAAACCATTTACAGTTGAAGTCAGAAGTTTACATACACCTTAGCCAAATACATTTAAACTCAGTTTTTCACAATTTCTGACATTTAATCCTAGAAAACATTCCCTGTCTTAGGTCAGTTAGGATCACTATTTTATTTTAAGATAGATAGATAGATATACTTTATTGATCCCGAGGGAAATTGGGTTTCGTTACAGCCGCACCAACCAAGAATAGAGCATAAATATAGCAATATAAAAACCACAAACAATCAAACAACAAAATGCAGAACTATGCCAGATGGAAATAAGTCCAGGACCAGCCTATTGGCTCAGGGTGTCTGACCCTTCACGGGAGGAGCTGCAAAGTTCGATGGCCACAGGCAGGAACAACCTCCCGTGACGCCCAGTGTTGTATCTCGGTGGAATATGGCCGGGGTCCAACAGCAAAAAGTTCAATATCTGGTCTACAAACACGTTCCTCGATCGTAATATGACCTGGATTGCACCATCCATTGTTAACCAGAATGTGAAATGTCAGAATAATAGTAGAGAGAATGATTTATTTCAGCTTTTATTTCTGTCATCACTTTCCCAGTGGGTCAGAAATTTATATACACTGCTAGTATTTGGTAACATTGCCTTTAAATTGTTTAACTTGGGTCAAATGTTTTGGATTGCCTTCCACAAGCTTCTCACAGTAAGTTGCTGGAATTTTGTTCCATTCCTCCAGACAGAACTGGTGTAACTGAGTCAGGTTTGTAGGCCTCCTTGCTCACACACACTTTTTCAGTTCTGCCCACAAATTTTCTATCGGATTGATATCAGAAAATGATGTCAAGTTTGCTTTATCGTTGGGAGCAATTTCCAAATGCTAGAAGGTACCACGTTCATCTGTACAAACAATAGTACGCAGATGGCCAGAGAATAGACAAGAATGGTAAAGAAGGAAACAAACTACACAAACCAAAGAAAAAGGGCTAGAATTTAAAGACACATGAAACATATCTTTGAAAGGAACAGGGTAGGATAATACTGGAAACTGGCAGTCAACAATAACAAACAGAAGAAAATCTTATAAGGTGTTACATACCCTGTAACTGGGTTGCCAAACCAGCAGAAATGGACCACCTAGTTGGAGTCTGGATTACTGGAACTAATAAAATTTTATTAAAGAAATAAGTAACACAGTACTCTAATCGTAAGGATATAAATGCAACAAGTTAGCAATGATAAAACACACATGTACACAGAACTAGGATAATAAGATCAATCAAGCTCTATCGCAGTCTAGGGGTAAAATGATCAGTCTCAAGTGACACAGAGTTCAGTTCAGTTTCAGTTCGCAGTAATCACTGTCGTGCTGTTGGGAGAGAGAGAGAGAGAGAGCAAATGCTGATATTCAAATCGGATTCAACAGACCGACCTTTGGTCTTCGCAGTTAGCTATCACTGCGAGCCCTTTTTAATGTCTTCTGAGGTCACCGACTGTGACCCCTCCGTTCCGGATACAATCGTTCTTCTGCGGTGAACCCAGCACCCAGGCAAGGGTGGACACACACACCAGGTTCCCGCCGACTGTACCTTCTCACCCTGTGCGTCTATGGTTGGTCCTGCCACCGGACCTCCAAAACTCACACCAACTTGTGGGGGCACACCGCTTTTCCAGGGTCTTGTTATCTCGTGGTGTCGTGTGTGTGTGTTGCCTTAGCGAACCTGTTCCTTTTATCCCCCTGCTGGGGTATCGCCTGTCCATCAAACTTCAAACAGTTCAGGTTCAAAGCAACCGGTCCTGACAATACTCGGAACTGTGTCTCCTTTCGTTAATCTCTTTAGTCTCCCATTAACATTTCTGAATGTTCCCCCATTGTCTTTCTTATCGGCCTCAATCTTCTGATAACTTGGTCACAAAGGTAATTTTTAGATTAGATAACAACATTCGGAAGGCTGACAAATTGTAGTCAGCAGAAGGACAATGACCTGTGTCATAGCCAGAGGACCAAATTTCACAGTTCTGAGAAACAGACTTACTACCTTTGCTGAGTAGTGCTTGTCTGCATGTCTTGGGCCTGTTACCAGAACATCTGTACCCATTGTGTTTTGTTAAAGTTGCAAACCAGTCTCATGAGTTAGATTAAATTGACAAACCTTTCCCCTGTGTACTTAATATATGCATACCGTACTCATAACAGTACAAATAACTCAGTGATGGAGCCCAGGATATAAGTGCTGAAGAGAAGGTAGTCATGGTAAGGTAGCCATTCGTGCGACACTTTTACATCTTGGGGTGTTGGAGTTTGGCATTCAATTCAAATGTCATCTGTAAGGAGTTTATACATCCTGCCCATGAACTTATGGGTTTCATCCAGGTGCTTCCGTTTCCTCCCACAGTCCAAAGATGTACCAGTTGGTAGGCTAACTGGTCATAAATTTTCCAGCTTAGGCTAGGCTTAAATCGATGGGTTGCTGGGTGGCGTGGCTCGAAGGACAGGAAGGGCCTATTCCACACTGTATTCCTAGATTTAAAAAACTGAAACATTCACAGATACGTTCATCTTAGTTGATCTAATTTGTTTTCCTGAGGTGCCTACCATTTGAGCAACCAGTCTTTAACGAATTCAATTCACTCATGTTAAATTAAGAAAAGGCCAACAGCACTGGATACAACAAAGGTGTTACAATTGAAGTAATCTCCCAACTGAAGTACCAAAGTTCAATGCTCCAGAAGTAGCTTCATCTCTAGCCAGCCTGTGCTAATACAGGTAAAACAACAATATCAACCAGTTAATGTGGAAATTTCCTGTTAAATAAAAAGTGAGAAAAACTAAATCCGGCTAATTACTGCCCAGTCTGTCTAATCTCAATCATCATTAATGTGATGGAAGCTATTGCCAACTGTGCAATTAACTGGCACCAGTTTACCAAAATCCCACACAGAAATGGTCACTTTGGGTTTCACCAGGAGCACGCCACTCCAGACCTCATCACAGCCCCGACCCAAAGACCAATTCGGCTGAATTTCAAAGATGACTGGGCAATGGATTTCAGAAAATACAACAAGACAGCATTTGACTAGGTATGGCACAAAGTTACCAGAGTGAAGTTCAAACCAAAGGACTTTCATGTGCGCCATTATTCCTTGCTGATAGGAAGATGGTTTTCATTGTCAGAGGTCAGGACATTAGGGGGGGCTTCTTCACACAGAGTGGTGGGAGTATGGAATGAGCTGTCAGACGAGGTGGTAAATGCGGGTTCTTTTTAACATTTAAGAATAAATTGGACAGATACATGGATGGGAGGTGTATGGAGGGATATGGTCCGTGTGCAGGTCAGTGGGACTACGCAGAAAATGGTTCGGCACAGCCAAGAAGGGCCAAAGGGCCTGTTTCTGTGCTGTAGTTTCTATGGTTCTATGGTCATTTACCCAAGATCTAGGGCATCCCTGCAGGAGTTCCTCATGACAGTGTTCAGGGTGTAATCATCTTCAGTTGCTTTATCAATGATCTTCATTTCAACATAGGGGCAGGCATGGTGATGTTTACTTATAATTGCACAATATTTAATTCTATTTACACCTCCTCAGAAAATGAGACATCACCTTGGCTGCCAGCAGCAGGATCTCAACAACAGTTAAGCATGGGCTGATAAGTGGCATGAAGCAATGTCAGGCTTCAAAAAGAGAGAATCCTCCACCACTAATATCCCGGGGTTCATCATTGACCAGAAGCTCAGATAAAACAGCCACATAAATACTGTGGCTACAAGAGTAGGTCAGAGACCGAGTAGTATCCAGCAGAGTTTTTCAGCTTTTGTCACGCCAGCTTCTTTCCACCAGCTACAAGCTGCAAGTTATGAGTGGGACAGAATCCTCTCCATTTGCCATGTGACAGCAATGCCAACAGCTCCTACAACATTGACACGACCCGGGGCAAAGCAGCCTCTTTGATTAACATGCTGTACACCATCTGCACACAATGGATACAACACCTACAACATGTTCATCAGTTTTTCCACCCAGGTCACTGGTCAGATTTGGCTCCATTTTTCACAGCATACAAGCTTTGATCCTAACTACAGGATTATCTTTGGTGAAGATTACTTTCAAACAAGGCTGTATCATTGTCCCAATATTTTTTTGCAAGCTTTCTTACCACAATGTTGTACCTCTCTTTTAACAAACTTCACCTGAGGAAATCCAGGATCCAATTACACAAGGGGGTATTGAGCCCCACGTCTTGGAGTGTACTGACTAGTTTTGAGAGGATGATGCTATTAAATGTTGAGCTGTAGTCAATAAAGAGCATCCTGATGTCTGCATCTTTGCTATCCACATCTTCTAGGGTTGTGTGAAGAGCCAATGAGATGGCACCTGCTGTAGACCTGTTGCCTGAATGGGCGAACTGGAGTGGATCTAGCTTGCCACTCAAACAGGATGTTTATGTTTCAATACCAGCCTCTCAAAACATTTCATCATCAGAGATCTTCACCACCCAGGCCATGCTCTTTTCTTGCTGCTGCCACCAGCCTCAGAATACACACCACGAGGTTCAAGACCAGTTACTACCCATCAACCATCAGGCTCTTGAGCAAAAGGAGATAACTAACTACATTCTCTTGACCATCCACTGAGATGTTTCCACAACCAATGATCTCACTTTAAGAACTCTTAATCTTGTTATTTCAAGTTTTCATTATTTATTGCTATTTATATACAGTGACATGCAAAAGTTTGGGCACTCCTGGTCAAAATTTCTGTTACTGTGAATAGCTAAGCGAGTAAAAGATTACCTGATTTCCAAAAGGCATAAAGTTAAAGATGACACATTTTAAAAAATATTTTAAGCAAGATTACTTTTTTTATTTCCATTTTTTACAGTTTCAAAATAACAAAAAGGGGAAAGGGCCCGAAGCAAAGGTTTGGGCATCCTGCACTTAGTAACACCCCCTTTGGCAAGTATCACAGCTTGTAAATGCTTTCTGTAGCCAGCTAAGTCTTTCATTTCTTGTTTGGGGGATTTTCACCCATTCTTCCCTGCAAAAGGCTTCTAGTTCTGTGAGATTCTTGGGTCGTCTTGCATGCAGTGCTCTTTTAAGGTCTATCCACAGATTTTCAATGATGTTTAGGTCAGGGGACTGTCAGGGCCATGGCAAAACCTTCAGTTTTTGCCTCTTGAGGTAGTCCATTGTGGATTTTGAGGTGTGTTTAGGATCATTATCCTGTTGTAGAAGCCGTCCTCTTTTCATCTTCAGCTTTTTTACAGACAGTGTGATGTTTGCTTCCAGAATTTGCTGGTATTTAGTTGAATTCATTCTTTCCTCTACCAGTATATGTTCCCCGTGCCACTGGCTGCAACACAAGCCCCGTGCTTAACAGTTGGAGAGGTGCTCTTTTCATGAAATTCTGCACCCTTTTTTTTTCAAACATCTTTGCTCATTGCGGCCAAAAAGTTCTACTTTAACTTCATCAGTCCACAGGACTTGTTTCCAAAATGCATGTTCCTCTGCAAACTTCTGATGCTGACTTTGTGGTGAGGACACAGGAAAGGTTTTTTTCTGACAACTCTTCCATGAGGGTCATATTTGTGCAGGTGTCGCTGCACAGTAGAAGAGTGCACCACCACTCCAGAGTCTGCTAAATCTTCCTGAAGGTCTTTTGCAGTCAAATGGGGGTTTTGATTTGCCTTTCTAGCAAACGAACAAGCAGTTCTCTCAGAAGGTTTTCTTAGTCTTCAAGACCTCAACTTGACCTCCACTGTTCCTGTTAACTGCCATTTCTTAATTGCATTACAAACTGAGGAAATGGCTACCTGAAAACATTTTGCTATCTTCTTATAGCCTTCCCCTGCATTGTGGGCATCATTTATTTTAATTATCAGAGTGCTAGGCAGCTGCTAAGAGGAGCCCACGGCTGCTGATTGTTGGGTCAAGGTTTGAGGAGTCAGGGTATTTATAAAGCTTTGAAATTTGCATCACCTAACCACCATTTCCCAATGATGACTGTGAACAAGCCATAGCCCTAACAAGCTAATTAAGGTCTGAGACCTTGGTAAAAGTTATCTGAGAGCTCAAATCTCTTGGGGTGCCCAGACTTTTGCATGGTGCTCATTTCCTTTTTTTCACTCTAAAATTGTACAAAACAAAAATAATACACTAATCTTGCTTAAAATGTTGAAAAGAATGTTTCATCTTTAACTTTATGACTCTTGGAGATCAGTTCACCTCCTACTCACTTAACTATACACAATAACAGAAATTTTGACCAGGGGTGCCCAAACTTTTGCATACCACTGTATATTTGCATTTGCAGAGCACAGTTAGTTGTCTTCTGCACTCTGGTTAATCTTTCATTGATACTGTTACAGTTACTATTCTATAGACTTACTGAGTATGTCCACTGGAAAATGTAACTCAGGATTGTATGTGGTGCCATTTACTTTAAAGTTTGAACTGAGCAGTAGCATGCATTTGCATATGCTTGGGGACAGAGTTCCAAAATGTCATCAACTCATTCACTAGAACATATAAAGACAGCACTGATAGTATTTTTCTAGTGCCTTGAGGTGTCTGCTACTGTAGTCCAGGTGTTATATGTACCTGGGATGTGCTGACAATCAACACCTGCGAAACAAAGGCTCCCTATCAATTGGCCACAAATGTACAATCCAGCTCTCTGACAACAAGGGTTCACATTGCACCCTCAAAAATGTGGGTCACCACCTCTATTTTTGGAATCACCACTTGGTAAAAGCAGTCAGTGATAAAATTCACCATTATTTTCAAATATTGGCCCAGCCTTTAGTCAATTGAAGAAAAGGGAATTTGATTATTTCCATCTACAATTTGCAACAAAACTTACAGTCCACAAGGTGCTTCTGAGACCTACATTATGTGCAGCTGGCACCTCACTAGATGCTTAAACATAATACAAATGTGGTCTCCACCAAATCTTCTAAGTTTACTGGACAGATAAGCAAACACTATTGGTATCGTTTGCCAGAATCCCAAGCAATAAGGATCTTACTACACTCAATCAGTTACATTATGTGGACCACATTATTCACATGACGGGCACAAGCTTCCTGAAACTGACACACCATTCCAAGTTCTGTCACAGGAAGAGATTGCCAAGAGAATCTCCCAGGAAAAGATTCAAGGATATAATCAAAGCCCTCTTGCTGATTCCTGGGAATCTTTGGACTCTAACTACTTAAAGTGAGGAAGTAATATTTGGGACAGTATGAGGTATATAGAGTCATCCAATCAGAGCACACAGAAGTTCTGTGTAAATAATTAATGGAATGCACCTATTCTCAAACTATCACCGGCCCACCTCAGTAATCTCCTCCTGTGGAAGAATCTGAGGACCCCTAAACATTTGCCGTATCAGTAACTTCAAAACACACCAAACCCAGAGCGGAAGTCATCCTTGATCCTGAGAGACTGCCTAGGATGAACAGGCAGCAGTAGTCAACTCAACAATACAGGGCCCAAACAGCAGCCCAGAGGGCACAGAGGACACATTCTTGGATACGATGTCCATTTCTGATCTCGCAACAACAACACACTGAAGCAATGGAGGCAATATAGGGATGAGTCAGAACACCTAACTCCATCATTATACCACTTCTTAAGAGATTTTATATCAGAGAAGGTATTACCTGAGAGATCTTAAAGAGGTACTGAAAGTTATTGAGGTTAAGAACCTTACATTTCATCGGGCAGAGATTAGAAAACATTATACATATTCAGACAAGTGAATTGAGTACCTCCATTTCATCCATCAAAAGCAGAACTTACCAGTGGCCAAACATTTTAATTCCAATTCCTTTTCCCATTTCAACATGTGTCAAGATGAGGGAACCCTCAGGGTGGAGGAGTAACACCTTATATTCCGTCTGGGTAGCCTCTAAACTGATGGCGTGAATATCGATTTCTCCTTCTGGTAAAAATTGCCCCACCCTCACCTCTTCCTCTATCCCCACTCTGACCTTTCAGCTACATATCACTCCCCCCTGGATCACCTCCTACTTCCCTGTCTCCTATGGTCCACTCTCCTCTCCGATCAGATTCCTTCATCTCCATCACCTTACTTTTCCCAACCACCTAGCCACCTATCACCTACTAGCTAGCCTCTTTCCTATCCCCCCCCCCCCACATTTCTATTCTGACATCATCCTCCTTCCTTCTCAGTCCTGAAGAAGAGCCTCGGCCCGAAATGTCAACTGTTTATTCATTTTCATTGATGTTGCATGATCTGCTGAGTTCATCCTGCATTTTGTGTGTGTTGTAGTGAATGGTAATGTTAGAATTTATGCTGGGAAACTATTTACACTGAGGTGATTTAATCCTGGAAAAATCAATGAGTGGTAGAGTGAAGGCAGAAAACACACATAAATAAACACTATAATTAAAGGTCAATACATTCCACCTCAGGATGGTTGATGGTTGAATTAAGACAGGCCAACTAGTTTTCACTCTCAGTAATTATCTCAATATTGTTAATGAAAACATAGATTTTTGTCTTCTCTACAGAAAACATCCATTACAGGTGTCCATAATGGCCTCCATTCTCCAGTTATCACAAACTTTAGTTATAGATTACCAAAATGTTACTTTCAGAAAATCTGTACGTCAAGTTCAAGTTTGTCATTCAACCAAACATGAATACCCATGAATGCATCCATATGAAATAGCATTCCTCTAGGGCGAAGGTGCAAAGCACAGTACCAATAATCATACACAGCACAAGGCACACATAGCACAGATAAGATAGCAAGTAAACATACAGTCACACAAAAAATATATATAGCTCAATTCCTAGAGTCACATGTCCTGAAAGTTGATGCTGCATTGGTGTTATCAGCAAGAACAAGGAGTTCTCAGTAGTCTGCAGCAAACGCACACACACAATGCAGCTTATCATTCCACCAATTAAACACTGGAGGGCAGCAGGTAGTACACTGGTAGTAGGGGCCAGTCACCAACCCAGCATGGACATCGTGCTACATCACCTCCGGCGTCTCCTCTCCTGGACTGCTTCAACAGGCAAGCCCACAGAATGAGGCCTAGTACTCGTTACAACCGAGGCCACACAACTCCCCTACCATCTGTCTCCCAGTAAACAAGAGAGATGGGCTTGCAGCATTTTACATTATCAATGGCCAACAGGGTCTTACGATCGCAAAAGAAACGGCCAAGACAATCACTTGCTGTTGGACTGCACACTGCCAAATAAAAACTTATTTCCAGTTATTTCCAACATCTTTTGGGATATCCTATCAAAGGCATTGGCAATTGACTGCAAGGGGCTTGAAATAGCAGACTTAGCTCAGGACAACGAAGGAACACTAAAGCAGATATAAAATTAACAATATTCCAAGCAATCTCTACATCTATTGCATGTAATGTTGTTACACCTGAATCTGAAGGGGAATAATATCCTTGAGGGAAGGTTTGCTAGAACTGTTGGGGAGGGTTTAAACAGTGGAGGAAAGGGAATTACAGAAGAATGAGAGAGGAGCTGGCCAAAGTCGATTGGAAGGGAACACTGGCAGGGATAATGGAAGAGCAACAATAGCTGGAGTTATTAGGATCAACTTGGAAGAAGCAGGATAGAAAGAGGATTGGAAATTTTTTCCAAGTTGCCAAAGGCAACTAAAAAAGGCTGTGAGAAGGGAGAAGATGAAATACAAAGGTAAGCTAGCTAATAATATCAAAGAGGATACCAGGAGTTCCTTCAGATATATAAAGAGTAAAAGAGAGGTGAGAGTAGGTATTGGACTGCTAGAAAATGACACTGGAGAGATAGTAATGGGAGACAAGGAAATGGCAGATGAACTGAATAAGCATTTTGCATCAGTCTTCACTGTTGAAACACTATCAGTATGTCAGATGATCAAGAGCGTCAGAGACAGAGTGAGTGCAGTTGCTATTCATAGGGAGAAGGCATTTGGGAAGCTGAAAGGTCTGAAAGTAGATAATTCACCTCAAGGTTCTGAAAGAAGTAGCTGAAGAGATTCTGGAGGCATTAGTAATGATCTATCAAGAATAACTAGATTCTGGTATGGTTCCAGAGGACTGGAAAATTAGAAAAGTCAATCCACTCTTCAAGAAGGTAAACAGCAGAAGAAAGGAATTTATGGGCTAGTTAGTCTGACCTCAGTGGTCAGGAAGATGTTGGAGTTGATTGTTAAGGATGTGATTTTAGGGCACTTGGAGGCACATGATTAAGTAGGCTCAAGTCATCATGATTTCCTTAAGGGCCAGTCTTGCCTGGCAAACCTGTTGGAATTCTTTGAGGTAATAACACACGGATTAGACAAAAGAGAATCAGTGAACACTGTGTACTTGGATTTTCAGAAGGTCTTTGACAAGGTGGCATACACAAGGCTGCTTAGCAAGATAAGGGCCCATTGCATTACAGGAAGGATTCCAGCATGATATGGCAGGAGGTAAAGAGTGGGAATAAACGGAGCCTTATCTAGTTGGCTGCCGGTAACTAGTGATATTCCACAGGCATTGGCATTAGGGCCGCTTCCTCTTATGATGTATATCAGAGTTTTGAATGACAGAATTTATGGCTCTGTGGCCAAATTTACGGATGATATAAAGACAGATAGAGGTGCAGTTAGTACTGAGGAAACAGGGAGTCTGCAAAACGACAGACAGATTAGAGAATGGGTGAGGAAGTGGCAGATGGAATACCGTGTCAGGAAGTGTATGATCATGCACTTCAGCAGAATAAATAAAAGCATAGACTATTTTCTAAAAGGTGAGAAAATTCAAATGTCCAAGGTGCAAAGGGACTTGGGAGTTCTCATTCAGGAGATTAACTTGCAGTTTAAGTTGGTGGTGAGGAAGGCAAATGCAATATTAGCACTCATTTCAAGAAGACAAGAATTTACAAGCAAGGATATAATGCTGAGGCTATATAAAATATTGGTCAGACCACATTTGGAGTATTGTGAGCACTTTTGGACCCTTTATCTAGGAAAAGATATGCTAACATTGGAGAGAGCCCAGAGGAGCTGCACAAGAATGATTCAGGGAAAGAAAGAGTTAACATATATGGAATGCTTAATGGTCCTGTAGTCACTAGAGTTTAGAAGAATGAGGTGGGGGGGATCACATTGAAACTTATCAAATGTAGACAGACCTTGATAGAGTGAATGTGGAGAGAAGGTTTCCTATGGTGGTGGAGTCTTAAGACCAGAGGACACAGCCTCCGAATATAGGGACATCCATTTAGATTGGAGATGAGGAGGAATTTCTTTAACCAGACGGTGGTGAATCTGTGGAATTCACTGCCACAGTCAGCTGTGGAAGCCAGATCACTGGGTGCAGTTAAGGCTGAGGTTAATAGATTTTTGATAAGTCAGGTAGTGAAAGGTGGAGGGAAGAAGGCAGGAGAATGGGGTTGAAGGGGAAATGGATCAGTGATGATCAAATGACAGAGCAGACTCAATGGGCCAAATGGCCTAATTCTTCTCCTATGTCTTATGGTAATATAGAGCTGAGTATTGTTAATTTCAAAAAATTTCACATCACAATGTTTTGTCGTTTGGATTCAGTGCAAGGATGACAATTGAAAAGTAATTGTAGAATCTATGAAGACATTAGCGGATATCCTTTGTAAAGATTATATTGAAAAAAGCCATAGTGAAGACTCCTTTGGTAAATATAGTAATGATCTGAATCAGTTAAAGAACATGGAGTATAATTGAATTGCAAATATTTATAGTAGATTGATGTTGGATACATTCCAATGTATGCTATCTATTATGCCTCTTTAAAATTGAATTGCTTCATGTAATTAGATTTCCCTTTAAAACAACAATCTTACTTGAGTAGTCCAAAACTCCTGATGTCTAAAATAGGAGTCATTTTCCTGTGGTCATCAGCCTAGCTACAAAGATAAACGCGTAAACGAAAGAAGCTCAAACCATAGCAAACACATTGGATCAGAAATTACACCATGCTGAAGAATGTCTCAGAAAGAGACATTCTTTCGTGTTTGATGGGTTCTTTGGTCAATAAGGTATCATAGTTATCTCACATATGGTATGTTTTTGGCATCATATTATCTCCAATGGGACGAGAGGACTTGGGATGGGTGCAACAACTTATACACTAGACTAATGAATAATACATTCTTAGTACAGCAATTTATCCAAACACAAGTTTATTTTTGAAAATGTGGAAATGCAAGTTATAACTTCCATATGGGAATTCTGCCAGTAATTTTCAGATAGGTGCACCAATGGTACAGCTACTATATGAGGAACAGTACATGTTTATTAAATTTACTGTTTTGTTCTTCTGTGGTTCTAAACTTGTTCAATAGTGAAAGTCTTCTCTCAAAGAATGTTGAAAACTTAATTGCTTTACTCCAAGTACTGAATTAATTTTTAAAGACTGCCTCCCAAATTACATATTTGAACACCTTCTCAATTACCTGTTTTTGTTGTTCTGCGTCAAATGCTGAATAAATCCACTCCAATAGTGTTTCTTGGGACATTTTAGAACATAAAACATCAAACAGCCACCTCAGCCCATGACGTTTTGCCAACTATTATAGGCCTACTCCATGGTTAATTTAGCCCTTCCCCCAGGGGTTATCTTTTCTCCTTTATAAGTTCTTAGTTGGATATCTGCAGGCTTCATTTCAGTATCTTTGAAGTACTATTCAAACTTATTTTGTGGAATGACTGAAACAGCTGAACCAGTGTCTAATTCCATTTTTATTAATTTGCCATTCATGTCTGGTGTAAGCCATTATGCATGTCTATTGATATTTTCACATTGTAAATCCCAAGGCTACTCAATCCTGCATCACTCTCATCATTACCAGATTTTTTATTAACATGCAAATTAGTGCTCTTTTTGAAACTGCAACTTGTTATCTTCTTCTCTTCCCCATGTAGTCCATTTATTTCTGTCACCCCAACATTCTCTTTGTATGTGTCCGATTTTGTTGCATTTTCTGCAAATTTTGTCTTTAGAACTACATTGGTCTGATGTATGTGAGCCCCTGCCACAATGGTAACAAAATTTGTTTGCCCAAGCAATTTTCTGTATCGATGTTGCAATTTTGTTCATGGTCACTTTCACTGCTGATTGCAACACAATTGTGTCTGAAACCTAAGGTATCTGCAATCAACAATCACTTTGGTTATAAGTATTCCTGTAATACTTCCACAATATTAGCAAAGCTCATTTCAGCTGGTTTGGTTGGAGCAGCTAAAATTCTAAGCAAACTGTATACCTTTAAACCCAATAATCTCAGAAAAAGTGGCACTCCCTTTTCATTGGCCATTTCTTTTGCTTCAAAATACAGCTCACTTCATTCAGGATACAATATCTCTTGTGCAATTGAATGCATTTATCTTTCTGATATATGCTTTTTTCTTATTATTAATATTATTACTACTTATAAATCCATGAATTTGTCCACATTTCATCCTTTTTAAACTCAAATGTCTCTGTCCCTTCCCAAAGTAGTGAATACTGCACTTTTTTTTACCTCAAACATCTCGCTGTGCTTTTTAAAAATCAGATATCTGGCTGTGCTTCAGCAGGTAGATAGTCAACTCAGGTTCATTTAAAACTTCCTCGGTGCCACTTTGTAACTCTAAAGCATTAAAAACTAATTGAAAGAGAAACACGGAGCTGGGATAGCTCATGTACATATTTTGTTTAACTTTTGGAGAGACACATTTATATGATATGGTGATGCATTTATATGATGACGCATGCCATTTGCGTACTTTTACATATAAATTGTCATTAATTATTTAATCATACAATATATTTACAATATTTCTCAAATATAACTGGAATATTAAATATACAACACTGGGAGGCTAGTGCCCATGATGGAGCTGGCAGAGTTTAAAATTTGCGAGTGTCTTTGGTGACATATCAATTCTCCTCAAACTCCGAATGAAATATAGTTGCTGTCATGCCTTCTTTCTAACTGTACGTTGGGCCTAGGATAGATCCTCAGAGCTGTTGACACCCAGAAACTTGAAACTGCTCACTCTTTCCACTTCTGATCCCTCGATGAGGACTGGTATGTGTTTCCTTAACTTCTCCTTCCGGAAGTCAATATTCAATTCCTTGGTCTTACTGATATTCAGTGCAATATTGTTGCTGTGGCACCACTCAACCAACTGCTCTATTTTGCTCCTGTATGCAAAGCATCAGGACCTGACAGTATACCAGGATGGGCAACAAAAGCAGTCAATTTTCGAAGCCTTCCGCTGTAATACTCCCCAACTCTTCCTCCACTACACTGATGACTGTACTGGTGCTGTTTCTTGCACCCATGCTGAGCTCACCAATTTCATCAACTTTGCCTCTAATTTCCACCCTGCCCTGAAATTCAGTTGGTCCATTTCTGACAACTCTCCCTCCCCTTTCTCGATCTCTCTGTCTCCATCTCTTGAGACAAGATGTCAACCGACATCTTCTAGAAACCTACTAATTTCCACATGACTATATCTCTTCCCGCTCTATTGCCTATAAAAATCCTATTCCTTTTCTTTTAGTTCCTTTCCCTCCACCAGATGCGGCTTTCTATTCAGGATATCAGAGATGTCCTCCTTCTTCAAAGAACGGGGTTTCCCTTCCTCCACTTTTGTTACTGCCCTCACCCACATCTCTTCCATTTCTAGATTATCTGTGCTCATGTCATCTTCCCACCGCATTAACAGTGTCAGAGTTCCTCTTGTCCTTACCAATCACCGTGAGCCTCTGCATCCAACACGTCACCTTCTGCAACTTCTATCATCTCCAAAGAGATCCTGTCGCTTAACATATCTTTACCTCTCCTCCACAACTCTCTCCGCTTTCCACAGGGATCGCTCTCTCCATGATTTCCTTGTCAATTTGTCCCTCCCTGCTAATCTCCCTCCTGACACCTATCCCTGCAAGTAGCCTAAGTTCCACCCGCCCATTCACTTCCTCCCGCACCTTCATTCAGGACCCCAAACAGTCCTTCCAGGTGAGGCAACACTTCACATGCAAATCTGCCAGGGTCATCTATTGTGTGCAGTGCTCCCAATGAAGACTCCTCTACATTGGTGAGACCCGTCGTAAAATGGGAAACTGCTTCATCGAGCAACTCCACTCCATCAGCCAAAAGCGGAATTTCCTGATGGCCAAATATTTTATTTCTGATTCCCATTTCGACATGTTGCTCCATGGCCTCCTCTTGTGCCAAGATGAGGCCACCCTCAGGGTGGAGAAGGAACACCTTTTATTCCATTTGGGTACTGTCCAACCTGATGGCATGAATATTGATTTCTTCTTCCAGAAGTTTTTTCCTCCCCCTCCCCTCTTTTTCTATTCCCCACTCTGACCTTTCACCTCACCTCACCTGCCTATCACTTCCCTCTGGGTCCCTCCTCCTTCCCTTTCTCCTGTGGCTCACTATTCTCTCTATCAGATTCCTCCTTCTCTGGCCCTTGAACTTTCCCACCCACCTGGCTCCACCAGCTTCCAAGTACCTTGAAACTGCCCTGTCATGTTAGCCATTTCAGCCCTAGGTGGGGAAAAGCCTCTGACTATCCACACAATCAATGCCTCTCATCATCTTACACATCTCTATCAGGTCACCTCACATCCTCCGTCACTCCAAGGAGAAAAGGCCAAGTTCACTCAACCTATGAGGGACGAGGGAGGTGTCCTCCTTTTTTAAAGAAAGGGGCTTCCTTTTCTCCACCATCAACTCTGCTCTCAAACGCACCTCCCCCATTTCACGCACATCAGCTCTCACTCCATCCTCCCGCCACCCCACTAGGAATAGGGTTCCCCTGGTCCTCACCTACCACCCCACCAGCCTCCGGGTCCAACATATTATTCTCCGTAACTTTCGCCACCTCCCTTACCACCATTCAGGGCCCCAGACAGTCCTTCCAGGTGAGGCGACACTTCACCTGTGAGTCGGCTGGGGTGATATACTGCGTCCGGTGCTCCCGATGTGGCTTTCTATACATTGGCGAGACCCAACACAGACTGAGAGACCGCTTTGCTGAAAACCTACACTCTGTCCGCCAGAGAAAGCAGGATCTCCCAGTGGCCACACATTTTAATTCCACATCCCATTCCCATTCTGACATGTCTATCCAAGGCCTCCTCTACTGTAAAGATGAAGCCACACTCAGGTTGGAGGAACAACACCTTATATTCTGTCTGGGTAGTCTCCAACCTGATGGCATGAATATTGACTTCTCAAACTTCCACTAATGCCTCACCTCCCCCTCGTACCCCATCCGTTATTTATTTTTATATACACATTCTTTCTCTCACTCACCCTCTGTCCCTGTGACTATACCCCTTGCCCATCCTCTGGGTTCCCCCTCCCCGCTTGTCTTTCTCCCTGGGCCTCCTGTCCCATGATCCTCTCGTATCCGCTTTTGCCTATCACCTGTCCAGCTCTTGGCTCCATCCCTCCCCCTCCTGTCTTCTCCTATCATTTTTGATCTCTCCCTCCCCCTCCCACTTTCAAATCTCTTACTAACTTTTCCTTCAGTTAGTCTTGACGAAGGGTCTCGGCCTGAAACGTCGACTGTACCTCCTCCTCGAGATGCTGCCTGGCCTGCTGCGTTCAACAGCAACTTTGATGTGTGTTGCTTGAATTTCCAGCAACTGCAGAATTCCTGTTGTTTGCTATTCTCATAAGGCATGCTTCCCAATCCAGGCAACATCCTTGAAAATCTCCTCTATACCCTTTCTATAATTTCAACATCCTTCCTGTAGTGAGGTGACCAGAACTGAGCACAGTATGCCAAGTGGGGTCTGATCAGGTCCCTATATAGCTGTAACATTACCTCTTGGCTCCTGAACTCAATCCCACAGTTGATGAAGGCCAGTACACCGTATTGGCGCAGCAGCCTTGAGTGTCCTTTGGACTCAGACCTCAAGATCCCTCTGATCTTCCACACTGCCAAGATTCTTACTATTAATACTATATTCTGCCATAATTGACCTACCAAAATGAACCACCTCACACTTACCTGGGTTGAACTCCATTTGCCACTTCTCAGCCCAGTTTTGCATCCTATCAATGTCCTGTTGTAACCTCTGACAGCCCTCCACACTATCCAAAACACCTCCAAACTTTGTGTCATCAGCAAATTTACTAACCCATCCCTCCACTTCCTCATCCAGGTCATTTATAAAAATCACAAAGAGTAGGGGTCCCAGAACAGATCCCTGAGGCACACCACTAGTCACCAACCTCCATGCAGAATATGACACTAACTATCACCACTCTTTGCCTTCTGTGGGCAAACCAATTCTGGATTCACAAAGCAAGGTTCCCTTTGATCCCATGCCTCCTTAATTTCTCAATAAGCCTTGCATGGGGTACCTTATCAAATGCCTTGCTGAAATCCATATACACAACATCAGGGGTCCCCAACCCTTTTTGCAATGTGGACCGGTTTATTATTAACAATATTCTTGCGGGCTGGCCGACCCGGGGGGAGGGTATGGTTGCCAACGCACAAGAGTAGTAGTCAAATACATTGTGGTTACCCCGAGAAAGACTACAATGACCATGAAGTCTTGCGTGGGCACCAGTACTAATGTGTGTGCGTGCCAATTTTTTTCTACAAATCGTTTTTGGCGATTCTGTTCAGGGGGGTGGAGAATGTTAATCATGGCAGGAATATAGGTGATAAGTGGCTAATACACTCAATTTCGTTTCTAAAAAGGTTTATCTAATGAATTTAATATTAAACACACAACGCATATTTTCCTCGCATGAATATAGTGATAAGTCAGTTATCAGGGGAGCTTGAAGTAAGTGTTGAACGGACTTCCAGTAGAAGTGGTAGAGGCAGGTTCGATATTATCATTTAAAGAAAAAATTGGATAGCTATATGGACAGGAAAGGAATGGAGGGTTTTGGGCTGAGAGCAGGTCGGTGGGACTAGGTGAAAGTAGCATTCGGCACGGACGAGAAGGGCTGAGATGGCTTGTTTCCGTGCTGTAATTGTTATATGGTCATATAAGTGACTTATAAGTCAATAGCATCATAATATTTTAAGTAACGTCTGGATATTAAACACACAGCACAGATTTCCCCCGTATGAGCATATAAAATCATTGCAACATACCAATATCGCTGAATCACTGGGAGCCCTGGGCTTGTTTTCCTGCAACAAGACGGTCCTATCGAGGGGTGATGGGAGACAGCGATACTCGAAGGGGGTTCCTTATGTCCAGTCTATTCCGCAATTTAGTTTTCGTTGCATTTATTGCAGAGATATGTTCGAAATGGAAGCAACATTTTCAGTGCTTTTGTGGCTATCTCAGGATATTTAGCCTTGATTTTGATCCAGAATGCCGGCAGAGATGTTATGTCAAACGTACTTTTCAGCCCACCGTCATTTGCAAGCTCGGGGAGTTGATCTCCTTCCCGCGCTGACATGGATGATGCGTGGGTAGTGACCTTGCGTGCGTTCAAGCTCAACGGAGGGCGTGACAGGGAATGAGGAAAGGTGCAGCTGACTTATATCACCAAATCATATCGTTTCCTCGCGGCCCAGTAGCACATGCTTTGCGGCCCGGTGGTTGGGGACCACTGCACTACATCTACTGCTCTACCTTCAATGTGTTTAGTCACATCCTTAAAAAATTGACTCAGGCTCGTAAGGCATGACGTGACTTTGACAAAGCCATGCTGACTATTCCTAATCATATTATGCCTCTCCAAATGTTCATAAGTCCTGCCTCTCAGGATCTTCTCCATCAACTTACCAACCACTGAAGTAAAGACTCGCTGGTCTATAATTTCTTGGGCTATCTCTACTCACTGTTACGAGAATACACATAAAATTAAGATGTTTGCTGGCCTGGGCTAGCATCAGTGGCATCAGCAGTTGGTCTGCCACCTGCCCTCAGGGGAAGGAGAGATAAGGAACAATGGAGCAGCGTCTGGAGATGTGTAATGAAGGGATGTGGGAGGAAGAGCTGTCTGGAGCGGCTCCCCCCTTTGAGCCCTGAACTGTTTGAAGTGATGGACAGGCGATACCCCAGCAGGGGGATAAAAAGGGACAGGTTCGCTAAGACAGACACACACGCCACCCGAGGTAACGAGACCCTGGAAGCGGTGCGCTTCTCACGAGTGGGTGAGAAGTCCCAGACAACGACAAGGGTGGAAAGGTACGATCAGCGGGAACCCGGTGTGTGTCCGCCCTTGCCTGGGTGCCGGGTTCACTGCAGAGGATCGACCGCATCTGGAGGAGGGGTCACAGTCGGTGACCTCAGGTGACATCACCAAGGACCCGCCCAAATGCTGTTTGTGAGCCATCTCGCTGGTCTGTGAGCCATCTTGCTGGTCTGTGAGTGAAGCCGTTCTGAATGATGAGTTGTTCCTATTCTATCTCTCTCTTCCCCCACGTTGTCCACCGCCATGGCAACGATTACTGCGAACTGAACTACAAACTGGACTGAACTTTGAGTCATTTTGAAATTGGTCATTTAACCCCTAGACAACGATAGAGCTTGATTGATGCTGTTATCTTAATTCTGTGCACATGTGTGGTTATCATTGTTGAATTGTTGCATTTATTATCCTTTCGATTAATGTGTTGCTTGTTTCTTTAATAAAACTTTCTTAGTTCTAGTACTCCAGACTCCAACTGAGTGATCCATTTCTGCTGGTTTGGCAACCCAGTTACGGGGTACGTAACATAAGTGGGGGCTCGTCCGGGATTTTGAACGCTAAATTTGGGACGGAGTAAATTGATTGGGTTAAAATTCCCGAAAGAAAGAAAAGACAAACAGCAGAAATGGAGGTTGAGGAATTTATAAAGGCGCCGACCTTGGAGGCATTAGAGGATGCCAGGAAATCGGAATTGATAGCTGTGGCCAAACGGGTGAATCTTGCTAAGGTGAAGTCGACAATGAGGAGAGAGGAGATACACAGAGCTATTGTAGAGCACTATGTATCTAAAGGTGTGTTTCCCCAAGGTGAGCTGGGGGAGGTGTCTATTGAAAAACCTGCTGGAGACGCGGTACAGGTACAGCTTGAAAAACTGAGACTCGAGCACGAGTTCCGGGTACGGCAGTTAGAACACGAAGAGAAGCAGTTAGAAAGGCAGGAGAGAGAGTTAGAAAGGCGGGAGAAAGAGAGAGAGTTAGAAAGGCAGGAGAGAGAGAAAGAGGTAGAAAGGCAAGAGAGAGAAAGACAGTTGGAGAGAGAGGAGAAACAGAGGGAAAGGGAATTTGAGCTGGAGAAGTTAAAGATAAGGGCCGAGCAGGGGCTCGTGCCGAACCAAGGTGGAGGGTTCCGGGCGACCCAGGAGGTTAGGCTGGTTCCCCCATTTGACGATACCGATGTGGATCGGTACTTTCTCCACTTCGAAAAAATAGCTATAAGTCAGGAATGGCCGAGGGATAAGTGGGTTGTCTTACTTCAGAGTGTACTGAAAGGGAAAGCCCAACAAGCTTACTCCGCTTTATCCCCGGAAGATGCCCAGAAGTATGAGGTGGTGAAGGAGGCCATCCTCAGGACTTATGAGTTGGTCCCGGAGGCATACCGGCAGAGGTTCCGGAATGCGAGGAAGCGGTGGGACCGCACGTATTTGGAGTTTGCTCGTGAGATGCAAACATATTGTGAGCGTTGGTGCGCCTCGAAAGGGGTAGAGGGGGATTATGACAGACTGCTGCAACTGGTTCTGATTGAGCAGTTTAAAGGTTGTGTCCCTGAGGGTATGAGACCCTACCTCGATGAGAAAGAGGCAGCCACGTTAGCCGCAACTGCTAAGTTAGCGGATGAGTATGCGTTGACGCATAAAATGAAGGTTGCCCCGAGTAAAGGCTACCAGAAGGGTAGTCAGGACGGCGGGGAGAGTCCACCGGAAAAGTCAGAAAGTAAGCCGGGGACTAGTGAAAAGGATAAGGTAGACCGGGAGCAGCCTGGTAGGAAGTCTCCTGGGGTCGTCTGTTATAATTGTGGGAAAGTCGGACACTTTGCGTCCAGGTGCTTTGCCCCAAGGAAGGAGACGGGGAAAGGAAAAGCGGAAATTTTGAATGGCTGTATTGAGCTGTTAAGCGAACCGCTAGGGAAGGACAGGTCTGAAAAAGTCCAGGAAGGGCGCGAGAGGTTTATCTCGGCCGGACTGGTGTCAGTGAAAAAGAGGTTAAAACCAGTTCCAGTGCGGATCTGGAGAGACACGGGAGCGTGTCAGTCACTAATACTGAAGAGTGTATTAGAGTTTAGCTCAGAGACCCAGACTGGGGAGGTAGAGGTCAAAGGTGTTGGGGAAGGGACAGAGTCAGTCCCTTTGCACCAGATACATTTACAGAGCAACCTGGTCTCTGGACTAGTCACGATCGGGGTGAGGTCCGAATTACCGATGAAAGACGTGGAAGTCTTGCTCGGTAATGACATCGCCGGAGGAATCGTGTTCCCAGTCGTGAGATTGACGGGTCAGCCTGCCAGCATGGAGGCCCCGCCCGCGATGGTGAATTTGGCTGAAACATTTCTGCCAACCTTGTATGAGACAGGGTGTAGTGAGATAAGTGGTAGTGAGGGAGCTGGGACGGACGTAGCAGTAGCCGGGAAAGAATTTGTGCAGACGCAGGAGCGAGACGAGGGGCTGATGGTTTTTGCCGAGACCGCTCTCTCTGACACAGCCTTGACAAGCTATTGTGCGGATAAGGAGGTGCTAAGGAAGAAAGGGAAATCAAGTACAGCATCCGCAGATGAGGAGTGGGGGGTGGTGCAAAAGAGTTATGGGGATGAGGTTTTTAACATGGCCCACGAGGTACCCCCCGGTGGACATTTTGCGGTGCTGGAGGAAACAGTTGGTGGAATCATGAAAGAGATTTACCGGCTGCCCAGGGGGAAGAATGTTATTGATCATGACCGACGCGAACTGAGACGGTCACCGGCTTTTGATATGCTAACAAACCTAGTCGGTGTTAGCGTGGAAATCAATGAAGCTAGGGGCCCCTTGATAAGAGGAAAAAACCATTTTGAAAAGATTAGGATGGGATCGGTCAGATGGGAGAAGGCTATTGTTTTGGCCAGGTCTACTGATAAGGTCTCTCCCTTAATCCCCGAAGGAGTAATTAAACGACTCGCACCCATGTGTTTGATTGTCCCGAGGAAATGCAAAGAACTGGGACGTTGGGTTATGTCGGTTACAATAGGGCGGCCAAGCAAACAACACCCATATTTTTTGAGTAATTCAGTGACTAAAGGGCTGATGAACACAGAGGTGTGTATTGGCAATTTAACACGGCTGTCTGAAGCCAGCGTGATAGTGAGCCTTGGAAAAAATGAATTCGGCCACACGAGAGTCACTTACCTGGGAATTGTGGTGACACAGGGGCAGCTGGCAGTGATGCAAGCTACAGTGCAGGCTATCGCTGACCTCCCAACCCCGACAGACAAGAGGGCCCTCAGAAGGCTCTTGGAGATGGTGGGGTACTGCAGGAAGTTTTGCAATAACTCTGCGGTCAATACCCGTCCCCCTCCTACTAAGCCCTTGCGAGAGAAAACTGAGTCGGAATGGGACGACCCTTGTTATTGTGGTCCGGGACAAAACCAAATGAGAGGTTACATTGGTCGCAATTCATCAGTGTTTTTGGCCACTATGAAGTTTGCTGAGTTGGAGCCTGGTCTAAGGGATTATTAATAACACGTGTAAAAGGAACAGAAAATGTGATGACTGTCTGTCAAGGTGTTGACAGCTTCAAATTCTCTGTATTAGCTAAATAACTGTTAAAGATGTATATTGTGTATGTATCAGATAATGTAGTCATGTTTGTAATTTTTACCTCCCGGTAAAAATCCTTAAAGGGGGGAAGTGTTACGAGAATACACATAAAATTAAGATGTTTGCTGGCCTGGGCTAGCATCAGTGGCATCAGCAGTTGGTCTGCCACCTGCCCTCAGGGGAAGGAGAGATAAGGAACAATGGAGCAGCGTCTGGAGATGTGTAATGAAGGGATGTGGGAGGAAGAGCTGTCTGGAGCGGCTCCCCCCTTTGAGCCCTGAACTGTTTGAAGTGATGGACAGGCGATACCCCAGCAGGGGGATAAAAAGGGACAGGTTCGCTAAGACAGACACACACGCCACCCGAGGTAACGAGACCCTGGAAGCGGTGCGCTTCTCACGAGTGGGTGAGAAGTCCCAGACAACGACAAGGGTGAAAAGGTACGATCAGCGGGAACCCGGTGTGTGTCCGCCCTTGCCTGGGTGCGGGTTCACTGCAGAGGATCGACCGCATCTGGAGGAGGGGTCACAGTCGGTGACCTCAGGTGACATCACCAAGGACCCGCCCAAATGCTGTTTGTGAGCCATCTCGCTGGTCTGTGAGCCATCTTGCTGGTCTGTGAGTGAAGCCGTTCTGAATGATGAGTTGTTCCTATTCTATCTCTCTCTTCCCCCACGTTGTCCACCGCCATGGCAACGATTACTGCGAACTGAACTACAAACTGGACTGAACTTTGAGTCATTTTGAAATTGGTCATTTAACCCCTAGACAACGATAGAGCTTGATTGATGCTGTTATCTTAATTCTGTGCACATGTGTGGTTATCATTGTTGAATTGTTGCATTTATTATCCTTTCGATTAATGTGTTGCTTGTTTCTTTAATAAAACTTTCTTAGTTCTAGTACTCCAGACTCCAACTGAGTGATCCATTTCTGCTGGTTTGGCAACCCAGTTACGGGGTACGTAACATCACTTTCTTGAATAAAGGAACAACATTTCCAACCCTCTAATCCTCCGGAACCTCTCCCGTCCCCATTAATGATGCAAAGATCATTGCCAGAGGCTCAGCAATCTCCTCCCTTGCCCCCCACAGTAGCCTGGGGTATATCTCATCTAGTCCCAGTGACTTAACCAACTTGATGCTTTCCAAAAGCTCCACCACACCCTCTTCCTTAATGTCTATATGCTCAAACTTTTCAGTCTGCTGTAGGTCATCCCTACAATCGCCAAGGTCCTTTTCTGTAGTGAATACTGAAGCAAAGTATTAAGTACCTCTGCTACCTCCTCTGGTTCCATACACTGTCATACTTGATTGGTCCTATTCTCTCACATTTTATCCTCTTACTCTTCACATACATGTGGAATGCCTTGGGGTTTTCCATAATCCTATTCCATGTACCTCCTGCAAGGCTCATTGAGAAAGTAAGGAGGCATGGGAACCAAGAGGACATTGCTTTGTGGATCCAGAACTGGCTTGCCCACAGAAGCCAAAGAGTGGTTGTAGACGGGTCATATTCTGCATGGCGGTCGGTAACCAGTGGTGTGACTCAGGGTCTGTTCTGGGACCCCTACTGTTAGTGATTTTTATTTGATGCAGTGTAGAAGTATGAGTTTAGTTTGAAATTAAGTAAGTTGTTACAAAACAGAAGGATGCTTCCCTGTCTGAGGGCCCTTGGACCAAGTGCAGTGTCTCAGGAGAAGGCAAAGACCATTCTGGATTGAGATGAGGAGAATCTTTGGAATTCTCCAAAGGCAAAGCAGATTCAGTTATTGAATTCATTTAACTCTAAGACCAACAGATTTATAGATATTAACAACATCAAGGGACATGGGGATAGTGCAGTGAAGTGGTATAGAAGCTGAAAATCAGCCATGGTTTTGAAAGGCAGTGCAGCATGAAAAAGGAACAAATAGCCAACTACTTCTCCCTTTCCTTATGTTCTATTTCTTGTCGCCTTCTTTTTCCGTCTCAGTTGAACTATCTGAAGAGGATACAAGTTTTTCATCATTCTCACCCTGCATTTCTGAAACTTTTCTGTTGCTGACTGAAACCGTGCCAATCTGGAGACCAAGCTAATCAACAGATCTTTTTTACACAAGGGCTGTCTTGCACCTGCGAAAATGTACATAGAGCTGCAAATCTGGGCATTAGCTTAATCTGGCTAGCTTCAGCACAGATAAAATTGACCTGCTGTACAGGCAAACATGTCATTAATCATCTGTTCAGGATTAATGAGACATAGACTGGGATATCCTACATATGTGTCTCTGAAAGGATCCAAAGGTAAAATTGTTATGGGCAGTGAAGGATTTGACAGCTACTGGCAACACTAGGAGGCTGCAGATATCTGTCATTACTTGACGAGACAAGACATGCTCTTAATCGGATGTGTGGAGTAAACACTGTCTGCCTGCACAACCATAATCCAGGCAATATCTTCAGTGAACAGCAGTCCTCTACAGCTGCCCTCTCTGCTATACTTCTTTCCACAGTTCTGCTTTCTACAGAAGCCCTCACTGTTGTCCAAGTCTTTCAAAAGCTGCTTTGCTGCATGTACTCATACAGTTGTGTTTCTAAGGTATTACCTAAGGCAGCCATATGTGTTTGCTGAATCCTTAAGAAGGATAGGAGAGGAATTTCATCAAAACTTTGAGCAAACAAGATACTTTAAAAGTCTCAAGAGCATGCAAGCTCATAGCTGTGGAGAGTAAGTGCTCAACACAAAACTTCCAGAGGATCCTTCAATTCTCACTGTATTCTTGAAAAAGGATTTAACATTTCAGGACCAAGGGTCTTTTAGCACGAATGTTAACTCTTTCTGTTCCCATAACTGGTGCCTGATCTGCTGAACATCTCCAGCGTTTTTCAGGTGTTACTTCAGCTTTGTTTCCTTGATTTTTCAGTCACTGTGTTTTTCAGCCTGGTTTCTTCTGGAGCTCCTCTCCTCCAACCCCTCCAAGGCTCGCCCCTGCCTGAGAAGCCCATGTACACAAATGTCAATTGAAATATCACGCTGTAGAGCTGGAGTGACAAAGTGGGTTTGGGAGAAGGGTTCAGCTACGAAACTACTCAATGACAATCGGGGTTTTAGTGGCTGCTTTTGCTATTTTCTACTGTTATTTCAGTGATTGATATATTCCATTAGGCAAATGGTCTTTCCCAAGGGATCTGCATGCATGTGACCCAAGGCATTCCAATTAAACTTGATGTCTGTAGGATAAGCTCAGCTTCTCAATGCACTGATATTTTAAGTAGTTTTACCTACTTCATCTACATCTTACAGGATTAAAATTCAGCCCAATATGTCTTAACACCTTCAATGAAGGTACAGGAGCTGCAAAAGTGGAAGATAAACTGCCAGAAAATGCAGTTAGTAAGTGATTGCTACAGGGAGTGTGAAATCCAAACGCCAGCAAACGTTATAATTAGGATGGGGCTGAAGTGGAAGAGTGTAGTAATTTAAATTCCTGTTCAATAAACTGTATAACTATTTCCATTGTTACTTCAGATCATTTTAAAGGATATCACTGCAATCAAAAGGTCCCCTTCTCCATGGAATGGAAATGAATGGGAAAATGGCACTGCACAAATGCAATGAAATAAAGGTGGGTTTTGAATCAATCTCAATTTACTCTAAAGGTAACTTTAAGTTGGCTCAGTTCTGTGAGACTGTGGAGAGCCCTAGGTGATGACTTGGGCTAAAGCAATCTAAAATTCATTTCCTGTTATGGCAGTAGTAATACAGTTAGGAATTATAGGACATCATTGAAAAATGAAGCAAAATGTGATTGACAACTGATCCAGTGCTTTAAGCATTCACCATCTGCACTTATACAAACATGTGCATTAACAAATTGCACAGTAGAAACCAGCTGAGGATTCTTGGATGTTGCTTCCAAAAACTGTGAACCCTAACACAAAGGACAAGAGCAAAATAATGCATGCAAACAAAACCACTTTAAGGGCCTTTCCAAATCACATTTCACCTTCTTCCAAACAAACATACAAATTAATTGTAGAAGTATGCCACTCTGACCACTGAGCCTGCCCTTGGGTGTTAACATCTCTAATAGCCCATCTTTGTCCATCCACATAGACGTTATGGCTAAGCAAGCACACTGGCGTCTCTATTTCCTTAGATGACTAACAGAATTTAGCACGTCCCTGTTAGCCCCCACCTATTTTGTAGATGCAGCATAGGAAACATCTTATCCAGATGGATCACAGCTTGGTAGAGTAATTACTCTGCCAGGACTGCGAAAAATTGCGGAGACTTGTGGATATAGCTCAGTCCATCCTGAAAACCAGCCTCTCCTCTGGGAACTTGGTCTACACTTCCCACTCTCTTGTGAAAGCAGCCCAGTTAATCAAAAGCCCCTCACACCCTAGGCATTCCCTGTTCTCCCCAATTCTCGCTGGCAGAAGATACAAAACCTTGAAAACACACACCACTCGGCTTCATGAAAGCTTCTATTCTGCTGTCATAGGACTTCTTGTACTATAAAGATGAACTCTTGACCTGACAGTATACCTCACCATTGCCCTTGCACTTTATAGTCTACCTGCACTGCACTTCGTTTGTACCTGTAACTGTAAGGCTATATTCTGCAGTCCATTATGGTTTTCACCTGGTACTTCTGTACCTCGGAGAGCTGAATGGATGATATGCAAACCAAAGTTTCTCACTGTATCTCAGGGCATGATCTCCGATAAAATTATGATAAAAATTACAGCTGACTAACTGTAACCTCAACTTTGCATTTCTGTCTACCTGCAGTAACCTTTGACCTTCCCTCCTTTGCTTCTCAAGATCTCCAACTGCCTTAAAAAAATCTCAGAAGGTTCTATTTCCACTGCCCTTTGAGGAAGTAAGTTTCAATGACTTCCAAATCTCGCATAAAAAAGTCTTTTTTTAAATACTTTAGCACAGTGATCCCAGTTTTAGGTTCCTGCACAGCCTCCTCAAGTCCGGTCAGGATCTTATACTGCGTGTGTTAACCAAGTCCCTCTTTACTCTCAGAAATGTCTTTATGTTCTTTCATGAATTGAGTTGCAATCCCAGAGTGTCGTGCTCAGTAACACAGTGGCTATGCCTTCACCCTGTGGATAGTAGTGTTTCAACAAGGTGAGTCATCTTCAACTTCACTGCGCACACTTGTTTACCCTAAAATATGTAATTTACAAAATTTATAATTATGAAATACAGTATATCATGTATATTTTACACCTGTGTATATGTAGGCATTGCTGCAGGGGAGCCAATGCCACAGCTCTACCTCAGCTGCCAAAATTCTATAACATTTATTAATGGGGCACCATCTTCACTACAGTGAGGCCAAAATGGCAGCTGCTCAGTGACACATGTGGGTCTCAATTGTTTAAATTGTAGCGTGGTGATTGGCACACCGCTTTGTCGTACAGGCGACCCGGGATCAATTCTTGCCGCTGCCTGTAAAGAGGTTGTTCATTCTCGCCATGACCGCATGGGTTTCCTCCGGGTGCTCCGGTTTCCACCCACTGTCCAAAGATGTACCAGTTGATAGGTTAATCAGTCATTGTAAATTGTCCAATGATTTGGCTCAGATTAAATTGGGCGTTGCTGGGTGGCATGGCTTGCAGGGCTGGAACGGCCTATTCTGTGTTGTATCTCGATCAATCAGTACATAAATAAGTAAATAATGTGAATGTGAGAAAACTATGGAAATCAGCTTTGATAAATCTCTGATTAGGACTTGTTGGTTTTGTTTCACTTTTGTGATATCTAGAAGGTGATGGGCAATGTTCTCTCCAATTTGTAATGACCAGTGTGCACAAAAAACTTGTGCTGTGCAGTTTTTTGTAGAGTGACAATAACACATGCGCATTGAATTTTTAAGTGGAAGTAAACCTGAAGCTATTGTAAGGATAATAAACTACCAAGTCCAGTTTTTATTCATTGTTTAAAAGAAATGAAATCTGTCAATAAGAACTTTGATCTCCTCTGGGTTTGATTGTTTTCATTCTTGTTCATCTGCACTCTCACAAAACATATGTAACAGGCCTGTAATAGGTAATGCAAGATTTTTCCACATTAGGGCTTTTGCCCATTGTCCATACGTTATTTGCTTGCTAAATGATGCTTTACAAAGTCGAGTTTCCAAATATCAGTCCTCCAGTAACTTTTGTATCATGACAATACACACAGCTGACACTAGTTTCTACGTTTGTATATTGTATGTAAGTATTTCTCGTAGCTGCATGTTCCTAACTTCATAAGCTTTCAGTGTAAGAATTTCCACTATTACATTAAGCCATTCTGTTTTAAATGAACTAGCAGTTCTTTTGCACTTCATGCACTTTGCTTCTTTGGAATTCGACATAGTGAATCAATAATTTCCTCAATAAAAACAGTATAAATAAGCCAGTTCTAAAATCTGCAGCCAATTCATCACAAACTCCGCGTTTTCAACACTATCTGCATCAGAAACCAGAAAAGGAAATGTGATTGTGTACGATCGCAAAATATACTTAACATACCAATGAAACAGAGGATATGCAGTTTAAAATCCTCTGTGTGCACATCAGACCATGAGACATAAGAGCAGAATTAGGCCATTCAGCCCATCGAGTCTGCTCTGCCATTCCATCATGGCGGATCCCGGATCCCACTCAACCCAGTACTCCTGCTTTCATGCCATATCCTTTGTGCCCTGACCAATCAGGAATCTATTGACTTCTGCCTTAAATATACTCATGGACTTGGCCTCCATCACAGTCTGTGGCAGAGTGTTCTACAATTATCTGACTATAAAAATTCTTCTTTACCTCTGTTCTAAAAGGTCAGCCTTCAATTTTGAGGCTGTGCCTCTACTTCTGAATACCCCCACTAGAGGAAACAACTCTTGCACATCCACCCTATCTAGTCCTTTTAACATTCAGTAGGTTTCAATGAGATCCCCCCACCCCCATTCTTCTAAATTCAAGTGAGTACAGGCCCAAAGCTGCCAAACACTCCTCATATGTTAACCCCTTCATTCCTGGAATCATCTCAAGAACCTCCTCTGGACTCTCTCCAATGACAACACATCCTTTCTGAGATACGGGGCCCAGAACTGTTGACAATACTCTAAGTGCAGCCTGACACATGTCTTATAAAGCCTCAGCATTATCTCCTTGCTTTTATACAGTGTATTCTATTCCCCTTGAAATAAATGCCAATATTGTATTTGCCTTCTTTACCACAGACTCAACCTGTAAATTAACCTTCTGGGAGTCTTACACAAGGACTCCTCAGTCCCTCTGCGCCTCTGATATTTGAACCTCTCCCATTTAGATAATAGTTCGCACAATTGTTCCTTTTACCAAAGTGCATTATTATACATTTCCCAACACTATATTCCATCTGCCACTTTTTTGCTCATTCTTCCAATTTGTCTAAGTCCTGCTGCAATCGCATTGCTTCCTCAGCACTACCTACCCCTCCACCTAT
Source organism: Mobula hypostoma (assembly GCF_963921235.1). NCBI lineage: Eukaryota > Metazoa > Chordata > Chondrichthyes > Myliobatiformes > Myliobatidae > Mobula > Mobula hypostoma. Next base: position 120,143,286 of record NC_086100.1, read on the forward strand.
TTTCACATCATCTTCACATTTTGCCACAAAGCCATCAATTCCATCATCAAAGTCATTGACAAACAATGTGAAAAGTGGTGGTCCTAATACTGATCTCTGAGGAACACCACCAGTCACTGGCTGCCAACCAGAAAAGGCCCCCTTTATTCCCACACCTTAGAGGGAACATTAGTGGTGGGGTTGGGGAAGGGATGTGGGTGGACACACAAAGATACCTGTTGCTGAAGAAATTAAACTGCATTACAAATTCAGAAAAAACAAGCTACTACTTTCATCAGCTTGTCAGAGAGAGGCTAAATTTCTGTTGTCCAGATTCTTCAGCTCTCAACAGCTTACATTCCTTTTCATATTCTGATGCTGAGAGGCTGTTCCAGGAAGTTGATTGTCCAAGGGGCACCAATTCAGAATCAGTGGCCACATATGGCCAGAGTGCCAGTCTGACCGAACTATCAGTTTTGAAATGACTTGGGTCAAGAAGGAAAGAATTCCTCACACCTTCCATGAATGCACCACACTTCTTGCACTCAACAGCGCCTTCCTCTCGAGTTTATGAAAGAATACTACCAATGCTCATGAAGCTGAGTCATTACCTTTTCTTCCACAGCTTTCATTTGCAAGTGTCACTTCACTCACATTCTATGCCCTTATTATACCATCCCCTCACTGATTACATGTGATTACTTTCATCTATCTCTTTCTCCCCGTCCCCACTCAAGTCTGGACATTGAATGCCATGGAAGTAAAAGATATGCACACTTCTAATATTCTTGTTGCAAGTGGAATCCAAGTCCGCAGCAGCTAGGTGAGATCAGTGAAAAAGCCATTGTATCTATCTTCTTCTGCAGATTGTACCCTGCTTTTATTCCTAGTGAACTTATTATTACTGGCATGTAACAAAAAATGATTATAAATTCTTTTTTTCTCTCCTTGATTTCTTGCAGGACTATCTTGTCACCTCTTTAACATCAGGCAATGCCATCAGTTCAATTCCTGTACAGTCACTGGCTCTATTATATAGTTGCAACATTTTATAGCACTGCCAAATATGTCAATACTTGCTGTTCGCTAGAGCAATGTAAAATTAATCTTCTTTTCCAAATTCTTCCCATCATTTTATATCTTCTGCTGCTTCACATAGATATCAAGCAGTTGCAACTTGTGCAAACCATCCCATGCTCCATCAACTCTTCAAATAAAAAGAATCCGTCCTCACTCTGGTGATCATTTTAAATTGGTTACCTCTTATCACTTGGTCCTCTACCAAAGTAAATAATCTTCTTCTCCTCACATGGATAATTTCATTCCTTTCAACCACTTGTGGCTAGATTCTTCCATATCCACACTTTCAAAAGTCATGCTACCTTTATCTCCTACTCCGCATGAAACGGTCCCTATAAGTAATGATCATTACACTGGAAGATGAAGAAAATCCCTTTATTGCATTAGTAGCTGCGTTTTGGACCCATGTGTGAGTTGTAAACACTATAGGACATCCCAAGATTGTGAAACGTGCAATGTTAGTATTGAACTTTTTCTTTTTATTTAAGTGCAAAGTAGGTGAAATTTAATCCAACCAAACTCACCATGTCCTGCGTGAGTGAAAAGAACTAATGTCTAGACTCAACCACAAACAGCTGCCCTCTGATAGAATTATTATGCTCCAGTCTCTTAAAGGTCAGAATCAAGTTTCTTTCAAGCATAACATATTTAATAGTTTTCCTTCAATTTCAGTTTATTGCAATTGTGAACATTTGTAAATACAAATTAGGAGCAGAGTAGCCCATTTTGTCCCTCTAGCCGGCTCCACAATTTATCAAGATCAGGCTCAACTCTACATTATCTTCTCTAATAACCTTTCACTCCCACACCCAAGGCTTATCAAGAATTTAGGTATCACTATCTTAAGAACTTTTAAAGACCCTCTCCAACCACTGAGGAAGAAATGGTTCCAAAGATTCACAATCCCCAAAGAGAGAAAAGAAAATCAACTAATCTCAGTTTTTAATAAGTAACCTCTTACTTTCTCACAGTAACTCCAGTCTTAGACTCTCTCAAAAGAGATGTCCTCCCTGCAATCACCCCATCAAGATACCCTCAAAATCCTCTGCTGTTGAAAATAACCAAATCATAGAAATGGTGCATATCTTTTTCTCCTTCTTCAGCCCATCACCCCCTACTGGGGCATAGGCTGCAGACAGCAGCTCTCCACAATCCTCTGTCCTACGCCAGACTTTCAAATAGCTTCCAAGTGTAGCCCATCTTTGAATATCCTTTCTTTTTACAGGGATGAGGTCTTTGGAGCTTCTGTCGCAATTTCTGTAGCCCCATCCTGAAAAAACCCAGAGCTACAGACGGTGATATGAACTCCATCTGCGACCTGTCTTAAACACATTGCCCCTCGGCTTTGCAATGTACCCACATGGCCCACTCTATGAATCAGCTTTGCCTCCTCCTGCCACATGCAACATTGTCAGGCATACATTAAAGATTATACAGAAAGTGTCTGAATTGAATTGACATTATTACTTACATCCTTCGTATACATGAGGAGTAAAAATCTTTACGTCTCCAGCTAAATGTGCAATTTATAGTAATTTATAATAAATAGTGTGTACAACAATATAACACAGAAATACAATTGTGTCAGCATGAATTAATCAGTCTGATGGCCTGATGGAAGAAGCTGTTCCGGAGCCTGGCTTTTATGTTGCAGTACTGCTTCCCAGATGGTAGCAGCTGAAACAGTTTGTGGTTGGGGTGACTCGGGTCCCCAATGATCCTTCGGGCCCTTTTTACACACCTGTCTTTGTAAGTGTCCTGAATAGTGGGAAGGTATTATCTACAGATGCGACAGACTAATCTACGTACTAGCTTAGAGATTTTCTCCATATTCTACCTAATATTTCAACTTGACTATTACCCAGAAAAACAGAACATTTGATTGTAGCCACCTTGTCATGTGCAAACAATATGTTGTCTTTTCTATTTTTAATAACGATGACAAATCAAAAGTGCTTCAATGGTTGTGATGCTCTTTGGGACACTGTGAAAGTAAACAGTAAAAGATCACTCAAATGATAAAAACAGAAAATGAGGGAACTAGTGAGTCATTTATCAGTCCCATCACCACAACAGCTATTATGGTACAAATTTGCAATAGCGAAAGAAATCTGTACTAGCGTGGAGCACACAGCACTCCAGCTGAGCTTTCATTGAATTCCTTGTGGAGCAGCTTTCTCGTGGCCTCTCACAGATGCTGCAAATCTGTCACTTCTCAGCCCATTTTTGGATCAATATCTAAATTGCCTCAGATCAGTAAATTACCCACTCAGAGGCCACTCTATCAGGTACACCTGCTTACTAATGCAAATATCTAATCAGCCAAACATGTGGCAGAAAATTAATTCATAAAAGCATGCAGACATGGTCAAGAGGTTCAGTTGTTGCTCAGACCTAACATCAGAATGGGGAAGAAATGTGACCCAAGTGACTTTGACCATGGAATAATGTGCCAGACAGGGTGGTTTGAGTATCTCAAACTGGTGATCTCCTGAGTCTTTCATATACAACAGACTGTAAAACTTACGGAGAATGATGCAAAATGCACAAAAAATAATCCAGCGAGCAGCAGTTCTGTGGGCAATACTATCTTGGTAATGAGAGAGTTCAGAGGGTAATGGTCAGACTGGTTCAGGCTGACAGAAAGATGACAGCAACTCAAATAACCACACATTACAACAATGGTGTGCAGAAAGCCTCTCTGAACACAACATTGAACCTTGAAGTGGATGGACTGTCTACAGCAGCAAAAGACCACAAACATACTTTATTAGGTACCTCCTGTGGCCACTGGGTGCATGTAGATTAGGGAATGAGCAAGGTCTGTGTACAGGAAACATCTAATACCAGCATTGATTCAGACCCCAAGACTTCAGCAATGACACAATAACTATTGACATTGAACTGGACCTTTTAATGACTGGAGGAATTATTAAATTAGGGAGGCTCCCACTAGCAGCCTGTGCAATCAAGTAGCACACTGCAGTCTACTCTGAATAATAGTGCCACTTTCAAGGACAGTGCACCTGGGTCCTCAGAACAATCTATACCCTCATATCCACAGCGTTTGTGGAATCCTAGTTTCCACTGTTTAATGCAAAATCTCATCCTAGAGGGATGTTTGAATCAAATGAATACTGCACTTTTTTTTCTTTTTATACTCAGTTCTCCAAAATAAATGAAAGTGATAAGCTGCAGGTCTTTGGTGGTGATAACAGGAATCTGAAGTGTACTTCCTTGCCTGGTCCAAACGGTGGGTCCCCGTCCCCCCCACTATTACTGGTAGGTTTCATAAGAAATTGAGAGTCTTGGAAAACTGGGTTCTCTTCTCCTACCACACTTCCACCACCATTCAAATAATTGTGATATCTAAGAATTATTTATCATCAGACCTCAAGTGTGAATCATTATACGGCAGCAGAGAAAATATGAACTATTATTAGTGGACCTCCACAAAAAATACTCAGTCATTATTTATCCAATCAGTTTAAGTAGTGCTGCACAATGATTTTCAAGTGCAGAGTCTAACTGGCCAACCTTTTCTAAAGGTCACCTATATTAAATATGTCTAATTTTATCCAAATAACATATTGCTATATTTAACACTGTTTAGTAGACCAAATGCAAAAAAAATTAACAAGTTAGTTTCTGTATGGACTGTTACCATAATAATATAAGCCATTAATATTTCCTTATATTAAATGGTGTTGTGATTTTATGTGTTTGACAGTATAATTTGCTTCAAATAATTATTTTTCCAATTCTTAGATAGAATCCCATTTTTGAATCAAAGTGTTTTCTCTTTTTAAAATTAAAGTTTAATTATTAAAATAATTAAAACCTGAGATCCCACCAAGTGAGAAATCAACTTCCCAATTCCTTTGACCCCACCATAGACGGCACCACAGGAAACAAGTGGAAACATGGCTTGTGAGATGGTCCATCCATCACTTTTGACGCCAAAGAACTTCTGTGAACTTCAATGTTCTGTATACACAAAGTTTCAAGTTTCATAAATGCAAAATTGAAAAGTATTGTTTCATCTTACAGGACTCAATGCTACTCTCAGGAAATATCAATAGCTTTTGCTTATCAGTCTTTCCAATAAAACCATTCTCTGTCATATTCTTAACTTCAAGATTTCAGGTTAACTTTTAATAGATCGGTTGAGATAAATATGCCATTTTTAGAAGGATAAAATCAACCACTTAAAATTTATTTTCACTCTTTTATTAGAGGCAGCAGTCCAGGTAATTAATTAAATTTATGAAACATGGATGTTAACTACTGTTGATGATTTGTCCTTAATAGATGTATCAAAATATAACAATGATCACTCAATAGATTATCACATCATGCCCAAAAAATATTCCCACCAAAGGCATAGGTTCAAGTTACAGCAGAACCCACCCTTAAGGGTTGAAAAACACTTCCTTCAAGGATTAGATGCTGCCAAATAAAATTCTCTTGGACTGATTTTAATTACCAAAGAAAACCAATGAGTTTTTTTTTTCAGAGATGTTATTTTCCCCAAATAGACATGGGTGTTTTGATCGGCTTTTTCAACTCACTTGCAGATGCTTGGAGTAGAAATTGTGCAGATGTTGATCAACAAAATTTTGTAATTCTGTGGAGAAGGCTTAATGGACAAGAGGATTAGTCCCCATGGTATTGGCATGGAATCAGATAGTCTTATTATTTCATCTGCATTAATTTATTTTCCAACTATATTTGGTCACTTCTGTAATAAAATAACCTTATCAGCTACTGCAATCTGACCTGAATAAATATTTAATATAAAATCTCCTGCCTTGTACAAGTTAAACACTCCACCTATTCCAAAATTTCCATGTCTGAATAAACATGGTTGTACATTCTCACTCTGGCATGTCTGGTTGTTTGTGATAAGATAATGTTTAATTTGATTCTTAACTCTTTTAAGAAGTTACAATATTTCTAATGCAGGTTCAGCATTCCTTATCTGAAATGCTTGGGGCCAGGAGTGTTTTTAGATTATGGAGTTTTTGAGATCTTGGAATATTTGCATCTATCCAATGAGATGAGTTGGGGATGGGACCATAGTATAAACACAAAATCCATTTACATTACATATACAGTTTATGTGCAGCTCACAGTGCAAACAGTGTGCAGTCGGAGCACAGTCTGACGTGACGGAGCTGGGTCCTCCACAGACTGTCGGAGTTGAATGAAGGCCCCTGACCACATCTATTACCAGATTCCAGCACTGCAATTGGCTTCATATTCACCATTGGTTTCAAACAGCCTCCTGTTCCACAGCAACTATGAAGGGATGGGAGTAGTTTTATTTCGTATTTTTAATAATTTTGTGCATGGAACAATTACCTTCAATCTTCAGTTCATCATGGTGGACTATTTCATGATCAGCATACAGTTAAGTGGCATAATGTTCACTCTAACACTGATGAATCCATTCTTTCAGTGCACAAATTGAGATCTTCATTTTTCACTTTTTGCAGTTTTTTTCCCTGTTTTTCATCAGCTTCTGTTCATTACATATGTGAGGTCACTTTTCAAAACTGTCTGTGGTGCACAGGAACCCGCACCTTGGAACCTTCCCAGCACCTTGTGGAATTTTCCAGTTGTGACTTCATACTCAAAAAAACACTTGGATTTCAGGAGGTTTTCAGAGTTTGGAATTTCAGATATTAAACCTATATTTGCTACCATGAACAAACTGAGCAAACAGGATACTCTGACTTAGCTCTTTGCTATTAAAAATGGAGGAATTTCTTCCTCAGTAGCCATCATCCCTGGTGGCCAACCAAAAGAGATTTTCCTCCATGGGTAAATTGTTCTGATTATATCGAGTCTGCGTGGTGAATTCTACTTGGTATGATTAGTTCTGGAACTTATTTGAAACACTTTCCAACTGCACGGGAATGCTTCATGCAGTCAACACCAATCTCCACAAACCCCTAACTGTGAATTCAGCAATGTAAGTCTGCAAAGTCTAAAAGGAACACTCTTGAAAGTGATCTCAGGGAAATTATTCCATGTCAGATATATATGCAGCACCTTAGCATTGCTTTTGTCTCTGCTTCTCAGTGTAATTTTTACCAGTTCTGTCCACTCTTCAAAGGTGAAAAAGGTTGAATTCTGGAAGTAAAGAGACAGGCTGATCTTACTTTACAAAACCAACAATTACTTTCTTTTACTGGCTCTTTTAACACAAACAAACATTGATTTTTATTCCTTCTATAGTGCTGTAAAACATCACAAGAACTGCACACAAGTATTATTGTTACATTATTCAGCACACAATGGCAATGAATCATGTCGTATATTTAATATTTCAGTAATATTTGAGTAGCATTGTAAAAATATTGTTTCATTAAGCATTCTTCGTTGTTTGCATAATTTATTACATGTGGCTCAGGAACTGGTGTAGGAGGGAGAGCATCAGATTTTGCGGGACCCATAGAGAAGAGAAGGTTTGACCCTGAACTGGAAGGGAACTAATATCCTAATCAGAAGGTAGTCTAACTAGAGTTGCAGGGGGATGGGAACCAGTGTGCCAGAACACTTTGTGGAGAGGTTGTGGAGATCTCAAACAAAGTCAGGAATCTAAAGGTTGAGCACTGCACTGCTAATGTCCTGAGCTGTGTATATTTCAATGTAAGAAGTATTGTAGGAAAGGCAGACCAGCTCAGGGCATGGAGCCACACATGGAATATTGTGCCATTAGTCAGACTTGGTTGCGGGAGGGGCAGGACTGGGGTTCTGTTGTTTTAGTAGTGACAGAGTGGAAGGGATTAAAGGGGGAGAGGTGGCATTACTAGAAAGGGAAAATGTCACGGCAGTGCTCAATCAGGATAGACTGGAGAAATCGTCTAGCGAGGCGATATGGGTGGAAATGAGAAATAAGAAAGGCATGAGCATGTTAATGGGGCTATATTACAGGCAACCCAACAGTCTGAGGGATTTAGAGGAACAAATTTGCAGAGAGGTTGCAGACTGTTGCAAGAAACCTAAGGATGTTATTGTAGGTGATTTTAACTTTCCTTATATTGACTAGGCCTCCCATACTGTAAAAGGACTGGATGGGATAGTTTATCAAATGTGTTCGGGAAAATTTCCTTAATAAGTACATAGATGTCCCAATGTAATAGTTGACTTTTTAAGGAATGAAACAGGGCAGGTGACAGAAGTTTATATAGGGGAACACTTTGCATCTAGTGATCACAATGCCATGACTTTCAAAGTAAATCTGTAAAATGATAGCTGTGGTTCACGGGTTGAGAATCTAAATTCAAGAAAGGCTAATATTGATGCTATCAGAAAGGATCTGGCAAGTGTGGATTGGGACAGGCTGTTTACTGGCAAAGGTGTCCTTGGTAAGTGGAAGGCCTTGAGAAGTAACATTTTGGGCCGGTCAGAATTAAAGCAAACAGATGTAGGGAACAACACACACAAAATGCTGGTGGAACACATGTAGATGTAGGGAACTTTGGTTTTCAAGAGATATTGAGGACCTGGTTAAGATTAAAAAAATGGGGCAGAGCAGGTATAGGCAGGTAGGAACAAATGGGCTGCTTATGGAGTACAAGGAATTCAGGAGAACACAAGAAGGAAAATCAGGAGGGCTAACAGAAAGGCATGAGGTTGCCATAGCAGACAAGGTGAAGGAGAATCCTAAAGCATCTACAGATATGTTAAGAGCAAAAGGATGGAAGGGACAAAATTTGTCCTCTAGAAGATCAGAATGGTGATCCATGTGTGGAGCCAAAAGAGATGGGGGAAGATCTTAAGTAAAGTCTTTGCATCTGTATTAATACAGGAAACGGACATCGAGACTATAGAAATGATGCAAAGTAGCATCAATTTCATGGACCCGATACAGATTACAGAGGAGGAAGTGTTTGCTAGCTTGAGGCAAATTAGGGTGAATAAATTCCCAGGGCCTGACTAGGCATTCCCTTGGACCCTGCAGGAGGGTCGGTGCAGAAATTGCCAGGGTCCTAGCAGAGATATTTAAATCATCCTTAGTGACAGGAAAGGAACCATTGGATTGGAAGATAGGCAACATTGTTCTGCTGTTCAAAAAAGGCTCTTAAAAATAAATCAGGGAATTATAGGCCGGTGAGTCTGACATCAGTAGTGGGAAAGCTTTTGGAAGGTATTTTGAGGGGCCAGATACAGTATATATAAATATTTGGATAGACACAGACTGATATAGGATAGTCAGCATGGCTTGGTGTGTGGCAAGTCATATCTAAACAATGTTATAGTGTTTCTCATGGATGTTGCCAGAAAAGTTGATGAAGGCAGGCCAGTGGATGGTGACTACACAGACTTTAGTAAGGCATTTGTCTAAGGTCCCACATGGGAGGTTAGTCAAGAAGGTTCAGTCACTCAGCATTCAAGATGAGGTAGTAAATTGGATTAGACATTGGCTTTGAGGGAGAAGCCAGAGAGAGGTAGTAGATTGTGGTCTCTGACTAGAAGCCTGTGACTAGTGGAGTGCCGCAGGAATCAGTCTGTTGTTGTTTGCCATATATATCAACAACCTAGATGATAATGTTGTTAAATTTGTGGATGACACCAAGACTGGGGGTGTAGTGGACAGTGAAGATGGCTATCATGGCTTGCAGCAGGATCTGAACCAGCTGGAAAAAATGGGCTGAAAAATGGCAGACAGAACTTCGTGCAGACAAGTGTGAGGAGATGCACTTTGGTAAGACCAACCAGAATAGGTCTTACACAGTGAACTAAGGAGTTTGTTAGAACAAAATGATCTCCAAAAACAGGTCCATACTTTGTTGAAAGTGGTTTCACAGGCAGATAGGGTCATAAAGAAAGTTTTTGGCATTCTGACCTTCATAAATCAAAGTATTGAGTACAGGAGATGGAATGTTATGCTGAAGTTGTTTAAGGTGTTAGTGAAGCCCGACTTGGAGAATTCCGTGCAGTTTTGGTCAGCTGCCAACAGGAAAAATGTAAATAAGGTTGAAAGAGTACAGAGGAAATTTACAAGGATGTTTGTTGGATCTGGAAGACCTGAGTTACAAGGAAAGATTAAAAAGGTTAGGTCTTTATACCTTGGAATGTAAAAGATTGCAAGGGGATTTAATAGAGGCATGTGTAAGGCTATAGACAAACCCTGCTCCTCAGTGTCTAGGGAAACCCCACAACCAGCCAACTACGTAAGCTAGTTTATGTGGAGGCTGCGTAAACGCCCAATTCACAGATCAGACAGAACACCATAAGCAGATTAATACGTACACTTTATAAATCTTACTGCAAATATTGGTTAACAAATGTTACGAGAATACACATAAAATTAAGATGTTTGCTGGCCTGGGCTAGCATCAGTGGCATCAGCAGTTGGTCTGCCACCTGCCCTCAGGGGAAGGAGAGATAAGGAACAATGGAGCAGCGTCTGGAGATGTGTAATGAAGGGATGTGGGAGGAAGAGCTGTCTGGAGCGGCTCCCCCCTTTGAACCCTGAACTGTTTGAAGTGATGGACAGGCGATACCCCAGCAGGGGGATAAAAAGGGACAGGTTCGCTAAGACAGACACACACGCCACCCGAGGTAACGAGACCCTGGAAGCGGTACGCTTCTCACGAGTGGGTGGAAAGGTACGATCAGCGGGAACCCGGTGTGTGTCCGCCCTTGCCTGGGTGCCGGGTTCACTGCAGAGGATCGACCGCATCTGGAGGAGGGGTCACAGTCGGTGACCTCAGGTGACATCACCAAGGACCTGCCCAAATGCTGTTTGTGAGCCATCTCGCTGGTCTGTGAGTGAAGCTGTGCTGAATGATGAGTTGTTCCTATTCTATGTCTCTCTTCCCCACCTTGTCCATCGCCATGACAACGATTACTGCGAACTGAACTACAAACTGGACTGAACTTTGAGTCATTTTGAAATTGGTCATTTACCCCTAGACAACGATAGAGCTTGATTGATGCTGTTATCTTAATTCTGTGCACATGTGTGTTTATCATCACTGAACTGTTGCATTTATTATCCTTTCGATTACTGTGTTGCTTGTTTCTTTAATAAAACTTTCTTAGTTCTAGTACTCCAGACTCCAACTGAGTGATCCATTTCTGCTGGTTTGGCAACCCAGTTACGGGGTACGTAACACAAAGAATACACTCTAAAAGAATAAAACAAATAAAGGCGCCAGAATTCGAATAGAGTTTTAAAAGTCAGTGCACTTAAGATTTCGTTGGAGCTCAATATCTTGCAGAACCTCGACCCTCCGTCCTCGGCCTCTGACGATCTGCACAGGACCACTCCTCGGGTGGTCTACCAGAGCGCCTTCGAATACGACCTTCCTCCATCTTCTCTGCCCGAGAAACCCGCCAAACCACATGGTCCCCGGCCATATGAGACAGGATATCACCCACAAAAAGAATAACATGGACACTCATTGATTCGTTCTCCCCCTTATTAATAATATAACCCGAACATGCAGGGAGGGAGAGAACTCCTTACATCGCAGTTATTTTATAGAAAAGCCATTTTATACAACATACAAAGAAGCCATTTTAGACACCTCAGCAGCCAGTGTAACCAAGACCCAGTTACACTTTCCCCCCACCAAATAAAGCCATGTCCTCATGACATTAAAGGAGTTCACCAATCCTCCTTTCAAAACACAAAACCCAACCCAGGTGCATAAAGCAGTGACATAGCTTCGCAGGGCGGTAGAGATCACACCCTGTTCTCCCAGCACTACATAGGTCAACCTCTCCTGGGGGTTCCTACTACTCTGAGACCTCCGTACCTTCTCTGGTGACCCTTCCAGCTTAGACACCACTGGAGATACCCCGGGTCTACCTGTTGAACCCTCGCCCGCTCCCTCACTGGGATCCCTCGGCAACTCAGAGCCCTCTGTCTTGGGTTCTGGTTCCAACCTCTCTCCTTCCAAGGCCAGCAGTATCCCAGGCTGCCCCCCAACACACTCCCTCCTCTCACTAACTCAATGGGGGAAGGGTCAGGAGCCTCTTCTTCCGGTACCGGGGAATTAACGAACGGAAGCAGGTACCACACATCCGAATCATCATCTTCCAAATCAGCATCCTTCTTCGAACTGGGCACGGTTCAGCCTTCCCCGAAGTGGGTTCCCCCCGTCACCCTGTGGCTCCTTAGAATCCTCGTACTAGGCGCAGGCTTCACATCGGGTGCTGGGTCCACCTGCACCTCCTGTCCCAGGGGCAACAGGTGGTTGCGATGAAGAACCTTGACAAGCCCATTCCCATCCCCTGTTCTCACCCAGTAAACAGGCAGGTTCAGCATCTGGCTCTCTACCACACAGGGGGTGGCCGCCCAGCGATCTGCCAATTTGTGCTTACCAGGTAGTCCTAAATTCCGTATGAGGATCCAGTCTCCCGGCATAAGTTGGGCGAACTTCACTTTCTGATCATTCCTCCTCTTATTCCCTTGATTCTGCTTGATGGCCACTGCCTCAGCCAACTCATACACCCTTTTCAACACCCTCCTCATACCAGACACATATAGGGCTTCGAAGGTAATTTACCTGCTTCAGTCCCAAATCAAAGGTCAATGGGCAACCTTGCTTCCCGCCCGAGCATCAGATAATAAGGCGATTACTCCATAGTGTCATTGCGGGTACAATTGTAACAGTGAACCAAATGCCCGATGTGCTGACTCCACTTACTCTTTTGACTGATCTCCAGAGTCCCAAGCATGTCCAACAGGGTCCGGTTATACCTCTCGGGCTGAGGATCACCCTACGGGTGATAGGGGGTTGTCCTAGATTCCTCGACCCCAAGCATATCCAGTAATTCATGGATAAGCCTGCTCTCGAAGTCCCGTCCCTGATCACTATGTATCCGTTTGGGGAGGCCATACTGAACAAAATACCTCTCCCATAACACCTTTGCCACTGTAGTTGCTTTCTGGTCCTTAGTAGGAAAAGCCTGCACATATCTAGTGTAGTGATCCGTGAGGACCAAGACATTCGCAGTGTTGCTGGTGTCTGGCTCAATAGACAGGAAATCCATACACACCAGGTCGATGGGTCCCGCACTCTGCAAGTGGGATAACGGAGCCGCCTGTGCAGGTAAGGTCTTCCTCCTGATGCAGCGACTGCATGTCTTACAGTATTTTTCAACCTCCCCCCTCATCCGGGGCCAGTAAAACCGATCCTTGAGTAATCCATAGGTCTTTTCCACCCCCAAATACCCGGAATCATCATGTAGTGACTTGAGCGTAGTCTTCCGATACTTCTCAGGCATGACCTGCTGCCAACGCCAGGACTGGTCCGGGGGCGACGTGAGCCAGTACAAGACTTGGTTCTTCAGCTTCAACCGAGGCCACTCTTTCAGTAGTAAGGGCACTGAGGTGTGTTTCATCTTCTCCGCATGTGCCATATCCTCTTTTCAGCTGCATACCAGATAGTGCCAATGCCCGGGTCATCATGCTGAGGCGCCCCCACTTCCTCGGGGCCCAACTCCGGTTTTAGCATCACCGCAAATTGACACATGGCTTTCACTCCCAGGGCAGGGACACTCTCCCACTCCTCGTCCATGCCTGATCCATCATGCGCCCAACGAGATAAAGCATCTGCATCGATGTTCCGGCTCCCCGGCTGGTACTTCAGGCTGAACTCATAGGCAGACAAGGCCGCCAACCACCGATGCCCCGTAGCATCCAGTTTCGCTGCGGTCAGAATATAAGTGAGAGGATTGTTGTCCGTCCTCACCTCAAACTTGGCCTCGTATAGATAGTCACTCAACTTGTCCACCACTGTCCATTTCAGCACCAGAAACTCCAACTTGTGAGTGGGATAGTTTCTCTTGGAAGGCGACAAACTTCAGCTGACAAACGCCACCAGCCTCAATCTGTTGCCCTGCGCCTGGTACAGGACAGCCCCCAGCCCCTCTCGGCTGGCATCAATGTGTAGCACATACAGCATCCGGGGGTTGGCAAAAGCCAACACTGGGGCCTGTGTCAGCGCCCTTTTCAGCGATTGGAACGCCTCCCTGCATTGGGCATCCCACCTCAGTCCAAGGGGCTCCGATGGGTTCAGATAGCCTCTTGTCTCCTGCCCTCGGTCTCCCTTCCTTTCCTTCCCCACGAGGGAATAGCCGCACAAAAGCTGGTTCAAGGGGTGACTCATTTTAGCGTATCCTTTCACGAATCGCCGATAATACCCACAGAACCCCAAAAATGAGCGCAGGGAGCTCACAGTCTGGGGTCTCCGCCAGGCGGTCACTGCATCTATCTTAGCCAGATCAGTAGCCACTCCATCTCGTGAGATTACGTGTCCGACATAGCTGACCAACGTCTTGCAGAACTGGCATTTGTCCAGGGAAAGTTTCAACCCTTCCTCCTTCAGCCAGATTAACACCTTCAGCAGCCGCTCCTCATGTTCTTTCAAAGTAGAATGTTCTTCCAATGCAATTAGGCTTTTTCCATTGAGGTCAGGTGAGACTACAACCAGAGGCCATGGGTTAAGGGTAAAATGTTAAAAATTTAAGGGGAACACAGGGGAAATCTTCTTCACTCAGAGGGTCGTGAGAGTGTAGAATGAGCTGCCTGCACAAGTGGTGCATGCAAGCTCAATTTCAACGTTCAGAAGTTTGGATAGGTATACGGATGATAGAGGTAAGGAGGGCTATCGCCCTGGTGCAGGTCTATGGGAGCAGATCGTTTAAATATTTCGGCAAGGACTTGATGAGCTGAAGGCCCTATTTCTGTGCTGTATTCTTCTATGACTCCATTATGGGTTACATGTAAAAGTACATGAATGGCATATGTCATTATGCCACCATGTCATAAGGGTACATCTCACTAAAAGTAAAAAGTACACATACACCAATTATCCTTGTCTCCAGGCTTTTCTTTCAATGAGCTTTATGTTTTGGAGGTACAAAACATAACAAATATTAGGGCCAACAAAACAAAGATGTAAGATTCAATGAACAAAGAAGATTTGAGGTAAGGCGGCAATCAGGTTTACTAAGAAAATTTCAGAGTAAAGGACACAGACAGCTGAACATTTAGGACAGTGTGATTTAACAAAAAAAAATGTAGATATTCAAGGTGCCAATAATTGAAGAAACACATAAAATACTACAGAACAAGGGGTACTGTGGGTCTGGAAGAAGTTGCGTGGTTAACAAGGGACAAGGATATAGAGGTTTTAAAATGAACCAGAGAATTATACAACAGAACAGTATTGCAAAGGAGTTAACATGAAATAGTGATTACAGGAGTGCTGGGGGAAAAGAACTTACTACCAGTTCAGAAATTGATCACTGAGCTTCATAAAGGATGGCAGAAAAGTGGGACCAAACCAGTAGAGCATTAAAATATTTTAATCTGTGGGTAATAAACATACAGCTGAGTGTGTCTGCAGCAGCTGAGCTGATGTTGGGTTGCAGATGCAGTTACAGAGCTGAGGGAAGCTTGTCTTTATGTCAGAAATGCAGGAACCAAACAGTATTGTGGTTGCAAATAATCTGGCTCATTCAGAAGCAACAACTGCTAAATGAAGTT
Organism: Mobula hypostoma; assembly: GCF_963921235.1. Taxonomy (NCBI): domain Eukaryota; kingdom Metazoa; phylum Chordata; class Chondrichthyes; order Myliobatiformes; family Myliobatidae; genus Mobula; species Mobula hypostoma. The sequence goes on from NC_086100.1 coordinate 120,158,863, forward strand.
GGTCGTTCTTCAAAAAGGACCAAAGATAATATTTCAGGCTTTCTGCTTCTTAGCTGGAAGAAACTATTACCCGTTTAGTATTGTAGTATCAGACAAGGAATAGGACAAAGCAGACACGGTGCAGGCTGAGAGAAGAGCAAACCTATTGCTGACTCCTTAGATAATGTCACTTAAATTCAGCATTCAGAAGGAGAGGCCAAAGACTCCAGGAATGACAGTACAGAATCAGGAACAGAAGTTATCACAACCAATTCTCTGGCAATGACCAGGTGGATAAAAATGGAGCTGTACATAGGAAATTATATTCGGCTGAATGTCAGAGAATGTCAGAGAAGAATGTCAAGTTTACCAGTGTCAAAGGCTACAGACAATTCAAGAGAATAACAAGGAACATCACAATCACATCAGATATTCTTCTATTGACAGGATAGGAACCAAACTGGGGATTGAAATGCTAAAGGCATTAAAAGAGGTGCCTGGATTTCGGAGGTGACAGATTTTCAAAAGGTGTTAGAGATTAGGTGTTAATTTGCAAGGAAAAAGGATATTTTTTCTGAGGTATAATAATATACAGCACTGTGCTAAAGTCTTAGGCACATACATGTTGTTTTATGTATTCTGCTGTACTGCTTCTGCAAAAAAATTCATGGTATCTGTGAGTGATAAACCTGATTCTGATATGGGTCTCTGTTGTGGACTGAGACCCTACCCTTGTGTGATTCCCCCATCTCTGCCCCCTTCCCACTCTATAGTGGACTGAGAGTGGGAAGGGGACAGAGACAGGGGAATCATGTTTGGGAAAAGGGAGGGAGCAGGAAGCACCAGAGAGACTTTCTGTAATGATCAATAAACCAATTGTTTGGAACCAAATGACCTTGCCTGGTGTCTCAGGGCTGAATATGTCTGCACTGCTTCTCTGCCACCTGTCCCACACCACCCTCATCATTCGCAACATCCTTTGATCCCGCCAGATTTACAAACTCGCCCTCCACTCCACGTTGCCACATTGTCGTGCAAACGTCTTAAGTAACATTATATATAGCTCCACTCACACCAAAGTGTCAGATGTGAATGACGAAGAATTAATGATGTGTGCAAATTGTCCACTTTTCTGAAAATGACTGCAAGGAAGATTCTCTAACCGTTTAATACTCAAGTGCACATGAAGATAAGTTACTCTATTCCTATTAAAATGGGGAATTTCACATGGGCAATGTATGAGTACCTGAAATTTGCAGAAGCCTGAAGTGATAATGAATGTCGAAAGTCAGTTTGCCTGTTCCGTTATGCGAATGGAAAAAGAAAGTGAGGTGAAGTAGGCAAAGGTCATTAGCTGAAGTGTACTATCACTGCACGACTTGGACGTGTTTTGGACAAAGAAACGGGCAAAATAAAAATCATTGTGGACACTCACAAAATGCTGGAGGAACTCAGCAGGCCAGACAGCATCTATGAAAAAGCACAGTTGACATTTTGGGCTAAAACCCTTCGTCAGGACTGGAGAAAAAGTTGTGGACACTACCCACTTAAACTGCCTTTTCCAAAAGCTCCTTTCTGACCAACAGTTAATCTGATCAACCTTTCTAGTTAGCCACCCCACCCCCTTCTATCAATTATCTTAGACATGACACTACAAGGTAAACACATTAAAGAACTTTAAATAATGCTGTGCAATATAAACACATGCTGGTATTTATGTATATTCACCACCAGATGAAATCAATGCCTTCTATGCCCGCTTTGACAGCTCCCCACACTTCACTACAGCTGTGAAGATCCCTGCTGCATCTGATGACCTTGTGTTCTCTGTCTCAGAGGCCATTGTTAGGCTGTCTTGAAAGAGAGTGAACACTCACAAGGTGGAAGGTCCAGATGGAGTACCTGGTATGGCTCTGAAAACTTGTGCCAATGAACTAGCAGAGTATTCAAGGACATTTTCAACCTCTCACTGCTACGGGCGGAAGTTCCCACTTGCTTGAAAAAGGCAACAATTATACCAGTGCCTAAGAAGAATAACGTGAGTTGTCTTAATGTCTATCGCCCAGTAGCACTCACATTGACAGTGATGAAATGCTTTGGGAGGTTGGTTATGACTAGACTGAACTCCTGCCTCAGCAAGAACCTGGACCCATTACAATTTGCCTATTGCCACAATAGGTCAATTGCAGAAGCAATCTCATTGTCTCTCCACACAGCTTTAGACCATCTGGACAGGATGCTATTCATCAACTATAGCTCAGCATTTAATACCATTATGCCCACAATCCTGATTGAGAAGTGCAGAACCTGGGCCTCTGTACCTTCCCCTGCAATTGGATCCTCAACTTCCTAACCGGAAGACCACAATCTGTGCGGATTGGTGATAACATATCCTCCTCGCTGACGATCAACACTGACGCACCTCAGGGTTGTGTGCTTAGTCCACTGCTCTACTCTCTCTATACCCATGACTGTGTGGCTAGGCACAGCTTAAATACCATCTATCAATTTGCTGACAATACAACCATTGTTGGTAGAATCTCAGGAGGTGACGCGAGGGCGTACAGGAGTGAGATATACCAACTAGTGGAATTGTGCCGCAGCAACAACCTGGCACTCAACGTCAGTAAGACAAAAGAGCTGATTGTGGACTTCAGGAAGGGTAAGACGAAGGAACACATACCAATCCTCATAGAGAGATCAGAAGTGGAGAGAGTGAACAGTTTCAAGTTCCTAGGTGTCAAGATCGCTGAGGATCTAACCTGGTCCCAACATATCGATGCAGTTATAAATAAAGCAAGACAGCGGCTATACTTCTAGGAGTTTGAAGAGATTTGGTATGTCAACAAATACACTCAAAAACTTCTATAGTTGTACTATGCAGAGTATTCTGACACTCTGCATCACTGTCTGGTATGGAGGGGCTAGTGCACAGGACCAAAAGAAGCTGCAGAGGGTTGTAAATCTAGTCAGCTCCATCTTGGGTACTAGCCTACAAAGTACCCAGGTCATCTTTAGGGAGTGGTGTCTCAGAAAGGCAGCATCCATTATTAAGGACCTCCAGCAGGGCATGCTCTTTTCTCACTGTTACCATCAGGTACGAGGTACAGAAGCCTGAAGGCACACACTCAGCGGTTCAGGAACAGCTTCTTTCCCTCTGCCATCCGATTCCTAAATGGACAGTGAACACTCGGACACTACCTCACTTTTTAATAAATATACAGTATTTCTGATTTTTGCATGTTTTTAAATCTATTCAATTGATTTACTTATTATTATTAATTATATTTTTTTCTGTTCTATATTATGTATTGCATTGAACTGCATAAGTTAACAAATTTCATGTCACATGCTGGTGATAATAAATCTGATTCTGATCCTACATTCATTCTTTAACCACTAACTTTATTTTTATACAATTCTTTATTCTTACAATTGCTGAATTTTGTTGTTATTTTGCTGCATGTTGCACCAACCCACCACAGTCAGTGTTATTAAAAGATAGTTATTCTGTAAGTGAACAACTGCTGTCATAGTTCAGACCAATGCAATTAAAAATCTCACCAATGGTGAATTCTGGCCATTATTCTCTTGTTGATGGCAATTGGCCAAGCTTCACCCTGGAAAACAAGTGCCAGTAAACATGGCAATCATGCCGAGGCGTTCTTGGTGCTACAACACCCATAATCTGCATAAAATCCCTTCCCTCCACATTCATACAATTTGTCAACTGCATTTTCTGTTGGTGGAGTTGTCTAGATAAACTTCTAGCCATTAGTCTGAGCCTGTAAGGAGTTTGTACATTCTCAGCCCGCGTGGGCTTTCTCCAGGTGCTCCAGTTTCCTCCTACAGTGCAAAGACATACTGTGTTAGTAAGTTAATTGGTCATTGTAAGTTATCCCATGATTAGGCTAGGGTTTAATTGGGGAATCGCTGAGCAGTACAGCTTGAAGGGCTGGAAGGGCCTACTGCACGCTGTATGCCAATCAATCAACAAATTAAACCAATTGGCCAATTCCTGCTAAATTGGGAAAATCCTTCACCACTAAGTGGCTTTTAAACTTTAGAATTCATTTGCCACAAAGTGCTATGGATGTTGGGTATATTCAATAAATAAGGTTACGAAGAAGTAGCAAATGATTTGCTATGATTTTAATCCAATGATTTGAAGAAATAGGCGACCTGTTCCTGTTTCATATGCTTTTACATGTGACATTACTTTTACAGTTACAGGTGGTGATGCTTCATCCAATAGACGCCTATTGAGTTTGTAGCACCTGGAGAGATGTGTTGAGCAATTTGTTTACATGGATTCATTTCTATGATAGTAGAGTGAGTGTACAAATCATGAGATTCTTATAACCAACAGTCAGATTTTATACATACTTAGCTTTGATAGCTTTGCTTTACTGCTCTTACATCAGACTCATTCTTAACGAATATTTTTTGAAAACTGAATGCTGGAAATACTTCAGGAAATCAGGCCACATCTGTGGAAAAAGTAAAAGTGTGAACATTTCAGATTGGACACCCTTCATCAGAATGGCAATTCTGTCGTATGATAAGATGGACGCCAAACCTCACAATCCAACTCATTATGACCTTGCACCTTATTGTCTGCCTGCACCACACTTTCCCTGTAGCTGCTGCACTTTATTCTGCATTCTGTTACTGTTTTACACTGTAGAATGATTGAATCTGTATGAACGATATGGAAGACAAGCTTTTCACTGTACCTTCCTATAAATGATCATAATAAAACCCATCCAATTCAAATATGGAATGAACTGCCAGATGAAGTAGTTGAGGCAGGAACGCTAACAATATTTAATATACTTGCACAGGTACATGGATAAGAAATATTAGGAAGGATATGGGACAAATGCAGGCAAATCAGGTGAACTTGGACAGAAATTTTGGCCAACATAGGTCAGTTGGACCACAGGACCTGTTTCTGCACTGTTTGACGCTAGGTCTAATAATACAATTAAAAAGTCCTGCTGGGGTCGCCTAAGCAGATCCCACCGTTGTCTTTATTTTTAAAAAATAGTTCACCTACATTAAAATATTAATATCATACACCTGAATTTCTGCAATAATCTGAGCTCCAAACAGCACTTTCCATCTCTATCTATTATCTTAGACATGGCAGCCTTAGTACAAATTGTGCTCATGACATTTCCACGGTTTTGCTGGAGATCTGACAAGGAAAGGAACAAAGAGAATACCTGCCATTCACTTTGCTTATTCCTTTCTTCCTAAATCAACCGTTTATTGAGCTACTTAGAGCTTGACATTAATATTCCCAGGAAAGGCAGTGCTAATTGCTAACATAAAATGGTCTAAGCATTGCCCAGACATTTGCCAGTACCATTTAACATCTCAACCTTGCACTAGTGTTACTCAGTGGTATGTCAGAAAGACCTGCTGTGATTCCAGCTGGAAAACACCAAACCCACATGCCCACACACATTTCCTTCCGGAGATGGACTGAAACATTTGGTGAGATGCCACCACATAACAAACCACAGCAAGTCAAAATTTCAAGCGGCAAGCTGAAGTACAATGGTAACAAAAAAACACTTACATCAATCAAGCCGTATTCTGTTTCTAAAACATGCACTTAAAGATATCAGAATAATCACTGGTGGATTTATTGGCCTAAAAATTAATATTTGTTCAATGATACACAAAAGAAAAATCAGTTCCTTCTTGAAAAATTTCAGTTTTTGGCATACAGCAAAGTCAGATTTCTCCATCAATTCAACTGAACCCTTCTCACCCTGAAATATGCTTGAAGGAGCAACTCTAGATTAGATATATATAGAATGACACTGTCCACAAACTAATCAGGTCACCTCGTCCTGAAATGCCTCTGCTATTGGGCAATCCCAGAACAACCAAAGATGTTGATAGTGATAAATCTCTGTAACAGTATTGTTTAAAGGAGCTGCTACCAAACAAGCCCCATGCTTTTAACTTAATTACTGATCAGCTCTCCACAGTCACCCCCATGCCCGCCCATGTATCCCCCAATTCCAAGATGACACTTCAACCCACATTGTGACCACCAATTAGCCAAAACTTTTCCCTGACCAAGCACCAGTTAGCCAGTTTTAATTATGCACAAGTTACAAATGGATCAACTGCCCTAATTCTGAGGTGTTCTTTCCCCTATAATGCTACACTCTACTGTTCAAAGCTGCAGAAAATCCTGTTTCTTCCAACTGTCACACACACTCTAACCACTGGCATTCAGTTACAAACAACTTTCGTACAAACACTCCAATTGTAAAATATAAATTAGTGTAACATTTTGATATCTGCAAACTGCTCCTATATTTTGTCTGAATATATTTGTTGCTCTAGTTAGAGTGGAGATTCCAGATGAAATAGGAGATTAATAACTGATTTAATTCTGAAAATATAGAGGGATGTTGTACCAAAGTGTGTTGTTCAATTAACCCATTCTGTTCACACAGATAGTAGATGAGGTTGTATAAAATATAACTTATTTCAAATTGAAATAATATTCTAAGGCTGGGACCCTAGAAGGAGGTAGCATTCTATAAGCAGTCAACAGTAAAGCATTAATTGCATGCTTGTTCTAATAATGCAGCATAACTAGGAAGTATATAAAAATAATCCTATTACAGTGATATAGCTCTTTGTGAGCATTTATGGTGAGAAACACTTTTGACTCCTCCTCCTTCTATAGGTAGGTCCCAGCTAAGTCCACTTTGCAGAAGAGTTTCCCTCCAGAAGGATTTGCAAAGTTATCCTCTATTCTGGGCAGGGAGTATTGATCTACTTTCAGTACAGTACTGGGTTGATGGTGACCTTAAGATCATCATAGATCCTGTTAGACCCTTGGCTACTGGGACCACTGGAATTTTCCATAGCCTCCAGTCAACCTTGGAAAGAATTCCTTCAGCCTTTATTCCTGACTACAGCTCAAATTCATTTCTGTCAGATGTTTCAATTGATATATTTATAAACCCTAAAGCGTTCTGCAATCAACAATGGTTTCAGTTCTAAGTATTTCTGCATTACTTCCATGCTATCAGCAAAGCTCATTTCAGCTGGTTTGGTTGCAGCATTTAAACCTCTAATGCACTCAGGAAAACTGACACTCACTTCTCATTGGTTATTTAATTTGCTTCAAAATACTGTTCAAGTTGCTCAGTATGCAATATTGAGTTATCCCTTGTGCAATCGAATGTATCTATTTTTCCAACGTAGCCAGTCATTTCAGTTTTTTTATTTGTGATTATCACCCAGTATTCAGTGTTAATGAACCTGTAAATTCATCTGTTTTCTGCCTTTTTTAAAAAAACTCAATTTTTATTAAACTTGTACATATCACTGCACATCAACAGGTAAGTAACCATCTCGAGTGTGTTTAAAAGTTATGTTTGGTAACTCCACAATATGAAACTAATCAAAGTAGAAACACTGAGCCAGGAATAATAAGTCTAACACATTTTTACTTTAAGCAAGACATGCACATCTGACATGGTGGCGTGATGACATATGCCATTCACATACTTTTACATATAACCTGTAATGAATTACTGAAATGAAGAATGCCTAAACAATGTATTTATAATGTTACTCAAATATTACTGAAATATTAAATACACAATAAAGTCCTGCTCAGTTTCATAGTTCCATCTGTGCAGTTGAGTAGTTAAATGCAAGAGTCTGTTTTCAAGTAACATTTAAAGCAAAATTACATTTCTTTATATAATCATTTGTGTGCCTCATTCAGAGAATATCCACAAAAATGAACTTTGATATGAAGACAACTATCAGAGAAAAAACAATAGGAGTTACAATCCCTTGTTCAATCCCTTCCCACCTATGTTCGTGACACTTCTCTCGCTCATAAACTTTTCGATGATTTTAAGTTCCCTGGCCCCCACCACTTTATTTTCACCATGGATGTCCAGTCCCTATATACTTCCATCACCCACCAGGAAAGTCTCAAAGCTCTCCGCTTCTTTTTGGATTCCAGACCTAACCAATTCCACTCTACCACCACACTGCTCCATCTAGTGGAATTAGTCCTTACTCTTAATAATTTCTCCTTTGGCTCCTCCCACTTCCTCCAAACAAAAGGTGTGGCTATGGGCACCCGTATGGATCCCAGCTATGCCTGCCTTTTTGTTGGCTTTTTGGAACAATCCATGTTCCAAGCCTATACTGGTATCTGTCCCCCATTTTTCCTTCGCTACATCGACGACTGCATTGGCGCTGCTTCCTGCATGCATGCTGAGCTCTTTGACTTCATTAACTTTGCCTCCAACTTTCACCCTGCCCTCAAGTTTACCTGGCCCATTTTCAACACCTCCCTCCCCTTTCTTGATCTTTCTGTCTCCATCTCTGGAGACAGCTTATCTACTGATGTCTACTATAAGCCTACAAACTCTCACAGCTACCTTGACTATTCCTCTTCTCACCCTGTCTCTTGCAAAAACGCCATCCCCTTCTCGCAATTCCTCCTTCTCCGCTGCATCTGCTCTCAGGATGAGTCTTTTCATTCCAGGACGAAGGAGATGTCCTCCTTTTTTAAAGAAAGGGGCTTCCCTTCCTCCGCCATCAACTCTGCTTTCAAAGACATCTCTCCCATTTCATGCACATCTGCTCTCACCCTATCCTCCCACCGCCCCACTAGGAATAGGGTTCACCTTGTCCTCACCTACCACCCCACCAGCCTCCGGGTCCAACATATAAATCTCCGTAACTTCTGCCACCTCCAACGGGATCCCACCACTAAGCACATCTTTCCCTCCTCCATTCCCCCCCCACCCCCAGCTTTCCACAGGGATCACTCCCTACGCGACTCATTTGTCCATTCGTCCCCCTCATCCCTCCCCACCGATCTCCCTCCTGGCACTTATCCTTGTAAGCGGAACAAGTGCTACACATGCCCTTACACTTCCTCCCTCACCACCATTCAGGGCCCCAGATAATCCTTCCAGATGAGACGACACTTCACCTGTGAGTCAGCTGGGGTGATATACTGCGTCCGGTGCTCCCGATGTGGCCTCCTATATATTGGTGAGACCCGACGCTGGCTGGGAGTACATTTCGCTGAACTCCTATGCTCTGTCCGCCAGTGAAAGCAGGATCTCCCAGTGGCCACACATTTTAATTCCACGTCCCATTCCCATTCTGACATGTCTATCCACAGCCTCCTCTACTGTCAAGATGGAGCCACACTCAGGTTGGAGGAACAACACCTTATATTCCATCTGGATAGCCTCCAACTTGATGGCATGAACACTGACTTCTCTAACTTCCGTTAATGCTCCACCTCCCCTTCGTACACCATCCCTTATTTATTTATTTATTTATTTTGCTCTCTCCTTTTTCTCCCTCTGTCCCTCTCATTATAACTCCATGCCCATCCTCTAGGCTTCCCCCCTCCCCTTTTCTTTCTCTCTGGGCCTCCCATCCCATGATCCTCTCATATCCCTTTTGCCAATCAACTTTCCAGCTCTTGGCTCCATCCCTCCCCCTCCTGTCTTCTCCTATCATTTCGATCTCCTTCTCCCACTTTCAAATCTACTACCTCTTCTTTCAGTTACTCTTGACGAAGGGTCTTGGCCCAAAACGTCAACTGTACCTCTTCCTGTAGATGCTGCCTGGCCTGCTGCGTTCACCAGCAATTTTTATGTGTGTTGCTTGGAGTTACAACTATTTCTTCACACAGGTATTGCAATGCTGCTGCAAAGTTAACTAATTTAAGACATATGCCAGTGATATTAAACCTGATTCTGATTCAGTAAAAAAACAAGGCAACTGTGAAAGGATCCCTGAATTACACTGCAGTAATTGTAGACTTAAGTTTGCCCAGTTGCTTTAGACATTTAGTTTATCCCACTAATTATAGTCGCATGTGTTGGTGAGCAGCCAAACACAAATAAAATTTGTGACTGGGAGATTGTTTCGCTGAAAAACGCAGACTGCGAGATTGTTTCGCTGAACACCTATGCTCTGTCCACCAGAGAAAGCAGGATCTCCCAGTAGCCACATATTTTAATTCCACATCCCATTCCCATTCTGATATGTCTATCCACAGCCTCCTCTATTGTCAAGATGAAGCCACACTCAGGTTGGAGGAACAACACCTTATATTCAGTCTGGGTAGCCTCCAACCTGATGGCATGAACATTGACTTCTCAAACTTCCGCTAATGCCCCACCTCCCCCTCGTACCCCATCCATTATTTATTTATATACACACATTCTTTTTCTCTCTCTCCTTTTTCTCCCTCTGTCCCTCTCACTATACCCTTTGCCCATCCTCTGAGTTTTTTTCCACCCCTCCCCCTTTTCCTTTTCCCTGGGCCTCCTGTCCTGTGATCCTCTCATATCCCTTTTGCCAATCACCTGTCCAGCTCTTGGCTCCATCCCTCCCCCTCTTGTCTTCTCCTATCATTTTGGATCTCCCCCTCCCCCTCTTGAATCTCTTACTAGCTCTTCCTTCAGTTAGCCCTGACAAAGGGTCTCGGCCCGAAACGTCGACTGTACCTCTTCCTAGAGATGCTGCCTGGCCTGCTGCGTTCACCAGCAACTTTGATGTGTGTTGCTTAAATTTCCAGCATCTGCAGAATTCCTCGTGTTTACACAAATAAAATTCTATTATAATGGGAGTTTGGTTTTAAAGTGCTGCAAACTGTAATTCAGTGTCTTTTTGAGGAAGTGTGCACAGCAAAGAACTTTGATAGCAAAATAGGTTTGGGGAAAAGAAGGTTCAGCCACATTCCTTATTTCACAAGATGACAACTGTAAGGAACTCTGCATGTGATGCCACAGTGTTGATTGTGTGAACACTTGTCATTTGAAATGTTTGGTGAGTAATGTCCATTGTAGCTAAATTGAAAATGCCATATCATTTCATCTCTTGAGAAGATATGCATCAAATTGACATAATTTCATTTTATACGGTTATGTGGATCTATACTGAAAACATCCTAAGAGGAGTTTATGGTGAAGAGATTAGCACTCTCCTGGAACATAAATATGCATGAACATGTTGCAGACCACCAGCCACGAAGGCACAACCTTTTCCTTGTTTCATCAAGCAAATGTAATGGCAATGCAAAATGCAGAAGACACCAATCACTGCTTGACATTTTCCATTATGGACAGTACAAATGCATAACAAAATTGCACGTTACACAGCCAGTATAATTTTAAAACTACTTATAATGCATTATAAATAATTTATATGTTCAAACAAATACAAGGAGCTTTGAGAAAAGAATAGGGTATGCTAATAAGTGCTTAGCGCTAAATGGCATAAGCTTATCAAAGGTCAAACTGTTGGAATGGCTTCACAGAAGGTGGAATTGCACAATGATACAATGATTCAGTGAAGTCAGAATGAGCTCTGATTCTACGCATATTTTTCCATAATTATCCAACACTTCAAAAATTTCATCAAGGAGTATGGATTCAGGTGTTATCAATATCAAATATAAATCTATGTCTATGCATGTTCTTACTTACATAAAATCGGAGGATTATTTTAGTTGTGATCCTTGGAGTTCATGTTAGTCAATATAGTAAGCAACAAAAGTGTGTAATGAATGTAGGATACAGCCCCACATGAAAACATACACACACAATTTCACATAGCTTTAGAAGGAAATGGGTTCCTCAAATAAAAAAGGCATTCTGCATTTCAATATACAGTATTCTTCAGGACCTGACACACATTGAAATTACACTAACTGAACGGTGAAATCCACAGACAACAAATAGAAAATGAATACCACTGCCACTAATAGTGGAAACATGACAACCAGAAAGAGAAAGAAAATGTATGTTTCCAAAATTCGCTTCAAATGTTAGCCATGGAATTTTAACTCCACTCACTCGGGTATAAATCAACCAGAAAGACTGTTTAGTGGCCTACCAGTAATTTAGTTGGGCTACCTCGGTTGATAGATAGGGTGCTGTTTTAATGGAATGGAAAACTAAAATTGAAGAAAAGATTATTTTCAGTGTTGTCAACAGATCTTGATGTCCAGTTCACCACAGTGAGAGCAGATAACCCATAGAGAAAATGTATAAGGATGTTGTTAGGACTTGAGAGTTTGAGTTACAGGAAGTTTAACAAGTTAGGACTTAATTCCCTGGACAGCAGGAGAATGAGGAGAGATGTTAGAGAGGCAGACTCAAAGTGACAAAGTGTATAGATAGGATAACTGCATGCAGGCTTTCTCCCCCTCAGGTGAGGTGAAACTAGAACTAGAGATCACAGTTTTAGGGTGAAAGGTAAAATATTTAAGGGGAATCTGAAGGGGTACGTCTTCACTCAGCCGATGGTAAGAGCTTGGAATGAGCTGCCAGCATGTGGCACATTTGGATAGGTACATGGATGAAAGGGAATTGGAAGAATACGGTCTGGGAAGAGGTTCCATCTACTTGGGTTAGCATGGATTTAGTAGGCTGAAGTGCCTGTTTCTGTGCAGGAGTTCTCAATGACTCAATTACCACTCAATTCTGTTATGAAGACCTTGCAGGTATCCTCCTCCACTGGTCCACACAAGGAAGAATTCAATACCACTCACCAATCAAAGATTCAAAGTACATTTTCTAAACCAAGTACGTATGCAGTATACAATCCTGAAATCCGTCCGCCTGCAGGCAGTCATGAAACAAAGAAACACTGTGGAACTCATTCACAGAAAACATCAAAAACCCATCATGTGAAAACAGAACACATCACGCAAATGGCAAAAAAACGAGTGAACAACACACAGCATATAAACTATCGAACGGCAGAGTCCTTGAAATGGTCTAGGGATGCTCAAGTTAGGTCAGTTCAATGTAGCACTGTATCATTCGCTGACTGCAGGCTGCAGAGCCTGTTTGTGCCAAAGCACCTTGAACAAAATCGTACAAAATAGCAACAAAAAAAGTAAACAGAAATCAAAAACACATGTAATATGAACTGCAGAGATCTCTAAAAACAAGTCCGCATCCATGAGCCACATAGGTCAAACCTTGCCCAGAACACCATTCTCAACCTTGCCGAATTCCTGAAGAGGCAGCAAAAACACCAGATTCCTCAGTCAGCCCGAAAACACATCATCAAAATGTAAGTTACAGGCTCCAATTGCATGCAGTTTGGTAGTAGAAGCATATTTGAAAGAAGCTGTAGTTTCATGAACTGTCCACAGGACATCACCATTGGTCACTGGTGCCATCTTGACTTTGAAATCAAATCCATTCCTTACCATTTACATTTATGATCAGTGACCGTACACACAACACCAAATTTTATCTCTTTCTGCCTACTTCAGGGAAAATTTAACCCCCATTTCTGACCATGTTCTCCTTCAATAATGGCAAAATTATCATAAGCTCCATTCCAATCACCAGTTCATTCACTTCTTAAACTCTATGTGTTTGTATCCTAAATGTATAATTGGGCAAAAGAAAACAGCCTTCCTTGTGCTCTAACACCACTTTTCAAACATTGCTATCTTAAAAAGTTCCTTATTTGGAATAACAATTACTATTGTTCTCTTCACGTGGAACACTCATTTCAATGTTCATCATGTGAACTTTGCTTTTATCACTACTTTTAAAATAAGGTATTATTTTTTACAGCCCTACCAATCCATCATTTAAAATCCTTAGTTCAAAGTTCAAAGTCCTTACCTTCATTTACAGCTTGTGAATATTGTTGACAAGGTCAACATAATGTATATATTTCCGTCTACAATTGTCCTTTTAATGGATCCTTCTAGTGGAGGCATTGCACAACAAGGGGAAGCATTTCCAGGATTTAGATCCTGCAGCAATGAAAAACTAATATTTTCAAGTCTGAATGATGTGCAGTGTGGAAAAGAACACTCCAATTCTCATGGATATCTACCCTACCACCCTTATATGGTTCTATGCTCCGCCATCCTTTTCTATCAGATTCCATCATCTGCAACCCTTCGTTGCCCCCCACCATCACTTTCTGGCCTCTGTTGCTGTATCTTCACATCCTTCCTCCACCCTCCTCACCTGGATCCACCCTTGCTTACCAATTCTTACTCCACCCTTCGTCTTATGCGTTTCGAGGGGCTCCGTCCACTCCTTCTTTCATTCAAGAAGAAAGGTCTTGATTAACTATGTCAGCTGCCCACTTCATTCCACAAATACCGTCTGACCCAAGGAGTTCCCTCCAGGTTTGTTGTATTGTTAGTAAAATCTGCTTTTTCTTTTCCAGTGAGTAAACAAAAACTGTATGTTTTTCTTAAGGCCAGTGTAATTAAAAAATGTTTGGGAGATTTATATGCTGGGAAAAAAAAATGTTTCTTGTGCAAATGAATATCCTGCTGGAAAAATCAGGAATTAAGTCCCCAGGTGCCAAGAATTCTAGAATTGAACAGAACAGGACTGGATCCGAGGTAAAAGATATTTTCAGCTTCACAACACTGGTATTGTGAATAGGAATTTCTTGGCTCTTTTTAAATTTAGCTCCATCAAATATGAAATTTGCTGACCCCCTTGGTATTAAGCTGCATACTTAAAATGATCGAAGCAGTTGCAACTGATTGAGGAATTTGTAAGATTTAACTCATATAGCAGCAGATTCACCACCTTCAGTGGTGTAACATCACTTGATTATATCAGACCTAGTGCTTTGGAATAAGGAGATAATGCCCACAAGTCTACTAGGGCAGTTTCATTGCAAAATCTTCAGTGGGGTCAATTTTAATGGTCTTCAGGAAGTGATAATGGATTTAGAAAGAAGGAAAATGGTATCAGATGAGCTGTATAGTTGACATCAAGTTTGCCTCATTGAAATTTACATTCAGCCTCAGTGTCAACTCTTCCACCTTCTACTTAGAGATGTACAAGAAGGACCAAGCCCATGTGGCCCCAATATGACTCCTGCTCTCTCACAAGCCAGTTAGAGTGCGCACAGGAGTAATATACAAAGAGTCGACTCAAGCACAAACACCTGCTAGTGGCAGTCAGAAGGGAAAATACTGTTGACTAATGTTGGAGAGCATGTTCCACAGCTTCAGAATAGAACAGAGATGAGGAAGAATTACATAAGCCAGAGAGTGGTGAGGTCTGTGAAATTCCGAGGAAGGCAAGCCATTGGGTATATTTAAAGTAGTGAGGGTGTCAAAGGTTACAGGTAGAAGACAGGAAAATGGGGTTGATGGGAATAATAAATCAGCCATAATGGAGTGGTGGTACAACTTCTTGTGCAGAATGGCCTAATTCTGCTCCTGTCTTGTGGTGTTATGGTCCTACAGCTGACTAAAAAGCCAAGGAATCCAGACCTGACCATCCTTCGTCAAAAGTAAGGACGGTTATGGGACATCAAATATATGTACAGGGCAGCATCAGTCAGGAGCTGGAAATGATAAATTGTGCGGAGAAACCCAGGTCCTGTAATGTGCATGGTATTCTGAAAGATTTGTCCTTCAGTCTCTGAAGTATTGTGGTGGGTTGCAGATAAACTCAGGCTGCTTCACTGCTGTCACTGATAGGATTAGCTCTGTTCTCCTGCCTATCAGAATCCGTGCAGTGATAAGGTTTATGTAACTGCCACGGAGTGAGCAGGTATGATTTTGCACAACCCAAAATGGAGGTAATCACTTGATGGATTTGACAGTAATCACACTCTAAGCCTTGTTTCGTTGAGTCAAGATTGTCAATGCGATAGACTGCTGAAAGATTAACCGTCACAGAAACTCCAAAGGAAGCAAAGCAGACATTCACATGCGGTCTGTGTTATGGAATCTTATCACTCAGGAAAGAATGGTCGGGTTGACCAACAGAAGTTGAGAAATGGAGACAGAAGAGACTGCAGGTATTGGAATCTGGAACAACAAAATGTCTGTTGGAGGAACTCAACAAGTCTAGCAGCAGATGCCGGAGGAAAGGGGTTGTAGAAGTTGTGGGTCCAGTCCTGATGCAGAGTTTCAATCCAATCATCCACAGGTGCTACTTAATCCAATGAGTTCTTCTAACAGATTAGATGATGAGACAAGTATAACATTCCCTCAGAATATTAGCCAAGAAACACTGCTGCTCAAACAGGTATATTAGAAGGGAGCTACAGTGAATCACTCGCAATCAACAAGATCAAGGCTACTCACTGCAGTTGTGCAAAAGCTTGGCTCCCATGAGTAGGCCAGTTTGCAGGGTAGAGTTGATAGTCAGAGATCAAATGCCTGATTGGTTCTGTCCTGTCTTTGGGGGATGAATAAACGAAGGAAGGAAGATCATTTGGATGCTATGATCAAGTGAGAGAATGGTATGGGGATAGCAGGAGGGGGAATAGACAAGAATCACGTGGAATGTGCAGCCATTGCTGGCTAAGATTCAGGAACCATCTCTCCCCTACCACACCTTTGGCTGAAGATGCCGGCCCAGCCACTGGGTACAGCAAGAGGAGAAGTGGAAATCATGCGACTGGGGATAGAGACCATCAGCAGGATAGAGGGTCACGTGGGTGAAGTCACTGAGGCCTGGGCCTTGCTATTCAGGGGAATTTGGTAGCAGGGGACAAGAGGGTAGAAGGGAGAAATCCCAAAGGATAAAAAAAAAAGTAAGCAACTGCAATAACTTACTGGGTTGCCAACCCACGCTTACTTTGTTAAGGGAGAAGAGGCCTAGACTGACTGTTCTTTGGGCAACCTTAGTCCAAATTCTCTGACAAAGGAGCACTACACAAAGATGTCATCATTCCATGCAACACTGGCACAGAAATCACATTAGGACACAGGGTTGATTTATACCCAAAGGTACCAAAATGAATTCCCAGGTAGCAAGGAAATGACCATTAGCACAGTGCAGTTTGTAAATCAAATCCCATCCTTAAATTCCATACAGTGAAAAAAGTTTCAAGCAGAGCCCCTTGGCCAATATTTCTGTAGCTACTTGTTGTACTGGTATACAGCAGTAAATGTCATTTTACTAATATCCCAACGGCTTCTGGCTATGACCTGTGGCATAACAGTAGCCGTAAAAAGCCCACAAATGAAAAATGCCTGTGGAAATGGGTTATAATGCTTACCGTCTCTCCTCAGAATGCTCCAACTTACTTGCCTTTTACCACAGATTGGAAACGGGCTGGGGTGCAGTTTATCTTACGCAATTTCTTCTGTGCTTCTGGTGAAAATTGCGGCTTCTGCATTATTGCTGCAAAGTGATGGTACAACAGCACAGCAAGTAGTGCATCCGGGCATTCCAGCAACCCAGTCTGACGCTGACTCAGGTACTGTCTGCGTGAAGTCTGCACGTTTGTCCTTGACCTCACATGCTTCCTCCATTTGCTCCAGAATCCTCCCACAATGCAAACGTATGCTGAGGATTCATTTAACTGGCTCCTCTAAATTACTTGCAGTGTAGGTGGCACATGCATGAATCAGGGTAACATTAAGAGAGTATCTGAGAGAAAACGGGTTACCAAGTGTTGGGATAGGATTTCTAGGAGAACCTCAATGTGCTGAATGACCTTCAATGTCAACAGTAATATGAAAATAAGACAGCAGGAGATTCTGGTCAAAATCTTTGCAGGCACTGGGCTGCAGGCAGGTGTAGCATGCAGAGTTTTGCCAAGTATCCAGTCTTTCTTTGGGAGGGTACTCTGCTGCCTACAAGAGGTGCTGGGAACCACAGAACAAAGAGGCAGAGTGAAGGAAGGCCATGCAGTTTAGACCATCGCTGAGACAACTTTACAGCCCAGTGACCGATTGCAACATAAACATCTCACTGACAGCTACTTGGGAGGACTGCACAAGAAAATGGTGCTTTTTGGAAAGTGACTAACAACTTATGAAAAATACAATTTGTTAAATTACGAAAAGCACAAATATTTTTATTTTGAGATACAGCATGACAACAGCCACATCCATCCAACAAGCCCACACTGCCTTATGAACCATGTGAACAATTAACCTACTAACCCATACATCTTTGAATGTGGGAGGAAACCAGAGCAACCAGAGGAAACCCACATGGTCATGTGGAGAACGTACAAATTTCGTACAGTCAGCGGCAGGAATTGAAGCTGCTAACTTCTGCACTACTATGCAGCTCCTCAACTGCTAAGTAACTAATATTTATGTAGTCAAATGTTTGAAATAATTGTTGGATGGCACCAGCTGGAATTTGAAGAAGTTGAAGAAACAGGGGCTCACATGATTAAGAACTGGAATTACAGTTCTCTTGTCAAGAGAAATAAAGAACTAGGCTTCAAAGGTATGGAAAAATGTATTTAAGAACGTCACATGAGATGACCACCTGCAATGCTTGAAGTAGGTGAACCAGAGTAAGGGACTCAGAGACGAAGGTCCATCAGAGTATGTCATATTCAAGAGCAATTAATGGGATTTGTAAGTTGTGCAAATAAAATAAGGAGGTGAGTAGCTAAAAGAATTGTGAATCTAAAGAGTTAAGGAGCCTTCTTGGAAACTATGGGGTGAATCAAAGCATTATTTGAATGAATCCTAATTAATCAAATACAGTTGTTGGGCAGAGTCATTGTCTAGTGTGCTTTATTGTGTGCTCATATTTAACGACCAACACAGGGACAAGGCACTATTGGTGGATTTGATTTCCCATCTCTCTAGGAGATACCAGATATTTTCGGTGCAGAGCTGATGGATGGTATTCCTTCTCTGCTTTCAGGAAGCTTGAATGGGAATTTTCAACAGAAAATCCCTTCACATCTGTCTGAAGATGGGTGAGTAGAATGCAGTGAAATGAACTGCAGCTTCTCAGCAAATAGGACCAAACATTACAAATAACATCATTTTCAACTGCACCGTATAAATTGAAAAAAAAACTAAGACATACTTCAGTTTGATTCATTTTTAAATAAATCTTTAAAATTTTCTTGTTCTGTTTGTTAGCAATGAAATTGGCATCAAGGAGGCCAAGATAATGGAAGTCACCATAACCTATTATATCGTCATGTTTTCCAGAGCATTATTTTGATACTCACGGGTTCTTTTTAAACAATGAATGGTGTAGTACAAATCAGTATACTTATGCTTAACATTTATAAGAGAAAATCTGCAGATGCTGGAAACCAAATTAATACACACAAAATGCCGGAGGAACTCAGCAGGCCAGGCAGCATCTACGGAAAAGAGTAAAGAGTCGATGTTTCAGGCTAAGATCCTTAATCAAGACTGTAGTTTGCCTGTGAAGAGAAAGCTGTAGACTACAGATAGCTACAGCAAGCTTGGTTAGAACCATAGAAAACTACAGCACAGAAAACAGGCCATTCGGCCCTTCTAGTCTGTACCAAAACATTATTCCGCTAGTCCCATTGACCCGCATCCAGTCCATAACCCTCCAGCCATCTCCCATCTATGTACCTATCCAATTTATTCTTAAAACTTGAGTGAGCCTGCATTTACCACGTCAGATGGCAACTTGTTCCACACTCCCACCACTCTCTGAGTGAAGAAGTTCCTCCTAATGTTCCCCCTAAACCCTTCCCCTTTCACCCTAAAGCCATGTTCTCTCACATTTATCTCTCCTAATCTAAGTGGAAAGAGCCTATTCATATTTACTCTGTCTATACCCCTCATAATTTTGTAAACCTCTATCAAATCTTCCCTCATTCTTCTACGTTCCAAGGAATGAAGTCCTAATCTGTTCAATCTTTCCCTGTAACTCAACTCCTGAAGTCCCGGCAACATCAGAGTAAATCTTCTCTGCACTCCTTCAATCTTACTGATATCCTTCCTATAGTTAGGTGACCAAAACTGTACACAATACTCCAAATTCGGCCTCACCAGTGTCTTATACAACCTCCCCAGAACATCCCAACTCCTATACTCAATATTTTGATTTATGAATGCCAGGATGCCAAAAGCCTTCTTTACAACACTGTCTACCTGTGATGCCACTTTCAGGGAAATATGTATCTGAACTCCCAGATCTCTTTGTTCCTCCACACTCCTCAGTGCCTTACCATTTACTGTGTATGTCCTACCTTGATTTGTCCTTCAAAAATGCAACACCTCACACTTGTCTGCATTAAATTCCATCTGCCATTTCCAGGCCCATTTTTCCAGTTGGTCCAGATCCCTCTGCAAGCTTTGAAAGCCTTCCACACTGTCCACAATGCCTCCAATCTTAGTGTCATCAGCAAACTTGCTGATCCAATTTACCACATTATTATCTGGATCATTGATATAGACAACAAACAACAATGGTCCCAGCACAGATCCCTGAGGCACACTACTAGTCACAGGCTTCCAGTCTGATAAGCAATCATCCACTACCACTCTCTGTCTTCTCCCACACAGCCAATTTCAAATCCACTTCACAACCTCTCCATGATACCTAGTGTCTAAAACTTCTGAACTAACCTCCCATGTGGGACTTTGTCAAAGGCCTTACTAAAGTCCATGTAGACAACATCCACAGCCTTTCCTTCATCTATTTTCTTGGTAACCTCCTCGAAAAACTCTACAAGATTCGTTAAACACGATCTACCACGCACGAAGCCACGCTGACTATCCTTAATCAGCCCTTGGCTGTTCAAATACTTGTATATCCAATCTCTCAGAACACCTTCCAATAATTTACCTACTACTGATGCCAGGCTTACTGGCCTGTAATTACCTGATTTACTTTTGGAGCCTTTTTTAAACAACGGAACAACATGAGCTACCCTCCAATCCTCTGGCACCACACCTGTGGCTAAGCACATTTTAAATATTTCTGCCCCCTGTAATTTCTACACTAGTCTCTCTCAAGGTCCGAGGAAATATCATGTCAGGCCCGGGGGATTGATCCACCTTTATTCGCTGCAAGGCAGCAAGCACCTCCTCCTCTTTAATCTCTATATGTTCCATGACACTACTGCTTGTTTCCCTTCCTTCCATATATGCTGTGCCAGTTTCCTGAGTAAATACTGATGCAAAAACACTGTTTAAGATCTCCCCCATCTTGTGAGGCTCCACACATAGACGACTACTTTGATCTTCTACGGCAGTGGTCCCCAACCTTCGGGCCGCGGACCAATACCGATCGACGGCCCAGAGGTTGGGGACCACTGTTCTAGGGGACCAATTTTGTCCCTTACTATCCTTTTACTCTTAATATACTTGTAGAAACCCTTCGGGTTTACCTTCACATTATCCGCCAAAGCAACCTCATGTCTTCTTTTTGTCTTTCTCATTTCCTTCTTTAGCATTTTCTTACATTTTCTATACTCTTCAAGTACGTCATTTGTTCCTTGTTGCCTGTAACCTGCTATACACCCCTCTCTTTTTATTAACCAGATCGGCAAAATCCCTTGAAAACCAAAGTTCCCTATGCCTGTTAACTTTGCCTTTAATCCTGGCAGGAACATGCAAACTCTGCACTCTCAAAATTTCGCCTTTGAATGCCTTCCACATACTGAACACATCCTTGCCAGAAAACAACTTATCCCAATCCACTCTTCCTAGATCCTTTCTCATTTCCTCAAAATTGGTCCTTCTCCAATTTAGACTCTTTACTCGAGGACCAGACCTATCCTTATCATAATTAACTTGAAACTAATGACATTGCGGTCACTGGACCCAAAATGTTCACCTACACATACCTGTCACCTGACCTGTCTGGTTCCCTAATAGGAGATCAAGTATTGCATCCTCTCTCATTGGTAACTCTATATATTGATTTAGAAAACTTTCCTGAACACATTTGACAAACTCCATGCCATCTAACTCTTTCACAGTGTGGGAGTCCCAGTCAATATGTGGAAAGTTAAAATCCCCTACTATTACAACTTTCTGTTTCGTACATCGGTCTGCTATCTCTCTACAGATTTGCTCCTCCAATTCTCTCTGACTATTGGGCGGTCTATAATACAACCCTATTAGTGTGGTCACACCTTTCCCGTTCCTCAGCTCCACCCATATGGCCTCAGTAGACAAGCCCTCCGGGCTGTCCTGCCTACGCACAGCTGTGATATTCTCCCTGACTAGTAATGCCACTCCTCCCCCTTTCATTCCTCCCCCTCTGTCACATCTAAAACAATGGAACCCCAGAACATTAAGCTGCCAGTCCTGCCCCTTCTGCAACCAAGTCTCACTAATAGCAATAATGTTAGTTGAATAAAAAAGTGGAAATTGGAAATTAATCCAGAGAAGCTGATGTAATGTATTTGGAGAGGTGGACAAAGTAATACAAAAAGTGTGGAAGACATTGAGTGGAACAGCAAGGTCCTTCGAGTTCATGTTCATAAATACTTAGAGCAGGACACCTCAGCAAGATCGGGAAAGGGGCCTATAGATAAGTTCAAAGTAAAATTTATTATCAGAGTACATACATACACACAACCCGGAGATTCTTTTTCTGCGGGCATACTTAGCAAATCTTTAATTAGTTGAGATGCAGATTGACTAATTTTACCACAGCTTGAGAATTGAATGTAGTTCTGGTCATTACACCACAGGAGAGGTTGAGAGTATTCGGGCAGTGGGCGAATCAGCCCTTTTGTCCTTTTTGATCTTGTCACTTGAGATTCAGTGTCACACAACCCTGCCACTTTGATCTGGCCCACGCCTTCATTAACCAGGTCCAACACTTGCCTTTCTTGGATCTTGCCCCTCCTGACACAGGTCATCAGGTTTGTGAGGGTGTGGCCAGGGTCAATCGGGGTGTGCCTAGGGTTAGTGAGGGGTGGTGTGCCCCCTTGGACCTTACAATTAGGTTTGAGGGTAGGGCTGGCAGATGTACATGTTGGGTTGGGAGAGATCAGGTTGTGGAGTTTTGTGTGGTGAGGTATGAGGGGCTCTGGAGGGAAGGGTAGTGTAGTGGAGTCAGTTTAATCTAGCCCATGCCTTTCATTGTCATGGTCTGACAGTGCTTGGTTTAACGAACCGGGTGTAAACTGGGACACATCATCAGTAGTGCAACCTCAGGTCATTGGGTGTTTCCGGTCTTCGTCACATTGTAGCTGTGCTGACTGATATGGGAAATGGACCCCCAACAATGTCATTCATGTAGCTGTTTCAATGGCTAAAAATGTTAGCGCACTGGAAAAAGTGCAGAGATTTCTGGGGGTGTTGCCACTTCTGAAAAAGAGTACACTTCTTGCAGAACAGCGGGGACTGAGGGAAGTTTTGACTGAGGTGAATGGAATTCTAATGAGAAGAAACTGTTTCCCTTAGTGCGGATGTCAAAACTAATTTAGTGAGAAGATGGGAAAAAGTCGATAATCTAGAGGATGGAAGGGTGGTAGAAGCAGATATCCTTATCCCATCTAAGTAGTTTATAAGTGAATGCTTGAAGAACTAGCACCTGCAGAGCTGCAGGTCAAGTGCTAAGAGACAGGATTAGGTTGGTAGGTTCTGCTGCCATAGAAACAGTGACATGCATGATATTGTTGGGGTCCATTTCCCATATCAGTTGACACAGCTACAATGTGACAAATTACATCCTTCTGGCCTATAACTTCTCTATAATTTGAATCTAAGAGTGTGGAGTATCATTTGTATTGCATTCTACAATAAGCTGTACTAATATACAAGATATTAGGTGAATAGAGAAGTAGGGGGATACAGAAATCTGTCACTACTTGACAGCCTCTACCTTGGTTGTTGTGCAGAACTAAACTTTGATGAAGCAATAACCTTGATATCTACAGGACGTAACTCTTCATGCACTTAATGAAAACCCTAAACTAAATGTGTGGCGTTAGAACATTGTGTGAAAAGTATATCGCAAAAAAATTTCCCAGAGGGTGGACATTTTAATAAGGCATTTTGAGAACATACTACAGATCTGTCATTTCTGGTTTGTAATATGTACTGTGCAGTGAAAGGAGAATACACACTGCACCTGTACATTTACCAAATTACATGCAAGGCTAGAAATTACCACTAGGAAAAATAGAAGATGAAATTGTCATTTACTATTTTGATGTATTTCTGTCTATTAGCAAAAATAGCACCTCTGACGACCCCCAGGCATCTCAAGGTGCTTCATAGCCAATCAAATACCACAGTAATGTAGGAAATGCATCACACAAATGTATGCACAAGCACCAATCAGTGGTACCGGGTTCACAAACAAACAGCTTTGATCTTTGAGGTTAATATTGTTCGAGCAACAAAAATAACTCACTTGCTCTTTACAGAAATTTTCTTTTGTATCCAGCTGAGGGAATGGGCAGAGCTCTGTTTAACATCTCCTCCAAGAAGTAGCACCTCTGATGATGCAGCATTCTCACCATCTCCTACTTGAACAGCACCTTGAACTCTGTGTTTAAGACTCTGAAGTTTGACTCCACCATTACAACCTTTTAGCTCCTAGGCCAGGGGCTCCCAACCTTTTTATGCCATGAACTAACACCATTAAACAAGGGGTCCATGGACTCTAGGCTGGGAACCCTTGACCTAGGTGCTGATAAAGGTTCAGCAACAACTGAGAGAGTTGCAGTTATTTTTTGGCGACACTGAAGTTCCAAGATGATTCCAGACTTCCTGAAGCAGTTGCTTTGAAACTATTGGAGGTTTGGGAGCAAATGTCGTCGCTTGGATCGTACAAGCTGAGGCTCAATTTACGCTTGGAGAAATCTCCACCACAAACACCAAATATTTCTGCGTAGTAGCGTCGCTTAGCAACTCCTCGGCTGCGAGAGTAGTGAGTCTACTAGAACACCCACCTCAACATGATAAATATCGATCGCTGAAAACTCACCTTCTACAGAGTTTTGGACTATCGGAGTTTGAGCACACCAAATAGTTGTTCCGGGCCTGCGCTTTTACCGTGCTCACTGTGATAGGAATGCAAGGAAGTGCCAACCGCCTTGCAGCTTTGTCAGTGCCAGTGCATTGGGACATCAGAGGTCTGTGAACACTGTGGGTTCCAACTGCCAGGGTCATTTATTGTTCGTTACAGTCACCCTCTCAGGCCAATGCTTTTTGTGTGACATGGGTGCTCAAGTGAGTGTAATGCCAGCATTGCCTATTGATGAGAAGGCAAAGAGCAATTAAACCGCGCTGGAGGCTGCCAACAGAATCCAAACTTATGGGACACCACAGGTGACCTCTGCTTCAGTGGATGACACAACATATTGGACTTTGTCCTGGCCAAAGTGGCTAGACCTCTGATTGGTGCAGATTTCCTCTGTGCCCAAGGATTGCTGGTCGATCTTAAAAACTACCGACATCCTGGTGTGAGAGGGAAAGCAACCAGAAGTCGTGATACATGTTGGTACCAACGACATAGGCAAGAAGAGGGATGAGGTCCTGAAGTGTGAGTTTTGGGAACTAGGCAGAAGGCTGAAGAACAGGACCTCAAGGGTGGTGTTCTCAGGATTGCTGCCATTGCTAGGTGACAGTGATGGTAAGAATTGAAGGAGATGGCAGTTGAATGCATGGCTGAGGAGTTGCTGCAGGGAGCAGGGTTTCACATTTTTGGATTATTGGGATCTCTTCTGGGGAAGGTGGGACCTGTACAGATTGGATGGGTTGCACCTGAACTCGAGTGGGAGCAATATCCTTGCAGGTAGGTTTGCTAGCATGGTTCGGGAGGGTTTAAACAAATCTGCGAGGGGGATGGGACCCAGAGCGATAGAGCAGTGAAAGAAGTGCATGGAGTAAAGCCAGATCTAACATATAGAGAGGCTTTGAGGAAAGAGAAACAGAATAAATGGTGTAAAGACAGTAAGGTAGAAGGGCTGAAGTGTGTGTACCTCAATGCAAGAAGCATCAGGAACAAAGGTGATGAACAGAGAGCTTGGATACATACATGGAATTATGATGTAGTGGCCATTACAGAGACTTGGCTGGCACCAGGGCAGGAACGGATTCCCAATATTCCTAGATTTCAGTGTTTTAAAAGGGATGGGGGGTGGAGGAGGGGTGGCATTACTGGTCAGCGATACTATTACAGCTACAGAAAGGGTGGGTAATGTAGCAGGATCCTCTTTTGAGTCAGTATGGGTGGAAGTCAGGAACAGGAAGGGAGCAGTTACTCTATTGGGGGTATTCTATAGGCCCCCTGGTAGCAGCAGAGATACAGAGGAGCAGATTGGGAGGCAGATTTTGGAAAGGTGCAAAAATAACAGGGTTGTTATCATGCGTGACTTTAACTTCCCTAATATTGATTGGCACCTGATTAGTTCCAAGGGTTTAGATGGGGCAGAGTTTGTTAAGTGCGTCCAGGACGGATTCCTGTCACAGTATGTGGACAAGCCGACTAGGGGGAATGCCATACTAGATCTAGTACTAGGTAATGAACCGGGTCAGGTCACAGATCTCTCAGTGGGTGAGCATCTGGGGGACATTGACCACCGCTCCCAGGCCTTTGGCATTATCATGGAAAAGGACAGAATCAGAGAGGACAGGAAAATTTTTAATTGGGGAAGGGCAAATTATGAGGCGATAAGGCTAGAACTTGCAGGTGTGAATTGGGATGATATTTTTGCAGGGAAAAGTACTATGGACATGTGATCGATGTTTAGGGATCTCTTGCAGGATGTTAGGAATAAATTTGTCCCGGTGAGGAACATAAAGAATAGTAGGGTGCAGGAACCATGGGTGATAAGTGAGGTGGAAAATCTAGTCAGGTGGAAGAAGGCAGCATACGTGAGGTTTAGGAAGCAAGGATCAGATGGGTCTATTGAGGAATATAGGGAAGAAAGGAGCTTAAGAAGGGGCTGAGAAGAGCAAGGAGGGACATGAGAAGGCCTTGGCGAGTAGGGTAAAGGAAAACCCTAAGACATTCTTCAATTATGTGAAGAAAAAAAAAGGATGACAGGAGTGAAGGAAGGACCGATCAGAGATAAAGGTGGGAAGATGTGTCTGAAGGCTGTGGAAGTGAGCAAGGTCCTCAATGAATACTTCTCTTCGGTATTCACCAATGAGAGGGAACTTGATGATGGTGAGGACAATATTTGTGAGGTTGATGTTCTGTAGTATGTTGATATTAAGGGAGAGGAGGTGTTGGAGTTGCTAAAATACATTAGGACGGATAAGTCCCAGGGGCCTGACAGAATATTCCCCAGGCTGCTCCACGAGGCGAGGGAAGAGATTGCTGAGCCTCTGGCTAGGATCTTTATGTCCTCGTTGTCCACGGGAATGGTACCGGAGGATTGGAGGGGGGCAAATGTTGTCCCCTTGTTCAAAAAAGGTAGTAGGGATAGTCCGGGTAATTATAGACGAGTGAGCCTTACGTCTGTGGTGAGAAAGCTGTTGGAAATGATTCTTAGGGATAGGACCTATGGGCATGTAGAGAATCATGGTCTGATCAGGGACAGTCAGCACGGCTTTGTGAAGGGCAGATCGTGTCTAACAAGCCTGATAAGAGTTCTTTGAGTGGTGACCAGGCATATAGATGAGGGTAGTGCAGTGGATGTGATCTATATGGATTTTAGTAAGGCATTTGACGAGGTTCCACATGGTAGGCTTATTCAGAAAGTCAGAAGACATGGGATCCAGGGAAGTTTGGCCAGGTGGATTCAGAATTGGCTTACCTGCAGAAGGCAGAGGGTCGTGGTGGAGGGAGTACATTCAGATTGGAGGATTGTGACTAGTGGTGTCCGACAAGGATCTGTTCTGGGACCTCTACTTTTCGTGATTTTTATTAACGACCTGGATGTGGGGGTAGAAGGGTGGGTTGGCATGTTTGCAGATGACACAAAGGTTGGTGGTGTTGTAGATAGTGTAGAGGATTGTTGAAGATTGTAGAGAGACATTGATAAGATGCAGAAGTGGGCTGAGAAGTGGCAGATGGAGTTCAATACGGAGAAGTGTGAGGTGGTACACTTTGGAAGGACAAACTCCAAGGCAGAGTGCAAAGTAAATGGCAGGATACTTGGTAGTGTGGAGGAGCAGAGGGATGTCCACAGATCCCTGAAAGTTGCCTCACAGGTAGATATGGTAGTTAAGAAAGCTTATAGGGTGTTAGCTTTCATAAGTCGAGGGATAGAGTTTAAGAGTCGTGCTGTAATGATGCAGCTCTATAAAACTCTGGTTAGGCCACACTTGGAGTACTGTGTCCAGTTCTGGTCGCCTCACTATAGGAAGGACGTGGAAGCATTGGAAAGGGTACAGAGGAGATTTACCAGGATGCTGCCTGGTTTAGAGAGTATGCATTATGATCAGTGACTAAGGGAGCTAGGGCTTTAATCTTTGGAGAGAAGGAAGATGAGAGGAGACATGATAGAGGTGTACAAGATAATAAGAGGAATAGATAGAGTGGATAGCCAGTGCCTCTTCCCCAGGGCACCACTGCTCAATACAAGAGGACATAGCTTTAAGGTAAGGGATGGGAAGTTCAAGGAGAATATTAGAGGAAGGTTTTTTACTCAGAGAGTGGTTGGTGCGTGGAATGCACTGCCTGAGTCAGTGGTGGAGGCAGATACACTAGTGAAGTTTAAGAGACTACTAGACAGGTATATGGAGGAATTTAAGGTGAGAGGTTATATGGGAGGCAGGGTTTGAGGGTCGGCACAACATTGTGGGCTGAAGGGCCTGTAATGTGCTGTACTGTTCTATGTTCTACAACTCTGTCAAGTGCATGCACCACACATGTGAGTTTACTCAACCGCTGAGCGGCTTTCCAGACCTCACCAAGCCTACATTCTCCACAACAGTCAGAAAAATTTGGGTCAGGCACCATATTTCCACAACTGATCTGCCAGTCCACGCCCACTTGCATAGACTGAACCCAGAAAAGCTGGCAACCATGAAGGCTGAGTTTGCCAATGTGGAAAGACTTGGCATTGTATGCCAGTCGAATAGCGCTTGGGCTTTGCCCCTCCATATGGTCTCCAAGTCCAATGGTGGGTGCTGCCCCTGTTCGCAATCAGATCCCACACATCCAAGGCCTATCAGCATGTTTAGCTGGGAAGTCCACTTTACTCCCCAAAGACAATTTAGTTAGGGGCTACCATCAGGTGTCTGTGTGCTCGAAGGACATTCTCAAAACAGCTGTGATAAAACCACTTGGCCACTGAGTTTCTGTACATGCCATTTGGGCTGAAAAATGCAGCACAGACTTTCCAAAGACTGAGATTTTCTATTTGTTTACCTGGATGACATATTTGTCACCAATGCATCCAAACCTGAACATGTATTCCATCTCCACACACTTCGAGCGCTTGAGCAAAAAGGGGTTGATTATTAGCTCTGCTAAATGCCAGTTTGGGTGGTCAACCATTGACTTTCTTGGCCATTGTATCTCCAGAGAAGGTGCCAAACCCTTCCCCTCAAAAGTAGCCCACTATTATGAATTTCCCAGCGTGCCACACTACTAAAAAACTACAGGAATTGTTAGGCATGGTGAATTTCTATCACTGCTTCATTCCACAACTGATGCACTTACAGGGAATACCACTAATCAAGTGCTTGACTGGTCAGCAGACATGATCAGGGCACTTAATGATTCCAAAAGAGCTCTTTCTAACGCAACCCTACTGGCACACCTGCTCCCCAACCACCCATAGCCACTACTACTGATGCTTCCAACTATGCTGCAGATGCGGTGTATGAGCAGTTCGTCGGAGGCATGTGGCCTTCCTCAGCCAGCAGCTCCATTCCCTCGAATGGAAGCACATCACATTTGATTGGGAGCTTCTTGGGCTCTATCTGGCTGTCCACCAATTTCATTTTCTTTTAGCGGGCCGCCATTTCACCACATTCGTTGACCACAAATCCCTTGTGCACAGAAGTAACACCGTGTAGACCACCTAGCCTACATATCCGGGTTCACAATGGATATACAACCTATCAAGGGGGAAAATAATGGCGTAATTACCTCTCGCAGTCAACCATTGAGGCCATACGCATTCGGGTTGACGATGCTGGCCAGAGGTCCAGGCCTTACACACAGCAGTCACAGGGCTGCGGTTGGCTGCCTTTGAGTTCAGGGAATCTAGGGTTTCCCTCCTGTGCCACGTCTCAGCTAGTGGCCCTCGCCCCATCATGCCCGCAAACTGGAGATTAATTTTTTTTTTCCCCATACATGATCTCTCGCATCCAGGCTGCAAGACTACACAGAAACCAATTGTACTGATGTTTGTAAAAGGACGGGCGTGACTGGACTTCAGCCTGCTGGGAGTTTAACATCCAAGAATACACACTATATCAAAAAGACAGGCAGGTAGGCAAAGGGGATGGGGTAACTCTGTTGGTAAAAAATGAGATCAAATCCTTAAAAGGAAATGACATAGGATGAAAGATCTAGAATCCTTGTGAGCAGGGTTAAGAAACAACAAGGGTGAAATTACCCTAATGGGAGCTATATATATGCCTTCGAACAGTAGCCAGGATGTGGGCAGCAAATTATAATGAGAGGTAGAAAATGCATGTCAAAAGGGTAATGTTACAATAGTCATGGGGGATTTCATTATGCAGGTAGATAGGAAAAATCAGGTTGTTGCTGGATCCCAAGAGAAGGGAATTTGTAGATTGCCTATGAGATGGCTTTTTAGAGGAGCCCACTAGGGGAAAGGCAATTCTGGACCGGGTGTTATGTAATGAACCAGATTTGATTACGGAGCTTAAAGTAAGAAATCCTAAGGAGACAGTGATCATAATATGATATAACTCACCCTGAAGTTTGAGAGGGAAAAGATAAAGCCAGATGT